>NW_023596545.1:33614218-33711889 GCF_011947565.3 Pollicipes pollicipes | reverse complement strand
ACACACACACACACACACACACACACACACACACACACATATATATATATATATATATATATATATATATATATATATTTATTTATATTTATATGCATACATATATCTACATACGTACATATACATGTATATGTATATGTATATGTATGTATATGTATGTATGTATATGTATGTATATGTGTATATATATATATATATATATATATTTATATATTTATATGCATGCATATATCTACATACGTACATATACATATATATATATATATATATATATATATATATTTATATTTATATGCATACATATATCTACATACGTACATATACATATATATATATATATATATCCACCAACTTTTAAATACATCTTATTCTCTCCAAATCCAATCTAATTCTAGCTAGCCCCAGACGATCTCATAAAAACTGGCATGCCGAACTTTCGATGCCCAGCAAATCAGGTTTGATACTGTGGGGAATATGATAACCACTTAAAGCCTTCAGGCTCTCCTTTCGACTTTCAGGGATTCAGGGAACAGTTACTTCGCACTCAGGCTGCTTTTTTACCCCATGGTCAAGACATCATGCCCACTAGTTTTGATGGAAATCGACTGATAGCTGACTACGCCGATTCTAATCAAACGGCGTGCGATGCCTCCAGCTTGCAATATGGATATCGAAATTATTTGTTCCGTTTACGATGAGGCCATTGCCAGATGACATCGCGATCAATCTGCCGATTGCGCGCTTGAGCCTGTGGAGACAGATGAGGTTGGGGCGTCATGGTCGTCATGATTGACGTCCAATACGCTTAGGCATTTATAAGACGCTGTTCTCAGCTATAAATGTCCAGGTAAGTCGTGTTGCTCGACTATGAATGTGTGTAGGTATTATAAAAGGTATCAATGAGCGTACTAAAACAATGGACTAGCACGTTTAACAGCTTAGGCTATCAGCCATTAAACCTTTTTACCACTGCTGATAGCCAATGCGAAGCCTTATGTAAAACACGGTTTTCTGTACGGAGAGGTTGCCAGGAAACCGTAATGCTCCCCAGACCAATGAAAACCAGCGGCGTCACGTGGCTGAACATCTCCCAGCCGAAGTCGAACATCGCCACGCAGCCGAACGACTCAAGGAGAACCATTTCGGCGGCCTTGACATCCGACCTGTCGCACGGAACTCAAAGGCAAGAGCGAAATCGAACTGCACGTCCGATCCAGCCTTTCAAGGGACCGGGGCCCTTCGTGCGGACTGATTGCCTGTCTATGATTTGATTGCTGAGGCCAGCGAACGAGCAATGCCACTTGGAATGCAATTTGGCCGTGCAGTCCTGCCTTTCGTTTCTGGCCCGAGGCATGTCGGCAAGCTCCGCACCCATGTGAAAAGCAGTGCAGAATCTCCACCACGATACATGGCGCAAAATAGTCATGCTCGCCATCCTTGATAGGCATGGCAAAGGAGATTATATGGCAAAATTAGAAGAAAAGCCCATGCGTCATGATAATTTACCGCAATGTGTGCAAAATTGGAGTCCTGGATCCGCGCCTGGCAAACTCCCCACTCCCATGTCATTTATCGCAGACTTTTTTCTGATTAATGATGCCCCCCCCCCCCCACACACACGCATGAAGTTGTCCAAAAGACACGTGTCCCAAACCAGTCATCGGTTGCCTGACCGATGCTGTCCCCAATAGCGTCACGCTGATATATTTCCGACGTCAGCGGCAGCATTATGCGGCCGGCACTCGGAGCCCATACAAATGCGTCCCCATTCAACGGCGCACGATACCAGCGTGGAAGCAAACGACAGAAGCAATATATCACAGTCGCCTCCAGATGGATTCATAGCCAACTGCTCAAAAATAGACGGTTGACAACCGGCACGCGCGAACAATGCTACGACGCACACGATGTGCGAGGTCAGAGAGAGAGAGAGAGAGAGCGGCATTGTGGCATATCACATTATGGCGGCATTGGCGTCTCACCACGTGGCTAGTAAGACGGCCCTTAAATACTCTTTCTGATAAGCTGCGCAACACTCTGTACCGTAGAAGGCACTGCACCAAATTCTGCACCTGCCAGGCATGCTTAGCAGGGCTGGGCGCCGAATGTGCCGTGTATAATGCGTCATTAAACCGCCGTTCGTTTACATTGGTTTATTTATGTTGAAAGCGGGGCCTACAAACGGCCATTGTTTTCGCTCACAGAAGCGCCGCGCCCCCGAGACTACCATCAAGCCACCAGCGGGGACGACAGACGCAACAATGGAATGGGACCAGAAGGAGCCAGCCAGCTCCAGCGCCACTCTGCGCAGAGCAAGCGGAGTGAAAGCAGCTAACGAAGCAGCTGGCAGGAGCAGCTGGCGGGAGCAGCTGGCAAGAGAGGCTAACGGGGCAGCTGGCAGGAGCAGTTGGCAGGGGCAGCTGGCAGGAGCAGCTGACAGGAGCAGCTGGCAGGAGCAGCTGGCAAGAGAGGCTAACGGAGCAGCTGGCAGGAGCAGCTGGCAGGAGCAGCTGGCAGGAGCAGCTGGCAGGGTCAGCTAACGGAGTAGCTGGCAGGAGTACATGACGGAGCAGCTGGCAGGAGCAGCTGGCAGGATCAGCTAATAGAACAGCTGGCAGGAGCAGCTGGTAGGAGCAGCTGGCAGGAGCAGCTGGCAGGAGCAGATGGCGGAAGCAGCTGGCGGGTGGCAGATAGTGGGAGCAGCGGGCGGGAGCACCTGTGGAAGCAGCTGGTGGGAACAGCTGGCGGAAGCAGAGTTAAGGCCGCCCGCGAGACTGCCAGCCAGCCTGTGCATTTCTTGCTTGTCGTCTCACCCCGCTCTACCACAAACGTCGCTGTGGGCTAAACTTTCTCTTCAGGGGTACCGCACACAGAAATGCCTCGGGAAAACCTGTTGCTGCTATCCGTGTGTTATCACGCGCCCGAGTGGCCGGTTAGATACCCTTCGCTAGGGGGGGGGGGGATTTGACCCCTCCCCTGAGATCTCGGAAATTAAGAAATCTGGAGACATAAAATTTACAGGGTGTGTTGACCTGTACGTGAACTCACTTACATCAAAGTTTCAAGTTTCTAGATCATGACGTTGGGGTCAAATAAGGCTCAAACAAGTTTAAGTTCCAGGTTGGTCTCCAAGGTGCACCCAGAACCCAGATAACCGTTTCTAAGCTCATGTTGTCAGGTCAGGTCACATGCTCACTCAAGGTCAGTGACCTTTTTGACATTTTGAAGGTCAAGGTGATCAAAATCATACAATATTGCTTTGAGTTTTGGATTTGACTGAGCGACGAAGACTACGCTAGGCAGCATGTTCCTAAAACGAAATGTTGACCTGGGCCATTTTAGGCCAATGACCTATGCTGACCTCAGAGAAGTCCATGGAAGATGCATAATGCGGTTCCTACCATCAATAAATTCGAAATGAGCACCCAACTATCCCATACAGCAAGCCCTAGAGTAACAAAACAGGTTGGTTTTGGTCTTAGTGTGACCTTCATACCTGACCTTAGGTCAATGTAATTTGCTATTCAACTGTCGTGTTGACAAAGAAAGCATCTCAGAGATGTATGATTTCGTCTAACACTCCGTTGTTGGATCAGATTAAAGGATTCCTTAGAAATTGCCTTCATTGAAACCATGGCCTGTCTTTGACCTGCCATAGGTCAGCGACCTTACAAGGTACATCTGATTTTTTGTACCAAACGATACGACATTCAATGGCCTACAGCTATGGAAAATTTGGGCTACGCCGCGCCGTTCGGAAACCATTCTGGAAAACCTTCGGAGGGTCAATTTGACCCCCTTCCCCACCCGAGCTCGTGTTACGCTTCAAGCGGACGCATCCCCACGGATCATTTTGTGGAACGTCATCGACCGCAAGTATTATATAAGCGTTCAGGGTTCATATCAAACCATAAATAAACCGCGGACCACCGACTTCAGAGTACAAGACCTCAATCACTAGACTACCGCCTCCCCCCCCCCCCCCCCTATCCATGCATCTCGCCTACCGAGGAGTCCAAAAGTACACCCACTCACACGACGTCAAGCATCATTAATGCTTTTATATTCAGCTTTGCCTTGCATTGACCTGAGGCACAGATTGTGCAGATGGAGGGGTTTTTGCCACTGTCGGTTAGGAGATCTTATCCTCACAATAACCGAAGCTCATTATACAATGCGGTATAATTCAAAATGCATTATGAAACAAGCGTTGGCTAAATGACACGCTTATGTAACTCTTTTAAAGGTCATCTTTTTTCCGAATAAGAGATCCTAGCTCATAATGGTGAAAAACCAGGAACTTGAGGCCTTTCTTGTCCATATGCGACACCGGCAGCCAATAATTACGGGATTGCATTCCCCTGTCTCCCCACTTTCCTCCGGGGCACCCATATTCAGGTGCATAATTCCAAACTCCTGATAAATAACCTCATTGCGAAATGTCTGTCGCGGCACAGTATCCTGGTCGATCCAATATCGTGCCGCGTGTTGCGTTGATTACGTTGCTCATCACATTACGGCCAGGACTGTCCCACGAAGGTGACCTCTGAATAATTTTGCTTTACCATCGCCCCTGCTAATTAGCGCACAGGTTCAGTGCTTATTTTGTGAAATTGTTCACCCACGGTTGCAACCCTTCTAAACGCAGTGGAACGGGATATCATATATTTTTTTCGGCTCGTTGAGATGATTTATTACTATGCCTGTTTTCCGACCCCAGCGGCTCTTTCAGCACTGGACTGACGCATTCCATTCCACTTAGGGTTCGGACTTGGCATGACGTTTGCCATATGTGACGCCAGTTGTTTTCTACTTGACATCTGTCAACGTGAAACAGAGAATTCGATCATCACTGATGACTTCAAACAAAACACTGCAGCTTGCCGCAATTGAGATGCTTGCACTGATTGTAATTAGCCCCGCCACGTTTTCTACGTTTCTTTACGAGACCTGGCGCTGACCGAACACAGGTATTCATTTATTCATTCATCCATTTCCAGACTGAGTTCAGGTTCAAGGGTAAATGCCGCCCCCTGCGATGGTTTCGAAGCCGGGCAGCACTTTGATGGCGCAATGGGGAACGCTTTCCCGTGAACAGCCGCAGCCGACGCTCGCCGACCAGTCATAAATCGTCCGATCAAATCAGATTGGCCGGTTGGAATCACAGAGTTGCGTTTTCCGAATGATTCCGCGCCGATTTCATTGCATACCACTGAGCCTGAACTATGAACTATATGCACACACATTTTGAGGACCACTGTTATCCTGGTCGAGAGGAAAAATGTGACGGAAACTCAAACCGGAGTCAAATTTTCAGAAACGGCCGAAAGCGAAACCAAATGCCGGATGGTGTCTAACCCTTGAAATCCTCAGAATGTGCCCACACTCCCAAGCTGCCTGATGATAATTGTTTTGTGTTGTGCGCAAGGAATCAGCTTCAGTATTCACCGCAGATGATGCAAATATACCGCACATGTACGCGGGCACTAAAACTGCGGGACAATCCTGAACAGGGTCACGACTCATGTCACTCCGGCCTTCGTGACACTGCAAACATTTAGTCCCACGGGATTTCTCGCTGAAGGAGCCTTTTTGTATACAGTTACACATTAGCACACGGCAATATTCCGACCTGGGGAGTGAGCCTATTTACGTCAGCAGTGCACGACAACCTGGCCTACTTCACGCAGGCTTGTCTGATCCCTTTGTTCACTTGAAAAGCTTTTGCACGTTTTACACGGCTTACTGTTACGAAGCGCTACGGATGTGAAATACTGCACAGGTACAACTCATTTTGTGTGAAGCAAGCGTGGCGTAGCGCTTTACACAAACGGTTGCGTTGTTTATGCTAATGACATTCAGAAAACTGAAACTTGGACTGTCAAACAAAGATTGGAGGGAAGCAATGATAATGCGAATGACCGTTATTACATTTTAGGTCAACATTACCGCGTTGTGTGCGCCATACGGCGTTCAGTGCCTATTATTGAATGGTTATGATGCGAATCAAAGTTCTAAGGACGCAGCGGCACACAAAAATGCTCATGCCCTCCATAAGCCAATATGCCATTCGAGCATGCGAGGCAGTACTGCTGTTTTTGTCAGGGAGCTCGTCTCCCTTCATTTTACGGTCGAATAATAACCATAGTTGCTCGCGATCATTGCATGGCAATGCAAGCGGGGGCCTTGATTAATCCTGGAAGGCCAAATGAATTGCATCTCTTTGTTACCAAATTTGCATCGTGTTTGAATACCTAACTGCATATTTAGTCATCAAGCTGCTACATACGCTTTCCAGATCACATGGTTTGAAAGGAACAGGATCGTCTGTGCATACCTTCAAAGCCCTACCGTTGCTTTGAAGAAGTTGGCGGCATATGATTATCTCTGAGGAGTGACACCCTCTGTTGATATCCTCACATTCGTGAAGGCTGCACTGACACTGCCTGATTTACTATTCATATGCAAATAATTTCTTGGCACTGGATGTAAACAATGACGACGCACATGCGGGGCCTTGGTATTAGATGTAAACAATGACAATGTATATGCAGAACAATCATGTTGAATAGCAAAATGTTTTTACAACTCATCTATTTTATGAATGTATGCATAACGTTCCAGGGCTGTGGAGGTATGCGTATATGCTCCAAATATGCCTGCACTTTTAAAACATAAGAAACATATTTCATGCATGAGTATCTCAAGCTCGCAGCTCTCTAGAAAAGTATTCCTTTTCGTAATCATCCTAGCAGGAGTTGTGCCTGAACACAGCAGTGTCGGTGAAACAGTCTCCAGCGATGCGTGCCACCCAACGAAGACGAAAGTCTCAGGGAGTTCAAAGCTCGCTAAACAAGCACACCTGGTTTAAATTATGCTTACACCGGGACAAACGCTGCGTGAAAGGCATGGGGAAATTCTTAAGCAGTTCGGGCTCATTGATCCATCCATAGCCGTTGTTTAACTCTCCAGAATCCTTTAGAAGAACCCGATTAACCAGAGTGCCTGACGCGACGCCATCGATCATGGACAACGGACGCAGATGGACAAACCAGACTGACGTCACTAGAACGACGGAACACCTGAAATGTACCCCAGACGAACGTGGCCACGCACTGCCCAAGTCTCGCTCTCCCTTCCTGCTCCATTCGAGGAAAAACATGATGACGCCGCCGGGGGTCTCTGGGGGTCCTTCAGTCAACATGCACAACAATACGCTGGCCTGGCACCGGTCAACCCCGCGGGAGTGACGGGGCCCCTCAGGCTCTCTGACCCGGCGACGGTCGGCGGAGTTTTTCCCTGCTGGGGACGGCCGGCGCGGCACGACTGCTGTTCTTCGACACGGGCGGAACCGGGGGCGCACCGAAAAAGCATCGGCGGGCTCCGGCAGCGCTGTCGACACGACCGCCGTCCCTCGACAGGAACGGAGCCGGGGGCGCGCCGGGAGAGCATCGGTCAGCTCCGGCAGCGCTGACGGCACGGCCGCCGTCCCTCGACAGGAACGGAGGCGCGGGCACGCCGGGAGAGCATCAGCCGGCTCCGGCAGTGCTGACGGCACGGCCGCCGTCCCTCGACAGGAACGGAGGCGCGGGCACGCCGGGAGAGCATCAGCCGGCTCCGGCAGTGCTGTCGACACGGCCGCCGTCCCTCGACGGGAACGGAGGCGCGGGCGCGCCGGGCGAGCATCAGCCGGCTCCGGCAGTGCTGACGGCACGGCCGCCGTCCCTCGACAGGAACGGAGGCGCGGGCGCGCCGGGCGAGCATCGGCCGGCTCCGGCAGTGCTGTCGACACGGCCGCCGTCCCTCGACAGGAACGGAGGCGCGGGCGCGCCGGGCGAGCCTCGGTGGGCTCCGGCAGCGCTGGCGGCATGACCCGGCCTCGTGCGCTGAATTACAATGCGGTGCGATGTGAGCATGGTCCATTTCAGGCTAAGTGGCGCGCGACAGGCGCGTTTTAGGCCGCCGTGGCTCTGCCCGGTCTGGCCGTTTTGACCCAAGGCTCCCAGGGGAATATATGGCGGCAGTGCGTTCGTGCGTGGAAACGGCGCCTTGTAGTGCGTGTTGCTTTGCTGTACCGGCTACCTACAAAAACTGTACTTCCCACCACTACCAGTGCCAACTTGGCGTGGAGTTCAACAACTCGCCTTTGCAAGAATCACCTTCAACTTCATCCTCAACCCGCAAAATGTTTCATATACCTTCAGACAACATCAGAACTAAACATCAAGTCGCAGACCAGCAAAAAGAATCATGCCAGCCTGCGGCGATACCCTAACCCTCAGATGCCTCACAACCTCAGCGCCACCTCTTGTCGCGGATACGCCGCGTGACCTCATAACCTCGCCACCTCTTGCGACAGACATAACGCCTGCACCCGCGCGATGCCCTCGTATTCCACCAAACCTCCTGGTCAGACCCCCAGATCATTAGATCAACAAGGAGCGAACGCCTCACGCTGTGTGTACACCACCTCCACGGCGCTTGGCTGGGAAGTGTCGGGTGCAGCTGTCTCCTCACACGGCATGTCAGCGGCCGGGGTGGTATTTCGAAATCCGAAGGCTTCGCACTCGGCGGAGCTGGTTCCGGTGGAGTGTTTACCAGGCCTCGATAACGAGCCACGCAGCCTAACAAGACCCAGCTACAGCCTGCTCTACGCGATGCGCGTCTAATATGGACAGAACAGGCAAGAAAGCCACAAGCAAGAGCTGCTACATGGATCAAGCATACCAAAAATATTTTTGAGTTACGTGTGTAAAGGTTTACGTTATAAACTTCGGCTCAGGGATGTAATTTTCTGTTCAGTTCAGGGATGCTTCAGCTCATCCGATGCTTACGGATAGATTTAATTATTTTTTCCTGTTAAGACCCCCAAACTCACTTTGTAAAACTACACCCTGCCTCAGATCCACATCGTGTGTTTTTTGGCAGCACTTTTCTCTTTCCGCTACGATTGGTTTTGGTTTTGACATAGTCCAAAGGGCAGTGACTACTTTCTGTGACCAGTTCCTCACAATTGGCGACCAGTTAAAAAGACTGCAACTTTTGTTCCCTTTCTCAAAGCAAAAGCACAAATTTGCGTCCGGTACGATCACCAAAAGAGTCCACCGATGACAAACTCAGAAGACAACGACGTGGCTTGGCGCCTTTTTAAAAGGCGCCTGGACCGCAGCGAAGAGCTGTTCGGCAACGTCTCCACCAGCGACCCGCCACCGCCGTTGCCTACCTTGCCGCTCGGGACCATCGACTTTGGCAAGTGTATGTGATCATTTTGTTTCTTCTTATGTGCTCTCTTACGATAGCTTACACGCGCTTTTTCCATGTCTTTTTTGTATCGTTTATTTACTAGCTGTTCACAAGGTGATTCATGCTTGGAAGGCATTCGATTAAGCCCGTAATTCAACTGATCTATTAAGATAGCCAATGCTCACTTTTTTACAGTTTTGTGTATCGCTTGTTCATTAGCTGGCTGCAAGGTGGTTTAAACTTCGAAGGCATTCATTTAGGGTCGTAAATTAACCACGTTCGTGTACGGTGCCTGTTTTGTGATGTATACACGTAAATTGCATGCAAGTATGACTGATGTGTTCTTATATCATGTGTTCCAGCGAAGTGCTTATTGGTTGGGCGCTTTGGAACCTACCGTCTGTACAGTTTCTCAAAACCGTCGTTTATCGCCTGTTGCAGCTGTAATTTTTGTCTGCGTCGTAATGCTGTGCGCCTTGTTGGCTACAGAGCTGTGCAGGGTGCCGACTGCCATAAACATGCGTGTTGGGCTTCTGGCACATGCTATCTTAATTTCGCTTACCAACGGCCTAGCATTAATCTTTCAGTCGCTCTTTACTTGCCTTCTTTTAAACCAAAGCGCCTGCATAAGATTCTAGTCGGAGAGAGAATTCGCTGCATCTAATACAATGGGGCTTTGATCGACAGTGCAATGAAGATCTGGGTATGTCAACAAAGTAGGAAAGGTCGAGCGGCAATGTTTGGATAGACTAGAAAGTTAGTATACGACTTGCCATCAGGAACCAGCCTGGTGAAGTTCTGTAACTGAACTACAGGTTCAGTTTACGGTTCCAGAGTTCATTTCTGTACAAAACTACAGGTCATCGTCTTGCGGATTTCCTCATTTCCCACGCCAAGAGTCATTGAGGAGTATGGCGAAACGTAATGATATTTTGATGAACAATCTCGTCTGCTGGATGCCTCAGTGAGTTGGTCAGAGTGAGTACGCCAATATTTGGAGGACAAATCAGCACATAAGTTTCTGATCTATGCGCTGGACCCTTTCTGTTTGCATGCACCGGGTAAATGCTTTTCCGCATTCTTTGAAGAGGATCTTAAATCAGGTCGTCAAAGGTGGCAGCCCCGTTCAATGTCTGCTGACGGCAAACGACAACGCGTTCCGAGCGACGTTGTCACTCAGGTGGCTCAGGCTTGTCACTCTGGGTTGTCACTCGGCGAACACGTGACTCAGCGGACTGTTAGTTCAGCTGGCCGGTCGCGGTGGCTCGCGGCTAAATCCCGCCTGCGGAGGTAGGCTGAATCAGCAGTGAGCCATCTATGTTTACAAGCCGTTGTCTTCGTCCGACAGAACTCCACGGGAGACTGCTCGCTTCACGTCTCCAGACTTTGGTGACTTACCCCGAGCTCCCTGACGAAAATAAGCGTCCCGCCTCAAAACTGACAAGCTCGTCAGAGTTTTCCCGTGTTGGAAGAAGTCGGTCAGAGAACCATTTGCTGGTGGGGTATAGCAAAAAGGGCCGGGTGGAAATCGCGAACAAAAATAAAGCACATCTGGGAACCGAACAGCCAGGCAGAAAAGGCTGCGAAGGCGCAGACCATTACTCAAAATGCGTTTTCAAGATGGCACCCTCAGATGCAAAAGAGCACATTGCTACAAACGTACCTCGGCATCGGCGGCTAAATCAATGAGTGTATGCATAGTTGCACGTAGGAATCAACTATCAATTTAGACGGGAATCCATACCGCACGCATTTCGGCTTGTCTTCATTTAGACGAACTTCGTCCTACCACCCTGAACACCAAGACTCGCTTCTCAGATATCGACCGCATGACCGACAGGAAAATACGAGGACACTGCCCTCCCACGTGCCGGAACAGCAGCCAATCCGAGTCATTCGTCTTCGCCTTTCAGCGGGCCGCGAATTGCCCAGTGACACGCTCGATTTACGCACGGCACGAGCCAGAGGCTGCCAACACGAGGTGACAGCGGCGCTACCCAGGCCACCGGACGGTACGGCACAGGTTCTTGGAGGCGCGTCCTGCGGGGGCTCTGATGGGCGGTTACGCTCTGCACAGGCAGTATCGTCACGGTCCCATGCCGAGTTACTTGGCCCGGTGCCAAGTTTCCCAGCTGATTTGCCGGTGTCATGTCTCGCATTGGAAAGCACTGGTCGGACGCCGGCGTGTCCGCTGTGCCTCCTCCACCGACGATGAGGCCGGGCACTGGCCACCGACCGTGCAGATGCCAGCCATCGGTCAGGCAGGACCAGGGACGGCGGGGGCGACTCGGGACATGGCCCGGGGCGGCGACGGTGGCGGCGACTCGGGACACGGCCGGGACGACCGCCGCCGTCCATCGGGCGCAGCGTGCGGTCGGCGCCGATGTCGGACCGCCACCGTCACCGGCGTCGATATCAGACGGCCGGGGGTGGTATCGTGTGTCGGCGCCAGCTGGCGGACTGCCAGCGGGTGCCACTAACGAACTGACGTCGCCTCCATGCTCACGCGCAGAGCAGCGGCGTCGGCGCCGTCCGCAGGATCGCCAGCGGGAGGAGTGAAGGGACCGGGGGTCATGATGAACAGGAGGGACCTGAGGTCACCATGGACAGGAGAGATCGGGGTCACGGGGAGCAGGAGAGATCGGGGGTCACCGGGAGCAGGAGAGATCGGGGGTCACGGGGAGCAGGAGAGATCGGGGTCACGGGGAGCAGGAGAGATCGGGGGTCACGGGGGGCAGGAGAGATCGGGGGTCACGGAGAGCAGGAGAGATCGGGGGTCACGGGGGCAGGAGAGATCGGGGTTCACGGGGGGCAGGAGAGATCGGGGGTCACGGGGAGCAGGAGAGATCGGGGGTCACGGGGAGCAGGAGAGATCGGGGGGTCACGGGGGGGCAGGAGAGATCGGGGTCACGGGGAGCAGGAGAGATCGGGGGTCACGGGGAGCAGGAGAGATCGGGGTCACGGGGAGCAGGAGAGATCGGGGGTCACGGGGCAGCAGGAGAGACCGGGGGTCACAGGGGAACAAGAGAGACCGGGGGTCACGATGGACAGCAGCGCAGGTTGTGTGGGGGGGGGGGGGGAGACACGAGCGTTCGGAGAGAGTCGGGCCTGCAATATCGGGAGGGGGAAGGTCATGAGAGGTGGGGAAAGTGGTTTAGGGAGGAGTTGGGTTGGAAAGGACGAGTAGGAACATTGGCAGTCCCGAAGGCGAAACGGAGGCATAGGTGAAACGGGGGGGCCGAAAGTTATCACGAGCTGAGTGGGTTGCGAGAAATGGGTGAGGAGATCATTGATATAAGTGACGAGAAAATTGCGAGAGGTGAGATAAAGCCGGCGGAGATGGGACAGAGCAGATCATTAGATGAGGATCAAAGATGATAAGTAGGTGATCACATGATTAGCGAGACTGGTTTAGAAGAGACTATCTGAGGAGAGGTGTTCGGATTCGATGAATACGATGGAACATGATAACAACATCAGAAACTATTGGACAATAGGAAAGGGTCGAGTGAAGCTGGCAGCTGGCATAATGACACCACGAAATGGGTATCCCAAAAAACACACCGCAGCCCAAATTGGAAAATCCACCCCACCACGCGAGAAAATTTCCAGTGCCAATCCGTGCCAGTCCCAGAAGCAATACATAGGTGTATGCTTCGTACGTACTCCACACGTTGGTTCATACTTACGCTCCGTATCAGTTTGTGGGCATCAATAAGGCTGACTGGCACTCCAGCTGTGGGGTGAAAATCGACTCTATAGCGGTTTGGAGTTAGCGCGGCTCTGCGCTGCGGCAGAGATACATCTTCGCCTATCATCCCCTGGGGCCCAGGGGTGTAGTAGTCCTCATTTCAGCTGGGAGGAGGCCAGGGACCCCAACCCCCAACTTCGACAAAAGAGTCGGGGAAAAACGCGTCTAATAGCATAATTTGGGGGAAGGCCTCATTATTATGCACTGTTCAGCCCCCTCCCTGACTGAATTTGCGAACCTACGCCCCCGCTGGTGCCGCTTAGTATTCTATTGTACCTGGGTCATGAAATTCGTTAAGCAGCTGTGAGTAGGTCCATTGAGTACAGGATCCAGGCTCCAGACCCAGATGTCAAAGTTTCGAGAACAACAGGCCCCAGCCCTTGAAAGCTTTTTCTGCCATTTTAATCGCCGTAAGGGAGCGGCAACGGCGACCCACTATTTGACAGCATAGCGCCTCGGCACTCTCAATCATCTTCACACCTTCCGGCTCAGGAATCTCCATAACTAGACTATGTATAAATATTGTAATGACCGATTTGTGATCTTTGTCTGCAGGCGTATCCCATGTCACTATAGCAAAGAATTGTCCGTTCCTTTTTCCCGCGGAAGGAAAGCAACAACAATCAATTTTCGCCAGAGAGCCGTTTTTGAAGCAGCGGCCATGAGAGATCAAATAGAAATTCCCATTCCATGTTGCCATAGAGAAAACTAGCGCATTCTCGCCTACTATTTGACCTTGTCGTTTTTGTACCCGTCACGATTAAGCTTCCGTCAGTTTAGCATGTTTCCAATCTCCCAAGTCACCATTCATTCAAGCAAGATCTCAAGCAGTTCACCTTTTGCCCATTGCCACTTCGGCTTGTCGACGCTTTGGCGCGGCGTCGTTTTGCAGTTTTTCGTTTCGTCATTTTCCATTCTGGTTAGTCGCCGTTCTGCAGTTCACCATCTAGCTTTCTGTTGTTTTGGATAATCGGCTTTTTTGTAGGTCGCCGATGTTGAAGTCGTCACATAGCAGCCAACACAAAGGCAAACTGTGAGTCGACTTCTTGCCCTAACACCGTAAGTCCCAGCTTGGAGACATTAGGGAGTATGTTAGGTATATAGCCCAAAACTTTTCGAAGGGGTAGCCTATACGATCATGGAGTACCACAGCATTAAACCCAAACGAAGTGTCGTACTGCAGTACACAAGGAGGTAACTCACACTAGCAAGTTGACGTCCGAAGATCAATGTTTATAACATGACTGTCTGTAGGAAACCAAACCCTGGCAGAGTCAACAGGCACTTCGCTCAAACAGCATGCCCGCAATTTTCCACCGTCAAGCTTCACGACAGCATGTTCCATTCAGCTGGCATGATAATTCGCCCCCAACGATCACCCCGGCCCGTCGGTCACTCCTGCAGCGCCAACAACACGATCGAACTCAACTCCGGCGCAAAACCGTGCCCGGCGGGGCTCCGACTCCCGGCCCCTTTCGCGGCGCGACATGGCACGGTACCCGGCGACCTCGTGTCAAAGCGTCACGCCCCGGTCATAACTCCCGGAACAGCGCGGCCCCACACTCGGCCGGCTCGCGGACCGCCGCCGGCCGCCGCCGGAACGCGGCTCGCTCACGCTAACTGCGCGTCAGTTCGTTAGGGAAATGCGCTGGCGGTTAATTACGGTTCGGCCGCGGGCAGCGCGAACTTGAGCACGGCTGACGGACGTCACCCAAGGCCGCGACGGGGTAAACAGTGTGGGTGCTGTGGACAAGGGTTCGCTCCCGACCGAGCTCGTTAATGTTGGTCTTGTGGTCTTAACGGCGGAGATGGCGGTGCGTGATACGGTCCAGGCGCACGTCAAGTATATTCATAAAGATGTGCGAATATGTTGTATATTATATATATAGATATAATATATATATATATATATATATATATATATATATATATATATATATATATATAATATATATATATATATATATATATAGTGTGTGTGTGCAATATACATAGGCCTTCCATATATATATAGATATATATAATATATATATATAGATATAATATATAATATATATACATATATATATATATATATATATATATATATGTGTGTGTGTGCATATATACATAGGCCTTCCATATATATATATATATATATATATATATATATATATATATATATATACGCACACTTCAGGATGTGATTGGCTCCTACCAGCCTTTTTCCCAGTTAACGAGATGCGCGTGCCGCATTACGTGCGTGCCGTTCAGTGCCCAACATGGTGGCATTGATTGGGTGGCGCTGTGCTAGCTGACGTCACTCGTTGGCACGACAAAGCAAAATTAGCTACGGTATGTCTCTATTGGGTAATAACCAGACCAACAGATTATGATTGACCACGAAGTAGCATTGTTCTCCACACTTGGGTCCCATACGTGCTGGATGTTATAAACACTGGATGTTACGAAAGCTAGATGTTACGATTTTGGATGCTGCGAGCTTAGATGCCGTGATTTCTCCACCTCCAGGGACATTGGGCGATTCGACTTTTGAATGCCAGAGTCTACCATTTGGCCGTTTTGATCATTAGCCATTGACCATTGCCATTGGACATTGACCATTAGACGTTATGAACTCCGGATGCTCTGATACCCATACGCCACGATATGCACATCAAATACAGAACTGCATACCAAATTACGATACAAAACATTGCACTATTTCATCTCAAATTCGCGTGTAAGGAATACAAATTACGGATCAATTCTGCCGCACGCGACACTGGAATATTTACATGTTCTGGTTTGGAACGTTACAGACAAAATTTCGGAGCAGTTGGCAGAGCCTAGTCAACTTTCTTGTGCCAAGCGGAAATGTTGTGGAAGCTATTGCGTGTCCGGAACACTTAACATATACCGAGGCCTTACAACTTTGTGCTAGTTGCTTCTCATGCACGAGTGAGGCAGTCTGCTAAAATGCGCTAAAATGTAAGTTTCCTGCTGTATTGTGAGAGCTTGCTTTCGCATTGACCAACATGAATAAGTAATATGTCAACAAAATTGTCATGTTCGTGAAACGCAAAGGAATCGAGCTCAAATGACTGTCAGGCGTAAAGTTACCCCACTGTCACATTTTGAGAGCGGGCGTGACGTGTTTCCAAGGTTCAAACTATTACTTGTCCAAATAACAGTAATGTTGAGCCATTTCCGAACGCATGTGGTCCCGATTGCACGTCTTCAGATTTGCATTCCAAGATCACCTACGATATTGCTGTCGGCGCCTTTCTGACTTCACGTGGCATGCCGCGCGCAGGCGATCTACGGCTGATCTGGAGCATTCCACGACCGCCGCGCCAGCCATCGAACATTTCCCCAACTTAAAGCATTCATTCAAACCCAATCTGCTGCATACGTAACGCAGCCGGACGTCAGCTCAAAACGCTCCATGTTCACGCTACTCCCCGCCGCCTCCGCCACTGACGCGTGACATATCACCAGTCGGCCGCCCCGAGGCGAACACGACCGCCGGGCTGTTGGCCAGTCTTCCCTGGCATCCGTCGCACCACGGCCATTACGTCGCGGAATGCCCTGAGCGTCGCTGATCACTTGGCGCTGCGGATCGAACGGCGGGCGGTGAGGCGGGGGTTCGCTGAGCGAGCGGCAGGCCGGCTCCTCAGGTGAGCTCCAGTCCCCCAGGTCAGCTCTAGCTCCTTCTCAAGGTCATCAGGTCACCTCAAGGTCCTTAGATCAGCCCCAGCTCTTCAGATCAGCTCGCTCTGAGCCCCCAGGTCAGCTTTAGCTCCTCCTCGGGGTCCTCAGGTCACTCCCAGCTCCTTAGTTCAGCTCCAGCTTCTCAGGTCAGCTCCAGCTCCCCAGGTCAGCTCCTTGCCGGGGCTAGAGACTCGCGACGGCCTGAATTATGATCGCGTCTTAAAGAAGGCCGCTGCTTGTGAGGAAGCATCGGACCTGGAGGTGTTGTTAAGGTTTTTACGTAAATGATCTATGATCTAAATGTTACAAGCGGCAATGGTAGCATGTACTTTGACGACGGTTTTTGTGGCGCTAGATGAGTTGGACGGCAATTACCTTCGCTGTCATTTTACTTAATACTATTTAATTAAGATGATGTTTGGATTGAATGTCATCGTCGTCATTAGAGCTTTAAGAAGAACTCAGCTGCTGAGGCCATATGGCGTCGCCTGCCTCTCAAATTGGCAGGAAGGGCGGGCGCCGCGGGGAATTCCCAGATGCGCATCGGCAAACGCAGACGAGTTAACCACTACCTTATTGGCACCTTTCTTTCTGAGTGTATGTTACTGTCATTATTTATTTGATGATAAATAGCTGATTGTGAAGAGCAAAAATGTATGACCTTACTTGAGATTGTATGGGCTCAGCGTGCCATCTAATCGTAAATGTTGACAACGTGGGGGCTGGTTTCGTCACAGGGCAACCTGAAGCGCTACAACAACATTTATAGATGTGGTATCCTCGCATGTTTCCAGCAGTTGTTGGTCAGAGATTTCGAAGTTTTTTTGGCTGACTTCGGTCCAAATGCAACAAATAGACGTCATCATCATACCTGCAGTGCTTCTCATCATGCAGCCAAAGAGAAGAGCTGGTTTAAGCCAAAATGCGGCGGCATCTATTCTTAGCACTAATATAAAGTTATGTGGGAGATTCCATTATTCTTAATGGTCTCAAACCTTGATGACTTCGTGCCTGCGATGCTTGATGAATGCGTAATAATTGTATGAATGTAGGTTGTGCGCAATGAATGTATGAATGTGAGTTATGTATGATCTACATCTGTACAGAAGATACCACGTTACCCATGCCAAGGTCCATGTACTGTAGGACGTTCTTTATCACTTCTTTGAGCTATCATTAAGATTTGACGCGGTTAGTGTCACATATTGATCTTTGATCATTCTAAGGTCGTCCATCTTATCTGTCAGCCTTTTTAGTGCACGTCTAAGCGTTTGCACGCTTCATCCGGTGCGCAAGAGGTACAAATTGAATTCGTCTAGTTTTGGTAGTTTAATTCAGCTGACCTAGGAGCCGGGAAATGGCGCAAAAGGTTGAAAACGGTCGGAAGTTGTCAAATCCATCTTGCTGGTCCGTGCACGTGAGCACCTGACACGTGCGATATCATACTTTGTGCAACGCGATGGTCCATTCCATTCCCTGGCGATGACGATTGGGTTGGCTAGATTGAATATTTACTGGTTGATGGCTGCCAGTTTTCCCAGCCAGGTATTTGGGCGACGATTCCATCGCATTAGCATCCGTTTCACACGCAATTTTTTACGTTGCTGTTGCTACGCGTCTGCGGTCTAAAGCGCACCTTCCCATCGACAACAAAAGGGAGCGGGGTGGGGATTGACAGTTTTGAAGGCTGAACTTGAGCATATCTTGCAGTTTGTAACAAATAATCTTATCAAAAACAGGATGACGAGTGAAGGATGTGAGCATTACAGCATTACGTTGGATATGAGCATTGGAGCCAATAATATCCAACGAAAATCCAACGAAATTCCAACCAAAATCCAACGAAATTCCAACGAAAAAAAACAGTGCATATCCAAAGAAAATGAATCAGCTTGAAGCCACCATGAATCTGCGTGACTTCATCCCCGACAACATCACCTCAAACGTAAGCTTTCACCTCTCGACTCTCCCAGGTATGCTGGTTACAGGGTACCTGGTATATGCTGGATCCCAGGGTACCTGATCTATGCCGGATCCTTACGTATATGTTGGATCTCTGGTACCCACCGACGCTGGAGACAGCTGAGCGGCTGACGACCACAGAGTGAGCTATGACCCGGGCCTCTGACGAACGGGCGCAGACGGAACCCACGGCAACCCCTCCGCAGTAACCACGCCCTGTAACCCACCTCCTGACACGATGCGCAGCCGTGCCTCGCCGTGAATCGGCTCCGACTTGTTGCCGTCGCAAAAGTGACACGGCGGGTCCTGGTTCGGGTAGATGAGATCGGACACGTGCTCCACGGACAGGTGCACGCTGGCCGCCAGGTCCACCGGACTGCCGCGCGCCGCGCGCCCGAGCGGCCGGCGGCCGGCGGGACCGCCGCCTCCACGGCCGGCCCCGCAGCACACGCACGTCGCCTGGGCGGCCGTCGTCCTGCGCGCGGGCACCACCTGCCCGCCGCACCGCCCGAGGCGCACTGCCCACCACGGCCGAGGTAAAGCCGGCCGTGGCCGCAATCAGGGGCGCTCCCGTCGCCGGAGGATGAGTCGGCCGATAGATGGCGGTGGCGTCGGTCTGATTTGCGGTAGGTGGCGCGAACAGATGCGTCTGGTTATCGTTTCCCTGCTCCAGTACTCAAGACAGCAAAGGGAATTAGAGTGCTTCGAGCGTTAACTTCTCTCAATCGTTGATAACCAAGTCAACTCATATACCCACGTGCTCTTATCTCCCTTACACCGAAGCCCAGACATGGGACGACCAGGACTCACTGAACTAAGCAGGGACTTGAAAAAAAAACAGAAAGTTCTTAGATCCAAGCGTATTCCACAGGTAACAACCACAGCTGCGTGCGTGACCACCCTTTTTTTCTCGATCCCCACTGTATTCGGGCTCCCTGCAATACTTTACCTCACCGGGAGCGTGCTGCGGCCGCCAGCCATGAGTCCTGCGGCCGCCAGCCATGAGCAGGCCTTGCAACCCGGCTGAAGTCCCGCCGGAAAGCTCACACAAGCCAGGCCCGCCAGGTTTCAGGCTGTGCCGGATAAGTCACGGTGTCGAGGGAAGCTCAAGACGGCCTCAGTTTTACCCCATTTCTGCTTGTATGAGGAGTGGCAGAACCCGAGTAAGACAAGAAATGTTTGGTTTGGTCTCGTCGTGAGTTATTCCGTATATTGAGCTGTATGCGAAAACATCACCAGTTTGGTAATTTTAAGGACAAATAAAACATATTTGGATCAGACTGCTCAATTTCAATAGGTCTCAGAACATCTGAACTAGCAAAACTTTCGCGTTCTGTCTTCCGTCGTAGTGCTAAGGCAAATGTATTGAAATAATGAAAATACCACTTTTCTCGGTCAGTATCCGGGCTGTGTCAGGATCATAGCCTCAAGAGATTACTGTCACGTTCAGTTAATCTCATATCAAGACGAAAGAGTCCACATGAATCAGTGGTATATGGTACAGCTTTCCATATCTTTAAGCCGTTTTTCGACAGATATCATCACCGCAAGCCTAGCCAACTCTAATTGAATTTTGAACTGTGCAGACCTGTGACTGGCAGACCTGTGCATAGCAGACTCTCTTCTTCCCTCTCTCAGTGATATATGTAATTATCACGTTTGTATTCGCACTTTCTATGTGTCAACAAGTAGCCCTATTTGGCGTGAGGCGGATAAGATCCCAAAGATGAGCGATGCCTACATCTAGTTATATCCTAATTTGTCTTCCATAGAGCATGTTTCACAAAACGTCAATAGGTTGTATCAATTTGAGGTCATCGCCCTTATTTCTTGGTTTTGTGACCACCGCCCCTGTTTACCCAGCGACTTGCCTTCGAGACCGGCTTTCTAATGAGACACTGGCCGCCTCCGGTCCATTACTGGCGTCCCTGTCGGCTGGTTAACACTAAGCGAACGGAATAACTAGCAAGCGGTGGGTTCGCCTGCGCCAGGCATTCAGTTGCAAGTGTTCATCGGCTCTGGCTGCCGGGGTCCGACGCTAGCCCAACGGGATAAACACCGACGGGTCCGTAGTTCACTCTCAGATGCGCGTTAGGCTTAACAGGGGTAGCTGCACGTGGCGACGCTTAACAGGGATATTGTTTCGCAAAATGAGTTAGCGGTGTGTGTGGAGGAGGGCTGAGCAGCAAAAGGGGACACCACGTACCTACAAAAATATGCCAAAGCGTGTTTTCCCCGGATTTCTCCCACTTTGTCCTTAAAATGTCGGGGACGCTGAAGCCCATATGGGGCTGGAGTAGCCCCACCACCACCCGTCCCATCCCGCCTACCTTCACACTGAATTGGAATATGCGCAACATATTCCACGCAACATTTATAGCTCCTATTATGTTTTATGCACATGCGGTGGGGGTGAGAATGGGGAGGGGTGAGTTTCCTCAGCGCCAGTTACCCGCTGTTCTCACCGGGGTTGACTGGGCGCTGTAGTGTAGCAGGCCATGCTGGCCGATGCGGCCTATACCTGCTACAAGCGCGGTTGGTCCGTGGTGTCGAGGCCTCAAATAAAAAACATTAGATGAAAACCACAGGGACCAGTGAAGTCACGCTTGCTCGATCTATGTTTGTTCGGGTGAAGTGTTCGTTGAGACTGTTTGTTTCTAGGTCTGTCACGTGCAATAATTTCCACAGATTCTTAGCTCAGTACGTGCATATGAACACTATAATACTGTTCTGCATGGTAGCGAACATGTATTTCTTGCAACGGAAAAATAAGGCGAAAAGATTTGCTACCTAGAAGTTATACTGCATTGCATCGAAACCAATAGGTCTTAACATTCTCAGCACATTCATAAATTGTACAACCCTCTCAAGCCTGGCAGATGGAAGCAGAGATCGCTGGGACCGTTTCAAGCCCCTTAGTGCGCGTATGGAAGCAATCATTGCAGATGAGATGGGCGGCAGAGCTTGCTGATGGACATCCACGATGAGAGCGGGCCATTGGCATGAGCTCCGGTTGATGAATTAATAAACGCTGCGAGAAAAATGCCTCTAAAGTAGCTGGTCGTCGGTTTATGAGTTGCCAAAGGCAGTCATAGAATATGGAGTACACCGAAGTCGCTCTGTGTGGCCCTTGGACTGAACCCTGCAGGTCTAGTTTAAAAGCGTGTATCACGTTTTTTTATTAGAACTTATCACGTATATCGCTTTCACAACAAAGGTAGCAAATGATTTGACAAGCGATGCTTCGTTATTTAGCGCTATGGACGTTGGTGCACACAATCGATTTTGTCCCCGATAAGCTGTAGGGTCTAAGTAGACAACGCAACAGACACGTTGTATTTTTGTGGTCGTAAGACACAAAGCACAAGGTTGTCAAGTGGGGACTGGGTTTCGTGGGTCTCCCAGCACTCGTGAAGAACGCTTGCCATGACCCCATGGGGACGCATGATGCAAGCTAACCTAAACGGTTTTGACTCTTCCACACCTGCACACGCTCCTACAGCCCTGCGACAAATCATGATGTCAAGTAAATATGAGCTGAAAATTATCCATTCCTGAACCAAGTGCCTACGACATGTATTGGGTGACAAACCAACGTGTTTAAACTCAACAACCGAACAACACGTTACAAGAAGTTAGTGGTCTGGCCATCGCTAGTGTCGTGCCACGCTAGTTGGATTGGCCGTCTGCAGGCGGCGCCACCGTCCATCCATCTCACCGGCCGCTGCTGAGTGAACTTTCAGGTCCGAAGTCAACAACATAATGATGACGCACTACCCTGTCTGTAAGCAGAGGTGCAGGTGGCCTGATCAGTTTGCATTATTTATGGTCAATGTTTGTTTCCAACAGCATAAGACACCTGTGGCGTAATTAGCCGGAGGCACAAGCAAACATGGAGCATCGCTTTATGGCATCCCACCTGATACTCTCCTGAAGCCAGTAGAGCGTATGGGCAAAGGGTCTTGGTCGCACTCGACCCGTGGTCTTGACAACCAAAGAGCTACCAGCACCGTACCTTGCCCATAAAACAGCGCCTTCCATATCACCGCGTGCCTCAAACAACCAGCGGTGTCATGCTGAGTCAAAAGCCTGGCAAGACATCGGATTTCCGAGGCGCTTATTGCCACCCAAAATCCTAGGCGCCATGTCACACACCGCGAAATTCGGGAACTCGCCCCCGTCCGCGTCGCCGGCTGCGACACGGACCGCGGCGAGATTCAACCTCCGCGGCTGGGCGCTCGAGCGCGCAAAAGGCGCGACGCCGGATCGTTACAGCGCGCGCGCTTACAGGTGTCCCACCAACGCCGCGTCGAACACGGGAAAGCTTTGTCGCCTGCCGTCGGCGACGCCGCGATTTCCGGCAAGTGCGCTTTCCCGGGATTTCTCGGACGAGTCACCGGGTCTGGGAGCCCCGCGCCGCCTCCAATAACCAGCCCCACGATCGCCGACTGCGCTAACGCGGCGGAAGGCAGTCCCGGTTGCCCGGCTGGTAAATGTCGCCGGCTCTGGAAATACGCCTGCAGCGACGGCTTCGTGGCCGGGCGGCGCCCTGAGGCCGACCGGACCGGAAGGCCGGCGGCGGCCGACTTCAGACGGCGGTGAGGGCTTCCCGCCAGAACACGGTGGCGTCGCCGCGCGTTCCATCCTCCCTGCTTGATCAGAATTGCGCGCCTTTGATATCCCTGGCGCAAGGTGAAACAGCTGCGGCGCTGTGGCGCTAGATTGCGTTCGTTTGGCCTTGCCTGCGGGCCATGTTGTTTCTCCTTGCAATATTCGAGCCAAAACACTTAGGCGTTTTAAACCGCGTTTAGGAAACATGCCCGACATTAGGGTGTAAAGAAGGATAAGACGCTTGTCAAGACCTGTCCGCAGCCGAGTGGATGCTCCACCGTCGGTAGAATCCGGCAGTTTTCCGTTTCGCTCCTTGGGCCAAGCAGGAATCGAAGGAGGCAAAGTGAAGCAAACTTGTGAATCGCGTCTGGGGCTTTCGAAGCAGGCCTCTAAGCTGTCTGAGTCGAGTTTAATAAACTAACACAGTCTTTGTAGCATAACTTTTTTCAAAGTCCAGTAACATTAGAGGCAGACAGACTGCGATTCTAGCAGCTTCATCTTGCTTAAATTAAACAGACGGCATTTTCTGCATCACTTCTGACCCCCACTCCATCTCCCCTTCCTCCTCTCAAGTGATAATTTTCAGGGGCGGCACACGTTTGTCATCTGCCCGTTTCCGTGAAGCTCACCGCACCTCGACACGGAGCACCGCTCGCGTGGTGGATGCAATGGCTGCTGTTCAAGTTTGTTGTTATTTAGCATTAACCACTTGCGAAAATTCGCGACATTTTCCAAAACTGGAGGAGAAGTAAAAAAGTGGTGAGAGTTGCATAACCGTAGTAGTGGTTTTCAAAGTTCCTACATTACAACTTCCACTGTTTTATGCTGTTAACCGTTACTTTGTTTACCACAAGTTTTACACCGTTAGCCGGTATAAAGAGAGCAGTGAACAAGGAGTGGCATAAAGATCAGCAGTCTTAGAAGCCTGCCGCTGCCCACAAATTTTGAAGTATTACTTGCACCGCTCGACGTCCAGCAATCCAGCCACTCACGTCAGGCAGCTACACTGAGGCCGACCGCGGCCTTCACAAGTGGCGAGCTTACGTTGAGCATCGATCGCCAGCGCTATTTGCTGAAGGTGTTAGGAGTTGTTTCGCAAGTCGACTAAATGAAAACGCTTACCATAGGTCAGCGGAACAAGCTGACCTTCCATGCTTCTATTGCATTATGAAGACAGAGTATGGCAGCTGGTACGCAGGATTTCGTGGGGTGGGGCGAAACCAAAAATTGCCGGTAGCAAGCCTTTTTAGCTTGCTGTGGTCGCGTGATGCAAACCGTACGACATCCCTTGCTGCAATCTACTTATTTACACGCGTACAATATGCTTCTTAACGTGTTCAAGTTCATTTATATACGTATTAATGCATGTAATGATTTGAAATGGCTACACTAATGATTTTGATGACCTTCGTTACCGCAATAGCCCACACAAAACAAATAACTATTAATACCCTGCTAATAATTTATCAATTATGAGTCCATAGTCTTAGCTGAGTTATGGACAGTGAATATACCAGCACGCACTGGCTAAACGAAATTTCATAAACATAGCTTGGAAGGTCAAGAACTGGCCATATAGCCAATAGTTGGTGTTTAACGGCGCTTACCTGGTTCCTCATAGTATGATGAACGTCAACAACTTATCACAAGCACTCTGAACTCATGATGCCGAAAACCAGGAGCTGAAGACTATTCTCGCTTAATCCATGATCTATTCGGCTAGTTTATAGTCATGATAGTAGACTGCGGCCGTTCGCATTTAGATACATGGTGCAGTTTGTCAACAATGGTGACATCTGAAGTGGCAATGCTTTGCAATATGTGACGCTAGGATATGAACCACATTCAGAACCAGGCTGGTCGTGAGGAAGACCATTTAATATTCCAGTTGGACTACTAGCCCCATCCACAAGTGGGAATTTCCGCAAGTCAATGGTGCCGCACTCAGGGATTGCAATGCCCATGGTTTGCATTCACTGAGAGATGGCGAATATAAACACGCGCTCGGGTGGCCGGCTAGATACCCTTCCCTCGGGTGCAGGGGTTCAATTTGAACCCCCCTGAGATTTAGGGAACTAAGGAAGCTGGAGACACCACATTTACAGGATGTATTGACCTGTATGTAAACCAATTTAGGTCAAATTTTCAGGTTCCTAGGTCATGACCTTTGGGTCAAAAAAGGTTGAACAAGGTCAAGTTCCAGGTTGGTCTCCAAAGTGCCCCCAGAACCTAGATAACCGTTTCTAAGAAAAAGGTCAAATTCTCATTCAGGATCAGTGACCTTTTTTGACCTTTCTAAGGTTAAGGTGACCAGAATTATACAAGATTGCTTTGAGTTTTGCATTTGACAAGGGCGACAAGGACTACGCTATGCAGTATATTTCTAGAACGAAATGTTGACCTGGGTCATTTTAGGTCAATGACCTACTCTGACCTCTGAGAGGTCCATGGAAAATGTATTATGCGGCTCCTGCTATCAATTAACTTGAAATGAGCACCAGAAGCTATCCCATACAGCAAGCCCTAGAGTAAAAAAACAGGTTGGTTTTGACCTTGGCGTGACCTTCATACCTCACCCTAGGTCAATTTAATTTGCTCATTCAGCTGTTGCGTTGCCTAAGAAAGCATTTCAGAGATGTATGGCTTCGTCTAACACTCCGTTGTTGGATCAGATTAAAGGATTCCCTAGAAATTGCCTTCGCTGAAACCATGGCCTGACTTTGACCTGCCATAGGTCCGCATTGTTACAAAGTATGTCTAAATTTCTGACGCCAAACGATCTGCTATTCAATTGTCTACAACGATGCAAAATTTGGCGCGGCTACGCTGCGCCGTTCGGAAACTATTCTGAAAAACTTCGGGGGGTCAGTTTGACCCCCGTCACCCCAACGCGTGTTAAGTTGGTAGGCATTAGGCTCCTATAGGCAATGGCCGATGACAATTTAAAAGGCATAAAACAGCCACATCGTAATGTGGCAAACCCAAATTGCCAAAATCCGATGTGACGTCATATTTCGGCTGGTGGTCGTTTTGAAGTACCCAGATCCGGCAATTTCCGAAATGCTAAATGCCAAAATTTCCTAAGTGCCGAAGCGTGATGTTTATTTCATTTCAGGGTTTACCCCGAAATAATTGTTTGGTCCTCAGACGATCGCATGGTAACGAGGTGAATCAAGTTTTGTCTCATCGCAATGTGTCCGTTCGTAAGCAATCTACCACCTGGCGTGATCAACCCACGCGCAAAGGACGGTAGTGTTGAGTGTGTGCGGTTGACCTTCGTGTGGACTAAATCGTAAAACTCTGAAAGTTTGTCGAATGACAGATGGGACTACAGGGTCGCGTTTGAGAGTACATTGCATAAGCCACGCCGTAAAGGTCTTCGGTTGGCTGTATGAATCAGAATGGTTTAGTGACTTTTGGAAACAAAGCTATGCCATATAGTGAAGGATGTAAAATTACTCAATCTTTTTTAAAAAGGTATTTCGACGTTGCTTTGTGTATGTGTACCTGTTCTATACCCAAGAACACGATTCACGGCGAACATTCCACAGGAGGAGCAAATAACCCAAACTGGTGTTTAAATGGAATATTTGGTTAGTATTTCTAACCATTAAGATTACATATTAGTATGATGATGATGACTTACAGTATTACGCATATTTGTGTTATTGGTATTTTTATCTATATTTTCAGCATCATTTAGCACATCTTTTAGTAATGTTTTATACGCCGCGTAACAAGAGAAATAGCTGTATATACATCTTTTAATTAGAAACGAAAATACCTGAAATTGTGCTCATTACCAGTGTAAAGGCCCGGTCACATCTGTTTCATCCAACTGACATTCTTTTCGAGAAACTCGGTGTTAGTCTGTGATAATCTGCAAAGTTTGATGATGACATGAGCCTTTTGGACGGGGGGGGGGGGGGGGAGTGCACGGTGGCGGCACTCTCAATAATGTCAGTGTTTTAGTCCATTGCTATCTATTGATAAATGTTGATTGTTGATTTGTTTATGTTTTTAACTCCTCGCCGGGAGATTAACACTCCAGGGACAGGTGAAGCATCCCATGTAAGTGGCACACGGAAAATATTGCACGTCCCTAAACAAAATAGATATCTAAATTTTGCTTGCAAGCCGAATGAGCATGTTACAGAGATGATATGTGCTGTATCACACTGCATTTCGACTTAGTAAAATAACTTTGAACAAGTCTACCTCGCTTCTGTTGATGTATAAACATAGAGCCTTCCGCAGCGGTCTAACGAAAAAACCGTCGTGCGATGTGTTCACAAGAGCCCGTTGCACAGTGATCAGGATGCGGTACCGGTCGGGGTGCCACATGATTTTCCGGTGACTCATGTCGCGAGAAGGTTCTGAGTGGAACTGATAAATCAAAACTTCCTGGAACTACGGTTCTTAGAACTAAAAGAGCATGGTGCACTCTCCAAGAAACTGAAAAAGGAATTTCAAAATCGCACAGAAGGTGATAGTACGACTGAGAAGTGGCAAGTCCCATAGACGTATGAGTCACTAGCCAAATGCTGCCTTCCTAGCCTCTTGTGCTGCACCCGACCGACCCTCACCGTGTGGGAGGGGGCCACACCCACTCAGGTCACGCCAATGTAAGCGTGCACTGGTCGTACGGTGGCGTAATATACAGCGACCAATATCTCTCGGTTCAAGTTTGATCGACGCGGTTGGGCTGAAAGGACCAAATGTGGTCAAGTGGTCTATTTAATACACGCGAGGGATATGAAGCAAGAGTTTTGTGTGTCACACCCGCGCCCTAAATCACTCTGAAACGCTCAAGCTGCATCATTCTAAGACAATGTTCGTTTGGCCTCGTGCACGTCTGAAGGTCATAGCAAGCAATGACATTTCGTAGGGTTTAGCGTTAGTTCCCAGCTGAAAGAGCAGCTCCCAGTTGGTCAGCGTCACGCTGTGGCGGCGCACTGCCAGCTGGCGGCGCGATTCTGCTAAAGATTTGGACGTCATCGACGTACAAAAGGCAGCCGAATTCAATATCACGCGGGAGGTTATCAAAAAACATAGAAAAGAGGAGAGCAGCCTGAAAAGACGCTTCCTGAACTCCCGAGGCAACTGAATGCTAATTGAAAGTTTTCCCGCGGACGATGACTTTCCGGCGCCGTTTGGACAGATGCAAGACAAATCACTTTGGTATCACCTCCTGCAGACGGTAGGAGTGTTTCAGTTGGTGAATAATGCTCGTATATGTATAATGTAGTGAATAAAATGTTAGCGAATAGTGTTCATTCGGTCGTGAATAATGTTGAATTTGTTTCTTGAGACACCAGAACACAGCGGCGTTGGCAACGTCCGAGTCGTAACACCAGCCCCTCCGCACACTCTAAACTCATTTTGGCGCTGATCTTATCTGTAACACAGGCCCCCTCGTGTCTGATCGAATACAGAGCTGACTAGACGACGGCCTCAAACACAATTAATCGGCACGGTTGGTCGAGATAATAAAAAGGCCGTCAGAATAGCTTTTCAAGGCCGGGGCAGTAAACCGCCTGGCAAATGCATCATTAAGTATGCTTACACAAAATGGGTCATCGAACATAAGGCTATGATCGTACGCTTATCAGCCGGGTAATATGCACATTTTTCTGTTACATATTAAAAGCAAAATGACCAGGATCGCGTGGGGTTTGTGCTGGAATCGCCGATGAACCTAAAAAAAGATTTAACACATGTAGTATCCGACACAGACTTCCGAGCACTTTTTTGCTCACCAAGCCTGTTTCGTTTGATCCGGGCTTCCTCCGCAACCGACGGCATGCCGCCTGCCTGGGCCAGAGATCGGCCCTCGCCTTCGCGCCAAACCAAGGGTTAGTCGGCGTCGGAAGATCACCGTGGGACTGTGGTCGTGGTTTGGTGAGTCCAGCAGTACGCAGCTCGTCGACAGCGACCCCGTCCAGCAGCCCCCACGTGATCAAGGAGCGACTCCGGTGCAGGTCAGCCCATGTGCTCTGTTGTAAGTCGGGGCGGATATTCTGAGCGTGGACGGATGCTTCTACTAAAGACGGGTGGAGCTTACTAAAGCGGACAGTTCGCTGGCGCACTCAGCATTACGGCAGACTTTTTTCGATCGGAGGTGATGACCTGCCGCAGCAGGCCGACTCACATGATGGACCAGCCCGCCAGCGGAACGCTTGAAGACCTATGATGAGGAATGACAAGATTTTGGCTGTTCAACCGAAAATTCAGGTAAAGAGCTGCTTTTAGAATCCGCAACCTCCTTTTGATTTAAGGTAAACAAGCCATATCTTTTGGACGTGTTGGCTCCTTTAACGACATCAAACTCATGATACAAAATAGAACACAAAACTAATTCAAACAGAACAATTGCGATTCATTTTCATGGCGATTTTTGGGTGCTGTATATCAGCGCGTTACGATGTGATGCTGATGGAGCAACACTGTCGATATCCATGCGCATAGATCAGAAACGCTAAAGATGACGTTAGATCGATCCTGCACGTGTTTACGTATTGTGCTCATGCAAAGTACTGTGCCAGGCATGTCTGAAATTCTCATTTTCCCGTGTAATATGCTTAGCTCTCCGTACAATAATGCGATAAGCGATGGAATTGTAAGCAGTGGTCATGGTTATTCCGACTTTGTCCGCATTACGCACTTCCCGCCCTCGTCGCTGAGATAAGTTTGCAGGCATCGGAGTCTGCGAGACGGTTGACGGAACATCGTCCGCGGCCATTGCGACAAATGTGCCGGTTGGATCGAGGAGCCTGTACAGGAAAGACTTCCTTTATTGAATTGACCCGCTACACATTCATTATCAGTTGCACCCAGTCGCTACTCGATCGTTTTCATTTTCCCAGCACTTAACTGCAAGTCATGGATGATTTTCATTGGAAATTTAGACCAAATCTTACTCTTTTGCGCTACTAATTGGGAGAGGTGTGAGAATGGAGCTAACTGCAATTAAACGAAGCGCAAGCAGTAACGGTGTAATATCTCCTGCAGTGTTTACGCAACATTTGGTTAACGTCCTACCCGTGCCCACACCCGTCTTTCCCCGAGATCGGTGCATAACCTATCCTGTTACCCATTCCATATGGATACCAATGGGCTTACCCCACCCGCGCAGTCTCCGAGACGGAGCTGTGTAATACCTGCACGCGACATACCAGTCCAAGTTAAAAACAGATGCAGTTTAGTCGCTTCATCAGTTTGTACGGCATTTAGAGCACAACGACCTAGCACAACTTAACTGCCGGTTAAGATGCTTCCACTTTCCCAGAACGCCATCATGCTCTGATCGCACGTGTCGTTGATGGACACCGATCCAACAGCGTGTTTTGGTTGGGACGCACAATCAACGCAAAATCGATAGAGGATTGACATCGGCTGGCATCGTTTGTATACATAGCGTCCAAACAGGTGGCTTAATTTGTTATTCAAGTCCGGCGGACGTGGGCGGAGGCGGGCACGGGCCGGGCTGCCGCTCCCGCCCCTCCCGAGACGAAGGGGGCGTCGGCGCCGCCGGCCGGTGCCTCAGCCAGCGGGACCCGACGCGGGCCAGGCTCTGACACGCAGCGAGCGAGAGAAGCACGGTGCCCATCGACCGCTCTGGCCGTCCGCTCACCGCGATGCTGTGGTCAACGGAAGCAGCTTTAGGAATCGCCGGCGGACACCGAGCCAGCGCCTTGATGAAATTGAAACGCGGCTGCGCTGCCTAATGCAACGCGACCGTCCGACCTAAACGAAATGAATGGGCCCCGCGTGCCCCGCGCGCGCCCCCCGCGCGTGTCCCAGGGCGGTCAGAGGATTCTTGTCTTGTTTTTCGCTGTTGCGTGCAGCAAACATGCAGGTGTTTTGATCAGTTGCGGTGCTAGGGAGCCCATTCTACACCGGCACGCTCCACCATTTCCACGCTTGATTCACGAAAAGGGATGCTGGCTGGTTTTGTGGGCGCCTGATGGGACCAGTTTGAACCAAAAGGCGCACTAAGTTTTCCAGACGACAGGCCCAGCGCCTTACTCCAACGGAAGGCTGGCTTCAGCATGCATTGCATGGCCTCGTCAATCAGTGGAAACGACAGACATCCAATTGTACGTGAACTCGGAAGACAGGGTGAGCATTCATTATTGTCGACCACAATGCTGTCGTGCGCCGTGAATGAAGAATGGTGGCTATATATGATGTATGAAGCGTGCCACAGGCGCATATAGCTTCAAAGGCGGGGAAAGGGGACCTGTGATCGCAGCGTGGTCCATTGTTCAGCTGGCGGTTGCCAGTTTGGTGTTCGTTTTTGCCCGTTTAAACCGTTTCGGAAAAAGCATCCAAAACCCGTGGGGGCGAAATTTCGTATTTCTCCGTGTGGTCGGGCTCTTGCTATCTTTCAGTCAACTGTGCGTTGTATCATGCTGTCTGGTATCATCTGATGAATCCATATCTGCACTATATGGGCAACAGCCGCAGCCAGGGGTGTAGTTTCGTATTCAGTGGGGGGCACGACATGGACTCCAGCCTCCCCCCCCCCTCCAACCCAGTTTTGGGAAGACATTGGGCCAAATACGGCGAGTTTGTTAGTGCATTTTGGAAGAAGCTTGAGTCGTTTTTCATTGCTCAGGCCCCCAACTCAATACGTTTTGCGGGACTGCGCCCCGAAGGCGGCAGCCTGGTTCGGCACACCGTGCACGTCCGCCGCTGGGTCCGTGTTTATCAGCCGGTCCAGGTTCCCTCTAAACGTCTTTAAGGGTGATATTTATCTTACTGAGTCAATCCACTACGCATGGGGCTGTGCCATACCCGCCCGCTACGCATTTCTGATCAGTTGTACTCACCTCTTACCCACCGTTTGCATTTTTGAAGCACTTTAAGGGAACGTGTCACATTTGGAGGTATTCAAGCAGCCATCCGATCTGGTGAAACAATCTCACTTATAACTCTTGGTATCCTTTTCAAATGGAAAAGAGTCCTCTGGGCAGCACAATTCTCTGTGTAGTGAATATGTTCCTCACCGCGTCATCGTTTGATAACGTCACCGTACCTTGCACAACATTGATTGAGAGCCAATTGACGGTCGATATATCTAAAAATCGCGCTCACGAAAGTCAGACATGAACATATCGACAGACATATTTTTCTCGACCTTGATCTCTGCATGGCCTATGGAATGGCAGGATTTGAATGACGTTATACGGCGTCATCATTGTCAAGGTGACTTTGAAACGCTCTCCCTGATATACCTTTCCCATTTTCGTGGGCGTGCGGCTCGGAAACTAGAGGGGCTTAGGTCTCAAGAAGGGCAAGGTTGTGGACAGCACCGAAAGGTCTTCAAGATGGATATTTCAGTTCCAAAGCCCATCCGAATTTGCAACACTCCCTTTACGTCTTAAAGTTCGGAAAACATCGAAGACTATTTTCTCCCAACCCTATTTTCTGTGTTGGTAATTGCACAAGCAGTGTGAATGTGGCTAACTATGATTAAGAGGAGCAAATCAGTAACATCGTGAAACGCCTCTTGAAGTATCTACCCGACATTCCTTAAACCTTGACACATACCAATGTCCGTTCCCGCTATTTACCCAAATGTTTACTCAGCCCATCCCATTACCCATTTAATACGGACCCATAGGTTTACTCAGCCCGCAAGTGCTCTGGTTTCCTCACAGGAAATATTTATATCAAAACTATTTACATCATTGGCAGACAAAATTCGTGTAATTTTCCCTTGTGGCCGGCCCCTTGTGATCATAAAAGTTTTGCACAGCCTTGGAACAGCCTGTCGACACGGCTTTGGCTTTTAACACGCTACCGGGTGGCCGGTTGGATACCCTTCGTTCGGATGGGGGGTCATTTTGACACAATTTGACACAACTTGATATCTCAAGAACTATGAGAGCTAGAGGCACTAAATACACAGGGTATGTTGGCCTGTACATGAGCTCACTTACGTGAAAGTTTGAAGTTCCTAGGTCATGACACTCAGACCATATAAGGTCAAACAAGGTCAGACTTTAGGCTGGTCTCCAAACTACCCTCAGAACCTAGATAGCTGTTCTAAGCAAAAGGTCACATGCTCATTTGAGGTCGTTGACCTTGTTTGATCTTTTGAAGGTCACGGTGACCAAACTCATGCAAGACTGCTCTGAGTTTTGCATCTGAATAAGTGACAAAGATCATGCTAGGAAGTATGTTCCTAAAAGCAAACTGTTAACTTTGGTCATTTTAGGTTAGTGGCCTTGTACAGTGCAGATCCTGTTTTCGATAAATTCGAAATGAACACCAGAAAATACCTCAAACAGCAAGCTGTAGAGTGATAAACAGGTTGATTTTGACGTTGTTCCGACCTGGATAACTGACCCTAGGTCAATCGAATTGCTCAAAATGCTCGTTCAATTGCTGTGTTGCCTAAGAAAGTGTCTCAGAAATGTATCGCTTCGTCTAACACTCTGCTGTCGCATGAAATTGAACGATTCCCCAGAAATTGACTGTGCTGAATCCATGCCCTGGTTTTGACCTGCCTTAGGTCACTGACGTCACAAGGTACATCTGAATGTTTGATGTCCACGATACGCTTTTCAATTGTCTATACCTACGTAAAAATTTGCCGCGGCTGCGCTGCGCCGCTTGGGAACCATTCCGGAAAAACCTTCCGGAGGGGTCAATTTGACCCCCACCCGAGCTCGTGTTAATTAACCCAATCAAATTTGAATTATACAATGCAGTTTTGTCACTTTTCGCGCTTCCGCCATCCTATGGATTCCTGAATTTGCATCCTGCGCTGTCTTGCAGTTGACTGAGCTGGTTTTTCTCTCTATAAACAACATTCGCATCCCGGCGATGGCCGAACCGCATCTTTTTGAGTTTGACAGGTCTCTCGCATAGCCTGGTCTGAACATTTATTTATGCTGTAGCTTTTAAACGCCGGTATGCTCCAATTTACCAATGCCATCTTGACTGGGATACTCACCTCTTTTTTAATATGCACTGTTGCTTTCGTGCAGGCTACAGCAGCGTCAATAAATGTGGCATGAATATGACTGAACACGTGCTGTCTATTAGCGTTCACTCCGACTGGGGAATAACTCGTCTGTACCAGCAGAGAGAGTTCGTTAATATCCAGGGCTGCACTGGCTATCAACACCACCATCATTAGTTGTAAATCCCGTGCAGGATAACAACAAGCAAACAAAGCAAGCGAACGTCAGTGCCTTATGCCATCAATTTCAGGCAGGCACAGCTTATCCGCTATTTGTCTTGAACGCTAACAGCCTAGCTAAACCCCATGCGTCCCGGTGCGTGATTGTGAGCATTAGCCAGCGGGGCTCGCCGTTGACATCACAGAGCTGGCGGGGTGGTCAGAGGTCACGAATGACTTTACGCAGGCAACCACAGTAACATGAGGCCAGTTCTGGCCTGTCAGTTCATATTCTGAGCTCAGGAAGCTGCTTGTCCAAAAGCTCTGGTCGTCGAACGAGGATGGTCCGACGTGCAGTAATGACCCCGGGCACCACTTGCTACAGACGGTGCCGAACGCAAAACAAGTCAACTAACCCTGGAAAGATGGTCACGCTCAATGTGCTGCAAACTCGGGGGTGCGCAAGGCTTCAATGAGGATGGTGTGGCGTGTCCATGGCGCAGTGTACCGGCTGCCCTCACAGCAGACGCCCGGTATGAGTCACATGTCCCTGTGGCGATACGCTTCACCGCAGCGCCGTGCAGGAGAGTCGGGTGCACAGTCGTTCGCAAGGAATAAGCCCGTCATGTGCAGGGAAGTTCCGGTGCAGCGTGCTTGCTGATGTCAGTACGCAACAAAACACCGCGCAAACGGCGCGGTGTGTACATGAGGCGTGCGTGAAGCCGCGAGTCGAGCGTCTTCCGAGCAGATTTGTGTTCGACTTGAGCTGAACCACGAGTCGATTCATGAGTCAGTCATTATGGGATGAGATGTTAGGTGAATGGGCTCACTAGAGAAAATAAATGTTACTTTGTGTCACCGACTGAGTAACATGTTTTTATATGTTTCAATATGATTTCCCAATAGCAGGTAGCCAGGAGTGCCACTCCCTCTATCCCTGCTTCGTAAATTTCATCAGATGAGCCATGAGTCTGTCATTACTAGCGATGTTGTGTCAGAGAGTCACATAGCTGAAAAGAAAATGTAAACGCGAGGAAACACAGCGCACACCAGAAAATCAGGCCGTTTCAGAGTGTTAATAAGAAGAGCATGCAACATTGGTTACAGAACTGTTTGCAAAATCAGCACAAAGTTTGTCATTGTAATTTCTAAGCAGCAAACACAATATTGTCGTTTCTGAACTGAAGTTTGCCAAATCCCAGTCAGGAATCAGAGGATATCATATGGTACAAACATTTTACATTCCTATATGCTACCCTAAAATCAATGAAATATTGCCTTCCTCATATGACATTAAGTGGATGGTCATATTTTGCATTGTGAATTGTCACAACAAAGAATTAAGCCATACCTGAGACCCCTTTCAAATCCACTCGAACTCTCGTAAGCACGCTTTTGCTAAGGAAATCTGAAATAAGCAGCAAAATCGTCTTGTCTCCTATGAGCATTGTTTTTCACGTGTGACCTCCGAGGGATATCATGTTGGAGTGCGGGTAAAGAAGCGCACAGCACTCTAATCTCAATGCAGCGCGGAAACCTGTTCTAACTCCTAACCCATCACAGAGTAACTTGACACAGTGAGTTTCAGGTATCCTGGTGGAAAACACAGTCGACGCCTAGGTCGCCTATCTCCATCTAGTTCAGTTGTTGGGAGTTTCGGTTTAGTGTAGTTCAGTTCCTTGCTGACTGGAAGACGCTAGTCGAGTGAAGTGGATTTTCGCTGCGCTTGTTTGCGAGAAATGCTGTTGTAATAGGTAGTGCTGAATAGTTCGAATAAGTAGGCAAGACCATCTTACGTTTGTAATTTATGATGGCTTATCACTGTTGGAAGATCGTGATCTGATGTCAAATTGGTGGCATAGCATTGCCGATGGCACAGCTAGTACCGGCTAGTGAGAATTTGATTATCTTTATGTGAACACACTTGGCTGGCACTTTGCAGGTGGAGACTGCCAACTGTCAGGTTCAGTGCAGTCTGGTCCACGTTGTATGGAATATAACTAATGGGCGTGGGTCGTTAGTGCCAAGTAGAATATGCTAGCTGCATAGTTGAGACTTGAGAGAGCTGGTTGTGGTAATAGGTCACAGGAGAGGTATTTTTCGTTGCACCGCATTGGGTAGGTTCAAACCACAAACCAGCAAATACAGTATTGTTGCTCCTGAACTTGAGTTTGCCAAATCTCAGCAAAGATCCAGAGGTATATATATATATATATATATATATATATATATATATATATATATATATATGTCTATATATATATACATATATTCATTTATCTATTAACTAATTAAATGAGATCTTTGAACCGAAAGCTGTGTGAGTCATGAGTCAAATGATTCAACGTAAGCAATGAGCCGTGATATGAATCGGATCCCAAAACCTGTGAGTCAGTCCTGAGCCGCTTTAAGCAAGTTGAGTCGAACACAGATCTTCTTCGGAGGCGCCTCGCCAGTGCACCAACAGCCTGCCGCCGCCCGTAGAGGCGTCACTTAAGAGTGTGAAAATCTCCAGACTCTAGGTAGTGGCTCTTGGTCCGCGCAGCATCCTCATATGCAAGAACTCGAGTTTCTGCCATCGGAAAAACTTGGCCCAGGCTCAGCGCGTGACTTATGCGCTGTTGGGTCCTACTAAGGCGTAACTTTCTTCAAAATATCAGTCCGCAACCCAGCCCGCCCCGTCTATCTAGTGATCCAGTCCGCAGGAGCCTGCTATGCTACAATGTTGATCTGCCATTAGCCCGCAAGTACCAATTTATTGCAATATGCATGTTATCATTTCACATCAACTTTGGACCTATACGTGAAGGGGTGCATAAAATGGTGTGTGCTATCTACCGCATGATATTGCTTAGCTAACGCCAGGAACGCCTGCCAGAGGGCAGTGATCTTACTGCCTGTACGGCGTAATTTGTGATGCACCAAAGTAGATCTAAGACATTGTGATGGCAGTTTTCAACAACAGCTGAGAGAGAAGAGTCTGGAAACGTCTTTCCTTGACCAAAATACTTCAAAAGTTTTACCCTTCAGCCTCATCTCAACAGCCTACAGGGCGTGTCTTCCAAAATTGCGTGCATTAGCTGAGAGCTTTGCAATGATAGATAAAAATGCTGGATGTTTAAACCTGTAGGAAGTATCAATTCATTACAATGTAGCAAAGCTTAATTATCATTCGGCTGCATCACAAATGCCACAATATCAAATTTTTGAACAAAGAACCCGAGCCAGGCTCCTATATGGTGGCGGCTGTCCTTGAGTGGATTCATCGTGCAACCACACCACATAATTTTTTTGAATTATTTGAAATTATTCTCATTTTGCTCTTCCACTGCACGCGTTCCAGCCCACAACCATCACTGCGCGGTGGATGCAATGCTGGGTTAATGCCACATGAAAGCAAGAATGACGAAACTGTTTTGTCAAAAAATGTTTGCCCCTCGTGACACCATTGATATTTACCGATACCATGAAAAATCGTGGCATGCTGTTACATGCTGCAAAAATTACATGAAAGCAAACACAACTTGTAAACATAAAGTCCTGGAACTCTTTCTGCAGTTTACAAAACCTGCAGGTCACAACTTTCGATCTTCTTGTAATGCCTCATTGACGCCATCTGTTTGGAGGATTTTTTCACACAAAGCTGCAGTTAAATACAACATTGGAAGAAAGGAACAAATCGGACCGAACAAAGGTCTTGGTGAAGAATATGTTGAAAAACAGGAACGATCACAATGATGGAAAACTGTATAGTGCAAGTGCCATGTAGTCGTAGTTGCAAACTGGATCTTCTTCAGACATAGATAAACAATATCCATGCCACCACTTTTTCAGCTTCAACAACTGTTGCACATTTGATTTGCCAGTAACTGCTTACCGTGTCGACAAGTCAGTGAAACTAGGGCAATGGAACGCTCACTGTTAACCATGTGCTTCATTTATCATGGACATTGTTTGTGATTTGTGAGGTATGGTTTTTTGTGCAAATCAAGAAAGGCTTAAGGCACCATACCCTCACAATAACTGTCATGTGCGTTGTAACTGCTGCTCAGTGAAATCAGGCTGTAGGTTTTGAAGATTGTGGGTTGTTATTTTTGTATTTAGCAGTAAGATGTTTGCTTAAGCCTGTTCAATTTGCGCAACCTGGCTTACTGGCGTGTCATGTTTGACATGGGTTTTCTGTTGCCAGTGTTCTTGCTGTAGAAGATAAAAATACGTTCGTTTCATTATGTTTTATGTTAGGGAACACACTCTGACTCGGGACGATTTTAAAACTCGAGCAATAACAAAAAATGCAGGAGTTCGCCTGCTGAAGTTTTTGATGCGCAAAAGGCCGCCAGGGCCCATCACCCAGCCAAAGCCCGCGGGTTCCTGGGGGTCAGACACTGGCGGGCAGAAACGCTGCACTTCTAAGTCCTACCCAGAGGCAGGAAACCATCGGCACAAGACACCACCGGTACTGGATTACCATGCAAGCTCTTATTGCAAGCCCCAACACCATTGGGTTTAGTTCCTGATTGAGCGGGTGAATAAAAACATTCAGCAGGCAGGATGGTAGCATGGCCCTTGGCGCATGCACGTAAGAGCATGGAGCTCACGGATTGCTTGCCAGCTGAGTTTTCACGCCCTGCTGATCGGGTACAGCTGTTACAAGTCTTCAGGCAGAAAGGCGCATGCAGCTCGTCCAGAAATAGCATTTCTAGGGGCTTCGATGCGACGGGCGCAGTGATATGGGTCGATAGCTGTCGCTGCTGATTACTGCGGCGTTTCAGTGTTGACGCAGGTCGACACGCTCAGTTCTTTCTTTCCCGCACGCGCCCGCAAGTACAGCGTGTAACAGGCAACGGCGACCGGAGGAGGTACGCCGACACCATCAATGTAATTCCGGCCATCCGTGGGTTGCTGCAATAAATGTAATCAAATGTGGCGTGTATGCCACGCCTACGCAGCACACCCGCACCGTTGTGCCGGCGACCCTCTCAGGCATCCGGACGCAGCTCGATACTGAGTAAATGCATGTATATAACCTCGGTAGCGACGCCTTATTAAAGCGACCTTAGCAATATGTTGGCTTCTGCTTGGGACAACCAGGTTTCGGATAGATTATGAACACCCAGCATCTAGTCTAAAAGTATGATTTACGAGATGTTAATTTCCGTCGTGCGAGGCCGTAACAAAAACAGCTTAATCCGTCCGACGCGTCCTTTTAATCTTTGACTCGATAATTGAGCAATCAGATGCAATCGGTCTGTTTCTGCCTCGCACGGCGCGACGCAATTAAGAAATGCTGAAGTTTGTAGTTTTGCTTGATGAGGTTAGGCCCAGGTCACACAATAGATGTGTGAAACATAGTGACGCACTCGTCACACCACTTTTGTTTTTGTTTTTTTTGCCCCGACGAACCTAGCCATATCTGGGGCAGGGAATTTACTCGACGTTGATTGCCGGACAAAAAGCTGAATTAAGCGGCTCATGCCATCCCGAGCAAAGCAAGGGAGCGGGAAAGCTGCGTTACGTTAAATCGACTAATTTTGTCCGGAGGCAAATCTAAGGAAGACAAATCAGAGTTCACATTTTCGTTTATCTAAGACATACACACCTCATAAGACGATGCAGTGCGGGAGCCATGAACGCTTTAGTGCCGCCATCGGTCTCCCTTGGCTCAGTCCGTGGATGAGGCTGACGTTATTGTCGCAAGAGGAAGTTCACCGACTCTGCGGTTCTCGCTGCGACCAAGAAGCTGGGCCTCGTCATTGCAGCCTGGGGAGCATAAGTGCCCCCGGTCTGGCGGCCCGGCACGACCCTGCGGTACCGTGTGGTATATAAATGCGGGGAGGTCTTTACCAGAAAAAAATCTAAAGCGCTTCTTTTTTAGCGGCGGAACGCGTACTTTCAGATAAAACTAGCGGCAATATCAGCAAGCCGAAGACGACCGACTTGTGCCAGCTAGCTGAGGGCATGCATGCGTGATTGGCCTGACGGAGCACCCTGACGCAGACATACTCGCCGATACCAGAGCCACACAAATGTTACCTGCCGTCCTAAAGTTAGTTAACCGTGTCGTACAATTGCAGCATACGTCATTTTTCAATGAGCATGATGCATTAACCGACGTTCGGTACGACATAGGTGCCACCGACAAACTGAAAATGCTTCGGCTGTGGTAACCTACAAAGGGTATGGGACATCGAGTTGCGGAGAAATGGCCATACCTGTGATGTCGGATTGGTCCAGATATTGTCACGACATCTTAGATATGCCTATCCACATCTCTGCAACATCGCTAGGGTTTGGTTAGAAAGCTATTTATCCGGACACGCTCAGGTGAAAGATCTAAAAGGGTAATATCCCTCTGTCACTACTGTGATTTTGTAGTGCCGATCCCTGAGCTGCCTCATATACACAACCCATGTAACCAGATGAGCATGCATTAACGTCATGGTATTGTTTTCCAACGTGCTGATGATCAGCGGCCTTTGGTCCGTAGGCGAGAGCACGACAGAGATGGCTTCGTCGCCTGGTTGGAAAGTTCTTTTGCTGCACGGTAAGGCTGGTTCTGCGTCACAGTTTTGAACAGGATCTGGATCGCCTGTCCTATATCGTCATCCCACTTGTCTTATGTCGTCCCACTTGTCCTATATCGTCATCCCACACGCCACTACTATAAAAAAAATTTGCGGGACCAGTTCCAACACAGCACTGCATTGCTTGAAAACTAGCGCTTTATTATTTAGCGATGGTGACCAGAGACAGCTGACAATTTTATCACATTCCTGGTGTATTTGAGATTCTCGCTGCTGAATTGCGGAAAAAACATACGTTACCAACGTCTGTGTTTTGCTCAATTAACATTTCAACTCGGTCATCTAAGTCATCCCTCAGAAATCCTTATTAAAAAACGAGCAGGATCGCGTGAGTACATAAAAGTTACACCTTTCAAGAACGCCGTGGCGTTCTTGCGCAACATTACCCTTATTTTCATAAAGTCATGTTATTAAGCGTTGACTCGCGGGTGTGGATAGCCACCGGCTGCATAACTGGATTTGGTTGTTTCATGTCGTTTGGAGCCGCACATCATTTGACTCTTCATACCCACCAGTGTTTCCCGACTCCTTTGGTCCATTCTACCCTAAGCATGGATCATATCATGATTTTCCCCAAAACAAAACCCCCAAAATTATCTGTCATCCTTTACGAAATTTCATCACGGTTGGAAACACCTGACCTGGACTTTAAAAGCGATCTAACGACCAGGCAGTTTATGGCCTGCCCGATTTTCAACAACGTCTGTAAGATATGGACACGTGGGACCAACCCTAGTGTAGCCATCCACACAACATTGAAACAGGCTATCAGCAGAGCGAACGACACCGCAGGGCCCGCCTTGTTTCTCCGCCCACCGAACGGCGGCGGTCGCGTGCGGCGGGCTCATCATGACCCCCGATCTAGCCCTCCATCTCAGGAGCGCCGCCAGCCAGGAAATCACTGCCCCCACTGATGGCCGTCTGGCGCAGCTGATTGGCGCCGCACTACGTGGCCACGCGTTCCGACACATGGCGGACCTGTGCGCAGCACGAGCACGAGCCCAGCCCGCCCCCGCTCCCCCCCCCCCCCCCCCCCCGGCCTGCAGCCGAGCACCGTCGGATGAAGAGCATTCAGCGCGCCCGCGCGGCGACGAACGCTTGACAGGTGGCGGTAACGACGTGCGGCGTTCGTTACCGCATCGACACAAGCGTGCTGCGGCGCAGCCTAGCCAGGCCCGCGCCGCACCCGTACCTCAAGGGCGGCACTCGTTAGCCCGGAGCGGCGCCTAATTGTGTTGATCTCGGCGCGTCACTGTGCAGCCGAGGCACTGCGCGCGAGGTGGCGGCCGCGGTAAGTGCTTGGTCGATTAGTCGACCAGCAATGCGGCACTTCCTTGCCGAGACGATTTCCAGCGTGCCGTGGCTCTGACTCGATAAAAGCCCATGCAGAATGACGGCAGCCGGGATGCTGCCCTTTGATGTGGGTGAATCTTGCCTCACTTCGGGAAGACCTGAGTCCCTTGGGTCACGGTGGGCCTCAGTGTGTCCATTACGTGTGTCACGTGAGCTGTGTGGAACTTTAAAAAGGATGTTCCCCAATGCGCATGGCACCGCCAACCACGTAGCCAAATCTCAGCGCCAAATAGAAATGCTCGCAGCCAAATCCTCGTCGTGGCCCAAAACGCTCTGATTCCTGATTTTGACGACAATTATGTTGTATTATACATTATTATATATTACATTATATTATATAACAATATATTACATATTACATTATATTGGATACCACATTATAGATAAACAATTGTATTATATCATATTATATAATATATTACATCATAGTATATATGTTTTATCATATTATATAAAAACAATTATATTATATATAATATATATATAATATATATATATATATACATATATCACATTTGATAACAACTATATTGTACTTCGTTCGGTGTGCATTTTTTGTCTGACTCCCCGCGTGATGGCGGCGCGCGCAGACGAGAAAGGTCCTTTCTCAGGACTTGTGACTCGTGTGTGGACGCTATGGATGACGTAGCGCTCTCGGGCTACGGCCAACCGCGCATCACGGACGTCTTGTTAAGTCACATTTGATCACTGCACAAAACTGTCCAATCGGATGGGGTTGAGAATATAGAAATCATCTCCGCTACCTCAGGAAAGCTCACGGCCCATCACTTAAGTTGAGCGACGATTGCCGAAACCACCGTCCAGGTGGTGGGTTTTATCGATTTACGATCCACCCACCCAGCAAGGTGCCGCATTGTCTCCCCGGCAGAATACATACTATTCAAACCGTGAACGATGAGCGAATGTTATTTGTTAGAGTGCGACTTAATGCTAGACAGTGTGTAGGAGCAGACATTTTGCAAGCGTCTCATATTTACGGACGTTTTAACAAAATGAAGAAGTAGAAACGCTGGTACAGTGTCATATTTAATAGTATTTTGCCATCAAGCTAAGACAGTACTAATATTTGTATTCCCCGTCGAATGAGCAGGGGATTGCGAAGATAGATGCACTGCTATTTCGGCTACATGACTTTATCGAAACGAATATCAGAAGTAAATTAAAAATTGCCGGCCGATCACTTACGATTCTTCATGGTTCCTTTTGAAACAGCAAGCCATAGTTTTTACAGGTCACCAGCATTCAGGAGATTAAACAAGGGGCAACTGACAGCCTGATTACTAAGATGCAGTGCATTTCCAACTAAGAATCAAAGTACGCGCATAACATTGATTCCTCTGGTACTTGGCTTGTAGTTGTGTGAACTTGTTAACCAGTCTTGGTCTATTTTCACGAATAGTGTTGTCAACGTACACATGTAAGCGCACCTTTTGTACTACAGGAAAAATGAGATCGATTCACATAAGCGTCGGCGTTGTTCTTCTAATTTGGTCGTCTTTTGAAAGGTTTCTGTGATTGCCTCGTTCAATACGGCCTCAGCAAAGTTAGCTGAATGACTTCATACCTTATTGTTGTTGAAGAAAATAGGCGTCACAGGCTTCGGCTCGTCTTCAGTAAACTGCCGGACCAAGTTTTTCCGTCAAGCAATTAGAAATGCAATGCGTGGTGGAGTTTTAACTAGTTTTTCTGGGTTCTTGTAAGCTTTAGCTGACACTTTCTGGCGGCTACTATTCGGTTCAAAATTACATAACTTGGTTAGTGCATTTGCGAGGGACATTATAAATGACCTGTTGAGCCTTTCATTCCAGAAAGCAAAGTTATGTGTGTAAGCCATGTGCGCAATGTTCTGCAATGTGCATATAAACAAAGATAGGTTTAATGTTAAGTGTTAGTGAACCCAAAATCGCGTCTATATAGATTGAATTTTGAGCTAGTACCGCAAGGTACTACTGATCCCAGTTCGTAAGCCTGGCAAAGCCTGTACACCCATCGTTCATGACTTTGTAGACCATTCCTACATCGAACGCAAGAGATTTATGCGTTTGATTCAACATTGAGCGTCTCTTTGGCAAGTCTGCCATGTAGTCTTTCACGCGTCATGTCCTCCAAATCCTTCCCCATCTCCGACGGCTGTAGCGCCCCCCCCCCCCCCCCCCCCCACATTCTCAGTTCTCGTGCCTTCACATCACCGTGCGGAGCTCTGGCGTTCTCTCACACCTCTCCGCAGTGCGTGCGGACGCTGCGGGTCCGCCGCGGTCTGCGCAGCCCCCTCCCCCCCCCCCCCATCCGTCCCCTGGGCGGGCCCAGGACCGAGAGGTGAGCAGTATCGATTGCCCGGGGCAAGTGGAACAGGGACACCGGCGGTCGGCCTGCCGCCTCGCCATAGGGCGCCGGTGGGCGGACCAGCCCCGCGACAGGGGGGGGGGGAGGGGCTGCTGGAGCGGGGACCCACGCCGGCAGCTGCGGGGTACCGAAGTGCTCCCAGGCGAGACGGTAAACAGCGAGGAATACTTGTCTCCCGGGACGAAGGTTATTGAATGATGGTGGCATGTTCTGCGAGGGCGGGTAAATCAATGTCTTTTAGCGACAGGGCGCACGGCAGGTAATTGAAGAAATGCATTCAAAGCTGACGTCCATATCCTTGCGCACCGTTGGTCTTGTGCAGTTTTTGCCACATGAGAAAAAATCAAACAAATATGCTGGCTTCCTCTGGCATATTCCTCGCAATGGAAGCCACAATTTCTCAGACACCATTCGCGGTGGCTGGACTCCATCCATTGGTGGCATCTTGCTTTTTGTGCACTGGAAAGGTCTTAATTAGGACGGGCTTCCTTGCGCCTGGCTCCAGCGTGTATCGTTAATAAGCACAGGTGCAAAGACTGCTAGCCCGCGTCGGCCTAGTTGGGATCCAGGAAATCCATCGTCTGCGACATCATTCCCGAGCGCAACGTCGCTCAGTCGGCCAGACATGACGGCCTGTCGATGGCGCAGCAGCCAGCAACCTCGTTCAGGCGCGCTAGGGCGGTCTCAGCACTAGCGGCGAGTGATAACGGGCGTTGCTCAGCGTTTAACGCCTGGCCGTGTTTGGCTCAAAGTTTGGCTCATGACATCGTCTGACGATGCATGAGGCGATTACCGTGGATCATGTCGCTTTACGTGCCGCTCGACAGTCGGGTAGTGAGAACGATAAAGGTCGAGCATCAACAACGCCGGGGGCGACCCGGGGCGGGGGTGAGAGCTCGCAACTGGCAGACGACGTTTGCACCAAGCATTGAGTCTTGATTACTGCGCGCCTTAAAGGGTGTGCTCCACATTTGTATGGGTTTTGAAATTAAATAGCGACATTGAAGGCCTTTTGGTGCAGCTCACGGTCAGACACTTTTCAAGACCAAGGGACCTCTAATTCCTGAGCTTAAAGGCCGCAAAGATGTGGGAGGGCAATCTGGGGAAGTATTTGAAGGTCGCGTTGGCATTCATATCATCATAATGTCATTCAAATCGTGCCATTTAATAAGCCATGCGGTGATCAGGGCCATGAAAAAGATGATGGTCGAGCCGTTTTCGAGAGCCAATTGAATGCCGTTATGTCTAGAAATCGTGCTCATCAACGGCAGATATGGACGACTTGACAACAATATTTTCTTTGGCCTTGATCGCCGCATTTCTAGTGGAATGGCAAAATTTGAATGGCGGTTTTAAGCCGTTGTGGATGCATGGGTGATCTCGAAATAACCTGCTCGAAATAGTCGCCACATCTTCGCGGGCGAGAGGCTCCGGAACTGGAGGCGTCTTCAGGTCTCCGGGAGGGAAGAGCTGTAAACTGCACCAAGTGATCCTCGGGATGGCTTTTTCAGCTCAAAATCCCGCGCAAACGTTCAACACTCCCTTTAACCCGATGCTGTAGGTCAGCAAGATGCGATACATATGAGAAGCGGCAGCGCAGTCTCATGGGGTGTTATCAAGAAGAGATACTCGTTTCCAGTTCCAGTTCTGTCCAGACAGATCAGTCTTCTGCCTTGGCGGAACTGGCGAATGCAAATGCGTTTAGCAAATCACAACGGGCAGCTACATCTTCAGCGGTTTTCAACATCAGTCATTAGACGAGTTGCTGGTGACCACCTCATTTTCGCTCTAGCATCGGTGGTGACATTAATCGGTCGACTCAAGCTCCGGTGAAGTCGGGAACAAAGGGCATCAATCATGGTCATGAGTGAAAATTCCCCCACCAGAAATGAGCCTGAGCTTGAGACAAGAATGGTGTTCAGTCTGATCTGAACTACATGCCGCCATAGTCTCTAACATACAGTCATGTAGTATAATAAAGCAGAAACCTGTGTCGGCAGCCGACGCCCCATTGCTCGAAGCGCTTATGACTGGTGTCGGCTCGAGCTCAGAGGTCATTTGAATCATGTTGACCCTTGGTAGGTGAGGCAAGATGTGCGTGGCGGTAATGTTTGGCCGGCGGTATTATTTCATTTGCAACTAACTGCTCATGATCGCTGTTCGGTTCGTATTCGCCAAGGTAATGCACAATTTTCGAGCAAGATGTGCGGATGGATTTGCATAGATGTGCAAGTTCGAGGACAAATCGCAAAGTGCATTTTGACCCACCTATCTGGATGCGCAAGCTTTTTACATTGGCATATAGGTGGCCAGCGATGTTCTCCTGATCTAAATATCTGTCGCGTCCAATGTCATCCACCCGGCTTTCCTCGACTGAATGAATGTCTGGAACAGTAAGGTGTGCTGGCACTTACCTAAATGTGCTACTTGCGTGTTGCGGGCATCGTTTAAACTTTGGAGGGTTGTTTAACCCTAAATCTCAGCGACAACAAGGGGATAGTTGGAAGGAATGAATGTGTTATATGCGGATACCATAGCCTTTTCTCACAAATGAGTATGTAGCAACGGGCGAATGAAACTGTCCGAGATTTTCTAAGTGTGCCCGTGATGTTAAGTTGCTCAATTTTGAGACCCCGCCTGAACATTGAAGCAGGTGGGTAAACGGACCGATTTTTCCTAAGTCGGACGGCGGAAGCTAATGCGTAGAGGTTAGAGCGCAGGTGCGACTATAGTAATCTCGCCTGCGAAAAGTTCAGCAGTGAAAAAGTAAGGAATTCTATCGCTTTGGTTAAAATGGTTTGGTGTTGAGACCGGAAAATTACATAATGGGTCACATTCGCGCCCGCGTGGAATTAGGATCCATGCGCTGTAATGCGCCAGCTAAAACTGAAGGCACCTAGAAGCTTGCAACTAAAATAGTATGTCCAGTCCAACTTTATAACTGTAACGTGACCGTTTTTTCACCATAATGAAACATTGCGCTGTCCAAAGCTCAAAGATGATTTCCTTTAAAAGAAAATTACGACATGTTAGCTTGCTCCTTCCATAACACTGCATTACAGGGTGTTCAGGTGTCACGCTAATCCTCTTTAAAGGCCGTGGAACATTAGTGGATGTTTCAAAATCAACCTGTTTTGGTCGGGATGGGCTGAAACGTGGTATTTTTGTCACTTTGATAGATCGATTTCATGCTTTCCATATATCTTTTCACGCTAACATTACAAGACAAGGATATAATTTGGTACTAACTTTGAAATAGATGAGAAATAGAATAAACAGGGTAAAATTCACCCTTTGTCGTCGAGCCTATCAAAACAACCCGTTACTTTTTTAAAGATTTGATTCGAACGTATTGGATGGATAGATGTCTGAGATCGGAGTTCACGCTAAGCGGTGCTCGATACTATATCTTACCTTCATCTTAGAACCGTTGTGATTTCGTCATCTGGTACCAATTTGCCGTCTTGTATCTGCAGATTTGGTTCCAATAAAACACTGTAAACGTGAAAGGACGAGTCGTACGTGATAACGAAACCAACAGGCCTCCAAAGTAACAAGTTATGCTTTTCGATATCGCTGACGGCAAACCATAGGCTTTGTTCTTGGTTATCCTAGTTTTCCTGCGTTTCAGATTTGGTGCCAATTAGGTACCTGTTTAATGAGGTTGGCGCGGAAGGCCTGGCTCTCGTCTCGGAGCTTATGACGTCAGATGGGCGACGCGACCGCGCCCCTCCACCTCGCCCCGGCTGCCGACACCCAAGAGGGGGGGGGGGGGGGGATACCGCTTAAGCTCTTTGCATTCGCCCTGGATTCAGGAGCATGTTTAATTGATTTGTAAAAACATTTAAACTGGTAATATCACCGGGAAGGCTTGACATTGGTTCAAATCTGACGCGCGATTGCCATTTTTACAGTGATGCTTTGCGCTAGCGGCGTATTGGCGTATAAAGGGCAACGTGTATAGGGCCTTCACATTTTTTTCATAGTCAGTTGTTGAAAGGTTCGTCAATAACGAATAGGTCAGAAAGGCATAACCTATTCCATAATAGTCGCAACCAACTGCGTGAATCGCGTGATGATTGAACTTGCACCATGGACAGAAACATTGAAGAATCTTTATCGGAATTTATTATGTGAATGTTCAGCGCGGCTTGTCATTTGGTGTTAATCAGTCTCACTGGGAGTGACAGGAATTTTGTAGGCTTAAGATCTCTGTTGCCATTTGTGACTACTGGTGGGGATGGAGGTGGGGTTCTCCAATTTGCCCCGTCATTTTGTCCACCCCAATTTAACCACGGATACATGCTAGTCACAATAGTCAAAATATGATTTTCAAAATATGACTTTCAGGTCAACTTGTCCCTCTATAATTTAGTTGCCGCCCCCACTTCCTTTATCCCACCAATTTAAGTGGCGTTGTCTACCCTAGCCTGTATGTGCTACAGGTTGATGCATTTTGTAGCGGATATTACAACATTTAATTGGAATGCTTCCTTCCATATGTACACCTGTCCAGGCTGAAATAATTCCAAGACCAGTTCGAACCAGCATGCAAAGGGTGGCACACCAGGATTGTTTAGTTATATTACCATGTGAGCTTGTAAATAATCGTTAAAGCTGCACTTTGAGCTGCAGCTGCAGCCACATAAGACATCATATCAGTTTGTGTTAAATGATTTATCGAAGCATGGCACTGATGCTTAAAAAGCTTATATTTTCAACATTTACATGGTTCCGCCACTTGCTCTGCATCAAGCCGTAGACTTTCAAATAATCTGACACCCTAATGAGACTCTGAGACATAACTTGCTGATGTTTGGACTTGGCACCCACCATTTATGTTAAGTGAGAAGGGCTATCCTCCATAAAAAACGCAAGCAGTTTTGAATTATTCCTGCGCAAGCAATTTCGACTGATAAACCATCCATACATGCTCCGATTTTCATTAATTAAAAAATTGTTGTGTGCGAGCAATGCCACTTCCGAGGAACCAGATTGGTGCTAAGTGAGTGCGGTAGAAAACAAATTAAACTAATGTCGTGATGAGCTGGTATTTTTTTAAGGCTGGGATTCCATTGCCATGAAAAGACCGATTACACTGATCAGAAGTTAGTATATGCTGTGCGCTGACAGCATTTCTGATAAGGTAATGGAATGTAGATTGAATAAAGTCGAGGCAAGATGAGAAACTTCTATAGCATGATGAGTTTTGGATGTTATCACACAACTGACGTTGGACTTTGTAGGTATTTCTCAAGCGCCTGACGTGTTTTCATCATCGCCGCATCTTCGTTTTTATCGTGTAACTTGTAACCCAAAATTCCAAAGCTAACTTCAAGAGGCAGTTAAACATACCCACCTTGGCGACATCCCAGCATTTCACATCAAGAAAGAAATAATTGACATAATTGCAAACCTGGTGTGTAGTCTCCTTTCTATTTGGGGGAGGGGTAACTGAGCTTCCAGCTTAGGCGTCAGCCCCCCCCCCCCCCTCCTTCCCAAATTTGAGAAGAGGCTGGGCCAAATCCTGGGAGTAGCCCATTTGTTGGTATATGTTAGCCGCGGGTGCTGTTGTTGTTTCTTATTAAATTCTCAATTATCTCAATGTCCGTGTCGCAATTTTCTCAATTTTTCAATTTTATTTCCCTCCTTAACTCAACAGGAATATAGTTTTGCAAAACATGTCACTGTTGTATGCACTTCATCTTACATCATGCCAACCCCGCGAAGGATGCCAGCAACAGTGAGAGCTGCTTAACTATATTATTTCGGTGCAATGCATGACAACAGGACTGGGGACAACTTGTGTGCAGTCACAATTTTCCAATTCACAACAATGCTTAAAGGACGATTTGGGGAGATTCCTATTCCACGTAGAAAAGCCAGGAGAATGGAAATACGGATGCGTTGATTTTTCAGCAACATGCCTCTATCGGAACGAATAGCACCAGTAAATATACAATTGCCTTCCGATGATCCTACTCGACTTTTCAGTTTTTTTTCGGAACAGCGAGCCACAGTTTTTACATGTCACCAACATTCAGAAGATTAAACAGGGGGCAATTGTCAGCCATTACCACAACACACTGCACGGAACTCTGAGCCTTGAACGGAAAATAAGTGGATCTATTCTTATAAAAAGTCGCCGACCACATCTTGACGTACGTGATTGATCATGGCTGATTATGTGAACACTGTAAGTGTCCTGATGTGTGACGCGTGGTAGCTTAAAATCGTTTACATGTACGAGTGATGCCTTACGCGTGACGCGCGATGCCTGTTTAACTGAGATCGTTAGCATGTATAATTGATGCGTGATGCGCGATGCCTGTTTGCTTGAAATCGCTTGCATATTTGAAGGAAGCGTGAAGCGTGATGCGTGTTCACTTGAATTCGCTTGCATGTACCGGTATTTTTCGCGTATTCTGGTCCTTAGATATGAACTGTACCGTGGTAATGACTGGCAAATGTTCCTTGTGTATTCCCCTTAATGTTGGTGACCTGTAAAAACTGTCGTTCGTTGTTTCAAAAAAATAAAGAATCAAGTAGAGACCTCGGCAGGCAATTTTGAACTTACGGTGTAGGTGTACTTTCCTACCTAACGTTAGAAAAAAATCATTGCACACCATTCGTCGTGTTTAAGGCGGCACATATCGTAAATCATCTCAAAACAGGTAGAATCATGCTCCTACCTCCGAATTTCAATAACTTCGATGGCGAGCTCCCGAGCGCCGCACGCACCGCACCGCCTGGACTCCCCAGCGCCGTTTCTGCGTTGCCGTTGCGTAAATACAATATTTCTGCTTACCAAGAACTCTACAAAATGTACGGGACCAAGGTAAACCATTCGTCGTGTTTAAGGCGGAACATATCGTAAATAATTTCAAAACAGATAGAATCATGCTCCTACCCTCGAATTTTAGTAAATACGATAGCGAGCTCCCGAGCGCCGCACGCCCCGCACCGCACTGCCTCGACTTCCAAGCGCCGTTTCTACGTTGTTGCGAAAGCACAATATTTCTGCTTATCAAGAACCATAAAACATGTACGGGACCAAGGTAACAATAATAAAGCAACCAAAATCGTTTCTTATCGAGTTTAGGTACATTTATGAAACACGCAGGCCAGAATAGTCCAGAACATATCCTAACCTAACCTAACCTAACCTAACCTAACCTAACTGAGAATAGACCAGAACCTAAGCTAAGCTAAGCTAAGCTAGCCTGACCTGACCTGACCTGACCTGACCAAACCTAACCTAACCTAACCTAACCTAACCTAACCTAACCTAACCTAACCTAACCTAACCTAACCTAACCTAACCTAACCTAACCTAACCTAACCTAACCTAACCTAACCTAACCTAACCTAACCTCCCCACCCTATATCCCCTTCAACCCAGCATCTCATTGGCATCCATGTTCCGTGCCATATATAGGTGCCATATAGTGAGCTTTTATTTAGCTGCCATGTTCTCATTTTGCTTTACATTCCCCACCCAATCCCCCTGCAACCCATGGTCCCGTTGGCGTCGAGGATCAAATTTCATGGATTCTTGCTACCTTGTCCCGGTACATTTTTATGGTTCGCAGTAAATATGGTTTATAGTTATAGTATGGTTTATATAGTATAGTTTATAGTTATAGTTACGGTTTATAGTATGGTTCGCAGTTAATATGGTTTATACGGTAAATATGGTTATGGTAAATATGGTTTATGTTTAGTAAATATTTTTATGGTTCGCAGTTAGGTTATGGCTGTCCTGCCTTAAACATGACGAATGGTTTACTTTGGTCCCGTACATTTTGTACAGTTCTTGGTACGCAGAAATATTGTATTTACGCAACGGCAACGCGGAAACGGCGCTGGGGAGTCCAGGCGGTGCGGTGCGCGCGGCGCTCGGGGGCCCGCCACCGAAGTTATTGAAATTCGAAAGTAGGAGCATGATTCTACCTGTTTTGGGTGTAGGTGTACTTTCCTACCTAACGTTAGAAAAAATCATTGCACACCATTCGTCGTGTTTAAGGCGGCACAAATCGTAAATCATCTCAAAACAGGTAGAATCATGCTCCTACCTTCGAATTTCAATAACTTCGATGGCGGGCTCCCGAGCGCCGCGCGCACCGCACCGCCTGGACTCCCCAGCGTCGTTTATGCGTCGCCGTTGCGTAAATACAATATTTCTGCTTACCAAAAACTCTACAAAATGTACGGGACCAAGGTAAACCATTCGTCGTGTTTAAGGCCGAACATATCGTAAATAATTTCAGAACAGGTAGGATCATGCTCCATCGAGCGGTGCCATATAGTGAGCTTTTATTTAGCTGTCACGTTCTCATTTTGCTTTACATTCCCCACCCAATCCCCCTGCAACCCATGTCCCGTTGGCGTCGAGGATCAAATTTCATGGATTCTTGTTACCTTGGCCCGGTACATTTTTATGGTTCTTGATGCTGCTTGATGCACAGTAATGTTGTGACCCGCGCAGTAATGGCGCCGGTGTCGCGGGTGCTGTGTGTGTGCGGCGCTCGGGAGTTCGCCATCGTAATTATAAAAAATTGAAGGTAAGATTATGAATCTACCTGTTTTGTGATCATTTACGATATGTCCTGCCTTAAACACGACGAATGGTTTACTTTGGTCCCGTACATTTTGTAGAGTTCTTGGTAAGCAGAAATATTGTATTTACGCAACGGCAACGCAGAAACGGCGCTGGGGAGTCCAGGCGGTGCGGTGCGCGCGGCGCTCGGGGGCCCGCCATCGAGGTTATTGAAATTCGAAGGTAGGAGCATGATTCTACCTGTTTTGAGATGATTTACGATATGTCCTGCCTTAAACACGACGAATAGTGTACAATGATTTTTTCTAACGTTAGGTAGGAAAGTACACCCTGACCGAACTTACTACTGCTACGCGTTTTGATAAGACATGCTGTCGAAATGTCAACACATCTACATTTCCATTCTGCGGGTTTTTCCACAAGGAATGAGGCCATTATTGCTGTCTTGTTTAAATGCGTAATGCTCCTCGTGAATGCACTTAACAAACTATGCAAGACCCCTCTATAATTGACGAAGCGCTTTCTGAGCTAGGTTTATCTATTAGAATTAAAGCCGATTTTGACGTCAACTGTGAAGAACACTGTAACTGAAATCTACCTGGTCATGTCGTGTGGGCCACGCTCTCAGAAATTGTTAGACTAACTATTAGTACTTGATCTTTAAACAGTACTCAGCTTAACTCATGGGTTCAGTGCACGACCACACAGCCCGAGTCTAGTTTTTCACTTTCCATATCTGTGTCACGCGAGCATTTAATATGCACCAACTCGTGATGCCAAAAATAAGACCAAGAAAAAGCATCAGGGTTGCAATCAGTGATTCATTTTGGTAGGCGGTTAGCCTCCAAGTCTGACCCAACCACCCAGATCAAGGAAAATATAAAAATTATTCACTTACTCATTCATTTCATTCACTCCTAGCACAATACTTGACACCGACACAGCACCGATGAAGGCTCCATTTCAATGTCAAACAGCCGTGTTGAAAGGTCGCTCTAGGTGTGAGGTAAAGCTTTGAAGTTGCTTCAGATGAGGGGCGGCATGACTGCGCGCGAGCGATTTCAAACCATTTTCAGTCATCATCCACCGTAGTGTTCTGCTGCGCGCATCACCTCCATATTTATGCCACTAAGACGACAGAGAAATCAATGACAACTCCATGGATCTTCTAGTACAAGTCGATGCATGGTTTTATTCGGGTTGTCAATTAATTACAACGTCAATGTTGCGCTAGAACTGAGCAATTAGCTAGTCATCTTTGTTCTGGTACAAATTTTAATGTGGTCTTTGCAAACTATTACAAATTCTCAAGCAAAGGAGTGGCAAGCAAATGAGAAGGATATTGGGTCACTGTTTGATTCAAGCTGAACCAAAGGCTTTCGTTAAATAACCTTTGTTGGTTGATTACCATACTTGATTGATAGCAGTAATTAGATATACTTACACAACAGTAATTCACATAATTTGATCGAATTTGCATACTTAAGGCAATTAGGGAGAGTCATTGCAAGCTAGCGTTATGGGGCATCTTTGGTAATATTCTTATTCAATATTCACAATAACTAGAAAGCATAATGACAACAATTTCAGTGTAGTATACCAAGGGATTCGGTAAATAATCAACTTATTTAAGGCATCACTGCTGAAAAGGATGAGAGATTTCACGTGACCAGTTTGGCACTACTGTTTTGTTATATCATCTCGGCCAGTATGTCCCTGTATACTGAACGTCAATCGTTATTGTCATGCTGCTGTGGTTTCATTAATATGAAAAATTTAGGGAGTAGACGTGTTGCAAAAGATGTTGAAAGCTGAACCCTGACGTTCCACGGGTGATTAAGCACAATGTTTTGTGACTTAGTGAGCTATATAGGCATGAGGTGGGATACCAGTGGGATAATATAGTTGCCACACAGTTTTACTTAAGAATTGAGACGAAGTTTTAGCATCACGGATGGAATAATTTTTTCAAAGCTTTCGTCCTAATCTGGTGTGTTAGTATGCACACAACGTTTCGGCCAGTTGGCTCTCAACCCGTCGTCCGGTGTTGCGGAGTCCTTAAAAGGAGTTATGATGTTGAGCTTTCAGCCACGTAAGCGTCAGAACCGGAATCAGTGCTCTACCAACCACTAACTGGGAAGTTCGTACTACAAGCTCTATCCACTAATTGGGAGGTCCCTTTCAATTCTGACCAAGATTGACAACCAAGCAGCCTCCACCGTGCGACCAATTATGGTGTCGTTTTGATGCAGCCAAGTGCGAATTAAACACGGCAATTTGCGCCGCGCGGTTCGGAAATATGTCTTTGGGAAGTGACAATTTCGGAACACCTACTATATTCTCTACTATATTCTCTATATATTCTACATTCTATATTATATCTACTATATCTACTATGTTCTCGATTCCATCTACTGTCTACTGCCATGCTATCTACTATATTCTCGATCCTAAAACCATTAAAACAGTACTTAAATATGCACGAAATGTAATAAACAATAACACAAATAAAAAAGTTGCTAAGCCCTTCTGATTACAGGTGTCACGAAGGTCTTCATCTCATATTTTAGACTTAAAATCTTTTTGTGTGAGGATACAGAGGGATGTGCAGAATTCCTTTTACTATGGGGGAAAAAGTCGATAAAATAAGCTGCGATTTCGAACAGAGAAAAATGATGTGACTCGCATAGTTACGGTGTTTCAACTCTGAGAAATGGTAGTTTGTCGCCCGAAAATCTAAAATTTCAAACTCGATTTTAAAGCGTATCCTGGTAACATGCTTCCAGGAAGTAACGTTTTGTGTGAAACAAATGTGATAAAGATTAATGACCAATAACCTGTCATTCGTAGATAGCGTAACCTTCAACCCGGTCGTTCACCGAAATAAAATCCGGAGTGTAGCGCGACGAAAACAGTCTCCCTCCCTTCATTCTGTAGTCGCGTCACAGAGCAATCCACACCTGACCAAGCACAACTGCCTTTATCCTGCGACACGAAAGGCGTCGAAATCCTCTCCAACCGGGCTCTTCAGCTTCTTTGACCGCGTGCTATTTCGTGCGATGGCCTCCACACGGCAGCCGAATCGGTTCGAGTGGCGGAGCAGCGACACAAACATCAGCAGGCAACGAGTAGTGTGACGCTTTACGTCCAGCCTGTTCGGGCGCGACAGAGATCAGCTCACGAGCGGCGGCGCGGACAGCTGATTGGCTGCAGGACAACGGGGGCTTCCGCTGATAGTACGTCACCCGAACCAGCCTAGAAATTGGTTCAGCTCGTGCACCGATCAGTCGGGAGGCCGAGCGGTCGGATGCATAAAAAGAAACAGGCAGTTTGGTTGGCATGTGAGACGAAAGCATTGGGACTGTTCCACATTTGAACATGGTGAGGCAAGCATCAGATATGACGGCAAAAGCTCAAACGTAATTATCGGTGCATTTTTTAAGAGCGAAAGATTGCTCTGATCACAAGGGTTTACTAATGAGGTTTGGTGAGGTCATAAATGAGGTCATGAAAGGTTTTTATGACGTCAGATTGGCTGTCAGATTTACTGCGCTAAAGCTGCCGCTGTACCAGGCGGCTTGACACACTTGTGGCGCATCTTCGCGCTGCAAAGTGGCTCTGTCGGTTAGTGCTTGTTGAGTAGCGTTTGAACGTCATGTGCGTGTGTTTTGGCCCTTTCTCGTGGTGTTGGTGTATATTTTCCGTGATGCCACCTCACTTACTTTTATTCGTGTCTTCGGTTATGCCGCTTTTCTTCAGTCATTCGATTCTTAGCCTCACCTCTGTTACCTCAAGAGACAGCTGAGGCACATGTGCTATTTATGGAGCAATGTGGTTCGTGATTGAGACGTGCGTTCAGAGGCGCCATCAAACTATTGGACAAATGTCATCTATCGTGACACTTGGTGCTGCATCACTGCGAACACGAATGGCGAATGGCCACATTTGTCTTGACCAAGAACACATCACAGCCAATGACGTGTGGTGTTCGCGTGACGTGTCTGTGACATTTTGTATGTCTAGATGAAATTACTATTGGCGGTGCGCGCAAGGCTACACGAGTTCACGTGCATCAAGCTCAGAAACAAGCGGACTTGAAGTCTTAAATGGGACATGGCCGTGAACTGCAGGGAATGGGCACTAAACGGCTACCTCAGTTCAAAATCTCATACAAATGTGAAGCAGTCCCCTTAACTACCCGACGATCCAAAACCAGACCGCCAACGTCACGGCAGCGGCTGCCCCATCCGCGCTACGTCGGCGAAGTTTGCGAGGCTGAACACCGCTTGCTTGCGAACCGGGGCTAATCGCGGCTGCCGGCGCGGCGCTGTCACGACCGGCCGACGAATGTGGGCAGGCCTGGCGACACTCGCGAGTAAGTACTGCCGCGGGATTTCAGCGGCCCCTGGGTGCTGCTGACTGATCGCCGCACCGCCGGCGCGGGCGCGGCGCAGCAACCGCGCGGCGCCCGGGGACGCCCCAGCCGCTGCCGGACGCCCGTCGCTCGACTGACCCGACAGCCGCCGGAGCCGGAGATGAGAGGCGCCGATGGTGCCCGGCCGCGGGAGGCGCAGCCACGCGCCGGCTCTCCCGCGAGCGCCAGCTCGGCGTCGATTGGCGCTTCGCAGAACGGCAGGCGGCGAAGTCTGTCGGACAACGCCGCTCGGTCGCATTGGCAAAACGACGGCGCGTTCAATAGATATCCGACAGTTTTGACCGCGCTGGGTCGGCGCGCAAATCGCGTCTGTTGCTGCAGATTGCCAGAGATCTGCCGCGTCGGTGGCCGGTCGCTCTGTCTTGGTTAGTCGGCTCATCTTGCGCGGAAAGCTGACGGTCGAGTCACGATACCCGTGGTAATCGCCAGGCAACGATCGGTTTAAAGGAGGGGGGGGGGGGGGGGGAGAACGGGGGGCCTCCGGTCCGGGGACCTGCGGCGGTCTCAAGCCAGGACGCGCCATAAGAACACGTGGCCGGGTGAGACCGCAGGCCTGGGCCGAGGTCTGGTCTGGTACTGGTCTATTCAACGGGTAAGTAGCTTCCCTGCTAACTGGAGAGAGATTTAGCACCTATCAGATCTCCTTTCACCCAGCAGCTGCGTGTTCAGCCTGCCCCTCGTCCGCGCCCACCTTTAAGAGCAGCTTCTCGTGCGTGGAAATGCTGAACGTGATATCCGCGGAAACAGCCAGTTTAGTACGAGGTTCGGCTGCAGGCCTTCCCCTCAACCAGCTCTCAGCTGGCTTAACATGACTGCCCTTGATTCCACGCTTGATTCCCCACCATGCCACACTTCTTTCGTCGCGGGCGCGCTTGGTCGGTGTGAGCCATCTTCAGCGCTTTTCGAAGCATCTAATGAAACCGTCGAAAATATCAGAGCTCCGGCCCAGGCGCGGTCGAACGTAAGGTCTCATGACAATCGAGGCGCCCGCTGATGCTGCAACGGCGTCTTGGTCAGGGTCGCAACCAACGGTGTCAATCAGCTGTTCTTGTCTTCATAATTAACGGGTGCCTATTCATTTTTGTCATTAACGGTTAATTAGGAGGTTCGGGTCCGATCGTTCACCTTTCAATCGGTGTGATCTTCTAACGGTGACTAATTTAACAGCCGAACGCTTGACCATCCATGCTGTGTGTCTTCGATAACCAATTGCTTTTAACATGCGGTTGTAAACAACGGTGCTTTTGTTACAAAAAGAGCTGATTACTAAATAAAGGATCAAAGGCAGTCACTTAAACCCCTTGTAAAAGTGTAGTGTTCCCAAGGACAACTGTACTGAATGTCAGTGTTAATGTCATCCTTTGCTAAAAAAGAGGAAGGTAAACACAGACATGTAATTACTGTCGCATAGATAATGCAATCATAATAACCTTTTTCCTCGGAGAAGAAGCCAGGAGAATGGAGACATAAATGCGTTGATATTTCGGCAGCATCCCTTCACTGAAACGAGTAGCAGAATGGACTGAAAATGGTACTTTTGGTTTGAATTCACTTCTGCGTGTTGTTTCGGTAAAGGTATGTTGCCGAAATATCAAGGCTTCTCTACTTTTATTCTCCTAGTTTCCTGTGAGGAAGTTTTACTGCTGTTTTATCTTTGTGCGTAATGTTTCTCGCATATGCACTTACGTAGTTACTATCACGGTAAGCCGGCAAGTTTGTTTAGTTCTACGAGTGGGTTCAGATACAAAAGGTCGTTAACTAGCCGACAGAAATATCGGTGTTAGCCTGGTGAACGTAACACATAGGGCAAAACGCTGAAAGCCGGGATCAACTCAAAAGCCAAGAATTCAAATGGCATCAAGCTAAAAGTCAAAAGTCGACATGGTTAAAAATCAAACCGATAAAAGTAAAGTGATAGAAGAGAAAAGGCCAAGGTAAAAGGATTACTTGAACTAAAAGGAAAAAAGTCGAAGGAATAAAGTTCATAGAACAAAAAGTCGAATGTTAACAAGCAAAAGAGGTACAAAGTAAAATTTGATAAGTATTGTAGGCAAAAAGGTCACGAGGGTTAAAGTCAAAAAGGGAAAATGCCAGAAGAATAAAGCTAAAAAGGCAAAAGTCAAAGAGATAAAAGTAACACCGAAAAGCGCATGATTCGTTCAAAAACTGCCTGGCTATATGGAAGTGTAAACCGAATGACGCGATGGAACAGAGAAACACGCTGGAGACTGAGCGCCTTAAATAAGTAGCAGTTAGCACTGAAGCTTGCCTCGGTCTCCGTCAGGTCGCAGGTCTCCGTCAGGTCGCAGGTCTCCGTCAGGTCGCAGGTCCCCGCCGCGCTAGGCCGTACTTTGCAAGGTGTATTAAGTCGGTTGCCCTAATCTCGACTGCAACGAACGGCAACATTAATTATCTTCAAGGAAGATGAATGATTGTGAGTCTACAAGCAACGTTTACCTGACGAGTTAAACGTTTGCATTGGCGTGCGCTGCTTGGCATGCAAACTCTTCCGAGAGAGTCCATCAGATTGATAAAGAGCAGGCACAGTCTCAAATAAGTCGGAATGCAGCCGGCTCCGAGTTCACAAAGTGTGATGGACTTTGAGTCCGGAACAGAAATGAACGAACAGACCTGCGGACAAACAAAATTTGGAACGGAATAGAAACTGCAGCGGCTTAATGCTAACAGTAACCTTCCTTATTTGCCAAGGCACACCTGAGAGGCCTGATTTTCCTAATTAACAAAGCTTTGAAGAGCATTGGCCGCGCCTAAACGGCCACGAGGGTCCGTTCGTCCAGCGGACGTTGCAGCGCCGCGAGCCGACAGCAAGACGCTGCACCACATTACACGAGCCCGGCCGTGTCTCAGCTGCTGCAGAGATTGGGGCGTGACACAGTCGACCTGGCCAGCTAAATCGGCGCTGTGACGTCACACCTGACCGCGCGATCGTTACCAGGAAGGTGCTGGCGGCCCGAGTCGAAACATGCGACGATTGGCGCTTCATCTCCGCGCCCGCCGCCTGGGCGAGCGTGCATCAAGTGCCTGATCAATGTGAGGTCGTAGCCGAAGGTGGCGAGTGAAGGCGGCGGGGAGCCAGCCGGGAGATCGAGGCCGGGGGGCCCCGGGAGGGCTCCCGCGGGAGGCGAGCCGGGAGATCGAGGCCGGGGGCCCCGGGAGGGCTCCCGCGCGAAGCGAGCCGGGAGATCGAGGCCGGGGGGGGGGAGCCGGTAGGGCTCTCGCGGGAGGCGAGCGGGGCAAACGGTATGGGCCTTGGAAGAGAAAGTGGTGGAGACTTTGGCGGTCTGAGAACTGCTGCATCATGTCCGGGTTAAACTGAGAGCTGCAGTATCATAGTCCGGTGGAGAGGACATTGGAAGGTCACGGAGGAGTCGGTGGAGGAAGCAGTGAGGCCCGAGAAGAGAAAGGTGGAGAAGGCTGTGAGTCCCGTGGGGAGACGGATAGAGACGGATATGAGGCTCGTGGGGAGATGGATAGATACGGATATGAGGCCCGTGGGGAGATGGATAGAGACGGATATGAGGCCCGTGGGGAGATGGATAGAGACGGATATGAGGCCCGTGGGGAGATGGGTAGAGACGGATATAAGCCCCGTGAGGAGACGGGTGGAGAAAGCTACGAGGCGCGGGAGGAGGCAGCGGAGGAGGCGGTGCAACGCGCGGGGCGACGAGCGCAGCAGGCTTTGTGAGACCAGGGAGAAGATGGGCGGAGCGGGCTGCGACGATCCCCGAGGAGAAGAAAAATGGAGTGCTGCATATCAGAACAAGTGACGGATGATGATGAAGGGTCGCAAACAGGCGCGGAATGCCGGCGACGAGCCAGCCAGAACTTTTAGCACCCGGGATGTCCCTGTTCCGTCGGCTGCAAAAGCGCGGTTATTCCGTATGATCTCAAACCAACGTTCCGCCATATGGTTGCACGTGCAGAGGATAAAACAATTTCATGACCTTTTCTGCAATGACGCTCTGTTTCGACCACACCTTTGCTTCTTGGCTGTGATGTGCCGCACACGAAGATGTGCAAGCAGCGTAATTTTGAAAACAAATAGGAGCATGTCAGATCTGAGATCAGGTATGAGGTAACCAAATGCAATCAGGTAAGTAGTTTTGTTTGTCTTTGATGTAATGATTATCCTGCAGGACAACACTACATCTGCAATCAGGCAAAACATACTAATCACTTATAATAAAAATATAAATTATGTATATAATAGACGCTGGCACTCACTCATGCCAGCGTCTATTATATACATAATTCACCAACATTTAACGAACGGCATAACACAGGTAACGAGCCTAAAGCTGACCACGTTTCCCGCCTTCGTCGAGACATCCCAAGAAGTCGAAACGAGGATCATCATCCGATAAAGGAAAACTTCGTACTTGAATGTCCCGTCTGGTGGTCTGGAATCGATGCAGACGTCGTGGGCCCGGCCATCTCGCCGTCAGTCTGCCCTCGAGCTGTGCCGAACCAGCGGAGCCCGCTCCGCAGCACAGCACAAGCGCGGCTCGGTTGGTCGAATCCGCACAGGCCTTCACAAACCTAATGACCCGCTGGTAGCTAACTAGTCGGAACCGCCTCGTCTGCATGACAAAACACCGCGAGGAATTTCTGGCGGTCATTGCCGCTGCTTCATCGCCACGATTTTCGTCTGAAATCCACCCGGAGCAGTGCCTTAATTTCCCGCGGCCAGGTTTAAATGAGCTAATGGGTTTCATTTTTCGGCCTGTGTTCCGGTGGTGCGGCGTGAATAGTCGCCAGGGCGCATCGATCAGGTGATTGGGGTTCATGACCGGGGTCGGTTCCTCTTCCCACCACTGTCACCGCCTTGCGCTTCAGTGGTCACACGGCGACAGTCGCCGCGGTACCAGCACACGGCGTGGGGTGCTGGTACCACGGCAGTGGTATTTACTACTCACACCCGCGGGCAAAAAACAGGTAACGATGTCCTTTTGGCAGCGCGTGAGCGACGCTGCCTTCGTGATATCAGATGGGCGGCACAATTGTGATGCCGCTGGCGGTCACGGAGATGGCTTTGGCTGACCTGCTAGTCCCTCACCCGGACGTTACGGAAATACGGGCACGTCTCCCATATGGAAAACAAAGCCCCTGCTTTCCTGCCCTTAGCAATATTTAAGCCCCCTGCTGCTCGCCAACCCAAACACTACATGGCCCTTACTGCCGACTGGGAGAGATCAGAGCCCCGGGACAGTCACGTCATCAAATACGTTCGGGTGAGGTGGGGGTGGGGGACTCAACTCATAGCATGTGGGTTAAACTGACATGGTGTAACAACCGCCCTCTCACTCCACCTCACACCGCACCGAGTCACTATCTTGCCCCACGCCACGCAAGGTGTGGCATGCCTGGTAATCGCCTGCACATGCTCGACATGACCGGAAACGTGAGGTACACGCACTGGAATGGCACGTCTTCCTGTTCTACAGTAAATTTATGATAATTTTAGTTCTACTTACGTGTTTTGCTCGCATAGGAAAATGACGTGCTTTAGTTCTTTGCTACATTGATTATTTTTCAGTTGTCGTGGGTATGGTGTATGGTGGGTATGGTGTAGCGCAGACCAGTGGCCATGTCAAAGGTCAGTCCCAGATATGCCTTAGGATATCAGTCCCGGATACGTTAACGTGTCAATCAAAGATAATTATTTCCACTTGTCGACATTCTCTGCAGAAAAATGCACACGGAAAAAGATGGCATTTCCTGTGACCTTTGTCCGAGACAATTTCATGTAGGAAAAAAGTAGCATTAGAGACGAGCGTAATGAGCTTGGTGTGCTGATGCGACAGAACCAGCGAGGTCGGCATAAAGGGCATGGGCACACAGTGACAAAAGACCTTTGCACCACCGTGTGAACACGTGGCAAAGAGACACAAAAATGGAGAACAATGCAACACAGACCAACTTCAAAATGCGATTTTTAACAAGAGCTCAAGACAACGCGCATCCCATGTTATTACAAGGGCTGCACGTTTGCTGTGTTCGTACAAGGATATGCATATAAATATATACATTTGTGTGTGTGTGTGTGTGTGTCTGTGTGTGTGCTTGTGTGCTTGTGTGCACGTGTGTGTGTGTGTGCGGGTGTGTGTAACCCAAACCCACCATCCTGACGTCCTTCTCTTGCGCGTACGTCTCTGGTTTGTAAAACAGCAGCATTGCTATATATATATATATATATATATATATATATATATATATATGTGTGTGTGTGTGTGTGTGTGTGTGTGTGTGTGTATGTTTTCTATATCTTAACAGCATCTTTTCTTTTGTGCATGTTTGATTAAAAATGACTTGCGCAAACCAGCTTCGATCTAAAAAATAATGCTAGGTCAAAAGCGCCAGAAACTCGAAGGGTACACACACATACATATTGCATATATACATAAAACCGCGACCGCATGTCAGCGCTCATCTAGAACGTCGTTCATTGGAGTTGTCGACGCGCCCGAAAACTCCAATGAACAACATCTAGAACGTCACAGCCGTCGTCGAAAAGGGCACAGCGCCGCGGCCGGTCTATCTCGCAACACCTCCCCGTCGGCAGCGGCTGCCGGACCTTGCGGCGCTATCGACGTTTGCTTGCGCTGCAGCCGGCCGCCGGCACCTGCGGGGACCGCAGTGGAGCTGAAGCCGTCAGGCCTGGCGGCGGCGGTCGCCGATCCGCTTCCCTGAGCCGGTAATCCGTCGTCGCCGCCGCCGCCGCCGGCGCCACCCCCGTCGGCGCCCGCGGCCGCGGCGCGTCACGGTCACGTGGTCCGCTGGTCGACGACGCGGCGGTGTCTGTCAGACGGGCACCGACGTTGGATGTGGGCAATGAAGGGTGTCTGACGCGGCGCCGGGCGCGGGTGAGCCGGTGGACACCCCGTCATCGCTCTCTCCGAGATTATTTGCTCATATGGAGCCCGCCGTGTTTTATCATAGCGCCAAGTAGCACGCACCCATCGGAGCATCGCGACATGCCAACCCTCCGACGAACATTTCCGACATCATTACCTTAACAGACATACCCTCTTGTCATGAAGAGGAGTGATATGAAGTACCAAGAGAATGATCATCCGCTTTGGTCTTGCTGGTTTTTGAGATCCTCTCACGGTGCATTTTTAGTTACGCGCTTTTCTTGCACGCACGTCTGTAGTTTGCAAATCACCGCCACCGATGAAGCTGGTGAGCCTGGCGATGAAGTTGATGGATATTTGCTTGCGTTACCTACTGGCATTGTTTCACTAAATAGAAACGGAGTTATTTTCACCACCCGACATTTCATCGATGGCCGGTGCTGCTGTCCTTTTCAATTTCGCTTGTCGCCAGGTATTGCGGTCATCGACCCCACTCACCAGATTTCACTAGTGGCCGGATGACAGTGAAATTCATGTCAGGACGAGTTAGTTTTTGCAATGAAAACCCGACCTTCAATATATCATTAAGCAATGACTAAAAGGCTAATTTTTTCTCAATGCACTCAATACTTGTTACCAAACAAGTATTGACTTCATTGAGAAAAATACACGTGCTAATGGTCACTCGCAAAGAAGAGCATGGGCAACACGGCCTCAAATCGTCAAATCTCGCAACATAACCAAAAGCTTGCTTGATGAGGTCGCTTAGCCTTCTAACCAGCATCTTCTAGCATATGGAAGTACAATTGATTCCAGCATCAGCCCCCAACTGCATACTGCTGGAAACCAGTAAGCCACGGTTTTTGGCACGGAAGCGTATCTAAATTCAGATCGGGGTCGGGGAAATTCCTTCTGGACGAACGCTACGCTGCGCCAGCTTATGTCTCTGGGAAACGTCGAGGAAACGAGATTAAGCGAACCCGTCTTATGTCATCCGGTAGCAATGAACTCAATGCCCTTCTTGCTCATATCGGCCGTTAATTCATTCCGCCAGTTTTGGAGCTTGGGTAGAGTGCCGCTTTATAAAGCTGCTAAGACTAGTGTGTGAGCCGATAAGTACAGCAGCCGCATGTACGCGATCAAATCTAAGCCAGATTTGAATTTGTGTGTGTGTGCTTTTGGTTGCTTTCCAGAATGGAAATAATGTCTAGAATGCATGCGGGGCTGGTTCCCCCCTATTCAGGTGTCCAGCTTTATTTGGCCGATGTTGACGGGCTAGATAATGAAATCGTAATCAAAATAAGGACCATTACCCACGAATATCGAATGGGCTGGGTAATAAAACGTGAGCTTGCCTCTAGCAACTACAACGCTAGCGGCACGTTAAGGCCGGTGCAAATGGTGGAGATCCGGCCTTATTGCTTTCATCTCAGTAAATCCCTTAAGACTCCCACACCTCTTTGTTTGCTGCTGCGGTAAGGTGAGTCCAAAGTCGCAAACGCAAGCCAATATCGAATCAGCCGCGTGCCCGCTCTCTTGAAAACGAAAGTAAATAAAACAGCTGACTTTGAGTAAAGCCTGGTAGTCTATGCATCAGCCGTCGCCCTTCCGCACCATACAGCGATGCGTCAAATCTGCGATATTCGAAACAGGTGCGGATGCGGGATATACGAATTAGGTAGGGTGAAAAACACATGTCTGAATCGGCGTTGAGATGCATACATATTATGAACACTCCTCTCCCCATATTGCTGCACATGATAACGGCCACGCGACTTCATGCACCCCTGCAGTACGCGAACCTGCGTGGATGCAATATTCACCGTAGTATCAGTCAACAGCCTGCTCGAAATTGCTCAGGTTCAGTTATTGGCCAACCCCCTCCCCCCCTTCCCCAAATGCATTTCCTTCGGTCCACCCCTGCCACCGCATCGGTATATTATATTGTTGTGCACTGAGCATCGATTACATGGCCGGCAGTAGGCTGCGAGCTATCAAAAAACGAACACTTATTTAAACAGCGAAACCAACACTGGTTCACGGTGGCATCCCCCCCTCCCCCCCCCCCCCCTGTTGCATGTTGTCTACATGCGTTGTTTTTTACATTGGTACAAACCACGTAAGTTTGAACTTAACGAAACTTCTTTCAGTAAAGAGGCTGCTTGAGCGACAGCAACAGCTGCAATGATGTCCTCGATGTAACCACAACTTATCAGGGTAACGTTCGTTCTTGAGGTTTTTGTGTCGTCACCTTCCGCCATGCTGAAGACAAAATTAATCAAACAACTTTCCATTTTTTATGTCGAGCTGGGGGAGGGGGAGCTGTTTGAATTGCCCTTTGAGACGTCGTTCCTCATGCAGCCCAACAAGAAGAGCAGCTGCGGCTAATGCTGTGGGGATGTGCTCCGTCTTCAACAATGTCAAAAAGAACACCACTTCAAACAGCTTCAAACGAGGCGACAAGAGACGGCACGAACAGGGAACGCTGTGAGAAGGACGGCGTTGCTGAAGACAGTGGCGCAGGCAGGGGGCATAAGGGGGGGGGGGGGGCTCTTAGCGTTCGAGAGGCCCTAATCGTCGGTTCCGGGGGGTCCGAAGGGTCCTCGGGACGTACGACAAATTGCGCGATTTGAGGGCCCAAAGGGCCCGAAAGGTTGGCCCGAGGTCCCATCCAGTGACCCCGGCCTGCAGGGCCGAGCCACTGAATGTCAAGTGGCTCGCGTGTCGTCAAGGGGCCCCGAGTCGGCCAGAGGCAGCGTTTGCGGAGACCCGAAAAGCCTAGAGGGCCCACCGGTCCCGACGATCAATGGCGCAATTGGAGGGTCTAAGGGTGTAAAGGGCCGGTCGGAGTCTTATTCAGGGGCTCCGGGCCTGCGAAAACGGCCACGGCCCCTGAAATAGCGGTTAGAGGACCCTTTATGCCGATCAGGACCCCCTGAGTCGATGTAGGCCTATTTGTCGGTCAGGTATCACCAGTACCGCACAGTCGGCTCCGAGTCGGTATGGGGCTGAGGGGCCCATTTCCTAATTAGATATAAAGCCAGGGCCAGTGATTTACGCTGGTCGGGGGCCTTGTACCTGTGAGGAGTTCACAGCGTTTTACAGAGGTCCTGTGTTCGCACGGGCCCCGAGCCAACCAAGGGCAACATTCGATGAGGTTCGAAGAGGGGCCCGGGCGGCACACCAGAACGGACGATCAAAGGCCCGGTTGGAGGGCATAAGGCCCCGAAGGACTAGCTGTAGGTCATTTAAAGAACTGTGACCCGGAGGGATAGGGACCCGAAATATCAGGCAGAGGTTCTCTTGCACCGTTTCAGAAACCTCTGAGACAATGCAGGTGTTTAAGTCGGTCAGAGACCACGAACACCGAACAATCGGCTCCATGCTCGTCTGAGCCATTGAGGCCTATTTACAAACCAGGAATCAGGGTCCGCGATTGACAATGTCCGGAGTCCCTGACACAATGAGAGGCTCCCATGTCGGCTAGAGGCCGCAGTGCTTAGCAGGGGTCATATGACGGAAAGTGACCCGAGTTGGAACGGTGGTTCAGGGGTCCGAAGAGGAGCCGAATGACTCCTCGAGACCGAAGATCAAAGGCTCAATGGGATAGCAGAAGGGTCCAAAGGGCTGGCTGTAGGTTACTTTAAGGACCCCTGCCCATACGGCCGGGATCCCGTCGTCAGTAAGATGATCGATAGGGACCGATAGGGGCCCTTGTACCGATAGGGACCCTTGAGGCTGAGCGCGCCTCTATTTCGGCTAGAGATCACGAACAACGAACAGTCGGCTCCGCGTTGGTCTGAGCTCTGAGAGCCCTTTGCCGAAGCAGGGACAAGCCCGGCCCCGTGATTTACGTTGGTTGCGCTCCAGCATTTTCCAGCGGTCCACAGTGCCTAACAAGGTAATCTGTGTTAACAAAGGGCTTCGAATCGGTCAGGGGAAGATTTGTTCAACGGGGACAGGGCGGGAACCCCAATGACAAAGGGTCTCTTGCGTTGGTGGGGACCCTCCGATGATTGAAAGAAGCATACGAACTTATGATGTTTGTTCGCATTGGGGCAATAGAAGAGTCCTGTGCCAGTCAGGGGCCCCCGGTGCGGGATGGTGGACCCTCTAACCTTATTCCAGCATGGGCCCGTCAAGCCCAACCGAAGTCCATGTGCCAATTCTTTGACCACCTGCTGCGAGCAGGGATGTTGTCGCGTTAATGACGGTTCGTGTGCTGATCCGGGGTCACCTGTGCGGGTCGGAAGGCTTCCCGCACCAGGAAGCGAACTAATATGACGCGACATATCCCTTTAATGGCCTCTGGATCGGCCAGGGGATGCTGCCCCGTATCGCCAGAATGACGGCTGGAACACCGCGGTGGGACAGGATGGCCCCCCAGCCCTTGACCGTGAACAACAATGTGCCCGGTATTGCTGTACTCGAGACGGCCTCTTTACCAGAAAGAAACAATGTATCTCATTGGTGTTGAATGGAGTCCATTGAAATGAGCTCAAAACGCACTACGCCATCTCACATTTGCCTGAGAACGTCCATTATTTTGCAGAACCAACTAGTGAAACAAATAACATCAAACGTTTTGAGCCTGCGCACCGGGTGCCGATAGTGCGGTGGTTAACGCGCCTGCGTTAACCACTGTGCGTCTGGGAAACCACAGGAGTGGGGTTCGATTCCCGCGGTGCCCGCCCTTCCCGCCAGGGTGCGAGGCTGGCGACGCCACATGGCCCCAGCAGCTGAGTGCGTCATAAAACTCCAATGACTCGCTCGTGATCTCGGGGAACAAGGAAAGCAATGGCTCGGGTTACAGCTTTCGGAAAACCGAACGTCGTTGGCCTGTGCAACTGAAGCCGGGGGACAGGCGCCGTGTGCGCAACGAGGATCATTGCAAAATAATGTTTCTGAATGTTTTTCAGAATTAATTTGTACAGTTCAAAGATTACACCAAGCGATTTTTTTTACAAATTTGAGGTTGTCCTCTGGACAGATTAATAGCAACGGCAACAGGAAAAATGGGGATTTTATCTTAACTCTTCCAGTTCCACCACCAGATTCCAGCACCACTTCGGAGTGCCGTAAAGACCAACACGTTATTGCCATCAGAATAAAGGCCGCACAGGTGAAATATACCCCCGGAATATCTCTAGATGCGTGATTTGGTGTCCAAAAACGTCCAAAATTGCTTCTTTCAAACGTGCCATCATTTTTGTCCACCTGCTGCCCACGGCCTTGTGTTAGCCGCGTGGCAGACGCTGCGCGCCTTGAGGAGACTCCAACGCCTGGCATGAATGCTCCTGTTGCTATGATATGCGAGCGCGCATGCTATATATATATATATATATATATATATATATATATATATATATATATATATATATATATATATATACTGTATATATATATATATATATATACTGTATATATATATATATATATATATATATATATATATACTGTGTCTAAGAAAAACATGCCCTCATTGACAAGCCAACTACATGCGGTGCATTACTTTTTTGGGAAGCCCTTTCCTAACCCTATGCCTCCCCCATTGCCAAGGCTCTGGCTGCGTCCGTGGATGAAGACACAGCACGCCTGGACGCCTCACGCCGCATACCTCAACCCACCAGACTCCGCATGGAGCAACACAAACTGTATAGTCTGAAGTTAAATCATACAGCGACTAGCAGTGTCAATAGTTATTTGAACAGGACGGGAGTAGTGGCCTTAATACTCGTAGAAATCCGGAAACAATGCGTTTTGTCTACCATTGCTCAAACAGATCATGGCCTGGCGCGACCCTGCGCAATGTACTTGGACGTCAAAAATGTGTCGGGATATATCAAAATAGCAGGTCAGGAAGCCTCGGCAAATTTAATTGCTCTATCTGAAACAAATGGTGCTTTAAGAGAGAAACCACAGGAGAAATCGCCTGTTCTGCAACGCTTAGAAAAGAGTAGCACGTAGAAAAACGAAATCATCGAAATCGGTTGGACGTACTTAGCTTCAGTACCTTTCTGTTCAGGCTTGAAGTTGCAAATCTGTGTAAACAAATGTCTTTCGTAAGTGCTTTTTTGCTCGAATGATCATAGACAAGTCTGCATATCATTATGATTGAAAATGCATTACTTTCTAGGTACGCTTTGCTCCGGGTACATCATGAAAAATAAACACTTTATTTCACCTGCGGAGGGTCTTTTAAGCCCCGCTAACATAACATTGCATATGTCGTCAGATAGGCTAGCAGAAAGGATGTTTGAGACGGATTCGTGGCACGCAATGGCAATAGAGGTTCAAAAGCGCTTACACCAAGAAAACTATATGCCTGTTCCCACGGAGTTTTATGGTGACGTTCGGCGGCCCGACCCAGCCGACAACATACGGTCAGGCTTACACGAGGCCATAGAACAGAACAGGGCTTACACATCATTTTTAAGCTACGCCCGCGGCCAGTCGCTGGGCCGTGATCTCGTCCGAGTTTTTGGTCGAGCGTTGTCAGGTAGAAGGGGATTCCGGAGTAAAGGCAAAGGTAATCTCGCATGAAAGTAGAATATGTATTGTTTACGCAACGTTAGCTGGAACAAAGACTGCTGAGCGGATGATTACCGAGTGGGCCGCAGGCCAAGGACGGCGTTCCAAGAAAGACGCTCCAATAGCGCCACGAGTGTAGCATCTCCGCTACGGATGCTCGATGCGTTGCAAGAATCTCGTGCAATAATCGAAGGGTAAATTTAATGCATGGCGATGCCATTTTTATGATGTGCTTCCTGTACAGACAGCGTATTCAGTTATGCACATTCGCCCATTTCCGAAGTTACTGTCTGCGTTACTAGTTTGCTCACACAAAAAGCACGTAACGGGCTGAAAATCTAGATGCGTCCGTGCAAATCCGTGCTGACAGAGTCGACGGCATCTGCATCGAGGCTCGGCAAGAAAGACATCGACTGATATTAGATATTCCAAGAAAGTTAGATACTGTATGGATGCAGAATGGCGTTAGAAATTGGCTGCATAATAGCATTAGGGATTAGCTACATAATAGCATTAGAGATAACCGACAGAATAAGATTAGAATTTAGCGCTGCAATTTTTCCACATATTAGCGATAAAGTAGCACCAGACATTGGATGTAGAAAAACTTGAAAGGTGCTGAATAGCGAAGAGGAAATCCATTAAGGGCGGGGTGGTTGCGTCTGTGCAAGAGCACGGCGACGACACGGAACTTACATTACTTCTTTGCGAAAATGAATGAGCCTTACTTATTCTTGTTCTGCTTCTTTATTGTTAGCCGCGCATTGGGTCTATGTAGATCTACAGGCTACCGGTGGGTCGATTGTGTTTATCTTGACATTCGATGAGGTTTAGTGGCCAGAGAAACTTAGTTAGACCAGCGCTGTATTAAACTGGTCGTACATCTCGGCATTGACATTGAACCGCGTCGTAACTGCAGCCGGCAACATAGCATAGTAATACCTCGTTTGTGTCATGGTCCCTGGGTGGTTGAGAGACCTCTTATCTATGGTTGCTGACAGCAGTGTGCGCAGTGCCGGGCGCCGCGCTCCCTTTTTGAAGAAAGAGTGTACACCATTAAATAAGGTGCCATGAGAGGCACCCTTTCTCCTCTAATCACGAAGATAGCTTGATTTCGTCAAGATATAATTATCGTTCTTCATATCCAAGGCGGCAGCCATGTTCACTATTCATCAGCATTGGCGCCTCGCCTTCGGTAATCTGCACGACCCCCGCCACCTGCGACCTGTTAGCCCGGCCTGTCATCTTGAAAGCCTACCGCCGGGTAACACTCGCGTTGGAGACTTTATGACGTCATTTTCTGTGCAAGTTTTGCGGCCGGCGGGAAGTGGAACGCCGGCCCAGCGCCGGGCAGCTGGCCTGGATTATTGAGTCGGTAACCCCGTCTGAGGCCCCGAGGTCACAGGTGACCCGACCGGCGGCGGCACGCCGCCATGCACGTGCTAGTGTCCCGAGCGCTTCCTTTTCGCGTTCGGTGCGAGGCGGCGCAAGGCTTTGATGCTGGGAAGTCGTAAGTTGACGCATGGGCTCCAGCGTCATGCAACCGTGACTGAGGTTGACACTGGCCTCATACAGGAGGATGCACGATCCGAACCGATGCTAAAATGCAGGTGCCCACGATCTTTCCTCAGCCAGAGCCCATGGTGAGCTATTCCCCATCTCGTCATGGACATCCGCACGTGGCTCTGCGTAGATGTCGACAAATCTTCTACAAACTTTGACATGCAGGTAAAAGAAGCAGCTTTGGTTGGTTGCGGAACAAGGAAGCATGTATTATCGACACATTACAGTATGAGCAATGTTGTGCAGGACGGTCTGCTGGTTAGAGTTGGCGCGATTGTCGATGTGGTCCCGACAAAAGTTGTCGTTAAAGTTATGTCGAAAGAATTCATTCTTTTAGAATATTTGTTGAGCGGAGTTCTTATGCCAGTGCTACATGGGAAGCGTGAAAAAGCATACGTGGTGCCAGTCATCATTGAGTTAAGAACATGTCTTGGCGGAAATCCAGAGTAAAATACATTCAGATCCCTAAATAGACACGCTTTTGAGATATTTTTAGATGTCAGAACCCAAGCATCAGTACATCACTTACTAATATATGACGACCCCAACTGATCTCCAGGATGTAAAAACTAAGTTGGCGAAATGAAAAGTTGCATTATTTTCATTCCGCCATGCCCTCGATTCTACGAGTTCCTTCTTCACTGCGGTTCTGTGAGGGGAGCTGATTGCTTTTACACTATTTTCAGGGCTGAGTAGACCAGATACGTGACAAAATCATCATAAAGCCGTTGTTATAGCGGCCAAAAATATATGGCATCGCATATCATGAGTGTAACCTATTTTACGGCAAATAATTGGAACCTTTTCACAGCCCCGCTATAGAACTGTGTTTGGTGTAGTGTAAACGTGCTAGTCATTTGTTCACCAAGCGACATAGCGACCCACTCCATAGTACACGCAAGTATTAAAGGGAAAGTGCCACCTTTCGGGGGCTGTCATAAAAACCGTCCATAACAAATGCTTGGAACCAACGAATACTGAAAGTCATAGCTATGGTGAATAATAAAAGGGGTAATGCTGTAGATGGCGCACCTGGTTCCCGAAGCACAACATAAATAAAGCGGCTTGAATAATGATAGTTTTACATAAGGCTTTGACCCTGGTGGCATCGAAACCCAACGGAAGTAAATCGCAAAAAGGCTGCTTCAAATGGAAAGTTTGTGCACTCGATGTACGTAATCGAAAAAGGGAATTCCAGACCGATCCAGGCACATCACCTGTGGATACGGGTGTATGCAGTGAAATAGGAATCGAGATATAAGTACTCTCTGACAAAATCTTCGGCGTTGTTTGCAGCAGCCTTGTCTTATTATAATCGATTCTCTTTCTAATTAGTTGGGGTCATCGGTCACCTTTCAACTTCATGCAATGACCTCGTTTGTTCTATGATGGTCCATTACATCTCGCGTGTCAAACGCAGCAATATGTAAATATCTTAGTGGCTGCATTTCCTTTTTCCAGAGGATGCAGTTTGTTAGCCATGTCATGTCATTGGGGCTTTACGACGCTCTCAGCTGCTGAGGCTATATGGCGTCGCCTGCCTCTCACCCTGGCAGGAAGGGCGGGCAGCTTGTTGGTCATCGGGCGTACCCATGGACAGAGCCATGTAGGCATAATACATTGGTCAATGTTCATATTTCTTAAGATAAACTTTGGAGAAAATGGAAAAATTCATGGTTTTGCTAAGATAAGCTATAGATAAAATTGGACAATTCATTGTAAGTCAGCATGCTGTCTAGAGCTAATTTACCCCATGACCTCGGTTAAGATGTCACAACTTTTAAGCTATTCGGCAGCATTTTCAGGGACAACGTACGTGAGCCATTGACTAGACTCGATAAGACACAATCGCGAGGAAAACCGCCAGGACTGCGAGCTCCCCTCAACTTGGATACCTGACCTGTCCCGTACTCGGTGAATGCTGATTTTCAAAGTCAAGCCGATTATTGCATCCTTAGACTCTAATTTTAATGAAGTTCTTTTGACATCTTTACTAATCGAACATCTCATTAGTAAATGTAAGGACCCGTCGAGATTTCACTTACCCAATGATAAAATTTTAACGATCTGACCGGAGCTATCGCCAACCCTCCGTGGTGCTGGAAACAACCACTGCGTTTCCAACACTGCATTCTCTCCACCGAAACCAGGGCATCCCCATACTGCATGGCCATAGCCAAAGCCAGAGCATCCTAAGCAGCATACCTGGGCCGATTTAGAGCACCCCTGCGCGGCATCCCCGGGCCCAATCAAAACAATCCCGCCCTGCATCCCCCGGGCCGAAGCAAGAGCATCCCTGCGGGCCCTTCTCTTGACGGCCAAATCCCGAGCATTCCCGCACGGTACGCTCTGGGCCGGACTCAGGGAGTGTCCGCGCGAACTCTCCCCGCCTCCCTGCAAGACCGAAGCCAGGAGTCGGAGTCTCCAGCCTGCCAGGTCCGCCTCACGTCCACCCCCGCGCGCCCGCGCCGCCGCTGCACGAGAGCGCGTCCGGGTGGGTGCGACCGAGCACACCAATACCCGGGGGCGATCGGCTGCCGCTAATGAACGCCTCAAGCGGCACCCGGCCGCCGGCCGGCCCGTGAGCCGGCGGTATTGCAGGGAGACCAGCCGGACTCTTGCGGCGGGTTGGGCGCGGGTCGAGCGATGACCGCTGGCCGACGTTAGTGAGGGGGTGGAGGTAGGCTGGAGCGCCCACCAGCGCTATTATGGCGGAAAGGTTTGGTTTCCCAACACGTAGCTCTTCCCGGCCCCAGATTAACGCGTGGCTGCTGGTTGGAGTGCCCGGGACACGCTACGTTCCGACGCTGGTAACGCCTGTCATTGCAACGGCCAATGTAACAATTTGATAATTTATATACGACGCCACATAGTATTTGCTCGTGCCGTCAAAATGCTGACATCTGCTCAGATACCGCTCCCGTGCCGCCAGTGGTGTCATAGTCCTTGCTGTTGGTACCAAAATCGCGCACCTAGGGGCACCAAGCTCCCGGCCGGTGGGGCCATTGCGCCACCACTAAATGGAAGTGGTGGTGTGGGGGGGGGGGGGGCGACTTGGCGGTAGAAGTTCATCTGCTTCCCATTGGACTTGGGCTGACATTTGAAGTGGTAATTACGTTTGATGTTTGAGTTGGCCAGATTGCGTGTGGCGTCGACGCTGATGGCAGACATTGTCCGACACGTCCGGTCTCAACCCTAATGGGTTAGCAACTACCCGGAAGCCTTGGTCCGAGCACAAAACCAGGAAGAAGCGGCCAAGAGTCTTCTCCATGCTGCTCGTTGCGGTGACAACTTGGCACAGTTTTAAACACACAGATCGCGGTTCTACGACCTGCGCTTGGTCATTACAACACTGCTGTCTCCAGATCATTACTTTTTCGACTTCGAGCTAACATTGAAAGGCTAGTCGACACATTTGCCCGTCACACTTTCTTCTGTGCCCTGCAGTCAGCATCTTCTACTGACAGAGCATCGCATGGAGCTCACGAACCACATCTGGATTGTTTCATGTGCACACAAATCGCACCGGTGGTACTAGCGAACGCCGCAGCACAGTTAACTCCCAGATGGTCAGGAAATGGCTGTAGCACCGTTTCAGTGAGATCATGCCAATGCGGAAACTGCATCTATCATCTCAGCGCCGTTACAAACGCTAAGGTGTTTTTTAAGGAGTTTTCAAAAGAGTGTCATCCCTCATCTTTCTCGGAACTGAATCGAACAATTCGATTTATGTGCCGCTAAGTTGATTGCCATTCACAGCGCCAGCCATTGGGCGTAGTTTCCTATCAAGTTCGAGGGTGCAGCCCGCCACGCCGAGCTCTGGCGTTGAGAAAAACAGGTGGCGAAATCTGGAGAAAAATGCGCTCATTGGCGTATTTGGGGGATAGGTTTCGTTATTTCTCATCGCTCACCCGCTCCCCACCACCAATTTCGCGAGCGTTGGCTGCAAGTATCAACAGCGACCTTTGACGCAGACGGCGAACACCAAATCTCCTGTCCCATTCGGTCGCCGGGGCATTGCATGGAAAGCGCGACGTGCTGTTTCTGCTTCCAACTCCAGAGAGGCTGGTGACGCCGGCGGCAGGAGCCAGCAGACGCGACCACCCGTCTTGTCTCGGAGGCGGATGGGGGGGGGGGGGGAAGTGGGATGATCTGTGCGTCGAGTCGTGTTAGGTGCGGTCTTCGTCTCGCGCGCGTTTGGCGGAACGAGTCAGGAAAGGGTTCGTGGGTGATCAGGAACGGGCATTGACCGAGAAGCCAGGTCTCAAAATGTGTCCGGGAAAGGCGGCAAAATTTCCCGAAAAAGTCGTTACACCAAATTAAAGGGGTGTTTCACATTTCTGAGAGGTCTTGAACTGAAAGGGCATCTTGAAGACATTTTGTTGCAGCTAACATCCCTCTCCTTCTAAGACCTGAACCCCATCTCTAGTTTCTGAGCTAAACGTTTGCGAAATCGGGAGGCTTCTCCGGGGACGGTATTTCAAAGTTACATTGATGTTGATGACGTCATAATAACGTAATTTAAATCCTGTCATTTCATCACCCATGTGGCCACCAAGGCTGAGAAAGCTATAGTGGTGGAGTTATTCATATATCGCGTTCGTGAGCGCAAGTTCCAGACATCCCGGCCGTCCATTAGCTCTCAATCAATGTTGTGCAATGTACGATGACATAATAAAACAATGGCATATCGAGGAGCATGTTTAGTAAACAGAGAAATAATGTTGTCTTGAGCGGTCTTTTCTAATTTAAGTATACAAATAGTTAAAAGGAAGATTGCTTTATCCCGCCTGATGCTTGCTTCAATATCTTCAAATGTAAAACATTTATTTGACTTCAGACACGGAGTGCCTACAAAAGTGTTTACGTATTGCTCAGTCACATGCCTACATGTTTTTTCGAAAGGAACTGGCGGAAAGCCGTTTCTCCATGGGTGAGACCGGAAGCGAACGCGTTGCTTCCGAAAAAGGCACGCTGGAACTGTGCATTATAGTCTTTTATGGGGCCATGATTGCTCGGTATTTTTCAATGTCTTTGCATTAGGCCTTCCAACTGTGATTGCGACCACCGTTACTCCATCCATAGGTTACGTGAACCTGACTACCTGTGATGTGCTCGCAGGGGACTAGTTTTCTTAAGAGACCAAATGCCATCGGTTAGGTTACTGGGCTAATGCAGGTTTTCTCAATAATGTATGTTCCTATGAAAAATTAAAGTCATAAAATCGGACACCACAATTTAGCCCGTATCGTGTCGACTGACTTCTGCTATTGAAATATATAACGATGGTACACTGGAGAGTTTTAGTAAGTATTACGGTTGTATGCCAAACATTTCACTAGGGCTGAATTTAATGCCTGTACAAAACGCATTGTTCATGTCGTCGTTGTCATGGCTGGGTCTCCGCTGACTCGAGACACACCTGAAATTCACAAAATATTGCTTAAGGCTATGCAATTTTATTTTCACTCACTTATCAAGAAATCTGCTGCACAATACCGTCCCGAGATTCACTGTGAAGCGACAATACTGTTGCGTACGTGATAAGTTGCCTTCTAACCCGCCAACGTGATCGTCGTCCTGGTGGCGCAGTGGCTTGGAGCGCCTGCGTTGTCAACGTGTACGCATTTCGTGTTGGGTTAAAATGTCAACAGCGGCTGCCTTTCTTTGGTAAGGAGGCGTTTTATTTTCGCGTCTGTTCCCGAAGCTACGTGGTCGCGTGGGCCGGCCAATCACAGGCCGGGGAGTAGGTCACGCCTGGGGTCGGGGTCGGTGGTGGGTCAGTGGTGGTCCGGGCGGCGCCGGGGAAGGTAAGCCAGCTCTCGTTGATATCCACGACGTAGCTGGCTCTTTTCCCTCCGCTCCCTTTGACTACCACTTCAGTCCTTCTACCCTCAGCTCTCCTTGATATTCACGACGTGGCTGGCTCCTCTCCCTCCGTTCTCTTTGACTCCGACTCCGGTTCTTCTTCCCTCCGCTGTCGTTGATATGCACGACGTCAGCGTGTCCTTGTCAACATTGCTATTCACGATGTTGACACATCTTTAGTGGCCGTTGTTGTTACCGACGACTGCTACCTCCCCTGGGGATTATAGTCGCCGCGTACTCGTATCGAACATGGTCTAGGCGAAGTGGGAAATTTGGATGACTTCATGCCTATATGCTCCTGTGGTTAATATACCCCATTTTGGTTCAACGTCTTTGGTCTACTAGAGATTAAATCGAGCCAGGCCAACAAAACAATACGGTGCCATCGCCACAATATCATTTTTTCAAAGAACTAATGTTTGCATGGCGCGCAGCACGGCATGGTTTCATGCTGGGTGGCATTCAGCGCCTGTTCAAGATTTAAACAGCCAAGGCTCGTTTGGAGCGTTTCTGTATCTACTGAGGAATTAATTGAGCGTTTTTGCATCACAGGTAGAAAAGCACGTGTCTGAAGCACTTCTGCTTTATGAAAGCGACCGCTGTTCCAGAATACTGTACTGAAGCCTTAAGCCGGCGCGGGCGGCAGGCAGCAGCTGGGGCAAATCAAAGCAAAAGGCTACTTAAATAGCATCATGTGATGCCCATGACATCATCAAAAATTTAGAGCAAATTTCGACGTTTGAATGGGTGAATACAGGTCTAGATAAACTCAGGTTATTAATTGCGTTAAAAATGTTTGGTAAGAAACTACGTTTTATCACGATTTATGGTTGTGAAATATTGGTCGTTTTCACAAATATTGAGGGTGGAGAACTTTCTTAAACTTTTTAAAAACTTATCGGCGTTTCTTTTTCAACCACATACCTTTAATTTGCGATTTCGGCTAAGAATTTTCGCAGATATTTAAAAACATCTTTATGAAAAAGCATGATTTGATAAAACTGGGATTGGCCGGCTATATAGACTATATATGTCCTTGTAGCGTCTCTGTTCATAAGAATGTAGCACTCACATAGCTCACTTACAGTAATTGCAGAATTTCCTTACAGCACATGCAAAAACTACAGTGTTTGGACATATCTCATAGGGCGTGCCTTAACATGATCCAAGATGAATGGTCCTTGAATGCAGTGATCCTCAAAGCCCGCCTTGCTCCACGTAGTGGAGCAACGACAGTGGAGCAGCCGCCATCAAAAGCCCTCGACCGATGCACATTGCTGATTGTCAGTTCTAGTATTTTTCTAGAATTTGGGTGAACTAAAGGCATGGTCTGAAGAAATTCCTGCAAAGGGTTTCGTTTGACATAACAACGGCATTATTTTTGGATACATGTGCCATGTGTATTATTTGTCCGTCCCGGTGGCTCAGTTGGTTATAGCGCCTGCATTCCGACCCACCCACCCGTGGCGGGATAGGTTCGAGTCGCTTTAGGGCGCTCGCTATTTGCCCTTGGCAGGTATGGCCTGCGGCCGGTGGCAGCGGTCGCGCTAAAGGTCGGTTGACGTCAGAGGGCAGGACGGACCGTGCCGAGCATTGCGGCACGTAAAGCTTTCGCCACTAAATTCTGCCGTTGCCTGGAATTGCGCGATCGGATGGTGGGGGTCAGGGCTCACACAACAAGCACCGCTTAGCGTGAGCGCTGATCCCAGAAATCTATCCATTCAAAGGGTTCGGACCAAATTTATTTTTTAAAATGTGGTTTGTCTATTGCATGTTAATGTAATTGCATGAAAGCAATGTTTTGCTTGTCAGGGTATTTGATATACGCCACAAATTCACAGAAACATTTTATGAAACGATTTTAAAACTTTTCGGTACACTAATCCGTCTTGAAAACAGCTATTGTTAAATTTGGTTAGGTAGTGCCTTAAGTGCCTGGACGGAAACGCCGTCATTCACCACTGAGTAGTTAATGTAGACGCTTTTGACCGAAAGTGACAGCTTTGGGCCGACCGAACTAGAACCTCATCGTTCCGCTGGTTGGACGGGAGACGTAATCAGTTTTCAGATCCTGGCAAGCTTCTTGAAGCTGGTGGGCGTGCTGCTAAGGTGCCTGGTTCTGGTATGTAGACGGCAGGTGACGCATTCCCTGCCACATCCTACCGCTATCAGTCGCTCTGGGTGCGGAGGCTCCGTGGTAGCTCTGTGTGTCTTGAAGTGGACAGCGTGATGCCGTGTTTGTCCACTGCTATTGACCGGTTTGGTGCAATTGCTGCTTCCCAAGCCTCGGTCATTTTGTTAATATGTTATTTCGGGTACCGTGCTTTATATCTGTATCAAATTTCTGTTACTTAATATTTGCATTACGTCCGGTACATTGCAGCATATGTTCGGAAATAATTAGTTTTCTCGGAGTTGTGGTCTTTCCGCATATGGTGTGCATGTGGTGTACATATCATAAACGGGCAAAATGCATCGTCTTTGGAGCTAGAATTATTTTCCCACCAATCTGTTCACCTAACGTCCATGCGTCATGGGCTTCGGTGGCTTCGATCTAGCGAAAGGAAGTGATAGCATCTGGGTGACATGAGGATCTCAAGCAGTCTTAGAACCATGATAAATGTCTTTTCTTCAATAGATCAAACGGCGAATTTTTTTCAAACACAAAGCAACTGCCGCAACATTCCCTGTCATTTCTCTGCAACCCGTAGTGCCTCATATTTCTCCAATAGCTAGCCTGCCACGTTGGCCAGACAATGGCAAATAACTTTTGTTCGTGATTTTGCCACATCTTTTCACGCCTGCACAAGGGAAAGGAAGGTTTTTCAGAATATGATTTAGTAGATAAAAGGCATCTGTGATATATTTTGAGTAAACGGCCTTGTCCGTGTGCTGAAACGCGTTCAATACTCAAAAAATTTAGAAGGGCGAAAAAGACTTCGATAGAGACAAATAATTGGCTATTAATTTAGCAAATACACTCATGCAGTTGAAAAGTACAGCGACAGCACTCTCTTGGATATTGTAGCTAAAATGGCGGACATTTGGAAAGGAAATATGCCTCGGTGACCGCGTATTGCAAGAAAAAGAGCATTTTCACGTGATGCATTAAGAGTTTTCAAACCCAGATTAAAATGTAAACCCAAACACAGATTAAATTCAAAACACGCAGAACACTTCGGGAGGCAGTTGGTAAGTTTCAATTACGACCAATCCATCCCGAGCATCATGACGCTCGTGATTTAAACGGTGCACCATTCTTACCATTCGTTCACGGACCGAACATGCGCCAGATTAAACACCGGTCGATGCTGAAGTGAGAACGGCGTTAATCAAATGATGCGGAAAATTTCAGCCACCGTTGTCGATTGAACAAAGCCCCACTTCACACCGCATGCATTATTCCAGCCAATGAAGAACCCGGTTCCGCAGTAATCCGTCACCGGCGTCTGGGAGCCGATCCAATTTTTGGGGGAAATCCTGGATCTATATCCAATCGACCACGGACGATTGCGTGAGCGTGTCGAAAGTGATATGATCCTCTGAAGAAATGGGGTGGGCTGCCTATTAGCAGCGACGAGCTGAGCGAAGGTAAAGCAACAGTAGCGTCTAATTTCCGACCGCAGTAGGCACTGAGGTATGTGCGACGTTTAGCTGCTCCGGCTGCTCGCTTGCGTGTATGCGTTCGAGCGGGGATGATAGTGTGCGTGCGTGTATGCGTGTGTGCTTTTGTGCGTGTGGGTGGGTGTGCGTGGGGTGATAGTGTCTCGAATGCCCGGCTGTTGATACTAATAGGCAGAGCATTTCAGGGTCAAATAAGGTCACCAATCCAAAATTAATCTCGGTCGATAATTGTACCGGAGCTTTCTTAACATAAATTCGAAATCAACGGTCTAGGTGGACAACCTACCAAGGCCTAGCCTCGCGACGCACGGCAAATGCGCATTAATGTTTATCAATAACATAACCATTGATACTCTAGATTAAGCGGAATTGAATTGAACTCCTTCCCATGGCAGCTTAAAGGTGGGGTACATTTGGTAAATCTTCCAGCGTTATATTGAAAGCAGCCGCCATAATTGGATGCTAAACGCATACAGCATTTCTCGGGTGCCAAAAACTATGTCGAGTTGCAACGTTATTTTATTATTATGCACGCGCTGAAGAAGGGTCTTAAGTGAAGAAGACCCTTCTTCGTTGCGTGAAAACCCTTTAACCCTTTTAAAAAGAAGAAGAACGATTGGTGTGGTGTAGTCGGAGGGTACTGAATATGATCCGGAGTTCGCTTTTATTGCCAAAGATCGGCACATCGACCTGAGGGATAGGCTGTGCCATACTGCAAATCTCCTTTCTTCAGTGCATTTGGCATTCCGCATACATACGCACGTACTGAGTGAAATGAGAAGTCCCATTCTGCTGAAGAAGAAGTTTTGATTGCGTGCATAAAAGTAAGGAATGTTTACGATTCTGGTCATTTCGCCGTCCCCGGTTGTCCTTACAGTGTTTTTCCGCGCACGGCGTTGTTGGGCTTGGGAGGATGGCTCATTACTTGACGTGTTATGAGTCAACGTCGAGTTGAGTCTATTCAATTCGCTGATGAACCGTTGCTAAGAACAGCATCGGGATCCTGCATTTTCCCGCAACGGCGTGTCTCCCCTCAATGGTAGGCGCGAGCATTTGTTTATCGTTACGGTCGGCCGGTGGTGGCGGTGAGTGGGTGTCGCGACCATGCTGGTCTTAAAGCAAAAGAGGTGCCCGACAATTCGGTTGGGTTCTGGTTTCCCCGATGTCTCGCTTTCTCCTCAGTGGATACACAAAACATGTGCTCGGGGCTTTTACCTTGGCACTATGTAGGAAAAACAAGACGGTCGGACGCGTTCCACGTCCGTCATTCATCTAAAGGGCGTGTTAGCCAGCAGTACATAGTACCGTATCCAGGTTGCCACCTAAAATGCCCGCCTTTCATGTGTCTTAACCGAACGCCAATGCACGGTCCGAATATCGTGTGCTCATAGATGACGTCAGTGGGATTACACTGCTCAGCGTTTGGCAGCTACAGAGACAGAACTTGTCTTTCTCGTCATAAAGGGGCCAGGGTTGATGCAACAACAAAGCATTGGCTCTGGTTGGCCAACAGCTAGGTGCTGGTGACCCATGGCCTGCGGGAAGTGAGCTCTCCGTCTCTGCTTATTTAACATGGGTGTCAACCTGACCTAGATCTGGTGTCAGCCCGAGTTGGAAAATACATCTGTCGCGACACTCAGCTCATAACATGCAAGATGCAGTGAGAACTGGCAAGCATCGCGTTCATGCTATAAGCTTCGTGTTACTCACTGCATGGCCCGCAGTGCCTTGTTTCGACTCTAATGAAGGGCTCTGCTGGCATTCAGGGCAGCTGGACACCGACCAGCTTAACCGTCACTGCCGTCCTGGCTCCAGCAATGCGATACCACCCAAGGCAGTGTAGGAGCGCACAAGTCTCGGTTGATTCGACTGTGTGAGACAAAGCCGCGGACACGGAGAGGTACAAGACGCATCGCTGAGCACTGATCGCTGGCGCTGTATTGCCATGCGCAGTGCGACCAATGAACTGTGTAGGATATATGGATCAGAGTCACGTAATCTAATGGCATGGTAAATATTGACAGGTTTGAGACAAGTGATGCTGCTTTGGTGGCATGTTTCGCAGTTGTATAGCTGAACGAAGGTCCATCTATCCTTTGCAGAGTTCACACTGCGCATAACTGCGGCCCTCCATCCGAAAACAGCAGCCGATTCGTGCCCTGAGGCGTGTGCATGAGGCGCGACAGGCATGTTGCCAGACCTGAGCCGAATGAACTTTATGTAGTATGATAAAGCTGGCAGCATGTGGGAAACCAATCAGCACACTCTTTCCGTTGTGAAAGTGCCAATGTAGAAAAACCTATCGTTCTGAAACAAGTGTACCGAGAAGCGCTCATTGAGTATAAAAAGAGCATCTGCTGCAGGATTGGTTTCCATCTGCTCGTTCTGAGTACCGTCATATTAAAAAGAGAAAACATGGTTAGCCTCTAAGAGGCCTGGGCCACGTTCCGCTCGTGGCGTTGTGCGTTGTGACGTGACGTGACGTTATCAGTAGCTCTAGAGTCCTTTTGAAGGATCCGTTCCGGTACGCCGCGCAAAGGAGTCGGCGGATCGTATCATTTCGCGTCCATTTGATCTCGATTTGATCTCTGCATTCATTATAAGGCCTGCATATCATTAATTTTCGGGCCAGATTGGGCCCGTCGCCAGGTGCTTGTTTGACGTCGGGTGGCAATCAGCGGGCTATCAAGTACGCGGAATGCTAAGAAAGCTGAGAGAGCAGAGAAAAAGAAGCGTCCGCTGCCGCAGGCTCACCCGCTCAGCGCCCGCAGCCGACTCTGACCCTCACCTGACGCCGGCCGGGGCTGGGCCGTCGGACGGCGTCGGTTGTGATCACCACGCAGGCCACGTCTGATTGGCTTTCTCCGCGCCCGAACGAACGAGTCGCGCGCGGCGCTGGTGACCGACCGCGGCTCCGGCTGACCTGGCGGGCGCCTCGAGGGAGCCGGGGTCAGCCGGTACGCCGCGCCCCGTGCGGGTATTCTCGGTCGGCAGCGGTGCACTTCGCGTGCGGATGTGGAGCCACGCACCACGAATCCATCATTACGGGCTCCAGTGCGCAGATGGCTGCAGTGATTAACGGCGATATATGCGCAGGATCTCGACTGCAGCCCTCCGGCGTGTTTGCGCTATATCCCTAGTGATCCAGCACCCTGGTAATAGGCAAGTCGGCAGTGAAGGCGAACTTCGCAGAATTCCACCACCGACATTGACGACGTGGTTTTGTTTCGGAAGCGTAACGTGCTGGCAAGGCATAGTCGGCATCGCGCAAATGAGACCGGTAGGGCTCCGCCGACACACCGGTAAACAGCTCAGTGGTGGTGTGTCGCCTGCCTCAGCCCCGTCCCTGAGGGCCGCGCGGCACAAACAGACGAAGTGAAGCTTTCGTGCAGCGGAGTGGAGTACAGTGGGGACCGGAAGTTGGACAGAACTGCTTTCCGCATGCGGAAGGTGAGATGCTGGTGCCATTCTATAAACGTGGCGAAAAAAGCTACTGGGATGCGTTCGCTATACCTTGTTACACTACCCCTAACTCCAACGCTCTTCCGAAATATTGAAGAGCTCAGCTCGGCTATCCATCTCACGCCGCTGCTGGGGTGAGATCTCAGGGGATGAAGCTCGACCGCTATGGAGGCTGACGGCACGGTTCCGGCTTTGGCAGCCAGATGATCAGTCCTCGAGTCGGAGAGGCTGGTGTCAGGGTATAAGGAGTCCGGCATGAAAGGTCACCCAGCCGGTAACAAGTCAGGTGAAGGCCCACCACACCTGCTGTTATAGGTCAGGTGACAGGTGACCACACCCGCTGTGATAGGTCAGGTGACAGGTGACCACACCCGCTGTGATAGGTCAGGTCACAGGTGACCACACCCGCTGTGATAGGTCAGGTGACAGGTGACCACACCCGCTGTGATAGGTCAGGTGACAGGTGACCACACCCGCTGTGATAGGTCAGGTGACAGGTGATCACACCCGCTGTGATAGATCAGGTGACAGGTGACCACACCCGCTGTGATAGGTCAGGTGACAGGTGACCACACCCGTTGTGATAGGTTAGGTGACAGGTGATCATACCCGCTGTGATAGGTCAGGCGACAGGTGACCACACCCGCTGTGATAGGTCAGGTCACAGGTGACCACACCCGCTGTGATAGGTCAGGTGACGGGTGACCACACCCGCTGTGATAGGTCAGGTCACAGGTGACCACACCACCTGTAATAGGTCAGGCGACAGGTGATCACACCCGCTGTGATAGGTCAGGTCACAGGTGACCACACCACCTGTAATAGGTCAGGCGACAGGTACCCGTAGCCCCATCAACCATGAGCGGCGCGCCCACCTGCGACGGAGAGGCAGTTGGTCCCAGAGTCGCTGTCGTGGCGCGGTTGGTACTGGATGGTCGGCTCCGGACTGCGGGCCGGCTTCCAGCAGCCGACCAGACACGGCGTGGAGGAGGAGCGCCGCACGCGGCGCCCGCTCGGCGTGGGCACCGCGTAGCAGCGGCTGTTTGCACCATGCACCAGCGCCAGAAACTCGCGCTGCACTGCCTCCACGCCGCTCATGGCGCCGCTCACCGGCGCTCACCGGCCGGGCTCACCGCCGTCACCGGCCGAGCTCTCACCGCCGCTCACCTGCCGAACACAGCGGCCAGTCCCTCAGCCGGCATCGCCGCCACCGACGGAGCGCCGGCGCCGCTGCCGCCGCGGCCGGCGCGTCCGTCACACTGGCGCTGGCGCCGGCGCCGCGGGCGGCGGCGGGGTCAGTGCGGGTCGGCGTCGGCGCCGCCGGCGGTGTCGGGGTCAGGCGGTAGAGTGGGGCCGAGGCCGATCGGAACGGGATCGGCCGGATGAGGTCAGCGTGGGTCAGCGTCGGCACCGCCAGCAGCATCGGCTCGGCCGGAGAAGGCTAGGCCAGTCAGGGGCGGTGGTCAGGTCAGCAGGTCGGGGTCAGGTCAGCAGGGTGGGGTCAGGTCAGCAGGGCGGGACCAGGTCAGCAGGTAGGGGTCAGGTTAGCAGGGCGGGACCAGGTCAGCAGGGCGGGGCCAGGTCAGCAGCGGCGGGCCAGATCAGCAGCGGCGGGCCAGATCAGCAGGGTGGGGCAAGGTCAGCAGGGGCGCGGTTGGGTCGGCGCGCGGCCGCCGGCGAGGGATGCCGACAGTACCAGGTGTCATGGGGTCACAAAGGGGGAGGGGGTTCTGACACGAGCCGGGTGGGCTGACAGCGTCGTTTGCCAGTCCGTAAACGAGCCGTATTTCTCTGAGTAGCGCTTAATGCCTGAGTCATTTGGCGGGAATGGCTTAGTAGCCTAGGCGCCAAGCCGAGCAGGCTTTGGCACGCTGTCATGGAAATAAGTTGAGACACTTGGAACGCAATTTCGGTAAATCAGTCGAATCAATGCTTACCTCCTGTGGCCGTGGAAGTGAAAACATATTTTAAAGGTAGAGGGGACCAGAAACCATGCCATAATGGTCTACGTCTGGGCGATCAATTAAGGCTTGGCTTTGGACGTTGACGGGTGCCTATTGGCCGTGCGACCGGATAGTAGTGCTGAAGAACTGGATGGGTTGAGCATACCACATTGGAATGGCATAGATAAAGCTGAACAGAGGTTACATACTTGAACGCAAAGGTAAGTGTACACAAATATTTGATTTACCTGCTGAGTAAACGCAACAAAGCGTGTTCAATAAGGCGGGACAACTGATAAGATATCAGATATCAAGTTTTCGACCTCCAGCCTGTCTTGCGTCATGAATATTGCGTCATATGTTCACACATGGTGCGCTACATAACCAAACGCCCAGAGCCTTATCTGCCATCTGCCAGGTTTTCCTTTGCATTTAGTTCCGATCTAATTTGGTTAACAGCTGATATCGGATTAAGTTAGCGTCATATTAGCACCTAAATCACCTTTAAAAAGTTTCGGTGAATTTCAAGATTCTGCACTTAGAAGGTATTGGGACTAAACATGCAATGAGTTATTCTGAAACATTTCAATCTGGCGAGTGTGCATGTGCAATCCAAATATGGCAAGGTAATCACATCCAATATGCATAGAACACATGAAAAGCACATACGCTGAACCGGATGCCATGGCGCGCGCACTGGCTTAAAATGAATGCTTCACATTTGAAGATATTGAAGCAATGATGAAATGTGATGAAACAAGCTTGCTTATAACTATTGGTATGTTTTTTTCTGTGGAAGCGCCCGCTCTAGACACCGAAGTTTTTTGTTTAACACATATGCTCCTCAACGAATCATGATTTGATTACGTCATTGTACTTTGCACAACATTGATTGGGAGCCAGTTGATGGCTGTGATACCTGGAAATCGTCCTTACGAATGAAAGATGAAAACGCCCCGACAATTATATTTTTTGGCCTTGATTGTCGTATCGTTTATGGAATGGCCGGAATTGGTCTGGCTCTTGGCTCTTTTGACCTGCAATCCCTCAGCTAGGAAATCTTAATATCGACTAGTCACCACCACGTGTCGAACAAATAACGTCAACCCTTTATTAGTGTATTGCGAATGGTTCGCATTGATGGCTTATGCTTCAGAGTACCCGCTGATCAAGGCTGGTGAGTGAGCTGTGAGACCACTACCCAAGTTGTGCCACCCAGTTCAATGGATAAGTTTGCTTTGCCCTTTCACCAGACAGGTCTACAGAGAGTTTGACTGCCGCGCAATGCTACATACAGTACGGCCGTCCTGAGCTTAGATTGACTTTCGCTGGCCTTTTGTCAGCAGACCTTTGTAAGTCAGTTGGGACAAACAATGCGCCCGCTCTGGGACACCCACCCAGCGTTGCTGGCTGGCAGGTTCAGACCCTTTCTCCAGATTACAGGCAGGAACTGCAGAGACAGCAGTTCAGACTGCTGCAAAATATTCCAGCTTTAACTTTGATACATAACTGCCGCACTTCCCACGCAGAGATACTGTCAAGTACGGCAAAGTAGTTGTCCAACCTAGCTCAGCAGAGAATGACGCATTGGTTGTGCAGGATACAGGCAACCAATTCGCTGAGATTTATCTCAGCAGGCCATGCACTTGTCTGTATTGCATAGGAGGGAGGGTAGCGACAACGAGCGCTTATGTGGGGAGGCACCACGTAAGTTGGAGTCAAAAATAAATAAAATTAGTAATGCGCGCGTATGATAAGCATTGTGCGAAGTCTCGAAACACTCTGTTTAGACAAAAAGATATACAAGCATAAAGCTATGATCCCGCGAATTCAATGAAACGTTATACTATGGCTTTGCTTTCTCCCATATGGCCTTCACCACAGGGGCTCTTTTCGAGTCGCACTTTGGCTTTGGGAATAGGAGTACCACATGATCCATGAGACGCACTGGTTGAAACTTCAGCCAGTGCGCTTTTCTGGAACAGGCCCTTGCCCGCTGGGCAAATTACAAACGTTTATTTTTTACTCGCACCAGCAGAAGTGCGCGCGGTGGTTGCTATGAAGACGGTGGTTGCAGCTGCAGGGAAAAAGTGCAATGATGTTACAAAACGTTGACAGTGTAATTTAAACCCGAAAGTAATGACAATTGATTTCCTTGTTGTGCATTCGTGGTGCTGCAGTGGCAATACTCAGTGCTATTATTAAACGTAGCTAGTTCTGACGTTCCGCTGGAATGTGTTTTTAAAACACGTCCCAAAGGTGGGACACTCCTTTTAACGCAGATATGCATCATAAATACATGCCACACAGGGAACACGTCTGTTAAAGCTTCGTGTCGCTACAAGGCATGGTCTGGCAAACATGGGCGTGTAGAGCTGATTAAGTTCGATGCTCAGGAAAATTGGACCTTTGGCCTGACAAAATGGGGTCAAATATCAACATAAAAAATGTTGTTACCAATCTCAAATTTTCGTCGATACTTATGCACTATTGTATACTTAAATGTTGATTATGATACCATATTAATTACATTTAAGATATCATTATAATTATTAAATATTTATAATCATATTTCATATGAACATTTATAATTATATATCATATATCTATGCTATAGTCATATTTACTTAATCATATTCATAATAGTTATTAATCATATCATAATAAGTTCGGTGTTTTCCGAAAGGCTTTGTCTGTCCTGGTTTAGAAACGGCAGATGGATGGGGTTTGCCGGATCGACCCCGCTATCGGCTCGCTTCGCGAAAAACGGTGAGTCACGGCGAGGGTTATTGATCCCTTGCGCTCTCTTTTTTTAAGTCAACGGCAATGTTCATGTGCACTGAATACGCACGCAATAACTAACGACCTCAGGTTGCATGAATGCAACTTCTGTTCAATCGCGGTCCCTCGCTCCCATAGCTAGACTCCGGCCTCCCTAATTTTGAGAAGAAAATGTGCAAATTCGTGGAAAGCCCATTTGGTGACGTACCTTTGCAGTGGGTCTCGCAAATATTGACTGTTCTGTCCGCCGTCAACACATCACGCGAAACACGCCCTCGTCACGCTATCGGCATCGAGTAGCATCACGAATGTTGTGACGTCTTGTGGCGCGTACCAGATACAGCTAAACGCAAATGTCTGACGCATGAGGCCTTCTCCCCCCCCCCTCAACCACAAACTTTACGGAGAGAACGGGCTAAATTCATGGCAAAACCCATTTGTCGTAATCCGTAGTAATTCGGGTTATTTCTCGTTGTTTAGCTCATCCCTATGAACTACTTTTGTAAAACTATGTCTACACAGGCTCTGCAGGTTTGTTCTTCATGAACCATTTAGGAGTCGCCGCGTGCTTCTTTGTCCCTACTGCCTTCACTGTTCTTCAACAATATTGATCGTGATAGACAAGATCATCTTTTATGTCAAACTCAAAGCAATTCGTTTGAGTATATCTAGTGGTGGTAATCTGATCCGAGCCGCACACTTCAAAGTACTTCCAGTTTGACTATGTGTAATCCACTCATCTCGCTCAGCGTCGTTGCCTTCTGATTTTCGAGTTCACTTCATGAACTCTTAGGGCTATGCCGACACCGCGCTATTGCGCTGTAGTTATAGGACCTTAGCTGCCACCGTGTCGCGCACCCGTAACCCCGTGTAATGTTTACGCCTGGTATTTCGCGGACCTGGCAGCCCAGTGAGAAAACTTCTCTCATTTAGCATCGTTTTTGCAAATTTTCTCCACCAGTGACGCTTTTGTGTCTGCCTGAACAAATACGCACCGTCCATAGGCTGTAATAAGTTAGGGCTTCCCAGGCTTTGTACAGGGCGCTGATTTCAATGGTGCCGGGGCTTCAATGCAGAGTGGCACTAAGCCGAAGAGCGTAACGCTGCGGGGCAGCCGAAACACCGAAGACGTTCACAGATAATAAGCAAAGTCCTGGTGAAAGGTGTGTATGGCCAGCGAACCGATTGCACAGAATTTCGCGGTGAGTATGATTATGTGTTTTAAAAACCTACGCCGCTAACTATTCCATAGAATGTACTGGCGTGAGAAGTGAACGCATACACACGATAACTGTACGAGATAGGAAGGCCGGAATATCGACTCCCTTTGTATCGATAATGAACAAACTGTTAGTAGAAGGTCCATATGACCAGCAAACCAATGGCGTGGAATTGAACATCCAATATGATGGTGTGCTTTAAAGGCGTATGCGGCTAATCATTGCAATGAAATCGGCGCGGAAATTGAAAACGCTTACGCGAGAAGTGCTGCGGAAATGGGCTGCCGGGATATCGGACTGCCTTCGCACCGATAGCGAGCAAAATGTTGGGGGTAGGTGTTTGTAAACAGGCAGTCGGAAACGTAGACTTAAGTATGGAATATGCTGGTGTGCAAATTGCAAGTTTATGCGCCGCGCGGCTCAAATGTAATCGATGTGAAGAGCGAAAACGTGCACGTGTTGACTCTTGGAGATAGGCAGCCTGACCATCGGGCTGCGTGCTTAACAATAACAGCTATATGATTAGTGGAAGGTATGTATATCTGCATAGCAATCAGGTAGAATTCGATGACAAGCGTGATAATGTGCTTTGCGACCTTCCGTTCAGCATAGTCGTTAAAATTGCATCAGCGTGGGAAGAGAATACGCCTACGCAGAAGCATGGATACTGAGAAGGATGATCCCCAAATTCCTTAAAATTTAGCATTGACCCCATGGGCGTGAAGTGGAAAGAAGTAACCAAAATGTCTTTGCCCCCCCCCCCCCCCAACTTAGAACTTCCGTTACGGGTTACGTGAAGCTCTACTAAACAAGAAAATCCATCCTTTGTTGCGAGGCACAAATGCTGTTACGGAAGACTGAGGCCACAGCCAGCCATGTACCAGGTTTACATAGGCGTGCGAGCTGCCATCATGCGACTTGGTACACATGACAGTGTTTAAGGTGCATATGAAGGTCCGGGGTCCACATCATCGCGGAGGGGGTCGTGACCAAACAAGCTATGCTCGGGGGTGGAATAAATAACATTATTGGAGCCCACTGTCACTCAAAGGAAGCGCACTCTTTCTGTCACTGTCAAGAGATTTATCGGTTGTACATTTAATGTTGTTCTGGCTAAAAAGAAAAAGTTACACATACATATGGTGCTCTGCACCCCAGTTGCGCTATCCACAATACCACCCGCACGCCACTCGGGCGTTGAACATAGCAACGCAAATAAACGCCACAAGAAGGCAGCATACGTGGCTCAACACTCCTGGTGTCTAAGCAGACAGGTAGGGACCGAACACTGTGGACCCGCGCAAAGGTACGGACCAAACACGTCGGAATGTAGACAGGTACGGACAGAACACGGCCTAACTCGCGGACAAGTGCGGACCGAGCACGTCGGGATGTAGGTAGATACGGACCGAGCACGGCCTGACTCATAGACAGATACAGACCGGGCACAGCGGAATGTAGGCTGGTATGGACCGAGCACGGCCTGACTCATAGACAGATACAGACCGGGCACAGCGGAATGTAGGCTGGTATGGACCGAGCACGGCCTGACTCATAGACAGATACAGACCGGGCACAGCGGAATGTAGGCTGGTGGACCGAGCACGGCCTGACTCATAGACAGATACAGACCGGGCACAGCGGAATGTAGGCTGGTATGGACCGAGCACGGCCTGACTCATAGACAGATACAGACCGGGCACAGCGGAATGTAGGCTGGTATGGACCGAGCACGGCCTGACTCATAGACAGATACAGACCGGGCACAGCAGAACGTAGGCTGGTACGGACCGAGCATGGCACATTTGGTGCACCTGGAACAAAAAAAATTAAATGCGGCAGACAGCAGACTCGCTACGCTCGCCACTCACTCGCACTGCCGGCGACAGCATGAACACGGGCTGCGAGTCCGTATAACCTCGAAGTATATTGTGATGGCTTGCAGCTTAACGTTATCACATACATTATTGCGCCGAAGGATTGTTCATTGTCGGAACGAAGGCGGACCGATTTTCCTACCGCGCTTTCGCGAATGAGTCGTGTGCGCGCCTTCATTTTTCAAGTCACTCCATTTTTATGGTTCGCCGCTCAGGCTTGCAAATCGAACAGTCATGTTCGCCGTAATATTCTGCGTAATCAGCTCGATGGTCATATGCATCTTCCGCTAACAATTTTGTATTATCAGTACGGATATTTCGGTGCTCGGGCTGCAACTCAGCATCGCGTCTGCTGCCGCGCGGCCCGCCGCGGCTTGAAGTTTAGGCACCAGTGACGTCACACTTATGTTAAGTGAAGAAGAAGCGAGAAACACCGGACGGCTTTACCCCTCTTATGCAGCCTTGGCACAGTTCCGCGCGATGTTTCCAAAGCAGGTCTCGGTTCCACAGTTGGGTGGTGACCCCCGCAGTGACCTCTGCAGACTCTATATAAGAAAGTGTGGAGAGGCACAATGACATTCCTTGACCACATCAACAGCTTGCGACCATCCATCCATTTCACTATGGGACGTGAATATCAACAACAGCTGACGGTTCCTTGACGGGCGTATCGAGAGAACCACAAACAGGTTTAGTGCTTCGGTGTAGCGCCAACCAAAAGCAACCGGTCTCTACCTGAACATCCAGTCACACCACCCGGACACAGCCAGGAAAGGCATCATGAGATGCCTCCAGCATCGCGCAAAAGGTCGCCAGTGACGATGACGCAACTAGGAAGAGGCGAATAAACCCACTAACCGAGACATTCTGCAGGTATGCAGACCCAAATGCTTCATGGGCCGGAAGTCTAAGAGGCATGTTCCACAATCGCATCAACTTTCAGCTCGCGTCAAAGTTGTTGGTTGTGTTTTTTAGACGAACGTTTGGCTCTTGAGCGGGTAACGTAAGTTCAGTTTTGCTATCGTGTATAGGTTTTACGTATGTGTATTGAAATTATTGACTGTTGGAACGAGTCAATGGAAGCTGCCCATAATAAAAGGGTTGTAGACACTATATATTTTATACATGAATAACAAAAACAACTACACAATCTTCAAAGTGAGAGAAGACGCGCTGGGACTTGCTTTTATGTTTATCATTTGAGCAATGTGGTGATAGCTTTTTTAGTTCCCGACTGATGACATTATAAGTGCCAGCTGACAGATGATCTTTCCGAGAAGTTCGGGCCAATGAGCAAGGATTTTCGGTTATTCCAACGTGTGCACGCTGATGATCTTGTCAACATTTCAGCCTTGTGTTAAATGCCTATTAAAGCATGACAAAGGCGGAGACAGGCATTACGAATTCGACCAAAGTAGGACACTGTGTTCAGCTCTGTTGACCGGAGTAAACTCATTTAATTTTTTAGCGCCAGTCGGGCGGATCTAACGTCTTATTGCACCAAATTTAGCCTTCCCACAACCGTGGTTAGTGGCGATGCATGATGTTGATCAACAGTTACTTCCACCGGTCAGTGCACAAAGTTTTGTTTTCTAAATTCGTCACGTAGTTTACAGCATTAAACGGAGCAAAAGCAGTTCTGTTTTTACCGCCCCCCGAGGACAGCTGAGTGACCCTAACCTTTTGGAAATTTCGTGTTTCCATAGTTCACACTTCATGTTTGACTGCTGTTAAAATTGTGTACCATACCTCGGCAAAATGAGTGTTATAAGCCAAGAAAGGCTCAACCAGAAGATGACATTTATGTATCACAGAGAACTTTGCAGCCACAGATCACGCAAGAATCTCTTGTAGCCTCTATGTCATGTTATTCTTGCTATAATGGTATCAAGGCAATGAAGAGCAAGCATCAAATACACAGCCTATAACACCACGTATACGCTACATATACGGCAGGCTTTTAAACGTTTTCCCCTCCTACGTGCACCGTGGACACTGCTTATGGGAAATGCACATAGCTATTTACATCCAGGCCGCCATACTGAACCCTCGAAGGGCAATACCCACCCAATAGATTTCGAAATTTTGAGGAACGATTACAGCTGGCGAGTTTTTTTTTAACTGCAGTCAAAAGCGCCGAATGAAACTAAGGCTATCCCTATGTTAATCCGATGCTCTCAAAGTGATCGCTCCCCATGATACGAATAGGGTGAGAGTATGACCTTGTTTCGTATTCAGAGCATCGTCACATGGCGCGCGATAGGTGCGTGCCCCATGCTTGTTGAAATATCAGTGACCACACAGCATACCCTGTACATTTCATACCACATGTGCATAGCGAATGTCGCGATTGTTGCCTTATTTCAACCTCTATCATGTTCTTTCTTAAATCGGCTTATGCTCGAGCTTCATACTTCAAAAAATATGGATAAACGCACAGTAAAGCATACAACAACCATATGTGACACAGAATAGCCATAATCAACGCGAATAAATAAAAATCAAAGAACATAGAATGCTGAGACTGTGGTGGAAAATGAAAAACGTCTAAAGCCTTTGGGAGAGTATTTTAAAATCGTCGTTGATCATGTACGGTATGCATGACTCTATGAGCAATTCGTTTTGAACTGATCTGAAGTTGTTTGGGGCCCAGGCGTTTACATTTATGCTATATCTAGCCAAAAACATGCCGATTAACCTAGTCATTCGCGTTTATTTTCCAGCAGAATGTAGGTACTTTCTTGTTGGTGTACTCGGAAATTTTATCCCGTGGACTTGAAATTTGCAATTACACGGTGAAATGTTGCAACGTATGCAATACGATAAGTGTTTTCGCAACGAGTAACCGGCGAGCTGTTGTAAAAATTTGAAAGTGAATAGAAAGGTGGTCTTGCGCCATGAAAGGCATGCCGAAATGATCCAGCGCAATTGCGAAATATGAGATGCTTGTAATTCAGGAATGCTTAAAAGTAGTTGCCAGTGTGACGGTTTTCATGCAGTCAAAACGTTTCATAAATTTCATCGCTTGCGCGATTCGGCAGTGCCCGATGGTATTGGTAGTTTGGTAGCATTGAGTTGCCTTGACAATACGTCGTAAATGAGATAACCACTTCACCGTTGCTTGAACTACTTGGCTCTTGTCTCGATGCCTGTGAAAACTTGTCTCGATCCTGAACGTCAAAGCACGTATTCATCTGGCACGTAGTGTGATCAACCACCAGTATCACACGAACTGAACTTACGTTGTACATCTTCACAAAGGTTAAGTCGTTCGCATGTGCAGGTTTCACGCAGGCCATGCAGTCGTCTGTGTTGGTGATCTGACTAGGAAAAGAGTTCCCACGGGCAGACAGACAGACAGGTAGACAGGCAGACAGGCATTCTTAAATGAATTGATTGGCAGCCATCCGGAACATGAGCTCATGTTTCCGTCGATAGCATACCGATTTTCCGTATGTAACGCCATCCCAGCGTCATGTAATCGAATGGAGGTCACCATGGTGAGCCAAGGTCATTGGATCCAATGTGGTGAGTGAAATCATGTATCGCGAATCTAATAGCAAGTGAATTACACGACTAGCTTCCGACATTCTTGACGCTACGGAGGCGTCGGTGAAGTGGCAGTTTTCGCATAAATCTGTTCTGAAGCACTGCATGTATTTGCATAATTACGTATGACGCACCCAGAGCGATTTGGCACCAACTGGTGCTACGTAAGTCAGATACGCGCAGTGCCTTGGCTAGAAAGACAAAATGTATTACACTAGACAAAGAATGCATATAAGATCCTGTAGAAAAACCTGGGCTAGACAACCCCGATCCCGACGACCCCATTTTTCATGCAGATGGTTGCCGTACGTGCTAAGGTAACGTGCCGATTCTCCTTGCGTCCATGAACATGGGGTGTTAGTTTCCCTTGCTTGCATGGAATATTGATTCTCCTCGCGGGCATGGCAGAGCAGCTGCCCACCGGCTACAAACTGGAAAAGATGAACATGTCGAGCCTGGAGGGCGCGCGTGCTCGAGTCCCGTCAAACACGAGCGCCCAGAGGTCTGGTCTGAAGTCTGAAAGTCTGAAGAAGTGTGAAGAAGTCAGTTTCCCAGCTCTTCGCCGCGCCCAGAAAGGCCGGTTTCAAGGACAGACGAACAATAATGCACGACATTTTATCTGCTTTACTAGAGGCAATGTTTCAGCTCTGCAGAAAGTTTCCTTTAGCAAAAGTTCAGTTTTAGGTTA
>NW_023596545.1:33467046-33610718 GCF_011947565.3 Pollicipes pollicipes | reverse complement strand
ACAACCACCAACTACACCACACCACAGCCACCATCAGCAACACAACCACCAACTACAACCACAACCACAACCACCAACTACAATCAACACCAACTACAACCTCAACCACCAACTACAACCACAACCACCATCGGAACAATGTCGAGACTGAGTGTAACGTCCGAATGCTCGCACATACAGCACTGGAGGTCAACACCCGGTTCCTCCAAGTTAGTCCCACAAACGGAAAGCGTGGGGTCTGACCCCAGTAATCACCCATTTCAAAGGTTCGAATGAAATATCGAAATTGGATCTGTGCCTGCTTCCCACGTCGCTGTGCACATATCTCCTCACCATCGATGCAGGTGAAGTCCCCGAGCTGCTTTGTGACGGCTCGCACATAATGACCGCTGCTGCTGCTTCCCGGGCGCAGTTCCCTGGTGGCCTGGTGGTTCGCTGTTTCCCATCGGTGTGTTCCCGGCGGAGTGTTTGTCAGTTTACGTGCGTGTGTGCATGCGTGCGTGCGTGCGTGCGTGCGTCCCTGTGTGCGTGCTTGCGTGCGTGCGTGTATGCGTGTGCGTGTTGCGTGCGTGTGTGCGTGCTGCATGCTTGCGTGCGTGCGTGCGTGCTTGGTGCAGTGCGTGCTTTGCGTGCGTGTGTACGTGCTGGACTTATGCGCGTGCGTAGTTGAGCCTCGCTGTTTTCCTTGTGTCAACATTTTATGCCACGTGGGGGGAATCGCCACCAGTCTGTTTTAGATTCTGGAGCACTCTGCGTCACAGGCCCCTACGATGTGGACGAATTTTAAGCAACAGCTCATTTTCCACCCAGACGAACTCGATTCCCAGCGTTGATGCAACATAAGCTATTTTTATTTTAGATTTTTTATTTCTAATATTTAATTCAAGATGCACAGTTGCGAGTCTTCATGTCTCCGCCGGGGTAATCGCGTATTCCAACGTTGGCTTTGTATTGGTGGAACTTGATTCGGGGACTTCTTGGGATGTTCTGATATTAAGTTTCTAGAAGTCCATTAACAAATTTGGCTCAAGCTGAAGCGCCCTTTACAGATGTCCACGTATCAGAATAGTGCACATCACGTACTGTATCCTCCTGGAATCCTCTCCAGCGTAAGGGCTAATACACGCCCGCGTCAGGGTGCCATATGTCGCAGCGTTTTATGTCTGCGCCGGTGCCCCGTCACCTAACCAGGTCTTTGCTTCTGGCCGGTGACTTATGACCTCTGACCTTTGCCCTGTGCCCGGCAGTCGCCGGACTCAATCGACGTGCTGAACGAGGACGTGTCCGCCTCCTGCAAGGAGGGCCTGTTACGGCCTGCAAAGAGCTGTTTCGACGGTTGCGTGCAGCTGGTGAAGGCCTTCCTCGCCAACAACCTCTGCAGGAGTTCGTCGACTCCATGTTTTTCCATAGATACCTCCAGTGGAGTGGCTCGAGAGGTGAGCACTGACCAGGTCAGGTTCAGGCCGCTGCCTGGAACGAGCGCCGGCCTGACCTTGTGGCGCAGCGTTTTTGGCAGTGAACTGTTCCGAGTTGTATCTGGGGGCACGTGGCCCGGGTCAGTGCATGTTTTGACGTGCATTTGGAATATACATGTAGCCTCTGTTCGTTTGAATACTGCGGTGCTGTGCACCAGTACATGTCCACCAAATCCCATGCGTGCTTTTTTCGTACCGCACGCCCATTTTCTTTGTGGGTTTAAAGGTATGCGCATTAAAAACAACAGTAGTTTGTACAGCGCTGCTATGGGCTCAAAGCCCACGGCAGCACTTTGCTGATTTGAGGGATGGCATTATTCGCAATGCTTACAGGACACACCAGGCGCGTTGTAACGCTATAGGAGTGTGTGGGAAGGCTGTGGTATATAAAGTACGCAACACCACCCCCAAAATATGCCAACAAACGGGCTACGCTCCTGATTTGCGTCCACTTTTTATTCATATTGGGGGGAGGGTGGGTGAGGGAACCGAAGCCCCAATGGGGAGGGGGAAGGGGGCTCTAGTCCCTAAACTAAATAAGAGATTACTTTCCTGAGACATACACACCCTTCGGCTTGAGGATTGTCCGGTAGACTTACCTGTTTGATGCTTTGTCACGACAGCTTTGTTTCGACCGTCGTAAATTATCGTGCGAAATCCGGCTCGACTTGTCTGAAGCTCGGGCCAGTCATATTTAAGTCGCTTTTAACATATTTCTTGGAATCTGAGATCCGAACAACGCCGTAAAACTGTACGACCAACTTTCAGTGTGAGCATGGGTCGTCTTATCGTCGATGGCTTATGAGAATAGAGCCCAGCCGCACCCCCAATTAAAAACCACAAACCGTCCTAAGTATCAGCCCGATGGTCCTGTACTTTCTCTGCTTCAAGCTGACGTTTGGTCCCGAACCATCACCTCTGGTGATTCCCAACCCGAGCGCGTCGGCGTTTTAAGCCGAACTTGTTGCGATACTCGCGGATCGACTGTTTTGCCTTCACGCCGCCGGCCGTTTGACGTTCTTCTGGCGGCGCTCAGCGCGCTGGGGTCGCTTGTCACTGCCGGCGCCGAGCGCACTGGGACCGCTGTCACTGACGGCGCTCAGCGCACTGGGGCCGCTGTCACTGACGGCGCTCAGCGCACTGAGGCCGCTGTCACGCCCCTCGCACTGAGGCCGCTGTCACTGACGGCGCTCAGCGCACTGAGGCCGCTGTCACTGCGGCGCTCAGCGCACTGGGGTCTCTGTCACTGCGGTGCTCAGCGCACCGGGCCGCTGTCACTGACGGTGCTCTGCGCACCGGGGCCGCTGTCACTGACGGCGCTCAGCGCCGGGCCGCTGTCACTGACGGCGCTCAGCGCACTGGGGTCTCTGTCACTGACGGTGCTCAGCGCACGGGGCCGCTCACTGACGGTGCTCAGCGCACCGGGCCGCTGTCACTGATGGCGTTCAGCGCACTGGGGCCGCTGTCACTGACTGCGCTCAGCGCACTGGCAGTGCCTCGTGTCTGGACACGGGTGGCCCGCCTTACCTCACACCCTCCCCCCTCTCTGTTGCAGGAGGCCGGTGACGTACAAGACGTTCCGCATGTACAGGGTGCTAGGGAAAGGGGGGTTGGGGAGGTGTGCGCGTGCCAGGTGCGCGCCACCGGCAAAATGTATGCCTGCAAGAAACTAGAAAAGAAACGAATTAAGAAGCGGAAAGGTGAACTGATGGTGCTTATAGAGAAGATGACACTAGAAGAAGTCAACTCTAGATTCGTTGTGAGTACGGGACGATGGTCCGTCGGAGACGCTGTCTCCCGCCCTGCCTCCATTTTTGCTCCTGATAGTGCATCCCGCGCAGCGATATGAAGTCAAGCGATGCGGAATATTTGTTACAGTCTGATCCTGCCCTCAACGCGTCCATTCGTGATTCACGGTTCATCAGCCAGCGTTGCGCGCAATTGTCACGGCTTTTGCCATCTACCGCCACACTGGTGATGGATACGGTATGCCGTCATACTGATTGCTGCCATGGTATGCCTTGCCGATTGCAGCTATGGTATGCCGCCATACCGATTGATGGCATGGCATGCCGTCATACTGGTTACTGCTATTGTATGCTGCCATACCGATTGCTGATATGGTATGCCGCCATACTGATTACGGCCCTTCAGTCAGTGCGGTATGCCGCGCAAGTGTGTGAGCCGGCACCTTTTCGTTGAGTCACCGCAGCGGCGTCGATTTGCTACGGCTTGATGAGGACAGCACCTGGCGACGTCCTGCAGCGGCGCGTTACAAACATCATCACAGACGCCCTGCGGTGTCGTTCCTGTGTTCGCGGTTGTGTGCCGGAGCGTCTGTGTCCACACGCCGCTCCCACCGGAGTTGTATTGACGATGCGATCAAGGTCTTTCAAGGGCGTTCACTTCAGCGTGGATTTACCATGCTGTCTTCCACTCGTGATGCCCGTTCAGAAGCCGAGCTTGAGTGCGTAGATGCCGTGTGAGTTGAGGAATCAAGCGCAAGACAAAGCAACGTGTCGTCGTTGACCCAGGCCCAAATCGAAGCCTGCTGCTGCGGCTGACCCGTTTTTATGCAAAATGTCGTGACGCGTGCGGAAGTTTCAGTTTTGTTAGCGCGGCCATGAGCTGCATGCTAATGAATGCCTTCTGCGGCCGTAATTGGTTTGCATTTTCCCACGAGCGGCTCCACAGCGTATTTCTGCAAACTACATGGATGAGTCAAGCGCCCTCCAGCGGCTAAATATCCCATTATCGCCAATCACTTGCCGTTCATGAGGAAAGCGGGACATTTAATTTTCCTCTTTCGCCTCAGATCACTAGCAGAACGACCCAGATGTTGCCAAATCGCGCCGGTTGTCGCGCATTGCAAAACAAACTCGTCGAAGTCCATTGATCGCGGCTAGACCTGGTCGTCGTTGGTCTCATTCGTCCATCAATATCGAGCGCGTGCCAGTTTCGCCGGAGGGCCCCCCGCCGCTGACAGTGGCTCGGTGTAATCAGCAGCGAGACGAGCCGATGTCCCCGAGGAGAAATTGTCGCGTCTGAATCACTTCGTCAACACCAGTATGTCCAGACAGATTGCTTGGATTATGTAAATGCAGTCTGGTTCATTGTGACACGATGCCATGGTAAATTTTCATTATTAGGGCTGCCACGAAGTAGACCGGGTTTGGTCCTACCCTCTGGCTGCAGCGCGTTGGAAGGAAGCAGCGCTCCTTAGCACGCTATCCGCACTTATTGCACGTGCATTATCGGGCGCGCGCACTGCTGAGGCGTCAATGTCAAACGCTTCCAAACTCTGCTGGCGTGGCGTGCAAAATCAACAGACCCGGGCCCGTGACATTTGAGAGCCCCTGAAGCGCGTAAATCACACCGCAGGCCCATCTGTCAGAATGACGTTATTGGTGTGGCACCGCGGAGTAATGGGACCATCGCGGTTTGGGCCACCGCCCTGATAGATAGCAGCGGCGTTTTCTAGGCCCAAACATGGCAATAGTTTGCCACGTTCCCATGCAGATTGTGCAGCCTGCAATTTTTCAGACGCTGCTGAGCCTGTGACGTCACCGGAACCATGATGTTGTGGCATGCGGCATGCACGGTCAGCCCACACGCGACTGGATTACTGCCTTGTGCACAGCGCGCACCCTAAAAAACATAATAATAACCGCCTTCCTCGGAAAGCTGTTTTTTTGTGCGGCGTCCGCTTCCTTGCTAATCCCCGCGGCGATACGGGTCTTCAGGCTTCCATTGAGCGTGCATAGCTCGTCGATGACGCTGATAGCTTGTCGGCGGGATCGATACCGGCGCGGGGCTAACCTTTCGGGCGCGGGCCGGCCATGTGCGGCGCGCGCGACGAGCCGCGCCGTATCGGTCCCGGTCCGCGCGCGCGCGTGTTTGTATGTGTGCTCGGGTCGGCAGTGTGTCAATCGCGACAGGTGGGCGGCCGTGTTCGGCCACCTCGGTGACAAATGAGGACTGCGCTCTGTTTGTCCCGCTTGTAGGCCGGACATGAGCAGCATCCGCGAGGGTCTTTTGTTGAACGCCGAAGCTGGCGCGCGGCGGTGTGTCCCGCCTTACCGGGCTGCTCACGCGTGGGCGATATGAGTGGACACGTGACGGCTCAGTTCTCGTTACCTGATGTTATCTACAAGACGATGTATATCTGTTCGTCCTTAATTCCCACTCTTTGTTAGGTTTGACCTCATCCGCTTTTCTGTGGAATAATTACAGTTATATCCTCCATCGTCACTGGCTGGTGTTACTGCCTGGTTTTAACACGTACTTCGTCTCCGCCCCTCGCTTTTATCACTGCTTCCGATGTTCGGCAACCTGACGTTTCCGCTTGCCATTCCGACCGTCCGCTGCGCCGTCCTCATCCTCCCGCCACTCCTCAGCCGCTCTCTCCATCCTCATTTCCCCGTCGCTTCGCGCGCTTGACGCTGTGGCCTGCGTTTCAGGTTAGTCTAACGTACGCGTACGAAACCAAAGACGCCCTGTGTCTGGTGTTAACCATCATGAACGGCGGTGACCTCAAGTTCCACATCTACAACATGGGGGGCGAACCGGGCTTCAGCCCGGACCGCGTGCTGTTCTACGCGGCGGAGGTAAGGGGTGTGGAGTTCCGGGGCGCAGCCGCCATGTGATGCCGAAACCGCGTGGTTCCGGAACCGAGTCCAGAAAGGTCGCGTTTTTCTGTCACGGGACAAAAGGAGGTCCGGGACAACGAGACTGGTTTCCACTGCAGCCTCCAGTGCGGCGGCCGAGCGCGAGGGCGGGGCCGCGGCATTCCTCAATGCGCCAGCGTTGCGGTGCTCTTCACCTTGAAAGTGAGATCATACTCGCGGAACATGCTGGCGGAGACCGCTGGCGGATGCCGGCTGCTGATCTCACCTCTGGTCCCAGCGTGAACCGCGTGATGCGACGAGCCTCGCGCCTGGTTAGAGGGTGACGGGGGTTGTAACACCGCGTCCGGCCACCGCCGGTGACCTGCAGAAACTGGGGACAGGGCTCACCGCACGGCCCTGGCTACCGTTGGGATTAAAGAGCGCTTTATCAGTGGAAATTTTCGTGCTGACCATAATCCACTCTCAAGCTATCGCGAGGGTACTGGGCAAGTGACGTTATTAGGCAAACGATGGTTATATCAACGCAAGCTGAGTGTCGCCAAGTATAACCATTTCTAGCCCAATGTCATCGTTAAGCGAATACCACCGGACATATGAAAGGACGGACATTGCCAGCGTAAAGCTACCACTCTCGCAACGCAAAAAAACAGCTCATGGGCTCTCTTGCTGACATGAAGTAAAGAGCTCTTGAGCTATTCGGGCCATTTTGCCGGCTACCGTGCGCCAGTCGCCAGTCGCCAGTCGCTGGTCACCAATCGCTAGGCGCCGGTCACCAGTCGCCGGGCGCCGGAAATGAGCTGTCACCACTCTGCCCGGCTGGCGTTCACCGGAACGTTATTAAGCGGCATTGTCGGCGCGGTGTTTGATGCACGGTGGCGTGGCTCGCCCCGTTAAATCGCACGCTACGCTAATGATGCGTGTTAGCGGTTCCGATCTGATACGGACGGGTCGTGCGTTGCGATCAAACAGAGGTCTTGAGAAATTGAGAGCAATTAACCCGACGGCTCCTGCGGGGAGGATTAGAAACCGTCGGCCGTTCGCCGGCAGCACTGTTAGCAGAGCTCAGCAGTCATCTAACTGTACTGTCACGACTGCTGTGCCTGTCTAGTGTGTATGTTGTGCACCTAACGATCACATGTCCCCAAGCGGTCTCTTTCATCCCATGCAATAGAGATTAGCCGACCCCGCGCTGCCAGGCGTCTGCTCCCAGGCCCTGCGTTGTGTCTGCTCTTGTGCACCGCCGCCCGTGACCCCACTCGCCCCTTTCTTTATGCAGTTTCCTTTGCCATTTCCTGTCCCTTCCATGTCGGCCATGATTTGACACATGGTTTGACTTGGGCTACTCGTCGGAGCCTAACACCTGGATCCTGTGATCGCCAGTCGCTTGATCAGCCCGTGATTGTCAGGGCTCTACCACGTGCCTGTCTACCCTGTATGAAGCCCCCGATATGTCCCTGTCCCTGTTTTTGACCCTGTTCTTGCCGTGCCCCTGTCTCCGCTCCGGTCGGCGTCCCCGTCGCCGTCGCCGTCCCCCGTCTCCGTCTCCGTCTCCGTCTCGTCTCCGTCTCCGTCTCCGTCCGTCTCCATCTCGTCTCCGTCTCCGTTCCGTTCCGTTTCCGTCCGTCTCCGTCTCCGTCTCCGTCTCCGTCTCCGTTCGTCCCTTGTCCTTGTCCTTGTCCCTGTCCGTGGCGACGAGAACACCCGAGCGACCCTCTATCGTCGTCTGACCCGTATCGGTTGTGACCTGGCTCTCCGCCGGCCGTGGTATCATCACTATCGAGCGTAACTCGGCGTCCTGCTGTCTGTGACCTGATCTCTGTCAAGGGCGACCTGGTCCCCTGCTGGCTGTGGCCAGACATCGTGTCCCCGGTGTCAGATCCCACGTCGACTGTGACCCGAACTATGTTCAAGGTGACCTGATCTCTCGTCCAGCGTGACCTAAAACCCATTTGGTGTTTCGTGACCTGTGCCGAGCATAACCCGACCCGTCGGTTATGACCTGACCCCCGTTGACCGCGACCCGACCTAACCCCTTGACGGTGACCTGACCTGACCTCTGCCGTCCGCCAGGTGCTGTGCGGCCTCCAGGACCTGCACGCCAAGGGCATCGTGTACCGCGGACTGCAAGCCCGAGAACATCCTGCTGGACGACCTGGGCCACGTGCGCATCAGCGACCTCGGCCTGGCCGTCGACATTCCGGAGGGCGGCTGGGTGCGCGGCAGGGTCGGCACCGTCGGCTACATGGGTCAGTGGCGGCGCGCGGCGGCGCGGCAGCTGGTGGGGCGGTGGTCCCTCGGCGTGTTGTGGCCGGCACGTCGCGGTGCAATTACTTTGCTAATAAGCTGCGATGAGCGGATTCCCGGAGACGGGCTGGTGTTGGGTAATGAGGTAGCGGCGTCAAGGGAGTGATCTGTGGCGCTGTCGTGCAGGGCTAGTCGGTGCTCTCCCTCGTTAGGCAGTGTTTGACGAGGCTGCCGGGACGTCCGCAGGTCCCTGTTTGTAGTTCGTAGTTCGAGCACCTCTGTGAACTGTCAAGAACTTAACGGTGCTCGGTGTTCTGTGGAGCTGAGAGGGCCTTGGAGCTTGTCCCCGACGCAGTTCGCCTCCAGTCGACGTGCACGCCGGCAGCGGGCTAATCGCTCCATCTGTCGGTCGGCCGCAGCCCCCGAGGTGATCGACAACGAGTACTACAACTTCAGCCCCGACTGGTTCAGCTTCGGCTGCCTGCTGTACGAGATGATCGAAGGCCAGGCGCCGTTCCGCGCGCGCAAGGAGGCCGTCAAGCGCGAGGAGGTGGACCGCCGGGTGAAGCAGGAGCAGGAGAAGTACTCGAGCAAGTTCTCCGACGTGGCGCGCTCCCTCTGCCAGCTGGTGAGCGACGCTGGGCGGCGGCGGCGCGGCTGCTGCTGTGCGCCGCTGCTGCGGGGCGTAGTGGGTGCGTCTTGGGACGAGGACCGCACAGTCAGTTTTCTGCATGGTAGATCAGCAGAGAGGGTGGCAGTGTCCTCGTTTGGGTATGATAGGAGTAGGGTGTCGATAGTGTAGTGGTAAACGCGTTTGCGGTAACCACTGCACGTCTGGGAAACCAGAGGCACGGGGTTCGATTCTCCGCGGTGCCCGCCCTTTCTGCCAGGGTGAGAGGCAGGCGATGCCGCATAGCCTCAGCAGCTGAGTGCGTCGTAAAGCCCCAATGGCCCTCCACCGGGTTGTGGTAGTTTTCTACGCTTTGAAACAGGCGAGAAGGGTGACGGTGTCCTCGTCGGGGTGCGACAATGGAGAGGACGGTTGACTGAATCGCTGTCTGCAGTTGGTAGTGGTCCTGAAAGTGCCGTGAACGGGGCAGGTAACTGTCACGCAGTGGTTGCAGTGGACTGCAAGGCCTCTTGTAAGGCTGTGGCGCCCACCAGCCGATAGGTGGCGAACGGTGGGCCGCTAAGATCGCTTGCCGCAAAAACGCAGCGCGTGTGTTTGCTATGGCGAGGCTAGCAGATCTGGAAAACTACTGTGCTCTCGTGATAGGTGTTTGTTAGATGCGCTCAGATACTGCTGCGGCTTTTCAAAAACGAAATTGTCCTGTTATGCACGCGTGGCCGGACTTATCTACACCGCAGTGAATCATCGGGATATTTGCATGCTCTGATGGAGAAGTTGGTCGTCTGTTTGACAGCGTTAGAAGGCCGGCCCCTGGGTGGTAACGCTGGAGTTCGCGCCGTGAGGCTCGTGTGACCTTTTGCTGCAATCGCCCGAGCTGAGAACGCTTTTACGTGGATGAGATTGCTTGTGCGGGAGTGGCCAGGCTCCTTTAAACCGGATCTAGCGGTGTCAACAGCGAGGCAGTGAGCTCGTGACCTCAGATGTGTCGGCGCGGCTGGGCCGTGCCCACCGAATGGTGCTGACCCCGGACGTCCTGCCGCACGATCCCGGATTTACCGCGATGTCCAGTCGTTCGTCGACTTATGCAACCGCCGCTGCCCGTCAGGCTAATTTCATAGCTGTCGTCCGGTAATGTGATCACTGATTGCATTTTATCGCGTGTCGGCTGACCAGCGTATTCGCCGGCCGTTGTCGCCCCTGACCTGACTGCTGACCTGACCTCGTTCCCGGCCGTGTGACCTGACCGCTGACCTTTCTCCACGTCATGTGACCTAGCTGCTGACCTGACCTCGTTTCCGGCCGTGTGACCTGACCGCTGACCTGATCCTGCTCCTCGCTGTGTGACCTGGTCGCTGACTTGACCTCGCTCATCACTGCGACGTGACCGCTGACCTCGCTCCTCTGTGTGACCTGACCGCTAACCTGACCTCGCCCCTCTGTGTGACCTGACGGCTGACCCTGACCTCGCCCCCCGCTGTATGATCTGACCGCTGACCCGACCTTGCTCCTCGCTGTGTGACCTGACTACTGACCTGACCTCGCTCCCACCGTGTGACTTGACTGTTGACCTGCCCCCGTTTTTCCGTGTGACCTGACCGCTGACCTGACCTGGCACTCGGTCGACAGCTGCTCCAGAAGCGGCCTGAGGAGCGGCTCGGCTGTCAGCAGGGCCGCCACGGCGCCGCCGAGGTCAGGAAGCACGAGTTCTTCAAGCAGGTCAACTGGAAAGCGCCTGCGGGCGGGCATGTGCGAGCCGCCGTTCGTCCCGGACGTGAGTGGCGGCCGCTGCCCGGCGCGCGGCCTTGGAGCTCCCCACGGCCAGCGCCTCCTGTTTGTCAGACAAAGTTCAGTTTCGGGGAGTTTGCCGCTGATTCCTCCGAGGCAGCGGGCGTTGGGAACGCGAGGGAACGGGCGGCTCCCAGGGATTGGAGCGGCACATCAGCGTCGGGCGTTTGTTTAGGTCGCGTGGTGGGGAGGTGGGGAGGAGCTGCCGTTCTGGGGACCTAAGCTGGCGTCTTTTGAACACTCTCGTATGTGTGTTGGTGGGAGCTCGGGCGTCGGCCCAAATGATGCTCCGACGTTGTCCCATAATGCCAGTATTCTTCGATTTCCCCAACTTCACTGATTGCAATGCAACAGGACGAAAGAGCCTCTAGCATCCAGCCCAAAAACCGTCGGCAAGCCCTTATGATTCGTGATCCAGAACCCAGTCACAAACTTACGTCATACACTTTGACGCATCCGAAGCTCTGCTCTGCCCATCGGAAGACCTCGTCTGACCCGATAGTTTTCGCCGCATGTGCCAAACACTTCGTGTATTTGTCGACCGGCGGCCGCTATCACCCACCGCGTTGTCCGGCCGGCAGCCGCACGCCGTGTACGCCAAGGACGTGCTGGACATCGAGCAGTTCTCGACGGTCAAGGGCGTGGCGCTGGACTCACGGGACTCGGAGTTCTACGACAAGTTCAACACCGGCTCCGTCTCCATCCCGTGGCAGCAGGAGGTGAGTGCAGCCCCCGCGGCTTGCGCGAATTGGGTGGGCGCGGGGGGAGGGGCAGTAGCGGGTGGTCTTCCAGATGCCAGCCAGCCCCCTTCGGTGGTCGCGAGTTAGGAGAGAGGGTGAGGGTGAGGGGGACCAGATGGGATCACTACATCGCACAATGCTGTTAGATATGCTTTGTTACGATGAGCTCCGCGTCACGGGCGTGGCGGAAGAGGACGATACCTTTCGCCACGGCCTGTGCTGGCTCGTCACAAATCGCGTTCGCTTTCCCATTAAAATTTTAGTAGTTCACTTGTTGCAAAGTTATTTGGCCACTGGCGATAAAACCATGACATAAAACCAGCGCTTTCTGCGGCACAAAGCGCTTCGAGTTTCCGCTGCTCCGTTTTAGGACAATGCAACTCCCCCCCCCCCCCCCCCTCCTGCGGTGTAGGCGGTACGTCCTCATTCGGATCACCAGGGAGACAAAATGAGCCTTAGTTTGTGTGTGTGCCGTCTCGCATGCTCGGTCACGGTGCACTGCAAAGGCAGCATGCTGGAATCGGCTAGACAAATATGTCTGGATGGAGTGGTGTAGGCGGTTCAGTAACGCGAGATGCATTCTGGGTATGTCCAATCAATGCGAACTAAAAAATATCAGGCTCTTTTTCAGGCATACGTGGTAAACTGCCCCGCCCCGTCTTATATTAAGTCTGAAGAACAGCCCGTAACGCCGGAAATAAAAAGTGCAGTATATCTCTCAAGCATGATCATTCCTGGTGTTCTGTCTTTTGCGCTGGATGTTGGCGCTGTGTCGGCTGATATTCAGCCAACAAACCCAACAATAACATTCGCCGTTAGCTACCTCGGATTTCACAAAATCAGCGCATGCAAATGTCCGTGAATGATTCGCGTGAATCCCAGCCTACATACCGACTATTACTAAATATACACGTTCACCATATCCGTCATCCGTCAGTCACACCCGTCGACCGAACTGGCATGGTGGTCACATCCACATCCTTGACATTTGTACGGTGACTGAGCATGGACAAGCCGCGGGAAGGCCGGCGGATGACCGTCGCGGAAAGGTTGTCGGCTCGGCTAGCGCTGGTCTGTAAGCCAGGCCGCCTTCGTCGCTTGGAGTAGTCGACTCACTCGCCTGGCACAGGCACGTATCGTCTTGGTATGAGCGGCCTTCGGCTTGTTGCAATGCGTCTAGGTCTCGTAAACCCAGTCAACTCAGTAACGCTGCCCCAGAGAAGTGCTTGGACCGAACAACCCTGGCTAAAGGTAAAAGGGCATGGCACTTTCGCTTGCCGAGGTTTGGTTCACTTTTCATTTATGGGGCTGGTTGCACTCGGATGTTCGTGTTTACTGTCTTTTCGGCCAAGCTTTGGCCCGCCAAAAACTTCCGTGATCTTGCCAACCACTAACGATCGGGCATTTGTAACTTTTTGACCAACTCACGTGCCTGGATCAAGACGGCGCAAGTGCGCCAGTTTCCCTCAGCGTTCCCCGGAAACGTTTTTACTCTTCGTTTGCGCCACAGTATGCCCATCGTACTTGCCATCTGGAGCGTACTGAGTTCGCCGCCAGCCCCAGCGGCACCTGACCTTTCCGCACCAGGTCGCCGTTCGCCGGATCGAGCCCGCCGCCCGGAGCGGGGTTCAGCAGGGTCGGCCGCGTGCCGCATGCACAGCTGGCTCCCAAGGCCGGCCGGCTCCGACTAAGCCGCCGCACATGACTGAGAGCACCTGCGGGGTCAGCGAGGTCAGCGGGTCAGCGGGGTCGGATCGATGTGTGACCCGGCAAGTGCCGTGGGCTGGCGTCGGGCCGTGACCTTTGACAGGCCGCGGGCGGCAGAGGTCAAGTGGCGGCCGGAGGCCAACGGACGGCGCGAAATACTGATTGGGCGTGAAAACGGGAGGTTGCTATGGTTACCTGCTAATTGCGCTCAAGCGAGGCTGTGGCGTGCCACTGGCTATTAGGGAACCTGGTTAGACCGCCAGACGGCTTTATGAACGGGAGGATGAAGTGCCAAAGATGCGGTGATCAGTCTTAGGGCGAGGGGGAACACTAATATTCTGTCGCAAGGCATCAGGTTGACAGAAATTTGCGATAGGGTGCAGAGCCATGTGCTTTATGTATTTTTTTTTAACTAGACAAAATCTTGCACATTTGGTGCATTCTGTTGAGCGGCTCGCGCGTGTTCTATTTGCGAGCCCCGAAAGGGCACATGGAAAGTCGAAAATGAACGATTCTGCTTTTCGACCACAGTTATCGTAATGCGTGACCTTTTCGTGCCGGAGTGTGACATGGTATCAGCTAGCGCACGCCGCATATGACGTGCACCTGGGGAAGGACATCGGACGTGGCTGTAGTTTGCTGCCAAATGCGCCGCCGCGGCGTGCCGCTCCGTTTTATTTTGCATGTGCGTGCCCCGTTCAATTAATTTCCGAATCCCGTTTATTTACTCGGCCTCCCGGTGGATTTTGACGGCAAGCCTCAATATAGCCGCGGTATAATTGAGTTGTCGGGCGCCTTGTCACACAACGCACGTGATGCGATTTGCGCGCAGCCTGTATTCCAGGCAGGTATGAGGATCCGCAATAACGCATGCGTCACACTTTCTATAAATATATTTCTAGTACTGTGTGTGCTGGTGCGCTATCAAACAGCTGAAGAACAGTTCGAGGACGTGGCTGCGCGATAAACGCACTCCTTGTTTTGAAAAGTAGGGGCTTAATTTCACAAAATGAGTGGGGAGAGAGAGAGCTAGACTGTGACAGAATTATGACACCTACCTCCAGCACAGCCATCAAACTTTTTCTCCTCGGCTTTGGTCCACTTTCTTCTCAAAGTTGGGAATGGGGTCTGACCCCCAGCTGAATAGGAAACTACACCCCTGGGCGCGTGCAAAGTGTTGGCGCATTTTACTGGATGATATTGGTCTGTGACACGCAGGTGCGTGAAAGCTAGGTGATGTGCAAATTAATGTGCCAGTCGCGCCTGCTTCTGCAGCGACGAAAGATGTGCATTGTCGTGTGGCACGATGTGTGCACCCTACCGGCAACATGACTGCCCCACACGTTTGGTTCAATAACTGGGCTTGGCGTCGTGAACGCAGCTTTGTTCGGTAGATGCGCAATTATGTTCCTGGAGTGTTTTGGTTTTGCTATCTGACACGCTATTGATTTTTATCACATTCTGTCTTTTTGTTTTGTTGTGTGTCATGTTTTTCTCGCATTCGCATTTGCATTGTATTGCATGGCATTTCGTTTCGTTTCATTTGTTAACTTAAAGTCCTCCAATTTAACAAAATTCCCGTATTGTTCAGCAATAACATTATTTGCATCGCTTTGTCCGATTATGCATTTCAACCAATAAGGTAGTTGATAGCATGAGTAGTTGCAATATCCTCGTGCATCATTTTGTCCGATCATACATTTCAACCAATGACGTTTTTCGTTGCGAGTAGTTGCAATATCGTCGTTCAGTCATTTGGGACATCCTCATGGCCAGGCTCTAGAACAGCCACGCTCCTCTGTTGGCGCGTTACCGTGCCGTTTGAGGCTAATTGGTTATTTGCAAGAAGCACAGCCCTGCAACTGGCATCGATGCTGTGATCGCGTGTTTTAGGCGGCGCGTTCCCGAAAGTAAGCAACAAACCGGCGCTCTCTGAGCAAAGCGTACTATGTGTGTATAAACACTGCTACCCTGTGTGCAAGAGCTTCTGCTAGAGCCAAGACCAACACTTACTTGCCACTGTCGAGCTTCCTTCTCATGACTTATCCGCTTAGCCTGATGACGAACAGGCTTACAAAAATACACGTAACCGGCTGTTTGGACACCTGTCGTGTGTTAAACTACCGTCTGTTTAGGCCTGAATCAACTCCGGACTTGACGTGTGCGCGTGTCTATCAAGAACATGGTTCGCAACGACGTGACTTATTGAATGAGATTGAACATTAAGACGGTTGCTGAGTCGGACTCAGTGACTGACATAACTCAGGCTGACACGAAATCGTATAATAAGGTCAGTCGCCGTCGTCGTCACGTGCCGTCGCATTCTACCGCACCCCGCAGCGCTCTGTCACGTCCTGTCGCGTTCTACCGCGTTGTGTCACTCCACGTCTGTCACGTCCTGTCGCGTTCTACTGCGTTGTTTCACTCCACATCTGTCACGTCCTGTCGCGTTCTACCGCGTTGTTTCACTCCACGTCTGTCACGCCCTGTCGCGTTCTACCGCGTTGTTTCACTCCACGGCGTGTTCCGTCCCCTCCCCGTCTCACGCCCCATCCCACGTCCCACGTCCCCATCTCACGTCCTCATCTCATGCTCCCATCTCACGTCCCCATCTCACGTCCCCATCTCATGTCCCCATCTCATGTCCCCATTTCACGTTCTCATGTCACGTCCCTTCGGCAGATGCTGGAGACGGGCTGTTTCAAGGAGCTGAACGTGTACGGCCCGGACTACTCGCGCAGCGACGACCTGCGCCAGGACCTGCCGCCGCCGGAGACCAGCTCGGGCTGCTTCAGCACCCTCAGACGCCGCCGGCGCGCCCGGCTCAAGTGAGAGAGAGGCACGCACAGCGCATCCCCACACGCGCGGACGCCGACTGGGGAGAAGGGGCGCTCAGGGGGGAGACGGCGCGAAGGGATGTCCGGGGTCGCGGAGAAGTTGGGTGGAGAGAGGTGGTGGTGGTGGGGAGACGAGTACGTGGATCACGAGGGGGCAATCCCATGTGAGTATTCAATGACAAGACCTGGGTCACGTCTGCCGCATTTCAAGGACTGTGTTGGGTTTGTTGTTGTATGTTGGGTGGTATGTTGTTGTATGTTGGGTTTTGTTGTTGTGTGTCGGGTTGTATGTTGTTGTGTGTTGGGTTTTGTTGTATGTTGGGTTGTATGTTGTTGTATGTTGGGTTTTGTTGTTGTGTGTTGGGTTTTGTTGTGGTATGAGGGGTTGTATGTTGGGTTGTATGTTGTTGTATGTTGGATTTTGTTGTGTATGTTGGGTTTTGTTGTGTGTTGGGTGGTATGTTGTTGTATGTTGGGTTTTGTTGTTGTATGTTGGGTTGTATGTTGTTGTATGTTGGGTCAAGAACAAGTTGCTATGTTTTGCGTGGCTCGAGAACGAAGGATATGTCGACAGATGGATCTGACCTGAACGCCGGGGACAGAGTTATCCGTTGAGCTGGAATGGCTATGCCTATGTGATGCGTTCAGGGTAAAAATAAGAAGGCCTGCATTGCCTTTCAAGGTCGTGATAAAATTGACACGCACGCTAAGCGAAATAAATACATTAATGTTGACAACTAAGGATTTAATTTCGGTGGCGCAGCTTGCTCGAATCACAACGTATCAGACCGACAGCCACCTCGCGTGTCGCTGCTGCTATTCGCGGAACCGCAATCTCAGCATAAACGTATCGGGTCGCTCCAAACAGGCCTTTTTCTGCACGAGGTATACAAAGATGAACTCATTGTGCGCCAGCCAGTTCGCCACGTCCCGTTGAAGCTCGAAGTGATTGTTTTGACGTTTTTTGGCCGCTGGTCCCTTGTGCGCGGCCCGACTCCGCACTGTTTACATGCGTCAGCGCCTGTGCGCTGATCCACTGACCCGTCGCCTCGCGTTGCAGTGACCCGGAAGCCACGCCGTCGACCTCGCTGAGTAACTCCGACCCATGACGCCAGGCGGCGCTGCCGGCCGTCGGTCGGTAGCCGCCCCTGCATCGCCCTCTGTCGACGGGTACCTGCGGAGCATCGGACGCGCCGGCTCGCGCGCGCGTGCGCGGCCGGCGACCGCGCCGCCTGGCGCCGTCCTGGCACACGGGCGCGCACAGTCGCGCGCGCGGGCGTTGTCGTCCCGGTCTCGCGGTCGGCTCGCGTACGGTGTCCCAGTAGCGCACGCAGATAGACACGCGAACACGCTCACGCAGTCGCACGTGCGCGTTCATCCACACGCACAGACAGGAGTCAGCAGTGGTACAGACGGCCGTGCTATTAGCACGGAAACGCCCGCTCAGGGGCAGTCACAGGAGGCGTGCGTACTGGCCGTCGGGCGTGGACGTGCCCGTGGCTGGCTCTCTGGCGCCCTCTATTCCGACTGATTTTGGATGGGTCGGCCGATACACGTACATGAGCACGATACCACTCACGTACGTGCTCACGGGTTCACTCACCCAGTCAAACACCAGCCACTCAGGCACGCACCCGGACACTGACACAGCCACTCACCCACTCAGTCACTAGCCACCCACTCAGGCAATCATTCACCCACTCACACCCTCACTCCTCCACTCACTCAGTCCCTTGGCCTGCCGGGTCGCGCGAGCTGGCGCGTGCGAGACGTCTCCAGTCCACAGCCGGGCCCAGAATCAAAAGCTCTTCCTCGCCTCGCCCCATGCGTGCGCGCGCGAGAGTGTGCGTGTGCGTTCCTCGGTGTCCGTTTGGTGTTGTTAGGCGTGCGTGGGCGATTGTGCGCGTGTGTGCGCTAGTTCGTCCTCTCTCGTCTTCTTCCAGTGGTCCCGCGCACTGCGGCCGCGGGGTCCGGGCTCACGACCGGACCGGGCCCGGCCGGGGCTGCCCCCAGTCGTGAACCAGCAGAGCTCAAGCATCAGGGGTGACACCAGTGCAATGTCGACTGTTTAGTTGGTTAGTTCGGTGGGCGCCCGCCAGGGGCGCGCGGTGCCGCGCCGTGCGTCGGCGGACGCGACAGAGCCGCGCACGGGGCGGGCGACCCTGCGCTCGCGCCTCTGCGCGTGACGTCCGCTGTTCGCCACAGACAGAGGGGGTCGGTCGGTGTGTGCCCAGCGCTCGAGCGACCCTCTAGTACTCTGCTGTTTACGCTTTCGTTTGGCTGGCGCCGTCGGCCTGCGCCGTCGGCGGGCTGGCGGCTCGCCGGCCCTGGTACAGCGGCACACACGTGAACGATCAATGCTTTTCAGGTACCTAATGTACGCGCACCATGTCGACATTTCGTTATTTATCGTCCACCGACATATTATGAGCTGTTTTAATGAATTTTTACCCCTTTCATAACCTGAACAGTGACGCAGGTTTTGTAGCGTTGGTGTAATCGCGTGCACATAGAGCCGTGTACACACAGGCATGTGTGCGCCAGAGAGTGCGTGGCGTAGGTCTGTGATGCGCTGGCCTGCTGAGTAATTGTCGGCGCTGCTTTACTTCCGGTCGTGGCATTACCTGCCGGGTCTGTCGGCCCCCGAGTGACGCCGGCGCGCCTCCGGGCGGCCGCGCGACGTCGGCGCGCGCGCGCTGTGTGTGCCGGACCTCAGGACCTGCTACCCCGCCCACTGTGTGGGAACCTCGGGCGCGCTCCGGACTCTCCGGAGATGGCCGCGCTCCCCGATGAGTGAATGAGTGTCGGGCACTCGGCGAGTGCCCAGTTGTCCAGGCACTCCTGGGTCTGGGCGGCCGGGTCGCTGGCGGATGCTGGCGGCCCGACCGGGATATGCATTATACGTGGCGCTCCGTTACCGTTCCCAGGTACAAACTGTCTCACAAACCGGCGCGTGTGTAGATAGCTGTGAGCCTGGTGAGTGTGTGTGGATGTGTGATAGTTTGTGTCACTACGGTCTAACTTATTTACTTTTCTGAATGTGCGGTCGGGGATGCTTTACCGATGACGAAATTAAAATACATTGTTTTCCATCCGTGCTTGCTGGTGGTGGAGGAAAGTCGGCGGTTACAGATCCGGGAACGATGCCTGCTGCTCTGTGCTGCCTTTATTTCAAAAGCCTTGAGTCCGCCATTACGTAACGACAGACGGATTCGAATGCCAATTTACAGCGGTGTGCGTTCCGGCTTCGCCGGCTCAACAATGCTTGCGGTTCTCACAAAGCCGAGCACAGTTTGCGAAGTTAGACGAAGGTACTGGTTAACGTGATTTTTTAAAATGCGTCGCAATACGTTTGCCAGATCTTTCTTCTTCTCTTAAATTCTCATTGATGGCTAGTATGATTTCATTATTGTCGAGTTTCTATCTCAGGTTTCTGCGCAGATGGGAGGTGCGGCCTGACTTGCCGCGTGTCTTTCTTGCGTCGTGATGTTCTATTTTGAGCTCGATGTGGTGTGGGTAGTCGAACATGACAACCGTGAACACTTGTTTATTTTGGGAACACGTCGCACGGTATCTAAGATCAGTTGCTTATTTAAAAAACGTCAAAAAAATCGATGAACTCAATTCCGATACAAAGAAGCCTCACATCTCGGAGAAGCAAACAAACACAGACGAACAATGCGCAGGGAAGACGGCAAGATTCCTTCGACGGGGGGTCTATTGATGGTTTGGGGCGCCTGCATTCCGCCTTCGCCGTAACACGCTTTCCACTCACCGTCTTTCGCTCACTGCCTTGACACGTCTGCTGATGCGCGAGACCACACAGCCTGCCCACCATTTCTTCCGTCCTTGTTCGCTCCTCTCAACAATCGAGAACCCGTTGAGACAAGGCACGTCCTCTGAAGTCACTGATCGCACCGTATTCTTACTACTGATGGTGTCAGTACCGCCTGCATCACGTCCAACAGGCTCTAAAGACATGACAAAAGCCCAAGCCGCCTTAACCACTCGCGTCCCCGTGCATCGCACTGGCAGGATGCCCCTATTGCCCGCACTCTCTTCAGGCCCTGCTCCGAAGCAAGGGCCTGCGGAACCCTCAACAACACCACGCGCAAAATCACAAAGGCGGTGTCGACGAAGCCCAGGCCATAAGACACGCTCACATCCCATGTATCCCCCGTCACGCTTGGTAAGCCGCACTTCTTGGGACGCTGTTGCTTCGCTGCCGCCCTGTTTTTCATCAATGCGAGATGGCTACAAGACGGCGACTAGCCATCCCCATGCGCAGCGTCCGCTGCGGGTGGCGCTCGTCGCAGTCAAGCACGCTCAAGCAACGTGAATTAACTCCAGCGCTCATCGCTGCACAAAGGCACGCCGGCCCGGGCCCACCGCTCAAAGCGGCACCAAGCTCCGCCCCTCAGGCACGCGCTCGCGACGAGCGCCGCCCAGCGCGGTCCGCATGAGTACCAGCGCGATGGAGAGGTCGCCTGGCGCCTCACACATCCCACGCCCACCGCGTGCGTCACACATGAGAGGCGGCCGCGCGGGCGGGTCGCCTGGGCGGTGAGGTGCCGGGCCCGGTCCGGTACCTTCTCCCCAGCCTGAAACGGCGCTCTGAGATTCTAGCGGGACGGCAGGCAGCCCGGCCGGCGGTGGTGACCGCCAGTGCGAAGAGTTTCGGTTACAGCTTAGGGGACGGGGTGGTCGGAGGGGGCTTGATCTCGTCGTGCATGAAGCAGCAATGTTGCCAGCGGCGGATGCCTGTGATTGCACGCTTGCTCTTGCTCGTGCACCGTGCATGATTCAGGGATTAGTCCATGATAAATGGTCCGACTCCGTGAGTGACTCCGTGAGTCGGAAGTTCAGCTACACGACTCGGCGGCCTGATACACCGACTCGGCGCCACTCTCTGCCGGACACACGGCCGTGACGAGCGGAAATTCCCGCGTGCTGGGGTCCACTCCGCAGCCTTCCGGAGGTTTCCCCCCAGCGGCGGCGACGGACGTGCAGCGCCAGACTCTGTCTGAGATCACCACCTCTGCAGCTTGTCCGGCGCCCGCCGTGAGTCGCCCTCGACCCTGACCTGACCTGACCTGACCTGACCTGACCGGTCGGCACGCAGGTCCTGACTAGGACTTGACACCGCCGTATTCGACATACTCGGGCGTGGCGGCGTCGATCTTCATCGCCAGGGCGGCGCAGGCCATGTTTAGCAGCGTGGCCAGCATCAGCGCGTAAACGCACCAGCCTGCGGGCAGTGCGCATGTTTATTATCTCAGCGCCCGAGCTGTACGACAGGCGGCGGGGGCGGGCTCCAGGGGAGCCGATGCCGCTGGTGAGTCACGGCGTGTGGCCGGCGAAGCCGGGGCTCATCGGCGCGCACGCGAACCAGTTTGGAAACGGGGCTCATCACCAAAGTCGTGCATGACTGCAGCACACAGGCGGCCGGGGTGCCACGAAAGCTGAACAACACACCGAAACCCGACTGACTGTCGTGCAGCGCCGTTGTATACGGTCGTACGCAGCAGTCAAAGTCAGAAGTCGTGGTCAGAAGTAAGGATGTATGTGACGCAACAAGCGTGATGTTTGTTTCCATAGGTGGGACGCAGTTTCGGGGGACCAGGTTGTAAAAATATTACCCTGAACAATTTTCTTCCTGAATGAAAAAAATGAATGTTTTATGTACTGCAATGCCGCCTGCAATAGAGCAATTCTCCTCAACAAAGTAGACTCGATTTCCAAACACAAAAACGATAGTAATAATTGAAAATTAAACAGCTATCCATTGTGCGTATTCCTGACACCCGGAAACAACAGGCAACTAAAAAGTTGTAACATTTTAGGTAGGATAAACTTCAGACGTTGTACCTGTAACTTGGTATACTTTTCATTTTGTTCTGTAAAACAAATCGCAACATCTAACTTTTGGGTTCAATGGTCAGTATTCGTAATGATCCTGAACGTGTACCACACAGTGGTGTTCTGATCAAACTAATCCCTACATGATCCGTGATCAAATACGGACAATGTTCGTCACGCGTAGTTACATTCCCACCTATGGAGCACTGGTCGAGCACGAACGCTTCCGCCTTGTCACCGCACATGTCCTTCACTACGGCCGACCCCCAATCTATGGGGTAGACCACTGCCGCCACCACGTGACACAAGACTGAAACACAGGAGGCGCGCGTCTTAAACAGTGCTAAACCTTCCACCACCCTTCAAGAGGCTGACACCATACGCATCAATAAGTTGTTAGGTCCACTTAGGGGCTGAACGTGCTGTTAAGGGCCAAACTAACGCGTTCTATGAGCGCCCACATGGAACACATTAGACTGCCACATCACAGCGCTCACTTCATGACCGCTCGCTCTGCCAGACTGGCCGACACCGACGGACAGGTAACGATGCTGGTATTGGCTCAGACCAGCGACGGCCGACACCCGGCCCGCCCGAGTTTGGCGGGGGGCCCGCCTCCCCGTCCGGCCGGCCTGATCCGAGCCGACGGCTGGGGCTGACCGACAGCCCGCCACCCTCCCCAGAGCGGTGTTCAGAGGCTTCCGCGCGGGCGCGGACGCCCGGCCGCCGTCAGATGTCGCCCCGCACCGACCGGCAGCGCCCGGCCCGTCCTGCCAGCGGGTCCTAGCGCGCCGCTGATGCTCTGGCCGGTGTCATGACAATTGGAAGGTGACGCTGAACACCCACGGTTCTACCTTTTACCGTCCCAGAACTGGATGTCAAGCACCCAGCTGACCCCTCCGAACCGAGCGAGCTTTCAAAGTGAGACTTCCACCAGCTCACAAGTCTTCACTTTCATCAATTACAACCTCAATTAGTCAATTATCAATTGCTAATCAAATATAACATCATATTACCCATCAACTAAGACAACACTTTCCGCCCCAGCATCGTTCAGTAGGTCCCAGCGTCCCTTCGCTCCCGGCCTCCTCGTCTTTCCCTCCCCCGAACCTGTCAGGATGTTCAGCGTGCCGGCCGTCTTGTAGATGTTGACGCAGCCGCAGACGCGGGTGCAGCAGCTGGCGGCGGCGGCTGCGGCGGCCACGGCGGCCAGCAGCGTGGCCAGCGCGCTGACGCAGGCGGCCGTCAGCCAGAGGCCAGGCAGCTGGCGCCAGCGCAGCAGGTGAGCCGTGCTGAATGTGCGGCACGGCTGGCCGGCCCGGCAGCGCCGGAACAGGCCCAGTGAGCTGCGCAACGACTCCGACGCACCGTCTGAGGGCACGGACACACCCTGGGAGTCAGCTACCCGCTGAGGGCAGGGGTGGACACAGGGAGTTAGCCACCCGCTGAAGGCAGGGGTGGACACAGGGAGTTACCGCTGGGTGACCCCCCCCCCCCCCTGAGCGAAGGTGGACACAGGGAGTCACCAACACAAGGTGGACACAGGTAGTCACCAACTGAGGATGGGGGTAGGCATAAGGAGTCGTCGAAACGAGGTGGACACGGATATTAATACACACGGGGCGGGCACAGGGAGTCATCGACACGGGACGGACATGGAGTCATGAACACGGGGCGCACACAAAGTCATCGACACAGAGCGCACACAGGTTCATCGACACGGAGCGCACAGAGTCATCGACACGGAGCGCACACAGGAAGTCATCGACGCGTAGCGGACACAGAGTCACCGAAAACACCTCACCGGAGTCATCACCAGGGACGAGCGTACGAGAGTCGTTATCTGCCGGCGGGGACGGATACAGAGTCACAGTCCGAGGGCGGACACTGAGGTTGGGGTAGCACGGTAGTTAAAGACTGTTAAAGTGGTAACTGTCGGTTCGAATCCCAGCCACTGCGTATTTCAACAGTTGGTCAAATGACAACCAGCGTGCTTGCTGCAACAATGAGCCTTTAACGAACGCAGCGTAGGACATGGGTATAGTTTCCCCATACCAATGGGTGGGTGCGTCGGCCCGTACAACATGCGAAATACGATTCAAGTTATTTTTAGTCGAGTTTCGGTGAGCTTTCAAGTGGCGGTACACGGCGCTCCCTAAGTGATCTGTTGTGTCGGTTATGTTCTCATTCAGTTACGAAGATTGACATACGTTAGTCACATGCTCGTTCAATTATCCAAACCAACACACGGGGTACGCCAAATCGAACTATTTCCGTGCGTGGGATGCGGCATACTTAACCATCTCCTTCAGCGCGTCTTCGCACCCAATTGAGATGCGTCAAAGACACCGCAAGCCGGGCTGGACAGGCAGGTGAGCCTTCCCATACACGTACAACAGGAATCCAACTGGAACTCTGACGTGAGACGACACGGACACAGACAATGTGGTATGTTTTGGTTAAGAGCCGATGCCAACTTTCTGGAGTGCATTAGAACGGGCTCGTGGTTGGTTTTGTTAATTGCCGATCTAAGACACAACAATGGAACACGACACTACATCGAGATAAAATTGTTTCCGGATGCTTGTAACGCCAAGCTATACAGCCGTGCAGCTTGGTATGAGACGAAATGTGAGGCAGAGCGCCTGAATGGCACAAGTTAAATCTTCGACATTCCTGGGAAATTGGCAGCCTGCATGAGGAAAAACAGCAATCTGCTACGCATGTGACCATACAGCAACTACATACAGCGTACTTGACATTTCTCAATCGCGACCTGCATGCGTGACAAGGGTCCACAGGCTGGCTTGGCTTACTACACGGGGCCTCGTGACAGCTCTCTCAGAAAGACTGTCAAGCCACGGCAAGAGAACCGGCAGCAGCCGTGTTTGCTCGCCGGCAAGACGCCATCGCGTAGCACACCGCCATCAAGGTACCGGCGCCAGAACGACGGTAAGTCCGACCGGCTGGCGTTTACCTCATCACCTCAACAGCGCAGTAGGGAAGCGGACGACTTCTGGCAACTGTTGAATTCCGACCGGTGGAACAAAAAACGCCAGAGACCAGCTGAGAAAACTCGGAGACGACCGAGGACAAACGACGGACCAAGGCACGGGCGACAGATCCCGTTCATCATCACAGAGCGGCATGCGGTTGTGTCAGCGCGCGCACCGCGGGACGCACTCCTCGCCCCATTTAGAAACCGCCGCCAGAGGTCGGGCCTCCCTCCAGCTTATCGTTCGTCCCTGCTCTTCGCGCGCTTCCTCGAACAGCCGCCGCGCCGCCGTCAGCGCGGCGCCCAGCGGCCGCCCTCCCCGGCGCGTCCCCGCATCAGACGGCACATGTGGCGACCAGCGGCCGGCCGGGCCGTCGCCCGGCTCCAGCTGCGACGCCGACGGACCGGGCACACGGCGGCGGCGGCGGAGGCGACCGACCGCCGCCTCCGCTGCGCGAGCTCCATTAGCGGTCGTTGCCGTCGCTGGACGTGGCGGCGGCCGGCTGTGACGGCCGGCGAACCGTGACTGGAGCGCGGCACGACGTGACGCGCTCGGTGAGCATGGCGCGGTGAGCTCTGAGCACGGCGCGGTGAGCTCGGAGCGGTGAGATGGAAGAGGCGAGCCGGACGGACGCACTGAGAACCGAGCACCGCGAGAGCGTGTGGGCGGGAACCCCGAGGAGTCATGGTCGCTGAGTAATGAGCTGACTCCCGGGCTGCACTGCGGCAGGCGGCGAGCGCTGAGCACCGAGTGCTGAACACAGCAGGCGGCAAGCTGAACAGCGTCGACCGCGCAGGACACATCGGGCAGTGGGCAGGGGGGGGGGGGGGGGATGCGACCGAGCAAGACCCAATGTGACGTTTCCGCGGACTGCCAGCTGACGTGAGCCCCCTGCAAGTGCCTAAACGAACTCGTTCAGACAGAACTCCCTCTTCCTCTGCCCCCCTCGCCGCCTAGCTCCCGAGTCTTTTGAACTGTCTCCCTCTGCCTCCTCTCATGACAGCGCTATCGCCGTTTAGCTCACGAGCCTTTTGAACTGAACTTCATGGCGCCGCTGCCGCCCACGGGGCGTTAAACAGGCCAGCGCGGAGCGCAGCTACCGCCGGCGGGGTAAACGGCCGCCGAGTGAGAGCCCGCGGCCGCGCGCCAGCACCCGACCGGTAAACACCGGATAAATATACGCGGAACCACCCGGCGAACGAGGCCCGTGTGCGCGCGTGTGTGTCTGTCTGCCTGTGTGTGAACGAGGGTGTACGCTGGGCTGTTTTTCGCCTCTGTTTTCGCCCGGCTGCCACCGGCGAGGAGAGCACTTGCCAGCCGCGGCCGACGCGGCGGACAGCATCAGCATGCGGGATGAGCACGCGCCGGGCCCCGGGGACGCACTTGTGAATCCGGGCAGCTGAGGGCGTCACGTGCGCGGGAGAGGAGCTTGGGTCACCGCTCACCAAACCCAGGCGGCGCTGGCGCTTCTTCACAGATGCGGCTACTGTCGAAGATCGGCGGATTCGGGGGAAGGAGGAGTAATGAAGGGGGGAGGGGGGAGCAGCCACCTCATCTCAAATTTGACGTCAGCCCCATGACATTGCCTGGAAAGAGGCGAGATACGAACTAACTTGCTTCTCCCCCACTCCGCACAAAGGAGCAGGCGCTGCTGGAACCGTCATTTAGAGCTGATTAGCCCCTCATCTAGGTGCATTGCACGACGTCACTTGTAACAGCTCTTTGTGGCTAACCAGACCACGTGCAGCCACGCAATGAAACGGAGCCATCCAATGACAGCGGCCTTGACGTGCCCTGGCCGCGCACCAATTCGGCATTTTAGGACGGCAATTCGGCACTGCAATCCCATCCCTATGTGTTTCCTCGTCTGACAACGTGGACGCCGGATTACGGCCGTGGGCCATGTTTGTGGTTCCAGTGAGTCACGGTTTGAATTCGCGCTGGGCGCCGCGATGCTGGCGTGTTGCGGGGGCCAGCTGTAAGTGGTCTGTTTTGACTCGGCGGATCAGGGCGCGACAGTCGGCACAGCGGAAGTGCGGCGGCGGGCGATTCGCGTGGGCGTCCGGCGCTGCGGAGCCGTCCTCGGCGGGTCACGTCCGAACCACGCGGGCGCCGCCGCAAGTGCGGCGCCACCGCGCACCGTCGGCTGATAACGGCAGCCCGTCTCCGTTTCACGACCAGCTCGTCCGACGGGGTTCGACCGGCGCCGGCGCCGGCGCGGTCGTCCTCCCGCCCGGGCGGTGACCCACCTGCGTCGCCGACATCGACGTGACGCACGATCCAGTAGGGCGCCACGGCCACGTACAGGGAGAGCGCCACCAGGCAGAGCGAGAGCGGCACCCAGAGCAGCGTCCAACGGGTGAGACGGCAGCGGCAGCGACCGGGCGGCGACCGGCGGCGGCCCGCCTCGGCCGGCGGCCAGGGCTCCTCCTGCAGGCCGCCCCACCAGCGGTCGGCCTCGGCCGGGTCCAGGCCGAACACCACCCGCTGCTCCAGGCTGCCCATGGCGCGCCGCTGCCGCCCGCGCTGACGCCACGCCCCTCCGCCGGTCCGCAGCCGCGCGCACTGCTCCGCACGCCGCCGCCGACGAGCAACGGGGCGCCCGTGACGTCACCGGTCACGTGACCGCCGGCTGCCGGCCGGGCGGCAGCCACAGAAGCGGCGGCGGGGGCTGCGGGTGAGGGCGAGGGAGGGGAGGAGGGGGGGGGGGGGGGGACTAACGGTGACACACGCTGGGTGTTTGCGTTTTGGTCGATGGTGCATCGATTGTCACCCGCTGTCCGCAGGGGTGAGTCAATGGGAAGCTCGAGAGGGATGCACCTGGATGTAGACCGATTATTTAAAAATGACGCGAGTCAAATCCTGTGGCGTTCGTTGGACTACAAATCTCTGGAGGCATATCAGGGCCGTTTTACCATACTAAGTGTTTTGTGGGGAGGGAGGGCACAACGCACTCGCTTTAATTCCCCCCCCCCCCCCCCCCCCCCCCCAACGGCCCACTCCTCTACCTCACTCACATCTGTTCTGGTCCACTGCAGTCCCACATGCAAGGAGGCAGCCATCCCACCTCATGCTATTTTTAACACAAATTTTAAGTGGCCTAAATCCGACGAGAAATGAGAATTTGTGATCCATATTCGTTTCTTTTTAGTTTCAAACCCATATTCGGAATAAGTGGTCCTGAGCAAATCAATTGAGATCTATCTCTCAGGAAACGATAACGGGTCATGTTTCTGAGCGTATTCGGCGTAGGGATGAAATGGGAAAGCCAGGACGCATGAGAAAGCAAGCGTTTCTAAAAAAGCAAGCATATTAATGGCATGCTAAATGCCGTTTTTTAACTGAGCACTTGGTAAGGATCTGACAACGTTCCAAAGTGAAGATAAACAAAAAAATGACTGGTTTGGTTATTCAAGAATATGGTTCATCGCCTGCATTTAAACAAGTTGCTTGAGACCGGGCCCGCTTCTGTGTCGCGCACTGAGGCTGGAAGCGCGAGGATTCAGGTAGGTCGCCAGTCCCAGTCCTTCTGTGTCGCGCACTGAGGCTGGAAGCGCGAGGATTCGGGTAGGTCGCCAGTCCCAGTCCTTCTGTGTCGCGCACTGAGGCTGGAAGCGCGAGGATTCGGGTAGGTCGCCAGTCCCAGTCCTTCTGTGTCGCGCACTGAGGCTGGAAGCGCGAGGATTCGGGTAGGTCGCCAGTCCCAGTCCTTCTGTGTCGCGCACTGAGGCTGGAAGCGCGAGGATTCGGGTAGGTCGCCAGTCCCAGTCCTTCTGTGTCGCGCACTGAGGCTGGAAGCGCGAGGATTCGGGTAGGTCGCCAGTCCCAGTCCTTCTGTGTCGCGCACTGAGGCTGGAAGCGCGAGGATTCGGGTAGGTCGCCAGTCCCAGTCCTTCTGTGTCGCGCACTGAGGCTGGAAGCGCGAGGATTCGGGTAGGTCGCCAGTCCTAGTCCTTCCAGCAGGCACCGCAACGGGTCAGCCCTGCGAAAAGTCAGCCTTGCGAAAAGCCGGCCTTTTCGCCACACGTGTATTTGTCTTCTGGCTCACAGCTTTATATGGTGCTGTAATGATGTTTATTGACGGTTCTGAAAATTAGGTTGAGGGAAGGATACTTTTTACAAATCTGGCAGAATACTTTCTTAAATGAAGCCACCACCTTTGCCATATTTTTATATTTATCGCTTTTGTTAGATCAAATGCATGTGATTTGATCAGTAATGCCATTTTTTTCGAATTCCTGCTGACCAGCTCAAAATTTCGGTTTGAAGCAGCTGCTCCTGCGGCAGAAATCTCATTGGATTCCCTGACCACCAATATGAAAGTAATTCATTTGTCTTGCCTTTTTCCATTGTGTGTGTTCTATAATGTTGGTAACACACTAGTTTGTCAACATGTTAATGCAATAAAAGCTGCAAAAATTTTAAACAGTTGTAGTGCACCAAGATGGTTGTCATCTTGACGGTGGTCATGACAACTGCAGACAAGAAGCGTAGTGCTTAACAAGGCGTTGGCAACGTAATTTTGACTCGAAGATAATTACAATTGATATCCTGATTATATCTTGACGGTGCTATAGCGGCATACCCAGTGTTATTATTAGACGTAGCTGGTCTTGAGGCTTGTTTCACTGGAGTATATCTCATAAAAACGCTTCAAAGGGGGGGGGGACACTCCTCCAAACATCGAGAATCACAATTGAAAAACACAAATTACCGGACCGGAACTGATTTCAGCCCTCGGATCCCGCTCCCGACATTGCTATCCCTAATGGCAGAGCTTGTCTGCAGCCGTACTCGCAAGGAACGCGTGAGAACGCGCCAGGCACGGACCCGCTTGAGCTGGCTGTCCTGTCTCCCCACGGCTGACTTTCAGCCCAATCCCCACCAGCACGAAATTATTGCCAGCAGACTAAAAGTTTTGACCTAGCGAGGCAACCGTCAAAGTTGCATGAGGTAATTACCTGCGTGGATGAGTGTCTTTTGCAGCTGGCTGATGTTTTTGCTCAGCTGGCCTGATGGGATAAAGAAGCTTTCTCTAAAAGTTCGCTAAGTTTTGAAATCAATATTAGAAGGCAATACAGACACAACATCACACATATAGAAATGCCTCTGCGGAAGAAGTTGTTCACGTCTGCAAAAAGACAACTTTTAATAGAATATTTCGAGAACACATACTACCGTCAACTCCATTGTCGTCATAATCTGATCATTCCATCAGATAACTGGTTCTTTACAGCACAAAGGTGTAGGTTAACCTGGAAAAAATGTTTTGAGGAAATACACCACCAAGCACATTATCGAACCTGAAAAACTCTGTTTACATTCTGCTGTCTAAATGCCCACACCTTGTAAACTAGCTACAGAACCCGCTGCAGATTCTGCAGGCTGTCAGCTGTTGCGGACTAGAGGTGCCACTTCTGAGCTTGCGTGCCCGCAAACAGTGGGTAATTGGGCTCACTAGTGGCCCCCGCTACACCAAGCACGGGACACTTGAAACCTAACAGCCGCGGAATATGCAGCACTTCTCCAGCCAGACCGCACGACACGTGTACGGATAGTAACACGACTCGGTGTTCAATTAATTCAGTACACGCGTTTTTGGCTCGTCCGCTACGGCCTGAGCTCTTGCGGTGTTTTAAACGCATTTTGTTTAACTTACACATATCGGAGGTGTCTTACCATTAAATGTCAATATATGCCCCCTCTCCCCAGACACAGGAAGCTACTCTGTTGGATGCTGCTTTAATAGCAGGCCAGGCTGGGCAGGCACGGTTTGCAAAACCTGTTATCTTTGGCAACTGCCCGTTGTGAGTTAACAAGTGCCAGAGCCATAAATCGCAGTTCTGCAAACATCGCGCTGTATACATTATTAAGCAATGGCATTCAAGCTGTTCGCTGTTTTCCAGTTCTTTGCTGCCTGATCGCAGACGGTTTTTTCAGCAGCTTTTGAAAAGCATTACCGAGCCAACCTTCACATTTCGGTTAACGCATGGATGACAAGATTTCCAAATTGCGATGCGCCGGCAAGCGTGGGTCGAAACCGGGTCCAAATCTTGACAACCTAGTATCGAAGCGACAAGGGATGAAAATAGTCTGACAGAGGAGCGAAAACTGACAATGCATTGCAAAAGTGGGTCGATGCGTGCAGACCGCCACGCGCTCATGAGCGCAGAACGACAGATCTGCCCGTTTTGGGACGTTTCTAAGAATTACTGTCGTAAATCGAGAGCTTTTGGGCCATGGAATTAACATCGACGCGCAGCACTGTATTTTTTCACCAGTATCAATCCGAAAGATTTGCTCTTTGTGATGTTTCGGTCACCATTTGCATAGTCTCAGTCATTACAAATTCATCGATAATGAATTAAATCGCCAACCCTTACCTGAGTCATAGTCGGCCGTTTTTCAAAAATGCATCCGTGTGTTGGCCTAAATATCTGCATTTTTCTCATCACTTGAGTTTTCAATTGCCAAACCACTAGGTCACTGCAAATTTGCCGATTTCGTCGACTAACATGCGAGCCATGACCAGATTCGGGGCCGATCATTTTGCAAGAAATGCTATGTGGAATTAGCGAGTGAGTTTTAGGTCAATGAACCTGCGCCTGTCACATTCTCGTGAACGCTTGGCGTTACGCCGGATTGGCCAAGCCTCTTAGTGTTGCAGATCTCTGCCTGCCTTGCGCGATCACGTGGCACCGAAATTATCTTATTTTATTCTGGTCGACCAATAATAAACGTAGTCACCATTCAAAGCGTGGGCTTACTGTCAACAACTCGACGCGTGCCATGCGGCATGATTGGGTAAGAGCGGCGCCGACTGACGTCACAGTGGCACCGTCCGGCGACCAGCAGGGTTATGATCTGGACAAGGAACGACCGGCCAGCAGCCAGTTTCAGTTTGAGTGCCATGAAGTGAGTTTTTGGGAAATATTGACAGTTTGGTTCGAAAGGTGTCCAGCTCCATTACTTTACTTTTGGCATGATCTACTTGATGCGAGTGGAAATCTCTCTCATTTGTTATTATTGACGAGGTTACGTCAAGATTACTGCTTGTGCACGGCACGAGCAACTTCTGATGAACAGTGGGACAGGAGATGGGAGAAAACAATTTCAGGAGAAAAGAATCAAGATGTATCTAAGAGAATTTGAAGAACTTAAGAACCCTCTAAGTTTAAAAGCATAACACAACGCGAAGAAAATCACTACGGCTATCGAGGACATTTGGCGTCAGTGAACACGGATTTGACAATGGCTGGAGTTAATCGAGGAAAGGGACAACAGGAACAGAATGGCAGGAATCATAAATATTTTATCATTTACCAGAAAAAGAATGGCAGGAAAATAGCCGACGAAGAGGTAAGCGGTGTTGCTGTGAACCAAGAAGTATCAATGGTGGCATCTGGCGCACTAAACAATTACACGGACGGAAACTAGAAATTGCTGCGTAGATCCGGAACGATGAAGGAGAACTTCGCGCAATGATAGCAGAGGGTAAGACACCGATTTATGCCACGCAGACTTAAATTGTTCATCTGGACGAGCTGACAGGGCAACTGTTGATGCAGCGGAGGGTCTTCATAGTCAGAGGAATTCTATGGAAATCATGAGTGATTCTATGGAATTCTGTGGAAGCAATAAAGGGCGATGTGTCAGATTCTGTCAGCCCAGAGAACAAAGATGTGCGACACTGGATATCCCAAGATATGCCTCCAAGGCCATAAAATGCTGGGTACTTTAAGGTTTTGCCTAGTAGGAATCAAAATATTCAAGTATACCAGAATCAAGATTAAAGGCAGATGTGGGATGTTTTACCAGAAACAGCTGTGCTGAGCTAGCCGCATCTTTGATGTGGTTGTGACGATTAAGCGTAATCGCGTTAATCAATCGTAGAGGGCCTGAAGTTCGGTGTGGCAGTAGGGAGGTATGTGGTGTTTTGGTTCACATCATTTTGAAGTAATGTTACATGCATCTCGTTAAATCTAATATATATTCGTCCGTGCTCACACACACTGTGTCTCAGTTTACAGATGGCGCATCGTCAGCATTCTGCAGCATTATTGATCACGTAGTGACTTTGTTACGTCGCAGTGATTTAGTTACGAAAGGTGTGGCTTAGGCTACCGGCTGTGGAATGTTGTGTAAGAAATGGCTGCTCAAGATATTCCAACGAATACCCATGCTGCAGCTAAGAATCTTGTCGTTTTCCAATAAAGGAATACTTGGGTAGTTGTCATCTACGTGGAATTTTAATATTCGACGCATACAAGCATAACACCACATCATCACGTACATATAGATTACCACCCGGAAAAAATGTCATGCGGTAATCAGATTACTTCAACGCTGTAGTGATCGCATTGAACCGTTTCATTGATAAATGAATGATAGTATAAGAAAATGGAGATATTTGTCATGATGTTATGCTATGCAAGCATCTGTTGTGACATTTAACTAAATAAATTTATCGACCTGCACTATTTACAGGAGGCCGCATGAAAAAATGGTTGAGATTGCTGGCATTGTTCAGCCTGCTTCACATTGCAAAGTTATGTGCGCTCTTCAGATCAGGAATACCAACCTGGTACATTATTGGTGGGCTGCGCTGGCGGCCCTATCACCCAATGCCCCCTCCCCCTCCCTCCCATTCAATGCGTGTTTCTCATTGAGTCAAAACACTACGTTTTAACCAAATGCCATTTGTATTCTGCACTTTGTATCATTCATCCAAAATTATCGTTTTTTAGCCACTGCATTAGCCATTGCCATCAAGTAATGTCTATCGCAGGTGAAAACCGTGTGATATTTAACATTTATCTATTTTTTATGACACTACAGCGACAACATCGGAGGTGCCAACCAACATTTACTGGTGCATCTCAACAGTGTGTGTGTGGGGGGGGGGAGGGTGCAGGGCCCCTCACAAGATGATGCAGATAGACATGCCTGCTCCAAAGCTAATACTGCCACATACAGTTGCCTTCATGTTCAAATTCTATGTTACACAATGGCCCTGAGCTTGGTACCTAAGCTAAATGTGAGCAGAAAATGTCGCAGTTACCGGTTGTTATGGGTTTTTATTGCACCCGAAATTTGTGGTTGCAGAGAAGAAAAAAACATCTTTGTGAGTAATGTTAAACCTTAGGCTTATGCTGTGAGGCTACTGAAGAAACAGCACTCACGATTTCATGCTGGCAGTACAGAATAGTTTGTCATCCGAGGGACTACTTCAGCATGATAACTTTTGTATAAGTCGAAGTTTGGATCAAGTATTGTGATATTTTGCATCTGAATGCTGAGCTGTAACCTATATTCTCATCATAATGCCTAGTACACAATAGCATAACATAATTTGTGGAAAATTGATTTCTTTGTGACAATTGTAGTAAGCATTTAGTGAAAAATAGTGATAAGAAATATTGTATCAACAACTCATGCTGCATTTTTTAAAGGATTTGCACGGCAAGGTATGGCCCCGGGTGGCCTTGGGCCTATTCAGTGTACGAATTGCCTTGGAGAGTCCATGCTGCATATGTTTCTGACAATAATGTGTCCTCCAAGCTAGCTAAGCTGCCTCTTCCACTCCAGCTGCTTCGATGTTCTTGCTCTGGGATCAGTGGGTGATAGCGAAGCTCACGAAGTGCAAGGCTTGGTGAGCAATAAGATGAGCGTGTGCGTGTGTTCAGCTACTAATTATTTATTGAGCAGCTTGTTACGAAAGCTAGATTTTGTGACTCAGTTATTTAGCGTCGCCCATGGTAAAACATTTTAATTATTATGTAAAACCTCCCTGCTGATATGTGAAGGGAGGATATTCACATAGTCCCCAGATATTTCACACGTTTCAGGCCTCCCAAATCATTGAGGTAGGCCTTTGAGATCTTTACAGTTCAGGGTAGGTGTGCAGAACCAGCTCGCTGTCATGACAACAAGTTTTAATATTAAACGTATGCTATCAACTATCACGCACAATTGCTTCCCATACTTGGTGTAGTTTTCTATCCAACAATGGTGGTGGGACCCCCCCCCCCCAACTTAAAGATGTAAGTGGGTCTAATTTGGATAACCACGTTTGTGTGTAAATCATGGGTACATGTTGTCATTTTCCTTGCTAAGTCCTTCCGAACTGTTTTGTGGAACTACGCGCCTATTCCCAAGGCTCGAGAAACAGGCGTCCCATGGTGGAAGACTATCCATAGAGGGCCGAGGGCGGAGAAGAGAGTTTCTTCAGCGTTTAGATCATCGTTTGTGGTTTAAACACGTAATCTGCCCGCGGACCAACGTCAGGTAGCCGGCACATTCGCTGTTCGGACATCCAGGCGGACACAGTGCCTTGCGTTCGTACCGTAACGGCAGCTTTGTGCAGACGCTGGCGACGCATAAATCAAGACGATACATGGGTATCAATGCACCGACATTTAAGAAGACGACCAAAAAAGGGTCAGCGATTGCAGGCCTGTCAGTCTAACCTCACTAGTATGCAATATCTTAAAGGAATTCATTTAGGCTAGCATTCAGTCACACTTAGGCATCAGTAGATAACTAGTAGTCAGCATGGTCTTCCTTCTTGTAGGTCCTGTTTGACAAATATTCTGGGGTTCATGAAGCATGATACTAGTCAGATAGATAAAGGTAATAGTTTAGGTGTAGTTGATCTATATTTTAGTACGGTATTAGGTAAGGTGTCACACCAGCGTCTGCTACATCAAATAGAATTGCATTCATTGAGGGAAAATCCTTGGCTGGGTACGGCTATGGCTGTTAGTCAGGAAACGAAGAGTGAGGCTCGATGGTACATCTCAGTGGGAGCTAGTAGAGAGTGAGATTCCACAAAAGTCGGTATTGTACCCTTTGCTCTTTATTATTTTCCCGAGTAATACTGAAATAGGATCAGAGAGTAAGCTTGTTAAATTTGCTGACAACATCGGATTGGAAGGAGTGTCAAAAAATACCGGCCAGGTGAACCAAATTCAGCTTGACTTTGAAAAACTAGTGAGCTGGGCTTCTCTGTGGCGGATACTTTTCAATTATGATAACTGTATGGTGATGAATTTGGTAGTTTTGGCAGTGGGGGCAATAACTGTAGAATGGGAGGCCGGGAGTTACATCAGATCCAGGAAGAAAAGAACTTACGGGTTATCATTTCCAGATATTTAAAGGCTGAAAAGGAATGTCGGGCTGCTAGGAGCAAGGCGTTTCGGCTGCTGGGACTTACTAACAGGAATGTCTATCGCAAGAGAAGGAATCTTGTCAAAAGTTGTATTCAGCTTATGTCAGACCACACTTAGAGTATTGTGCACAGGTTAGTCCCCGTGCTTCCAAAAAGGTATGGATAGGCTGGAATGAGTACGGTGAAAGATTGCTGGAATTACACACGGGATTGGCGACTAGGAATATAAGGATAGGATTAGAACCTTGAGCTTGTATTCACTGAAATATCGTAGGGTTAGAGAAGACCTGATAGAGGTGTTCAAGATTATGAAAGAGATAGACAAGGTAGATCTACGTGCGGCACTGGAAATAAGGCCGAGACTTAAAAAAAACAGTTTCATTTAGCAAAAGGTAGGAGAAGAAGTATAAAGAGGCAAATATCACTTAGAGAGTAGTGAGTCATTAGAATGGACTGCCAAACGAAACTGTAGAAAGTCCGTCTCAAGCGACGTTTATAAGTAATTTGCACTAAACCCATCGGTCTGCGAATCTCATTTGTAGCTAAAGTCATGCAGGTAAGGTGGCTAGATTAGCTTCCAGCGTGTGTGCGGAACCTGAGGTGGCCCGACCTCGATAGTCTATCGTGGCTCTTGGTTGATCAGATGTCTCTTTGTCTTACGTCTTTATGAGACAATTCGGCGGCGTGATGACAGACCAGCACATTTACCATTCCGACGGTTAACCGACGACCAGGAGCTTAACATTGATCAAGAGGACCTCTAGTTGAGAAACCGTCGGTTTATGAGGCCTCACTATCCCATGGCGTCCGAGACGGCACCACTGACCGTACAGCCGGAAGGGCAATAGACGGCAGGTAGCAGCAATGTCACCACACCGCTGCTTTGCTGGTCCTGAGGCGGCACTGCCGGCTCTGCACAGTAGTGGCCCGCAGCATCACACCTCAAGCACCAAGCACAGCGCCTGGGTCTACCTCCGGCCGCGCTGCGGAGGCCGGCTCCGGACGGCCCCCGTCGCGATGAGTTTCATACGTCAGACACAATAAGGCTATGCGACTTATCTAACAGGGTGTAGTCCGGCTGCCTGCCTGGTAAACTATATGCGTAAAATGCCTAAGGTAAATTTAATAGCTCAATACGTCCCACAATACGTTTCATATATATATATATATATATATATATATATGATATATATATATATAGATACATATAGAGAAGGTATATATATTATATATATATATAGATATATATATATAGAGAGAGAGAGAGAGAGAGAGAGAGAGAGAGAGAGAGGAGAGAGAGAGAGAGAGAGAGAGAGAGAGAGAGAGAGAGAGAGAGAGAGAGAGAGAGAGAGAGGAGAGAGAGAGAGAGAGAGAGAGAGAGAGAGAGAGAGAAGAGAGAGAGAGAAGAGAGAGAGAGAGAGAGAGAGAGAGAGAGAGAGAGAGAGAGAGAGAGAGAGAGAGAAGAGAGAGAGAGAGAGAGAGAGAGAGAGAGAGAGAGAGAGAGAGAGGAGAGAGAGAGAGAGAGAGAGGAGAGAGAGAGAGAAGAGAGAGAGAGAGAGAGAGAGAGAGAGAGAGAGAGAGAGAGAGAGAGAGAGAGAGAGAGAGAGAGAGAGAGAGAGAGAGAGAGAGAGAGAGAGAGAGAGAGAGAGAGAGAGAGAGAGAGAGAGAGAGAGAGAGAGAGAGAGAGAGAGAGAGAGAGAGAGAGAGAGAGAGAGAGAGAGAGAGAGAGAGAGAGAGAGAGAGAGAGAGAGAGAGAGAGAGAGAGAGAGAGAGAGAGAGAGAGAGAGAGAGAGAGAGAGAGAGAGAGAGAGAGAGAGAGAGAGAGAGAGAGAGAGAGAGAGAGAGAGAGAGAGAGAGAGAGAGAGAGAGAGAGAGAGAGAGAGAGAGAGAGAGAGAGAGAGAGAGAGAGAGAGAGAGAGAGAGAGAGAGAGAGAGAGAGAGAGAGAGAGAGAGAGAGAGAGAGAGAGAGGAGAGAGAGAGAGAGAGAGAGAGAGAGAGAGAGAGAGAGAGAGAGAGAGAGAGAGAGAGAGAGAGAGAGAGAGAGAGAGAGAGAGAGAGAGAGAGAGAGAGAGAGAGAGAGAGAGAGAGAGAGAGAGAGGAGAGAGAGGAGAGGAGAGAGAGAGAGTTGGTTGTGGTCTAGTCTTGTGGGAGTGTTTTGACATTATTGAGCGATGTTAAAGTTATACAGACTGCAGCCAGCCGCGTTGTTTTGCTATGGTGTCTTGTCGGAAAGTAAAAACAAAGCGGTATAAACCTATCAGTCGTCTACATTCGGAGGAACCACTGAAATGTGTCGGTCTTCAGTTCAACGTGAATCTTCGGTGAACAGATGCAAAAACCTGACAATCGTTGTCAGCTAAAACAAACTAATAGCCGTTGTCGTTCGACCGTGACCACCAACACAAGCCGTGTCGAACATGCCTAATGGGGGTGGTGCGCCTGCACCCCGCCTTGCGGCAATCAGTGGGGATTTCCATGGCAGACATTATTAGTCGTGCAAATCAACTTACAGTCTTTTTTCCGGATCCGTACACGTCCAATTACGTCTAGAGCCACATAACATCGACTCTATGTCGATTACCAAAACCTGGTTTCGACGATGAACACCGAGCAAAATTATAATGATGCCCAACGACAACATTTTTTGCTGAGACAGAGCAGGCAAATGTATTAAACCAGAGCTGTATATACTCTTTTCTTGGGAGACTCCAACGACATAACGTCACTGAGAGGAAATTGGGTCACATCCGGGAAGTATCCTGTTTTTGGTGTAATTGTTGCTACTTTTCCCGCTCGACCTCGCCAATCCTGTTTTGCGAAAATCACTGGTATGGTGGAGTCTTAACGGTCGTGACACCCGTAAGATTCGTCACCAGATTACACCCCAGTGTCATTTCTAGGGCTTTGAGCCAATTTCGCCAAAAAAGACAGGGCTGAGATCCACGACTTCCATTGGTCGGGCCCCAAAGTCAATGAGAGACCCCTGTGTCAGTCAGGGGACCACAGTGCCTAACAAGGATCCAATATTGACAACGAGCTCATAGTCGGCCTGGGACAGTTTTCGGGGGGCCCACAGTGGAGCCAAAGGGTTCTCGGGACCGATGATCAAGTGCTCGATTGGAGGGCACGAAGGCAGGGCCGGGCCACCAAACATCAGAAGGCTACTTTCACCAATTGGGGACACCCTGGAACAAGGCGGGTCTCTACGTCGGTCATAGACCATCAACGCCAAACAGTAGACTCCGTATTGGTCTGAGCTCTGTGGGACCATTTCCCAAGCAGGAACAAGGTCGGAATTCGCGGTTTGCATTGGTCGGGGCCCTTGAAACAATGAGCGCTTCTTTGTTGGTCAGAGACCCACAATGCCTAATAGGGGAGGCCCTGCAACGAACGGAGGGCTCTCATCATAGGCAGGGCCCCGATACCGAACGGAGGGCTCTCATCATGGGCAGGGCCCCGATACCGAACGGAGCGCTCTCATCATAGGCAGGGCCCCGATACCGAACGGAGCGCTCTCATCATAGGCAGGGCCCCGATACCGAACGGAGGGCTCTCATCATGGGCAGGGCCCCGATACCAAACGGAGCGCTCTCATCATAGGCAGGGCCCCGATACCGAACGGAGCGCTCTCATCATAGGCAGGGCCCCGATACCGAACGGAGCGCTCTCATCATAGGCAGGGCCCCGATACCGAACGGAGGGCTCTCATCATGGGCAGGACCCCGATACCGAACGGAGGGCTCTCCATCCCATTTCAGCCAGCGGCCAGTTACGACGAATTATGTTATTATTATGAATTATGACGTAATAATTATGTAAATAACTTATTCATAATCTAATAAATTAGTTGCGTAGTCTTCATGCTAATCATAAGACATTACTATTGGACTAACAATTATTGGGCTACAAGGGATTTTTTGCATCAACAAAAGCCCTGCTTCTATTTGGAAGGGAATAGCCGGGTCAGGGTGCCTCCGGCGTCAGGAAGGTGATCAGTGTATGATGCATTCCTCTTAGGGTTTCTGTGTCGGTCAGGGCATCCCCTCAGTGTCACCGGCATGGCAGCCGGCAGGCATCCGACACTGTAACCGAGTGTCACCGGAAGCCCCTGACCGGAAATATAACGTGCTCCCTATTGTTCTACCCACTGGGTCTCTCGCCCAGAACAGGAAAGGGGTTTCCTTAATGTTCAGCAGGGTCGCTCACAATGAGGTCAAAGATGAAAAATACCAACACAAACGAGGCGTCCAACCTTGCTCAGGATAATCATGTGAAACAAATTGCATAACTCAGTTCTGGGCCTGCGTGTTCACAATCTTGGGAGCGAAAACACCACTGGCCGGGACTACAGTTTCTGTGAGACCGAGCGGGGTTGGTCACTGCGGCTAACACCAGGTAGTCGGCGCATAGCGCCCGAGAGTAACCATCGTGAAATAATGCCGCCAAAAGTCTTTGAAACAATTCATACCATTCAGAAATTGGACCGCGGCGTATATTCTAGTTGAGTGATTTCTAGCTTATCCTCGGATGGAATATACAGCGACAGCAGCAAGAAAATAAAAATTCTACCTTTACTTGTCCAGTTCTACCGTCAAATTCTTGCAACTGTGCGCGGTGCTATGAACACTGATCCGTTCATGCCATCAATCTAAAAATTGCACAGGTAAATTGTGCATACTCCCGGAACATCTTCCAAGCGTTTCAAATGATATCCTAAAACGCTAAAAGGTACTTCCTTTACAAAGGAAGACAACAAAAGGTACTTCCTTTACAACGACAACCTTAATAAAGGTTGTCGTTGTCATCCGCCCGTTGGCCACCTCCTAATAATAAACGCAAGACCGACACCGCACGGCCCCGGGAGACTGCAACGCCAGGCGTCGAATTTTGTGGAAAAACTTGTGAGCACGCAAGGTCAAAATTGGGTTACATATTATCCCCTTCTTGTTGAACAAACCTGAGCATTCTGAGAGCAAAACGGGTTGATATGAATGTAAATTTACGACCTCATCTTTGGTCTATGATCTACGTTTACGATGCCCTGTACAACCCAGAAAAATTGAGTGCTGTCGACTTGGAAAAAGTCCACTGAAACATTGTACAATTAATGGCTCCGGCATGTTTCCTTCAGCTTAGTGACTTCAAAATTCAAACCGCATTGTGTTTAGTGGTGACTCTTGGCTATCATGAAGGGTAGAACACTCCTCGAAATCAAGAGAGCCATATCCGATGGTTTCTTTTTTGGGTGGGAGCATTTCCCCAGTGGAGGGGTTTGATCAACCCTGTGTCCCAACCCCAATTACCAGGACCCTAATTGTGTCCCTGCGGCTCCACTCATTGAGCACAGAGAACGCGAACTTAAGTATCATCGCATGGTAACTGAAAAGCCAGATCAATTAGCAACGCTTTTACAATCAGCCCGCATAACGCATGACATTGATGTGACGGGTGTTCCATTTTCCACACGCTCGAAGTGAAACGGGTGAGGGCTGCTTTCCCTTCAGAGGCACAGCAGCTTGAAGCAGTGTCCTTCAGAATTACAGCTGGCTTGCATTTCGTGTCTCTTGAAAAGAGCGGGGAAAAGGGATTCTCAACAGGAGAGCATTGCTTAAGTGTATTTGTGCAAAGCTTGAAAACCATGTCCTTAACTTTTGCGTGGAATCCACATTAATAGCATTTCGGATGAATTCGTTAACATAAATATTTGCTGAAATGCATATGTTTTATCGATAAAATTTTGGTGCAATGAGAGCCTGGGTATAAATGTCTCTAATCTTGTGAACGGATGAATGAATACAAAACAATTTCTAAGTACAGAATGGTGAATTATACACCATTCAATTCTTCAGCATGAAAGAGAAAGCTGTAACTGCATCCCGTCACGCCTTACAAAACAGGTGCCTTTATGAGAAGCAGATGCAGTCTGTGAGGCTCCCATGCATGACTGCTGTGATTACGCACATGAACTTTAAAAATCCATGTAAGCGTAGCATATATATTATATATATATATATATATATATACTGTATGCCATTAACACATATAGATCCATAATATATATATATATATATATATATATACACAAATATGTATATAATCCCAAAATTCTTCGCCCTGACCCCTTATGTCGGCTTCGGCGAATCTGGCCTCTCAATAATTTTCAGAAATCGACACCCACGGCCTCAGCTCTGAAGTGCTCCCTGATCTCTCACTCCGTAACGACCTCATGGAGACCCATCGGATTCCGTCAGGATTTGGAAGCTCTGATTGGAAACGTGTCTGAGGTGTCGCCCCAGGTAGAGATGGCATTAAAAACAGACAATGTCACCGAGCGCTCTGGAGAAGCATAAACATAGGTGAATAACATAGAGTGTATGAAGCGAATCGCTGGATGTTCGGAAACTGCTACCCCGCTTGTTACCCAACATGCTATGAAGGAGTATGCGCAGAGATAAGCGGAGAAGTATTCGATTGAAGCTCTGGCTCTCATCGATAAATTGCACATGGGCGACTTTATGGCCTCTTGCGAGTCAGACACGATAGCTGCCAAGGCTAGGAGCCAAGTAAGTGAAGTCATGCAGCAAGCCGCGGAAGTCGACAAGGAAGTGGAAGTCAACCCGTGAAGAGGTGGCGAAGACGGTTCCCTTGGAGAAACGAGCTAACGATGCTCAACACGTCATGGAGGAACGAAGAGCCGCGTCAACAAAAGAAGACCACTTGTCGGTGGATGCTTTTCCAAACAAGAAACCAGTTTCGAGCTCACCAGAAGAAGGTGCTTATAGCAGATAGCTGCCGTCTTCGATTCAATTTGCTTATTCGTGTCAATTGTCATGCGGCCAAATATGCTACTCCCGGATGCATAAACGCGCGGCGTTGATTGGGACGATCCCCTGCCGGAAAATTCGGAATTTAGGTAGAGAGCATGGGTTTCTGAGCTCTCTAGTCTGAGCTTTCCTTCAGATCCGAGATGCCTGCAACCCGCCCATGAAAAGTCGAAACGGCAAATTCATATAATCTGCGATGATTTGACACAAACATAAGCAGCGAGTGTCTACGTGGGGTCTGAATATGATGGCACACGCTCTTCACGACCGACTCTTGCACGCGCCAGGGTCACAATAGAAGCAAGGCAGCCCACCCATCCCGCGCCACCATCCCGCCCCTTGAGATCATGAGCATACTTCTAGGCTTACACTTCATGAAGAAAGTCTGCAAGTCCCTTGAGATGGCAGCTGAACACTTTTATTTCTAGTCGGACTCAATGAATGTCTCGTGTTGGGTCAGGAACGATAGCCGTCGCTTTCAAGCGTTCGTAACCCATTGAGTCTCCAAGAAAAGGGAGATGACAGGACCAGCACGTATCTGGCTCTGAAAGTACAGCAGATCTGCCGACAAGAGACCTGAATCTCCACTACCTACGCAGTATTGGTCTTTTGGTGGCAGGGATCAAAGTATCTACTGAGGAAAGAATGTGAGTGGCCGCCCAAGAAATGATTTAGCAAAGCAAAATGTGACGAAATCAAGTCTCGAAAGCAGAGTTATCAGCAAAACATCGTTGAGCACAAGAGTTTCGGAAGAGCCGACTGACTACAGACTTCGGCCGGAGACGTTCTCCAGCTGGAGCAGGTTAGTACGAGTGATTACCTGGGTGTAGCGGTTTGTTGCTGCCTTGCGAGGAACAAGATAAGCAAGTGACAACACTGCACCAGCAGAGGCTTCAGGAGCTGAACCCGAACTAGAAAAGTTGGTAAGAGCCGAGAAGCTTCGGGTTAACAGTGCACAGAAAGACTCGGCTCAGTTTTGAAAGCAATGAGCCTAAAGGACAAGACAACACATCAACAAATCGCTCAAGCGGAAAGCTTTGTCATCAGAGCTCAGGCTCTTATCACGAAAACATTACATCAGCAAACTGACCATTAGACAGCATGGTGAGAACGCCGACCACGAAATCGGAACATAGTACACTTGGGCAGAGAACAAAAGGCGCTTCTGGATATTTGAGACCCGCTAAGTCATCAAGCCACGCATACAAACCTGCGTAGTTTGTCAAAAAAGCCACAAGAAATGAGGACGGGTTATGACCTTAAGACTGGCAGTTCGGTGTGTCTGTCATTTCGTGCATTAGCCGAAAGTGCTGTTGATTGTGCAGGACCGTTTGAGATGCGACAGGCACGGAGAAAAGCACGGCAGGAGAGACATTTGTGTCTGTTCAGCTGCCTGCAGGCAACAGCTGTTCATCTCGTGCTTACCTTGACTAGGCTTGTCTTGACACAGACAGCTTTATTCGGGCTCTCATGAGATTTGTGCCGCGAAGAGAGAGAGACCGTCTGAGATCAGATCAGACAGCGGCTGCAACCTCGTTGGAGCTGCCAGGGAATGAAGAAACTTGTTAGAGGATCTCGACACGAACCTCACCAAAAAAAGTCGCTGATCAGTAAGGTCCGCTCGCCTATAAACCAGCAGGTTGGTGCATAGGCGAGAGAACTGCAAACACAAAGTGCACCTGCGGTCTTTGCGGATCACACAACTGACTTTTGCAAGATTTAGAGGTCTAGGTGCAAAACTCGTAACCACTTGCGTTAGAGTCGCATTCATAATCGGTGGAGGTTGCTGACGTCAGTCGTAGTCAGTCCAGTCATCAGGCTAAACACCAACTGTAGAGTTGTCTGCATCGCATAACGTGCGTGACGTTTCCGTTTTCTGCCGTGCGGTGTTATCATTCATGATCGCTTATGGCCTAAGGACGCGTCTGCACATGCGCCAAGGACATTACCCGAAACCGTTCCACCTAAAACAGGATCTGCGATCACACCACACATCCATTAAAATGCTGCCATCCCCAGTATTCTCTCTTCACCCGTTTGTAATCGCTCTAACCGATCACCATTAAGTACATCCCGAGCGACGCGCGTCTTTCAGCGCGTCAGCCACGCCCGATCACCTTCTGAGCACCAACAGCCGGAGCGCCGAGGACCGATGCCCCCGGCTGGCACCGTGATGATGATGACCCGAGCGCGACGCCAATGCTGTTAGCTGGGCACGGCGGGAAGCCCAAGAGTTAATAGCCCGCGGGCACGTCACGGCCAGCAAAAACGAGCGGCTGCAGTGGCGCGGTGACGTCGTATCGGTACTGTACAGGCGCGCCGTGTCTGGGGCGCGTGGAGGAGCCGGCGGCGCGGCTCCGGCTGCAGCCGGGGTGATATACATGCAATCAGCCTGGTGCGCCTCCAGTCGAGCGCCCTCGATTGTGAACCGGGGCTCGGAGAATCACTCAATAATGGTGGCTTAATGGAAGGGTCTGAGGTCCATTCAGTGGATTACGCCGGTTGCCTGTCAATGAGGCCCCAATAATTGCGATCTGCCGAAACGGGTTCAGTTCGCTAGTTGCGCGCAAACTGCGGGAATCATTCAGCCCTTGCCTACATTCAATATTCGACAACACCCACGCGTGGGAAAAAGCAGTCTCAGTCGATGCCTCGTCACGCTCAGCAGGGTCCCAGCTTTGCATCTTTTGAAAGTAAAGCTTCTCGCCCATGTTTGCATCAATCCGTCAACAGTTCACCGAGGCTACCAAGAAGCGTCTCAAAACCACTAGCACAAAAGTACCGCAAGGGTTTGGAAAGGCACACTCTTAGCACCCCAATGATTTTTATGAAGTTGCGCTTAAGCTCTTCAAACTTAGACGGAAGAACGTCTCAGAAAGTGCGGGTGCCAATACCATTTTTGAAGTCGAATCTTCCCATGCGGCGCGATAGGTTCAATGCTCTGCATTTTCGAAAGTGGGTTGTCATGCCACGTGCGGAACCCTCTTCCTGCGTCCATGATTTCAAGCACGCCGAGTTCTTATTAATGAGCTCATTTAATGCGGTCTAAACCACAGGTGCCAAGCGACCTTCATGAACGACGCTCGAAAGTTTGGAAAAAGTCATATAGTTTTGTCCTTCCCAACACAGAGAGCATGTCATGGAACTGCCGCGCGTCGTGGCCGAATCACCTGGCATCACTTCCCCAAACATTACTCCCTCTCCCTTCATCCCGATCTCCTACCTGTGGGGAGAGGCGATGCTGCCCCCTTTCCAGATGTGGGAAGTTAGCTAACATTCAAATAGTTGAATGTTTTTTTAAGTTCACTGTGCCCATGTTAAAGAACCGATTTCATCGGGCAGAGGCACATCAGCCTGCAATACAGGTGACTTTCATATGTCTAAACACATTTGGAACTGCCAACAGAAATGGAAATCTTAGGCGGTTCCAAGCCAGTCAAAAAGGGTCTATTTCAACCACGAGAAACTTATGAATCTTAGTCTATCTTAGATGATATTAACGTCAGATTTATACTCTGCATGTCAATCTGTGGTGTTAAATGTAAGGTACATAGGCAGACCCAGACAACAACAAAGTAAAGCACTCGTCACCAGCATCACTTTCTTCGTTACTCCGCCTACCTTCGACCACCTGAGTGCTCTCCTGCCAAAACACTTGTGATGCACATTAGGCGTGACACATGCACACCCTTGCATAACCTAATCTCCCACCCTTGTCCTACCCCTAAATATGACCTACACACACCATCGCGATGAAACGATGCGTCACTCGCTTTGTCACGCGCCGGGGGATGGCTGTGGAAATCGAGAGCCTGAAGCAGGCTGAGGTGATTTGTCGTGTCCAGAAAGTATGACAACTGCATGCATCTCGGAAACGAACTCGATCCACGTTGGCAGCACGTGCAAACCAGCAAAGCTGCAAGCGATGCACCAGTGTGCTCCCCAGTTTCAGACCCTTGGTGCGCTTCTGCCAGGGCATTTGTGCGCAAACTAAGTGTTTATGAGATACACGATTATATCAACGGTTGATATACATGATTATAGTAACGTTACCGATTACTTGACCCGTGATCTTAAGTCTACGCCCAAATGGGACGGAAGTGTGTGGAGCAGCGTAATGCTTGATAGTGTCTTCGCACAGCATTTTGCTTACTTAAGAACAGAGGTCTGGAACCGCCCCTGCACGACCAATTTCTTTCAAATTTTGACATAGCACGTGCACATTAACTCCATGAGGACTCATGACGATAAATGGGGAACGTCAGAGAAAAGCACAGTGGAAGTGTGCGCAGAATCTTGCTCCAATTCTACCTCCGCCAGGATTACGACTAATTCAGCTGTAGCCACATGTTACAATGATGAACGGTTTGTTTGTTGGTTGGAAGCTTCGGTTGCTGTCGTCATCTGCTGAGGGGTAGCTCGGGGCTGGAAGGCCGAGTTAAGGATCAAGAGGTCTCTCTCCCTTCCTCTTACTCTCTCCCCCCCCTCTCTCTCTTCTATCTCTCCTCTTTCTTCGTGTATTTAAATTAGCATTTGTGACACACACACACACACACACACACACACACACACACACACACACACACACACACACACACACACATATATATATATATATATATATATATATATATATATATATATATGCATGAACGACCTTTATCACAGCGATGTTGTGACGGATTATCCCGACGCAGCACAAACTGCCAGCCCGTAGGCACTCTCCTTAAAGTGAAATCGTCCGTGCAAAGTGGTTATTGACGGTGTTTATACTGATTGGCTATGAAGCAGCACGGGAAGAGCTTTGATCTTGACGTACCGAGGGGACCCTAGAACGTTGATATGCGATAGTAGTGGCCGCCAACGACTTAGTTGGCGATGAGACGCGAGGATATGTTATGATGTGAGGCGATGATATACTTTACTGGTCCGCTAAGACATTAGCCTTATTCCTCGAAACAAAACAGGGGACTGGAGATAAAGTTGGGTTGATATTTCGGCAACATGCCTCTATCGAGACAAAAGCAGAAAATACAACGAAAGAAAAAACCTTCTGCTTTTGTTTCGATAAAAGCATGTTGGCGAAATATCAACCCAACTATATGCCCATTCTCCTGATTTTCCCGAGGAATAATTATAATACTACTGTCTTATCTACGTGAATTATCTATGTGAATTATCTATGTCATATTACCTTTCACTGGTTTGTAACACTGCGCGTTGTTTTCGGTTTTGAGCCGACTATTGCAGTATCATCAGTGACCCGGGGCTTTATGATCGATGCATTTAGGTCTTAGGTAGAGATGGAGTGGTCCTGTCCAACACGTGCCACGCAAGTTAATGTGAATCAAATCAAAAGTAAATGCCTGTGCCCTTTTAGCCCACGTGTTTTGTCCGTACCGACTCCCGGTAAGTCGTCTACACTTAATTGTAACCTGCACAGTCCCCTTGTCTTTTGATTAGGAGGCTACAGCCTAAACCATTGCAATTTTCCACAACAAACCTTCCTGATGAAATAAGCTTGTTTTCTTTACTAAGGAATTTTTTGGCAGCAGTAAATATCCATTCATTAAAGCCCAAACGTTTGTGGGCCCCCACGATGTTTTTTTTAGCCCGTTTCTTGAGGAAATGGTTTCCGGCAAAAGCCGACTTTATAAAGGGATCAGTAAGCGCCCTAGCGCGAGCGTGCTTCCATCTCCTGAGGGCAGCTTCAGGAGAACAATGGGCTCGTCGGCAGCGGCGGGAGTTACCGGGTGGCGGCCGGAGCGCACGCCTGGTCGGTCTATTGATCACCTGGCTCGCTCTCGCACCGCCCGATTGCCCCCAGGGCGGATCAAGCCGTTTAATTACCCCGACTACGGCGAAAGATGAGCCTGGCGACGGCGCCTCTGGAACAGCGCGACGCCGACGGAATAAGGCGACGCCGCGGAGGTGCGACTCGACGGTGTGGAAGCCGTTGAGAATGGAGCGGGTAGGAGAGAGGTTGAGAGAAAGAATATGACAGGGAGGGGGGAGAGAGGGAGAGAGGGTGAGAGAGAGATGGAGAGAGAGAGAGAGAGAGAGAGAGAGAGAGGAGAGAGAGAGAGAGAGAGAGAGAGAGAGAGAGAGAGAGAGAGAGAGAGAGAGAGAGAGAGAGAGAGAGAGAGAGAGAGAGAGAGAGAGAGAGAGAGAGAGAGAGAGAGAGAGAGAGAGAGAGAGAGAGAGAGAGAGAGAGAGAGAGAGAGAGGAGAGAGAGAGAGAGAGAGAGAACTTAGTGTTTGGTTGAACGGACCATTGCTCCTTATTAAAATCTTTCTCTCCCCCTCTCTGTCTCTCTGTCTCTCTGTCTCTCTCTGTCTGTCTGTCTGTCTGTCTGTCTGTCTGTCTGTCTGTCTGTCTGTCTGTCTGTCTGTCTCTCTCTCTCTCTCTCTCTCTCTCTCTCTCTCTCTCTCTCTCTCTCTCTCTCTCTCTCTCTCTCTCTTTCTCTCTCTCTCTCTTGAACCTAGGTTCAAGTGAGAGAGAGAGAGAGAGTGTTTGCCATCCTAAGTGTTTGGTTGAACGAACCATTGCTTCTTCTCTTTAGCGTTCTTCGACTTAAGTGCTTGGCTGAACGAACCATCGATCCCTCTCTCCCATTGCCCTTCTCATGCCGAACGTATATCGCAGATTTGATTTTCTTGGACTCAGATCTTCTCTCGGCCGATTGGACGATAAACCACTATGGGCTATGGAGTCGAGTGGGTCTGAAAAAGCAATCGGTCACGGGAGTCGACCGACCAGGCGTGGAGTGCCGTAATGAGGGAGTCAGCGAGAGCAGGTGGCACGTGAAAGGTCTTACCAGCAGACGATCCCATTTCTGCGATCTCGAGGTTGAGGTGCGCACTTGGAAACTCCTCTGATGGTGCCGGACCGGCATCACACATTAAAATCACCTTTCAGACCTCACCCAGACGCGTTGTATTTGAAAATGTTTCACCCAGCGCGACTGTGCCTAGTGAGATGTGTTGTTGAACGTGCATGATAAAGAAGCATCGATTTGGGTGAAATTTGTTCGCCAGCTTGCTCGGACAACTTTTGCATTTTGGGTCAGAACAGCTGTGATGTTTCGAAGAGATAACTGATCGTCTGATGGCAACTGTAGCATAGTTGGGACAAGTTTTCGTCAGGCTTAGTTATGATAAAATCGGTTGTCCTTCCAGCAACGCTCATGCACGGGCGGGGGGGGGGGGGGAGGGGCACACAAACGTTCCAGGCCTTGTCGAAAGAAGCAGGACATTGGGATGACATAATCTGCTGAGAGAGCCATCGCGCTTCTGATTGGTCCTTTCACGAGCGTGCCTAATTTGACTACGGTGCATTGAATAAATTGCAAACTAGCTCTCCAATTTGTGCTGTAACGATTGTTTTTAAGCTGGATTCTTATTGGAATTGAGGCAGCTCCGCATTTAAAAGAAAAATTGATTCCCTGAATGGTCGTGTTATGAAAACAAGTCGTAGGTGACGTGGGAATACGCAGAATAAATCTGATATTTAGAAATAGGTAACCTAATCATGCATTGTATTTCTGCGTTCACTGTGTTAGAACGCGATAGGTTTATAGGTTTCTTGGATGTGTGTTTTCTTAAAGGGTGCGTGCCACCTTTTTAAGCTTGTTCCTTAGTGTTAGATCATACACGTCAGATTTGATCGGTAGTGCCAGGTTTCGCGAAATTCTTTCGAAAAGCTTTGAATTTTGATTTTTGAAAAAGTCGCCCTGACGGGAAAAATCCACATAATTCACTGCCAGTATATATATTTATATTTATATCCTGTTCAAATGTACAAAGAGATGCGCCAAGATCGAATAATGCGTTAAGAAATCATTCAGGGCAGTATCGCTTCCCCATGATAGTCGAATGGCTTTTACCGATCTGCACATCTTAACACGTATGGATTTTTGGAAGACAAAAGAGTCACAATATACCTGAAAGCGCACAGAAACCGTGCGGTCGCGATCCACTCCTTCACCACAGAAACAGTGCGACCGCGACCACCCGCCTTCACCACAGACACAGTGCGGTCGTAATGCTCTCATTTCACCACAGAAACCGTACGGTCGCGAACCACTATCTCACCACAGAAACAGTGCGATCGCGACCACCCGCCTCCACCACAGAAACAGTGCAGTCGCGATCCCCCACCTCACTTTCTTAGTATGATATATATATATATATATATATATATATATATATATATATTTGCACATATTTGGAGAACAACTGTATGGTCCCTGCTTACCTGCCTATTAGCAGAGGTCGGAAAGAACATTTCCAAGAAATACACCGATCTTTAACGAATTTTTGCATTAGATTTACTTTGGTAAGCGTGGACTAACGGTGTGCAAGAGCTCACTCGCCTACTTAACACCGTGGTCCTTGCAAAAATATGTACCCACACTAAATGGACACTTGGAGAGGTTCTGTAACGATTCTGTGCAAAACCTGACTCGAAGAACGACACACGTATAACCCTTAAGGCTTACTTACAAGTTAAATGATACATTACATCCACTAACCTAAAACTGAACTTTTGCTAAAGGAAACTTTCTGCAGAGCTGAAACATTGCCTCTAGTAAAGCAGATAAAATGTCGTGCATTATTGTTCGTCTGTCCTTGAAACCGGCCTTTCTGGGCGCGGCGAAGAGCTGGGAAACTGACTTCTTCACACTTCTTCAGACTTTCAGACTTCAGACCAGACCTCTGGGCGCTCGTGTTTGACGGGACTCGAGCACGCGCGCCCTCCAGGCTCGACATGTTCATCTTTTCCAGTTTGTAGCCGGTGGGCAGCTGCTCTGCCATGCCCGCGAGGAGAATCAATATTCCATGCAAGCAAGGGAAACTAACACCCCATGTTCATGGACGCAAGGAGAATCGGCACGTTACCTTAGCACGTACGGCAACCATCTGCATGAAAAATGGGGTCGTCGGGATCGGGGTTGTCTAGCCCAGGTTTTTCTACAGGATCTTATATGCATTCTTTGTCTAGTGTAATACATTTTGTCTTTCTAGCCAAGGCACTGCGCGTATCTGACTTACGTAGCACCAGTTGGTGCCAAATCGCTCTGGGTGCGTCATACGTAATTATGCAAATACATGCAGTGCTTCAGAACAGATTTATGCGAAAACTGCCACTTCACCGACGCCTCCGTAGCGTCAAGAATGTCGGAAGCTAGTCGTGTAATTCACTTGCTATTAGATTCGCGATACATGATTTCACTCACCACATTGGATCCAATGACCTTGGCTCACCATGGTGACCTCCATTCGATTACATGACGCTGGGATGGCGTTACATACGGAAAATCGGTATGCTATCGACGGAAACATGAGCTCATGTTCCGGATGGCTGCCAATCAATTCATTTAAGAATGCCTGTCTGCCTGTCTACCTGTCTGTCTGTCTGCCCGTGGGAACTCTTTTCCTAGTCAGATCACCAACACAGACGACTGCATGGCCTGCGTGAAACCTGCACATGCGAACGACTTAACCTTTGTGAAGATGTACAACGTAAGTTCAGTTCGTGTGATACTGGTGGTTGATCACACTACGTGCCAGATGAATACGTGCTTTGACGTTCAGGATCGAGACAAGTTTTCACAGGCATCGAGACAAGAGCCAAGTAGTTCAAGCAACGGTGAAGTGGTTATCTCATTTACGACGTATTGTCAAGGCAACTCAATGCTACCAAACTACCAATACCATCGGGCACTGCCGAATCGCGCAAGCGATGAAATTTATGAAACGTTTTGACTGCATGAAAACCGTCACACTGGCAACTACTTTTAAGCATTCCTGAATTACAAGCATCTCATATTTCGCAATTGCGCTGGATCATTTCGGCATGCCTTTCATGGCGCAAGACCACCTTTCTATTCACTTTCAAATTTTTACAACAGCTCGCCGGTTACTCGTTGCGAAAACACTTATCGTATTGCATACGTTGCAACATTTCACCGTGTAATTGCAAATTTCAAGTCCACGGGATAAAATTTCCGAGTACACCAACAGAAAGTACCTACATTCTGCTGGAAAATAAACGCGAATGACTAGGTTAATCGGCATGTTTTTGGCTAGATATAGCATAAATGTAAACGCCTGGGCCCCAAACAACTTCAGATCAGTTCAAAACGAATTGCTCATAGAGTCATGCATACCGTACATGATCAACGACGATTTTAAAATACTCTCCCAAAGGCTTTAGACGTTTTTCATTTTCCACCACAGTCTCAGCATTCTATGTTCTTTGATTTTTATTTATTCGCGTTGATTATGGCTATTCTGTGTCACATATGGTTGTTGTATGCTTTACTGTGCGTTTATCCATATTTTTTGAAGTATGAAGCTCGAGCATAAGCCGATTTAAGAAAGAACATGATAGAGGTTGAAATAAGGCAACAATCGCGACATTCGCTATGCACATGTGGTATGAAATGTACAGGGTATGCTGTGTGGTCACTGATATTTCAACAAGCATGGGGCACGCACCTATCGCGCGCCATGTGACGATGCTCTGAATACGAAACAAGGTCATACTCTCACCCTATTCGTATCATGGGGAGCGATCACTTTGAGAGCATCGGATTAACATAGGGATAGCCTTAGTTTCATTCGGCGCTTTTGACTGCAGTTAAAAAAAAACTCGCCAGCTGTAATCGTTCCTCAAAATTTCGAAATCTATTGGGTGGGTATTGCCCTTCGAGGGTTCAGTATGGCGGCCTGGATGTAAATAGCTATGTGCATTTCCCATAAGCAGTGTCCACGGTGCACGTAGGAGGGGAAAACGTTTAAAAGCCTGCCGTATATGTAGCGTATACGTGGTGTTATAGGCTGTGTATTTGATGCTTGCTCTTCATTGCCTTGATACCATTATAGCAAGAATAACATGACATAGAGGCTACAAGAGATTCTTGCGTGATCTGTGGCTGCAAAGTTCTCTGTGATACATAAATGTCATCTTCTGGTTGAGCCTTTCTTGGCTTATAACACTCATTTTGCCGAGGTATGGTACACAATTTTAACAGCAGTCAAACATGAAGTGTGAACTATGGAAACACGAAATTTCCAAAAGGTTAGGGTCACTCAGCTGTCCTCGGGGGGCGGTAAAAACAGAACTGCTTTTGCTCCGTTTAATGCTGTAAACTACGTGACGAATTTAGAAAACAAAACTTTGTGCACTGACCGGTGGAAGTAACTGTTGATCAACATCATGCATCGCCACTAACCACGGTTGTGGGAAGGCTAAATTTGGTGCAATAAGACGTTAGATCCGCCCGACTGGCGCTAAAAAATTAAATGAGTTTACTCCGGTCAACAGAGCTGAACACACAGTGTCCTACTTTGGTCGAATTCGTAATGCCTGTCTCCGCCTTTGTCATGCTTTAATAGGCATTTAACACAAGGCTGAAATGTTGACAAGATCATCAGCGTGCACACGTTGGAATAACCGAAAATCCTTGCTCATTGGCCCGAACTTCTCGGAAAGATCATCTGTCAGCTGGCACTTATAATGTCATCAGTCGGGAACTAAAAAAGCTATCACCACATTGCTCAAATGATAAACATAAAAGCAAGTCCCAGCGCGTCTTCTCTCACTTTGAAGATTGTGTAGTTGTTTTTGTTATTCATGTATAAAATATATAGTGTCTACAACCCTTTTATTATGGGCAGCTTCCATTGACTCGTTCCAACAGTCAATAATTTCAATACACATACGTAAAACCTATACACGATAGCAAAACTGAACTTACTGTTACCCGCTCAAGAGCCAAACGTTCGTCTAAAAAACACAACCAACAACTTTGACGCGAGCTGAAAGTTGATGCGATTGTGGAACATGCCTCTTAGACTTCCGGCCCATGAAGCATTTGGGTCTGCATACCTGCAGAATGTCTCGGTTAGTGGGTTTATTCGCCTCTTCCTAGTTGCGTCATCGTCACTGGCGACCTTTTGCGCGATGCTGGAGGCATCTCATGATGCCTTTCCTGGCTGTGTCCGGGTGGTGTGACTGGATGTTCAGGTAGAGACCGGTTGCTTTTGGTTGGCGCTACACCGAAGCACTAAACCTGTTTGTGGTTCTCTCGATACGCCCGTCAAGGAACCGTCAGCTGTTGTTGATATTCACGTCCCATAGTGAAATGGATGGATGGTCGCAAGCTGTTGATGTGGTCAAGGAATGTCATTGTGCCTCTCCACACTTTCTTATATAGAGTCTGCAGAGGTCACTGCGGGGGTCACCACCCAACTGTGGAACCGAGACCTGCTTTGGAAACATCGCGCGGAACTGTGCCAAGGCTGCATAAGAGGGGTAAAGCCGTCCGGTGTTTCTCGCTTCTTCTTCACTTAACATAAGCGTGACGTCACTGGTGCCGAAACTTCAAGCCGCGGCGGGCCGCGCGGCAGCAGACGCGATGCTGAGTTGCAGCCCGAGCACCGAAATATCCGTACTGATAATACAAAATTGTTAGCGGAAGATGCATATGACCATCGAGCTGATTACGCAGAATATTACGGCGAACATGACTGTTCGATTTGCAAGCCTGAGCGGCGAACCATAAAAATGGAGTGACTTGAAAAATGAAGGCGCGCACACGACTCATTCGCGAAAGCGCGGTAGGAAAATCGGTCCGCCTTCGTTCCGACAATGAACAATCCTTCGGCGCAATAATGTATGTGATAACGTTAAGCTGCAAGCCATCACAATATACTTCGAGGTTATACGGACTCGCAGCCCGTGTTCATGCTGTCGCCGGCAGTGCGAGTGAGTGGCGAGCGTAGCGAGTCTGCTGTCTGCCGCATTTAATTTTTTTTGTTCCAGGTGCACCAAATGTGCCATGCTCGGTCCGTACCAGCCTACGTTCTGCTGTGCCCGGTCTGTATCTGTCTATGAGTCAGGCCGTGCTCGGTCCATACCAGCCTACATTCCGCTGTGCCCGGTCTGTATCTGTCTATGAGTCAGGCCGTGCTCGGTCCATACCAGCCTACATTCCGCTGTGCCCGGTCTGTATCTGTCTATGAGTCAGGCCGTGCTCGGTCCACCAGCCTACATTCCGCTGTGCCCGGTCTGTATCTGTCTATGAGTCAGGCCGTGCTCGGTCCATACCAGCCTACATTCCGCTGTGCCCGGTCTGTATCTGTCTATGAGTCAGGCCGTGCTCGGTCCATACCAGCCTACATTCCGCTGTGCCCGGTCTGTATCTGTCTATGAGTCAGGCCGTGCTCGGTCCGTATCTACCTACATCCCGACGTGCTCGGTCCGCACTTGTCCGCGAGTTAGGCCGTGTTCTGTCCGTACCTGTCTACATTCCGACGTGTTTGGTCCGTACCTTTGCGCGGGTCCACAGTGTTCGGTCCCTACCTGTCTGCTTAGACACCAGGAGTGTTGAGCCACGTATGCTGCCTTCTTGTGGCGTTTATTTGCGTTGCTATGTTCAACGCCCGAGTGGCGTGCGGGTGGTATTGTGGATAGCGCAACTGGGGTGCAGAGCACCATATGTATGTGTAACTTTTTCTTTTTAGCCAGAACAACATTAAATGTACAACCGATAAATCTCTTGACAGTGACAGAAAGAGTGCGCTTCCTTTGAGTGACAGTGGGCTCCAATAATGTTATTTATTCCACCCCCGAGCATAGCTTGTTTGGTCACGACCCCTCCGCGATGATGTGGACCCCGGACCTTCATATGCACCTTAAACACTGTCATGTGTACCAAGTCGCATGATGGCAGCTCGCACGCCTATGTAAACCTGGTACATGGCTGGCTGTGGCCTCAGTCTTCCGTAACAGCATTTGTGCCTCGCAACAAAGGATGGATTTTCTTGTTTAGTAGAGCTTCCCGTAACCCGTAACGGAAGTTCTAAGTTGGGGGGGGGGGGGGGGCAAAGTCATTTTGGTTACTTCTTTCCACTTCACGCCCATGGGGTCAATGCTAAATTTTAAGGAATTTGGGGATCATCCTTCTCAGTATCCATGCTTCTGCGTAGGCGTATTCTCTTCCCACGCTGATGCAATTTTAACGACTATGCTGAACGGAAGGTCGCAAAGCACATTATCACGCTTGTCATCGAATTCTACCTGATTGCTATGCAGATATACATACCTTCCACTAATCATATAGCTGTTATTGTTAAGCACGCAGCCCGATGGTCAGGCTGCCTATCTCCAAGAGTCAACACGTGCACGTTTTCGCTCTTCACATCGATTACATTTGAGCCGCGCGGCGCATAACTTGCAATTTGCACACCAGCATATTCCATACTAAAGTCTACGTTTCCGACTGCCTGTTTACAAACACCTACCCCCAACATTTTGCTCGCTATCGGTGCGAAGGCAGTCCGATGTCCCGGCAGCCCATTTCCGCAGCACTTCTCGCGTAAGCGTTTTCAATTTCCGCGCCGATTTCATTGCAATGATTAGCCGCATACGCCTTTAAAGCACACCATCATATTGGATGTTCAATTCCACGCCATTGGTTTGCTGGTCATATGGACCTTCCACTAACAGTTTGTTCATTATCGATACAAAGGGAGTCGATATTCCGGCCTTCCTATCTCGTACAGTTATCGTGTGTATGCGTTCACTTCTCACGCCAGTACATTCTATGGAATAGTTAGCGGCGTAGGTTTTTAAAACACGTAATCATACTCACCGCGAAATTCTGTGCAATCGGTTCGCTGGCCATACACACCTTTCACCAGGACTTTGCTTATTATCTGTGAACGTCTTCGGTGTTTCGGCTGCCCCGCAGCGTTACGCTCTTCGGCTTAGTGCCACTCTGCATTGAAGCCCCGGCACCATTGAAATCAGCGCCCTGTACAAAGCCTGGGAAGCCCTAACTTATTACAGCCTATGGACGGTGCGTATTTGTTCAGGCAGACACAAAAGCGTCACTGGTGGAGAAAATTTGCAAAAACGATGCTAAATGAGAGAAGTTTTCTCACTGGGCTGCCAGGTCCGCGAAATACCAGGCGTAAACATTACACGGGGTTACGGGTGCGCGACACGGTGGCAGCTAAGGTCCTATAACTACAGCGCAATAGCGCGGTGTCGGCATAGCCCTAAGAGTTCATGAAGTGAACTCGAAAATCAGAAGGCAACGACGCTGAGCGAGATGAGTGGATTACACATAGTCAAACTGGAAGTACTTTGAAGTGTGCGGCTCGGATCAGATTACCACCACTAGATATACTCAAACGAATTGCTTTGAGTTTGACATAAAAGATGATCTTGTCTATCACGATCAATATTGTTGAAGAACAGTGAAGGCAGTAGGGACAAAGAAGCACGCGGCGACTCCTAAATGGTTCATGAAGAACAAACCTGCAGAGCCTGTATAGACATAGTTTTACAAAAGTAGTTCATAGGGATGAGCTAAACAACGAGAAATAACCCGAATTACTACGGATTACGACAAATGGGTTTTGCCATGAATTTAGCCCGTTCTCTCCGTAAAGTTTGTGGTTGAGGGGGGGGGGGGGGGGGAGAAGGCCTCATGCGTCAGACATTTGCGTTTAGCTGTATCTGGTACGCGCCACAAGACGTCACAACATTCGTGATGCTACTCGATGCCGATAGCGTGACGAGGGCGTGTTTCGCGTGATGTGTTGACGGCGGACAGAACAGTCAATATTTGCGAGACCCACTGCAAAGGTACGTCACCAAATGGGCTTTCCACGAATTTGCACATTTTCTTCTCAAAATTAGGGAGGCCGGAGTCTAGCTATGGGAGCGAGGGACCGCGATTGAACAGAAGCTGCATTCATGCAACCTGAGGTCGTTAGTTATTGCGTGCGTATTCAGTGCACATGAACATTGCCGTTGACTTAAAAAAAGAGAGCGCAAGGGATCAATAACCCTCGCCGTGACTCACCGTTTTTCGCGAAGCGAGCCGATAGCGGGGTCGATCCGGCAAACCCCATCCATCTGCCGTTTCTAAACCAGGACAGACAAAGCCTTTCGGAAAACACCGAACTTATTATGATATGATTAATAACTATTATGAATATGATTAAGTAAATATGACTATAGCATAGATATATGATATATAATTATAAATGTTCATATGAAATATGATTATAAATATTTAATAATTATAATGATATCTTAAATGTAATTAATATGGTATCATAATCAACATTTAAGTATACAATAGTGCATAAGTATCGACGAAAATTTGAGATTGGTAACAACATTTTTTATGTTGATATTTGACCCCATTTTGTCAGGCCAAAGGTCCAATTTTCCTGAGCATCGAACTTAATCAGCTCTACACGCCCATGTTTGCCAGACCATGCCTTGTAGCGACACGAAGCTTTAACAGACGTGTTCCCTGTGTGGCATGTATTTATGATGCATATCTGCGTTAAAAGGAGTGTCCCACCTTTGGGACGTGTTTTAAAAACACATTCCAGCGGAACGTCAGAACTAGCTACGTTTAATAATAGCACTGAGTATTGCCACTGCAGCACCACGAATGCACAACAAGGAAATCAATTGTCATTACTTTCGGGTTTAAATTACACTGTCAACGTTTTGTAACATCATTGCACTTTTTCCCTGCAGCTGCAACCACCGTCTTCATAGCAACCACCGCGCGCACTTCTGCTGGTGCGAGTAAAAAATAAACGTTTGTAATTTGCCCAGCGGGCAAGGGCCTGTTCCAGAAAAGCGCACTGGCTGAAGTTTCAACCAGTGCGTCTCATGGATCATGTGGTACTCCTATTCCCAAAGCCAAAGTGCGACTCGAAAAGAGCCCCTGTGGTGAAGGCCATATGGGAGAAAGCAAAGCCATAGTATAACGTTTCATTGAATTCGCGGGATCATAGCTTTATGCTTGTATATCTTTTTGTCTAAACAGAGTGTTTCGAGACTTCGCACAATGCTTATCATACGCGCGCATTACTAATTTTATTTATTTTTGACTCCAACTTACGTGGTGCCTCCCCACATAAGCGCTCGTTGTCGCTACCCTCCCTCCTATGCAATACAGACAAGTGCATGGCCTGCTGAGATAAATCTCAGCGAATTGGTTGCCTGTATCCTGCACAACCAATGCGTCATTCTCTGCTGAGCTAGGTTGGACAACTACTTTGCCGTACTTGACAGTATCTCTGCGTGGGAAGTGCGGCAGTTATGTATCAAAGTTAAAGCTGGAATATTTTGCAGCAGTCTGAACTGCTGTCTCTGCAGTTCCCTGCCTGTAATCTGGAGAAAGGGTCTGAACCTGCCAGCCAGCAACGCTGGGTAGGGTGTCCCAGAGCGGGCGCATTGTTTGTCCCAACTGACTTACAAAGGTCTGCTGACAAAAGGCCAGCGAAAGTCAATCTAAGCTCAGGACGGCCGTACTGTATGTAGCATTGCGCGGCAGTCAAACTCTCTGTAGACCTGTCTGGTGAAAGGGCAAAGCAAACTTATCCATTGAACTGGGTGGCACAACTTGGGTAGTGGTCTCACAGCTCACTCACCAGCCTTGATCAGCGGGTACTCTGAAGCATAAGCCATCAATGCGAACCATTCGCAATACACTAATAAAGGGTTGACGTTATTTGTTCGACACGTGGTGGTGACTAGTCGATATTAAGATTTCCTAGCTGAGGGATTGCAGGTCAAAAGAGCCAAGAGCCAGACCAATTCCGGCCATTCCATAAACGATACGACAATCAAGGCCAAAAAATATAATTGTCGGGGCGTTTTCATCTTTCATTCGTAAGGACGATTTCCAGGTATCACAGCCATCAACTGGCTCCCAATCAATGTTGTGCAAAGTACAATGACGTAATCAAATCATGATTCGTTGAGGAGCATATGTGTTAAACAAAAAACTTCGGTGTCTAGAGCGGGCGCTTCCACAGAAAAAAACATACCAATAGTTATAAGCAAGCTTGTTTCATCACATTTCATCATTGCTTCAATATCTTCAAATGTGAAGCATTCATTTTAAGCCAGTGCGCGCGCCATGGCATCCGGTTCAGCGTATGTGCTTTTCATGTGTTCTATGCATATTGGATGTGATTACCTTGCCATATTTGGATTGCACATGCACACTCGCCAGATTGAAATGTTTCAGAATAACTCATTGCATGTTTAGTCCCAATACCTTCTAAGTGCAGAATCTTGAAATTCACCGAAACTTTTTAAAGGTGATTTAAGGTGCTAATATGACGCTAACTTAATCCGATATCAGCTGTTAACCAAATTAGATCGGAACTAAATGCAAAGGAAAACCTGGCAGATGGCAGATAAGGCTCTGGGCGTTTGGTTATGTAGCGCACCATGTGTGAACATATGACGCAATATTCATGACGCAAGACAGGCTGGAGGTCGAAAACTTGATATCTGATATCTTATCAGTTGTCCCGCCTTATTGAACACGCTTTGTTGCGTTTACTCAGCAGGTAAATCAAATATTTGTGTACACTTACCTTTGCGTTCAAGTATATAACCTCTGTTCAGCTTTATCTATGCCATTCCAATGTGGTATGCTCAACCCATCCAGTTCTTCAGCACTACTATCCGGTCGCACGGCCAATAGGCACCCGTCAACGTCCAAAGCCAAGCCTTAATTGATCGCCCAGACGTAGACCATTATGGCATGGTTTCTGGTCCCCTCTACCTTTAAAATATGTTTTCACTTCCACGGCCACAGGAGGTAAGCATTGATTCGACTGATTTACCGAAATTGCGTTCCAAGTGTCTCAACTTATTTCCATGACAGCGTGCCAAAGCCTGCTCGGCTTGGCGCCTAGGCTACTAAGCCATTCCCGCCAAATGACTCAGGCATTAAGCGCTACTCAGAGAAATACGGCTCGTTTACGGACTGGCAAACGACGCTGTCAGCCCACCCGGCTCGTGTCAGAACCCCCTCCCCCTTTGTGACCCCATGACACCTGGTACTGTCGGCATCCCTCGCCGGCGGCCGCGCGCCGACCCAACCGCGCCCCTGCTGACCTTGCCCCACCCTGCTGATCTGGCCCGCCGCTGCTGATCTGGCCCGCCGCTGCTGACCTGGCCCCGCCCTGCTGACCTGGTCCCGCCCTGCTAACCTGACCCCTACCTGCTGACCTGGTCCCGCCCTGCTGACCTGACCCCACCCTGCTGACCTGACCCCGACCTGCTGACCTGACCACCGCCCCTGACTGGCCTAGCCTTCTCCGGCCGAGCCGATGCTGCTGGCGGTGCCGACGCTGACCCACGCTGACCTCATCCGGCCGATCCCGTTCCGATCGGCCTCGGCCCCACTCTACCGCCTGACCCCGACACCGCCGGCGGCGCCGACGCCGACCCGCACTGACCCCGCCGCCGCCCGCGGCGCCGGCGCCAGCGCCAGTGTGACGGACGCGCCGGCCGCGGCGGCAGCGGCGCCGGCGCTCCGTCGGTGGCGGCGATGCCGGCTGAGGGACTGGCCGCTGTGTTCGGCAGGTGAGCGGCGGTGAGAGCTCGGCCGGTGACGGCGGTGAGCCCGGCCGGTGAGCGCCGGTGAGCGGCGCCATGAGCGGCGTGGAGGCAGTGCAGCGCGAGTTTCTGGCGCTGGTGCATGGTGCAAACAGCCGCTGCTACGCGGTGCCCACGCCGAGCGGGCGCCGCGTGCGGCGCTCCTCCTCCACGCCGTGTCTGGTCGGCTGCTGGAAGCCGGCCCGCAGTCCGGAGCCGACCATCCAGTACCAGCCGCGCCACGACAGCGACTCTGGGACCAACTGCCTCTCCGTCGCAGGTGGGCGCGCCGCTCAGTGGTTGATGGGGCTACGGGTACCTGTCGCCTGACCTATTACAGGTGGTGTGGTCACCTGTGACCTGACCTATCACAGCGGGTGTGATCACCTGTCGCCTGACCTATTACAGGTGGTGTGGTCACCTGTGACCTGACCTATCACAGCGGGTGTGGTCACCCGTCACCTGACCTATCACAGCGGGTGTGGTCACCTGTGACCTGACCTATCACAGCGGGTGTGGTCACCTGTCGCCTGACCTATCACAGCGGGTATGATCACCTGTCACCTAACCTATCACAACGGGTGTGGTCACCTGTCACCTGACCTATCACAGCGGGTGTGGTCACCTGTCACCTGATCTATCACAGCGGGTGTGATCACCTGTCACCTGACCTATCACAAGCGGGTGTGGTCACCTGTCACCTGACCTATCACAGCGGGTGTGGTCACCTGTCACCTGACCTATCACAGCGGGTGTGGTCACCTGTGACCTGACCTATCACAGCGGGTGTGGTCACCTGTCACCTGACCTATCACAGCGGGTGTGGTCACCTGTCACCTGACCTATAACAGCAGGTGTGGTGGGCCTTCACCTGACTTGTTACCGGCTGGGTGACCTTTCATGCCGGACTCCTTATACCCTGACACCAGCCTCTCCGACTCGAGGACTGATCATCTGGCTGCCAAAGCCGGAACCGTGCCGTCAGCCTCCATAGCGGTCGAGCTTCATCCCCTGAGATCTCACCCCAGCAGCGGCGTGAGATGGATAGCCGAGCTGAGCTCTTCAATATTTCGGAAGAGCGTTGGAGTTAGGGGTAGTGTAACAAGGTATAGCGAACGCATCCCAGTAGCTTTTTTCGCCACGTTTATAGAATGGCACCAGCATCTCACCTTCCGCATGCGGAAAGCAGTTCTGTCCAACTTCCGGTCCCCACTGTACTCCACTCCGCTGCACGAAAGCTTCACTTCGTCTGTTTGTGCCGCGCGGCCCTCAGGGACGGGGCTGAGGCAGGCGACACACCACCACTGAGCTGTTTACCGGTGTGTCGGCGGAGCCCTACCGGTCTCATTTGCGCGATGCCGACTATGCCTTGCCAGCACGTTACGCTTCCGAAACAAAACCACGTCGTCAATGTCGGTGGTGGAATTCTGCGAAGTTCGCCTTCACTGCCGACTTGCCTATTACCAGGGTGCTGGATCACTAGGGATATAGCGCAAACACGCCGGAGGGCTGCAGTCGAGATCCTGCGCATATATCGCCGTTAATCACTGCAGCCATCTGCGCACTGGAGCCCGTAATGATGGATTCGTGGTGCGTGGCTCCACATCCGCACGCGAAGTGCACCGCTGCCGACCGAGAATACCCGCACGGGGCGCGGCGTACCGGCTGACCCCGGCTCCCTCGAGGCGCCCGCCAGGTCAGCCGGAGCCGCGGTCGGTCACCAGCGCCGCGCGCGACTCGTTCGTTCGGGCGCGGAGAAAGCCAATCAGACGTGGCCTGCGTGGTGATCACGACCGACGCCGTCCGACGGCCCAGCCCCGGCCGGCGTCAGGTGAGGGTCAGAGTCGGCTGCGGGCGCTGAGCGGGTGAGCCTGCGGCAGCGGACGCTTCTTTTTCTCTGCTCTCTCAGCTTTCTTAGCATTCCGCGTACTTGATAGCCCGCTGATTGCCACCCGACGTCAAACAAGCACCTGGCGACGGGCCCAATCTGGCCCGAAAATAATGATATGCAGGCCTTATAATGAATGCAGAGATCAAATCGAGATCAAATGGACGCGAAATGATACGATCCGCCGACTCCTTTGCGCGGCGTACCGGAACGGATCCTTCAAAAGGACTCTAGAGCTACTGATAACGTCACGTCACGTCACAACGCACAACGCCACGAGCGGAACGTGGCCCAGGCCTCTTAGAGGCTAACCATGTTTTCTCTTTTTAATATGACGGTACTCAGAACGAGCAGATGGAAACCAATCCTGCAGCAGATGCTCTTTTTATACTCAATGAGCGCTTCTCGGTACACTTGTTTCAGAACGATAGGTTTTTCTACATTGGCACTTTCACAACGGAAAGAGTGTGCTGATTGGTTTCCCACATGCTGCCAGCTTTATCATACTACATAAAGTTCATTCGGCTCAGGTCTGGCAACATGCCTGTCGCGCCTCATGCACACGCCTCAGGGCACGAATCGGCTGCTGTTTTCGGATGGAAGGGCCGCAGTTATGCGCAGTGTGAACTCTGCAAAGGATAGATGGATCTTCGTTCAGCTATACAACTGCGAAACATGCCACCAAAGCAGCATCACTTGTCTCAAACCTGTCAATATTTACCATGCCATTAGATTACGTGACTCTGATCCATATATCCTACACAGTTCATTGGCCGCACTGCGCATGGCAATACAGCGCCAGCGATCAGTGCTCAGCGATGCGTCTTGTACCTCTCCGTGTCCGCGGCTTTGTCTCACACAGTCGAATCAACCGAGACTTGTGCGCTCCTACACTGCCTTGGGTGGTATCGCATTGCTGGAGCCAGGACGGCAGTGGCGGTTAAGCTGGTCGGTGTCCAGCTGCTCTGAATGCCAGCAGAGCCCTTCATTAGAGTCGAACAAGGCACTGCGGGCCATGCAGTGAGTAACACGAAGCTTATAGCATGAACGCGATGCTTGCCAGTTCTCACTGCATCTTGCATGTTGTGAGCTGAGTGTCGCGACAGATGTATTTTCCAACTCGGGCTGACACCAGATCTAGGTCAGGTTGACACCCATGTTAAATAAGCAGAGACGGAGAGCTCACTTCCCGCAGGCCATGGGTCACCAGCACCTAGCTGTTGGCCAACCAGAGCCAATGCTTTGTTGTTGCATCAACCCCTGGCCCCTTTATGACGAGAAAGACAAGTTCTGTCTCTGTAGCTGCCAAACGCTGAGCAGTGTAATCCCACTGACGTCATCTATGAGCACACGATATTCGGACCGTGCATTGGCGTTCGGTTAAGACACATGAAAGGCGGGCATTTAGGTGGTAACCTGGATACGGTACTATGTACTGCTGGCTAACACGCCCTTTAGATGAATGACGGACGTGGAACGCGTCCGACCGTCTTGTTTTTCCTACATAGTGCCAAGGTAAAAGCCCCGAGCACATGTTTTGTGTATCCACTGAGGAGAAAGCGAGACATCGGGGAAACCAGAACCCAACCGAATTGTCGGGCACCTCTTTTGCTTTAAGACCAGCATGGTCGCGACACCCACTCACCGCCACCACCGGCCGACCGTAACGATAAACAAATGCTCGCGCCTACCATTGAGGGGAGACACGCCGTTGCGGGAAAATGCAGGATTCCCGATGCTGTTCTTAGCAACGATTCATCAGCGAATTGAATAGACTCAACTCGACGTTGACTCATAACACGTCAAGTAATGAGCCATCCTCCCAAGCCCAACAACGCCGTGCGCGGAAAAACACTGTAAGGACAACCGGGGACGGCGAAATGACCAGAATCGTAAACATTCCTTACTTTTATGCACGCAATCAAAACTTCTTCTTCAGCAGAATGGGACTTCTCATTTCACTCAGTACGTGCGTATGTATGCGGAATGCCAAATGCACTGAAGAAAGGAGATTTGCAGTATGGCACAGCCTATCCCTCAGGTCGATGTGCCGATCTTTGGCAATAAAAGCGAACTCCGGATCATATTCAGTACCCTCCGACTACACCACACCAATCGTTCTTCTTCTTTTAAAAGGGTTAAAGGGTTTTCACGCAACGAAGAAGGGTCTTCTTCACTTAAGACCCTTCTTCAGCGCGTGCATAATAATAAAATAACGTTGCAACTCGACATAGTTTTTGGCACCCGAGAAATGCTGTATGCGTTTAGCATCCAATTATGGCGGCTGCTTTCAATATAACGCTGGTAAGATTTACCAAATGTACCCCACCTTTAAGCTGCCATGGGAAGGAGTTCAATTCAATTCCGCTTAATCTAGAGTATCAATGGTTATGTTATTGATAAACATTAATGCGCATTTGCCGTGCGTCGCGAGGCTAGGCCTTGGTAGGTTGTCCAGCCTAGACCGTTGATTTCGAATTTATGTTAAGAAAGCTCCGGTACAATTATCGACCGAGATTAATTTTGGATTGGTGACCTTATTTGACCCTGAAATACTCTGCCTATTAGTATCAACAGCCGGGCATTCGAGACACTATCACCCCACGCACACCCACCCACACGCACAAAAGCACACACGCATACACGCACGCACACTATCATCCCCGCTCGAACGCATACACGCAAGCGAGCAGCCGGAGCAGCTAAACGTCGCACATACCTCAGTGCCTACTGCGGTCGGAAATTAGACGCTACTGTTGCTTTACCTTCGCTCAGCTCGTCGCTGCTAATAGGCAGCCCACCCCATTTCTTCAGAGGATCATATCACTTTCGACACGCTCACGCAATCGTCCGTGGTCGATTGGATATAGATCCAGGATTTCCCCCAAAATTGGATCGGCTCCCAGACGCCGGTGACGGATTACTGCGGAACCGGGTTCTTCATTGGCTGGAATAATGCATGCGGTGTGAAGTGGGGCTTTGTTCAATCGACAACGGTGGCTGAAATTTTCCGCATCATTTGATTAACGCCGTTCTCACTTCAGCATCGACCGGCGTTTAATCTGGCGCATGTTCGGTCCGTGAACGAATGGTAAGAATGGTGCACCGTTTAAATCACGAGTGTCATGATGCTCGGGATGGATTGGTCGTAATTGAAACTTACCAACTGCCTCCCGAAGTGTTCTGCGTGTTTTGAATTTAATCTGTGTTTGGGTTTATATTTTAATCTGGGTTTGAAAACTCTTAATGCATCACGTGAAAATGCTCTTTTTCTTGCAATACGCGGTCACCGAGGCATATTTCCTTTCCAAATGTCCGCCATTTTAGCTACAATATCCAAGAGAGTGCTGTCGCTGTACTTTTCAACTGCATGAGTGTATTTGCTAAATTAATAGCCAATTATTTGTCTCTATCGAAGTCTTTTTCGCCCTTCTAAATTTTTTGAGTATTGAACGCGTTTCAGCACACGGACAAGGCCGTTTCCTCAAAATATATCACAGATGCCTTTTATCTACTAAATCATATTCTGAAAAACCTTCCTTTCCCTTGTGCAGGCGTGAAAAGATGTGGCAAAATCACGAACAAAAGTTATTTGCCATTGTCTGGCCAACGTGGCAGGCTAGCTATTGGAGAAATATGAGGCACTACGGGTTGCAGAGAAATGACAGGGAATGTTGCGGCAGTTGCTTTGTGTTTGAAAAAAATTCGCCGTTTGATCTATTGAAGAAAAGACATTTATCATGGTTCTAAGACTGCTTGAGATCCTCATGTCACCCAGATGCTATCACTTCCTTTCGCTAGATCGAAGCCACCGAAGCCCATGACGCATGGACGTTAGGTGAACAGATTGGTGGGAAAATAATTCTAGCTCCAAAGACGATGCATTTTGCCCGTTTATGATATGTACACCACATGCACACCATATGCGGAAAGACCACAACTCCGAGAAAACTAATTATTTCCGAACATATGCTGCAATGTACCGGACGTAATGCAAATATTAAGTAACAGAAATTTGATACAGATATAAAGCACGGTACCCGAAATAACATATTAACAAAATGACCGAGGCTTAGGAAGCAGCAATTGCACCAAACCGGTCAATAGCAGTGGACAAACACGGCATCACGCTGTCCACTTCAAGACACACAGAGCTACCACGGAGCCTCCGCACCCAGAGCGACTGATAGCGGTAGGATGTGGCAGGGAATGCGTCACCTGCCGTCTACATACCAGAACCAGGCACCTTAGCAGCACGCTCACCAGCTTCAAGAAGCTTGCCAGGATCTGAAAACTGATTATGTCTCCCGTCCAACCAGCGGAACGATGAGGTTCTAGTTCGGTCGGCCCAAAGCTGTCACTTTCGGTCAAAAGCGTCTACATTAACTACTCAGTGGTGAATGACGGCGTTTCCGTCCAGGCACTTAAGGCACTACCTAACCAAATTTAACAATAGCTGTTTTCAAGACGGATTAGTGTACCGAAAAGTTTTAAAATCGTTTCATAAAATGTTTCTGTGAATTTGTGGCGTATATCAAATACCCTGACAAGCAAAACATTGCTTTCATGCAATTACATTAACATGCAATAGACAAACCACATTTAAAAAATAAATTTGGTCCGAACCCTTTGAATGGATAGATTTCTGGGATCAGCGCTCACGCTAAGCGGTGCTTGTTGTGTGAGCCCTGACCCCCACCATCCGATCGCGCAATTCCAGGCAACGGCAGAATTTAGTGGCGAAAGCTTTACGTGCCGCAATGCTCGGCACGGTCCGTCCTGCCCTCTGACGTCAACCGACCTTAGCGCGACCGCTGCCACCGGCCGCAGGCCATACCTGCCAAGGGCAAATAGCGAGCGCCCTAAAGCGACTCGAACCTATCCCGCCACGGGTGGGTGGGTCGGAATGCAGGCGCTCTAAACAACTGAGCCACCGGGACGGACAAATAATACACATGGCACATGTATCCAAAAATAATGCCGTTGTTATGTCAAACGAAACCCTTTACAGGAATTTCTTCAGACCATGCCTTTAGTTCACTCAAATTCTACGAAAATACTAGACCTAACAATTAGCGATGTGCATCGGTCGAGGGCTTTGGATGCCGGCTGCTCCACTGTCGTTGCTCCACTACGTGGAGCAAGGCGGGCTTTGAGGATCACTGCATTCAAGGACCATTCATCTTGGATCATGTTAAGGCACGCCCTATGAGATATGTCCAAACACTGTAGTTTTTGCATGTGCTGTAAGGAAATTCTGCAATTACTGTAAGTGAGCTATGTGAGTGCTACGTTCTTATGAACAGAGACGCTACAAGGACATATATAGTCTATATAGCCGGCCAATCCCAGTTTTATCAAATAATGCCTTTTTCATAAAGATGTTTTTAAATATCTGCGAAAATTCTTAGCCGAAATCGCAAATTAAAGGTATGTGGTTGAAAAAGAAACGCCGATAAGTTTTTAAAAAGTTTAAGAAAGTTCTCCACCCTCAATATTTGTGAAAACGACCAATATTTCACAACCATAAATCGTGATAAAACGTAGTTTCTTACCAAACATTTTTAACGCAATTAATAACCTGAGTTTATCTAGACCTGTATTCACCCATTCAAACGTCGAAATTTGCTCTAAATTTTTGATGATGTCATGGGCATCACATGATGCTATTTTAAGTAGCCTTTTGCTTTGATTTGCCCCAGCTTGCTGCCTGCCGCCCGCGCCGGCTTAAGGCTTCAGTACAGTATTCTGGAACAGCGGTCGCTTTCATAAGGCAGAAGTGCTTCAGACACGTGCTTTTCTACCTGTGATGCAAAAACGCTCAATTAATTCCTCAGTAGATACAGAAACGCTCCAAACGAGCCTTGGCTGTTTAAATCTTGAACAGGCGCTGAATGCCACCCAGCATGAAACCATGCCGTGCTGCGCGCCATGTAAACATTAGTTCTTTGAAAAAATGATATTGTGGCGATGGCACCGTATTGTTTTGTTGGCCTGGCTCGATTTAATCTCTAGTAGACCAAAGGCGTTTAACCAAAATGGGGTGTATTAATCACAGGAGCATATAGGCATGAAGTCATCCCAATTTCCTATTTCGCTTAGACCATGTTCGATACGAGTACGCGGCGACTATAATCCCCAGGGGAGGTCGCAGTCGTCGGTAACAACAACGGCCACTAAAGATATGTCGACATCGTGAATAACAGTGTTGACAGAGACACGCTGACGTCGTGCATATCAACGACAGCGGAGGGTAGAAGAACCGGAGTCGGAGTCAAAGAGAACGGAGGGAGAGGAGCCAGCCACGTCGTGAATATCAACGAGAGCTGAGGGTAGAAGGACTGAAGTGGCTAGTCAAAGGGAGCGGAGGGAAAAGAGCCAGCTACGTCGTGGATATCAACGAGAGCTGGCTTACCTTCCCCGGCGCCGCCCGGACCGCCACTGACCCACCACCGACCCCGACCCCAGGCGTGACCTACTCCCCGGCCTGTGATTGGCCGGCCCACGTGACCACGTAGCTTCGGGAACAGACGCGAAAATAAAACGCCTCCTTACCAAAGAAAGGCAGCCGCTGTTGACATTTTAACCCAACACGAAATGCGTACACGTTGACAACGCAGGCGCTCCAAGCCACTGCGCCACCAGGACGACGATCACGTTGGCAGGGTTCAGAAGGCAACTTATCACGTACGCAACAGTATTGTCGCTTCACAGTGAATCTCGGGACGGTATTGTGCAGCAGATTTCTTGATAAGTGAGTGAAAATAAAATTGCATAGCCTTAAGCAATATTTTGTGAATTTCAGGTGTGTCTCGAGTCAGCGGAGACCCAGCCATGACAACGACGACATGAACAATGCGTTTTGTACAGGCATTAAATTCAGCCCTAGTGAAATGTTTGGCATACAACCGTAATACTTACTAAAACTCTCCAGTGTACCATCGTTATATATTTCAATAGCAGAAGTCAGTCGACACGATACGGGCTAAATTGTGGTGTCCGATTTTATGACTTTAATTTTTCATAGGAACATACATTATTGAGAAAACCTGCATTAGCCCAGTAACCTAACCGATGGCATTTGGTCTCTTAAGAAAACTAGTCCCCTGCGAGCACATCACAGGTAGTCAGGTTCACGTAACCTATGGATGGAGTAACGGTGGTCGCAATCACAGTTGGAAGGCCTAATGCAAAGACATTGAAAAATACCGAGCAATCATGGCCCCATAAAAGACTATAATGCACAGTTCCAGCGTGCCTTTTTCGGAAGCAACGCGTTCGCTTCCGGTCTCACCCATGGAGAAACGGCTTTCCGCCAGTTCCTTTCGAAAAAACATGTAGGCATGTGACTGAGCAATACGTAAACACTTTTGTAGGCACTCCGTGTCTGAAGTCAAATAAATGTTTTACATTTGAAGATATTGAAGCAAGCATCAGGCGGGATAAAGCAATCTTCCTTTTAACTATTTGTATACTTAAATTAGAAAAGACCGCTCAAGACAACATTATTTCTCTGTTTACTAAACATGCTCCTCGATATGCCATTGTTTTATTATGTCATCGTACATTGCACAACATTGATTGAGAGCTAATGGACGGCCGGGATGTCTGGAACTTGCGCTCACGAACGCGATATATGAATAACTCCACCACTATAGCTTTCTCAGCCTTGGTGGCCACATGGGTGATGAAATGACAGGATTTAAATTACGTTATTATGACGTCATCAACATCAATGTAACTTTGAAATACCGTCCCCGGAGAAGCCTCCCGATTTCGCAAACGTTTAGCTCAGAAACTAGAGATGGGGTTCAGGTCTTAGAAGGAGAGGGATGTTAGCTGCAACAAAATGTCTTCAAGATGCCCTTTCAGTTCAAGACCTCTCAGAAATGTGAAACACCCCTTTAATTTGGTGTAACGACTTTTTCGGGAAATTTTGCCGCCTTTCCCGGACACATTTTGAGACCTGGCTTCTCGGTCAATGCCCGTTCCTGATCACCCACGAACCCTTTCCTGACTCGTTCCGCCAAACGCGCGCGAGACGAAGACCGCACCTAACACGACTCGACGCACAGATCATCCCACATCCCCCCCCCCCCCCCATCCGCCTCCGAGACAAGACGGGTGGTCGCGTCTGCTGGCTCCTGCCGCCGGCGTCACCAGCCTCTCTGGAGTTGGAAGCAGAAACAGCACGTCGCGCTTTCCATGCAATGCCCCGGCGACCGAATGGGACAGGAGATTTGGTGTTCGCCGTCTGCGTCAAAGGTCGCTGTTGATACTTGCAGCCAACGCTCGCGAAATTGGTGGTGGGGAGCGGGTGAGCGATGAGAAATAACGAAACCTATCCCCCAAATACGCCAATGAGCGCATTTTTCTCCAGATTTCGCCACCTGTTTTTCTCAACGCCAGAGCTCGGCGTGGCGGGCTGCACCCTCGAACTTGATAGGAAACTACGCCCAATGGCTGGCGCTGTGAATGGCAATCAACTTAGCGGCACATAAATCGAATTGTTCGATTCAGTTCCGAGAAAGATGAGGGATGACACTCTTTTGAAAACTCCTTAAAAACACCTTAGCGTTTGTAACGGCGCTGAGATGATAGATGCAGTTTCCGCATTGGCATGATCTCACTGAAACGGTGCTACAGCCATTTCCTGACCATCTGGGAGTTAACTGTGCTGCGGCGTTCGCTAGTACCACCGGTGCGATTTGTGTGCACATGAAACAATCCAGATGTGGTTCGTGAGCTCCATGCGATGCTCTGTCAGTAGAAGATGCTGACTGCAGGGCACAGAAGAAAGTGTGACGGGCAAATGTGTAGACTAGCCTTTCAATGTTAGCTCGAAGTCGAAAAAGTAATGATCTGGAGACAGCAGTGTTGTAATGACCAAGCACAGGTCGTAGAACCGCGATCTGTGTGTTTAAAACTGTGCCAAGTTGTCACCGCAACGAGCAGCATGGAGAAGACTCTTGGCCGCTTCTTCCTGGTTTTGTGCTCGGACCAAGGCTTCCGGGTAGTTGCTAACCCATTAGGGTTGAGACCGGACGTGTCGGACAATGTCTGCCATCAGCGTCGACGCCACACGCAATCTGGCCAACTCAAACATCAAACGTAATTACCACTTCAAATGTCAGCCCAAGTCCAATGGGAAGCAGATGAACTTCTACCGCCAAGTCGCCCCCCCCCCCCCCCACACCACCACTTCCATTTAGTGGTGGCGCAATGGCCCCACCGGCCGGGAGCTTGGTGCCCCTAGGTGCGCGATTTTGGTACCAACAGCAAGGACTATGGCACCACTGGCGGCACGGGAGCGGTATCTGAGCAGATGTCAGCATTTTGACGGCACGAGCAAATACTATGTGGCGTCGTATATAAATTATCAAATTGTTACATTGGCCGTTGCAATGACAGGCGTTACCAGCGTCGGAACGTAGCGTGTCCCGGGCACTCCAACCAGCAGCCACGCGTTAATCTGGGGCCGGGAAGAGCTACGTGTTGGGAAACCAAACCTTTCCGCCATAATAGCGCTGGTGGGCGCTCCAGCCTACCTCCACCCCCGCACTAACGTCGGCCAGCGGTCATCGCTCGACCCGCGCCCAACCCGCCGCAAGAGTCCGGCTGGTCTCCCTGCAATACCGCCGGCTCACGGGCCGGCCGGCGGCCGGGTGCCGCTTGAGGCGTTCATTAGCGGCAGCCGATCGCCCCCGGGTATTGGTGTGCTCGGTCGCACCCACCCGGACGCGCTCTCGTGCAGCGGCGGCGCGGGCGCGCGGGGGTGGACGTGAGGCGGACCTGGCAGGCTGGAGACTCCGACTCCTGGCTTCGGTCTTGCAGGGAGGCGGGGAGAGTTCGCGCGGACACTCCCTGAGTCCGGCCCAGAGCGTACCGTGCGGGAATACTCGGGATTTGGCCGTCAAGAGAAGGGCCCGCAGGGATGCTCTTGCTTCGGCCCGGGGGATGCAGGGCGGGATTGTTTTGATTGGGCCCGGGGATGCCGCGCAGGGATGCTCTAAATCGGCCCAGGTATGCTGCTTAGGATGCTCTGGCTTTGGCTATGGCCATGCAGTATGGGGATGCCCTGGTTTCGGTGGAGAGAATGCAGTGTTGGAAACGCAGTGGTTGTTTCCAGCACCACGGAGGGTTGGCGATAGCTCCGGTCAGATCGTTAAAATTTTATCATTGGGTAAGTGAAATCTCGACGGGTTCTTACATTTACTAATGAGATGTTCGATTAGTAAAGATGTCAAAAGAACTTCATTAAAATTAGAGTCTAAGGATGCAATAATCGGCTTGACTTTGAAAATCAGCATTCACCGAGTACGGGACAGGTCAGGTATCCAAGTTGAGGGGAGCTCGCAGTCCTGGCGGTTTTCCTCGCGATTGCGTCTTATCGAGTCTAGTCAATGGCTCACGTACGTTGTCCCTGAAAATGCTGCCGAATAGCTTAAAAGTTGTGACATCTTAACCGAGGTCATGGGGTAAATTAGCTCCAGACAGCATGCTGACTTACAATGAATTGTCCAATTTTATCTATAGCTTATCTTAGCAAAACCATGAATTTTTCCATTTTCTCCAAAGTTTATCTTAAGAAATATGAACATTGACCAATGTATTATGCCTACATGGCTCTGTCCATGGGTACGCCCGATGACCAACAAGCTGCCCGCCCTTCCTGCCAGAGTGAGAGGCAGGCGACGCCATATAGCCTCAGCAGCTGAGGGCGTCGTAAAGCCCCAATGACATGACATGGCCAACAAACTGCATCCTCTGGAAAAAGGAAATGCAGCCATTAAGATATTTACACATTGCTGCGTTTGACACGCGAGATGTAATGGACCATCATAGAACAAACGAGGTCATTGCATGGAGTTGGAAGGTGACCAATGACCCCAACTAATTAGAAAGAGAATCGATTATAATAAGACAAGGCTGTTGCAAACAACGCCGAAGATTTTGTCAGAGAGTACTTTTATCTCGATTCCTATTTCACTGCATACACGCGTATCCACAGGTGGTGTACCTGGATCGGTCTGGAATATCCTTTTTCGATTACGTACATCGAGTGCACAAACTTTCCATTTGAAGCAGCCTTTTTGCGATTTACTTCCGTTGGGTTTCGATGCCACCAGGGTCAAAGCCTTATGTAAAATTATCATTATTCAAGCCGCTTTACTTATTTTGTGCTTCGGGAACCAGGTGCGCCATCTACAGCATTACCCCTTTTATTATTCACCATAGCTATGACTTTCAGTATTCGTTGGTTCCAAGCATTTGTTATGGACGGTTTTTATGACAGCCCCCGAAAGGTGGCACTTTCCCTTTAATACTTGCGTGTACTATGGAGTGGGTCGCTATGTCGCTTGGTGAACAAATGACTAGCACGTTTACACTACACCAAACACAGTTCTATAGCGGGGCTGTGAAAAGGTTCCAATTATTTGCCGTAAAATACGTTACACTCGTGATATGCGATGCCGTATATTTTTGGCCGCTATAACAACGGCTTTATGATGATTTTGTCATGTATCTGGTCTACTCAGCCCTGAAAATAGTGTAAAAGCAATCAGCTCCCCTCACAGAACCGCAGTGAAGAAGGAACTCGTAGAATCGAGGGCATGGCGGAATGAAAATAATGCAACTTTTCATTTCGCCAACTTAGTTTTTACATCCTGGAGATCAGTTGGGGTCGTCACATATTAGTAAGTGATGTACTGATGCTTGGGTTCTGACATCTAAAAATATCTCAAGAACGTGCCTATTTAGGGATCTGAATGTATTTTACTCTGGATTTCCGCCAAGACATGTTCTTAACTCAATGATGACTGACACCACGTATGCTTTTTCACGCTTCCCATGTAGCACTGGCATAAGAACTCCGCTCAACAAATATTCTTAAAGAATGAATTCTTTCGACATAACTTTAACGGCAACTTTTGTCGGGACCACATCGACAATCGCGCCAACTCTAACCAGCAGACTGTCCTGCACAACATTGCTCATACTGTAATGTGTCGATAATACATGCTTCCTTGTTCCGCAACCAACCAAAGCTGCTTCTTTTACCTGCATGTCAAAGTTTGTAGAAGATTTGTCGACATCTACGCAGAGCCACGTGCGGATGTCCATGACGAGATGGGGAATAGCTCACCATGGGCTCTGGCTGAGGAAAGATCGTGGTCACCTGCATTTTAGCATCGGTTCGGATCGTGCATCCTCCTGTATGAGGCCAGTGTCAACCTCAGTCACGGTTGCATGACGCTGGAGCCCATGCGTCAACTTACGACTTCCCAGCATCAAAGCCTTGCGCCGCCTCGCACCGAACGCGAAAAGAAAGCGCTCGGGACACTAGCACGTGCATGGCGGCGTGCCGCCGCCGGTCGGGTCACCTGTGACCTCGGGGCCTCAGACGGGGTTACCGACTCAATAATCCAGGCCAGCTGCCCGGCGCTGGGCCGGCGTTCCACTTCCCGCCGGCCGCAAAACTTGCACAGCAAATGACGTCATAAAGTCTCCAACGCGAGTGTTACCCGGCGGTAGGCTTTCAAGATGACAGGCCGGGCTAACAGGTCGCAGGTGGCGGGGGTCGTGCAGATTACCGAAGGCGAGGCGCCAATGCTGATGAATAGTGAACATGGCTGCCGCCTTGGATATGAAGAACGATAATTATATCTTGACTTATAATAATTATATCTTGAATTATATATGAAGAACGATAATTATATCTTGATAATTATATCTATAATTATATCTTAATGTCAATGCCGTGATGTACGACCAGTTTAATACAGCGCTGGTCTAACTAAGTTTCTCTGGCCACTAAACCTCATCGAATGTCAAGATAAACACAATCGACCCACCGGTAGCCTGTAGATCTACATAGACCCAATGCGCGGCTAACAATAAAGAAGCAGAACAAGAATAAGTAAGGCTCATTCATTTTCGCAAAGAAGTAATGTAAGTTCCGTGTCGCCGCCGTGCTCTTGCACAGACGCAACCACCCCGCCCTTAATGGATTTCCTCTTCGCTATTCAGCACCTTTCAAGTTTTTCTACATCCAATGTCTGGTGCTACTTTATCGCTAATATGTGGAAAAATTGCAGCGCTAAATTCTAACCTTATTCTGTCGGTTATCTCTAATGCTATTATGTAGCTAATCCCTAATGCTATTATGCAGCCAATTTCTAACGCCATTCTGCATCCATACAGTATCTAACTTTCTTGGAATATCTAATATCAGTCGATGTCTTTCTTGCCGAGCCTCGATGCAGATGCCGTCGACTGTCAGCACGGATTTGCACGGACGCATCTAGATTTTCAGCCCGTTACGTGCTTTTTGTGTGAGCAAACTAGTAACGCAGACAGTAACTTCGGAAATGGGCGAATGTGCATAACTGAATACGCTGTCTGTACAGGAAGCACATCATAAAAATGGCATCGCCATGCATTAAATTTACCCTTCGATTATTGCACGAGATTCTTGCAACGCATCGAGCATCCGTAGCGGAGATGCTACACTCGTGGCGCTATTGGAGCGTCTTTCTTGGAACGCCGTCCTTGGCCTGCGGCCCACTCGGTAATCATCCGCTCAGCAGTCTTTGTTCCAGCTAACGTTGCGCAAACAATACATATTCTACTTTCATGCGAGATTACCTTCGCCTTTACTCCGGAATCCCCTTCTACCTGACAACGCTCGACCAAAAACTCGGACGAGATCACGGCCCAGCGACTGGCCGCGGGCGTAGCTTAAAAAGGATGTGTAAGCCCTGTTCTGTTCTATGGCCTCGTGTAAGCCTGACCGTATGTTGTCGGCTGGGTCGGGCCGCCGAACGTCACCATAAAACTCCGTGGGAACAGGCATATAGTTTTCTTGGTGTAAGCGCTTTTGAACCTCTATTGCCATTGCGTGCCACGAATCCGTCTCAAACATCCTTTCTGCTAGCCGATCTGACGACATATGCAATGTTATGTTAGCGGGGCTTAAAAGACCCTCCGCAGGTGAAATAAAGTGTTTATTTTTCATGATGTACCCGGAGCAAAGCACACCTAGAAAGTGAAAGTGAAGTACGTCTAACCGATTTCGATGATTTCGTTTTTTCTACGTGTTACTCTTTTCTAAGCGTTGCAGAACAGGCGATTTCTCCTGTGGTTTCTCTCTTAAAGCACCATTTGTTTCAGATAGAGCAATGAAATTTGCTGAGGCTTCCTGACCTGCTATTTTGATATATCCCGACACATTTTTGACGTCCAAGTACATTGCGCAGGGTCGCCCCAGGCCATGATCTGTTTGAGCAATGGTAGACAAAACGCATTGTTTCCGGATTTCTGCGAGGATTAAGGCCACGACTCCCGTCCTGTTCAAATAACTATTGACACTGCTAGTCGCTGCATGATTTAACTTCAAACTATACAGTTTGTGTTGCTCCACGCGGAGTCTGGTGGGTTGAGGTATGCGGCGTGAGGCGTCCAGGCGTGCTGTGTCTTCATCCACGGACGCAGCCAGAGCCTTGGCGAGGGGGGGCATAGGGTTAGGAAAGGGCTTCCCAAAAAAGTAATGCACCGCATATAGTTGACTTGTCAATGAGGGCATGTTTTTCTTAGACATTGTATATATATATATATATATATATATATATATATATATATATATATATATACGGCACTTTACGGCACTCCGAAGTGGTGCTGGAATCTGGTGGTGGAGCTGGAAGAGTTAAGGTAAAATCCCCATTTTTCCTGTTGCCGTTGCTATTAATCTGTCCAGAGGACAACCTCAAATTTGTAAAAAAATTCGCTCGGTGTAATCTTTGAACTGTACAAATCAATTCTGAAAAACATTCAGAAACATTATTTTGCGATGATCATCGTTGCGCACACGGCGCCTGTCCCCCGGCTTCAGTTGCACTGGCCAACGACGTTCGGTTTTCCGAAAGCTGTAACCCGAGCCATTGCTTTCCTTGTTCCCCGAGATCACGAGCGAGTCATTGGAGTTTTATGACGCACTCAGCTGCTGGGGCTATGTGGCGTCACCAGCCTCGCACCCTGGCGGGAAGGGCGGGCACCGCGGGAATCGAACCCCATTCCTGTGGTTTCCCAGACGCACAGTGGTTAACGCAGGCGCGTTAACCACTGCACTATCGGCACCCGGTGCGCAGGCTCAAAACGTTTGATGTTATTTGTTTCACTAGTTGGTTCTGCAAAATAATGGACGTTCTCAGGCAAATGTGAGATGGCGTAGTGCGTTTTGAGCTCATTTCAATGCACTCCATTCAACACCAATGAGACACATTGTTTCTTTCTGGTAAAGAGGCCGTCTCGAGTACAGCAATACCGGGCACATTGTTGTTCACGGTCAAGGGCTGGAGGGCCATCCTGTCCCACCGCGGTGTTCCAGCCGTCATTCTGGCGATACGAGGCAGCATCCCCTGGCCGATCCAGAGGCCATTAAAGGGATATGTCGCATCATATTAGTTCGCTTCCTGGTGCGGGAAGCCTTCCGACCCGCACAGGTGACCCCGGATCAGCGCACGAACCGTCATTAACGCGACAACATCCCTGCTCGCGGCAGGTGGTCAAAGAATTGGCACATGGACTTCGGTTGGGCTTAACGGGCCCATGCTGGAATAAGGTTAGAGGTCCACCGTCCCGTACCGGGGGCCCCTGACTGGCACAGGACTCTTCTATTGCCCCAATGCGAACAAACATCATAAGTTCGTATGCTTCTTTCAATCATCGGAGGGTCCCCACCAACGCAAGAGACCCTTTGTCATTGGGGTTCCCGCCCTGTCCCCGTTGAACAAATCTTCCCCTGACCGATTCGAAGCCCGTTGTTGACACAGATTACCCTGCTAGGCACTGTGGACCGCTAGAAAATGCTGGAGCGCAACCAACGTAAATCGCGGGGCCGGCCTGTCCCTGCTTCGGCAATGGGCTCTCAGAGCTCAGACCAACGCGGAGCCGACTGTTCATTGTTCGTTATCTCTGGCCGAAATAGAGGAACGCTCAGCCTCAAGGGTCCCTATCGGTACAAGGGCCCCTATCGGTCCCTATCGATCATCTTACTGCCGACGGGATCCCGGCCGTATGGGCAGGGGTCCTTAAAGTGACCTACAGCCAGCCCTTTGGACCCTTCTGCTATCCCATTGAGCCTTTGATCTTCGGTCTCGAGGAGCCATTCGGTTCCTCTTTGGACCCCTGAACCACCGCTCCGACTCGGGCCACTTTCCGTTATATGACCCCTGCTAAGCACTGCGGCCTCTAGCCGACATGGGAGCCTCTCATTGTGTCAGGAACTCCGGACATTGTCAATCGCGGACCCTGATTCCTGGTTTGTAAATAGGCCTCAATGGCTCTGACGAGCATGGAGCCGATTGTTCGGTGTTCGTGGTCTCTGACCGACTTAAACACCTGCATTGTCTCAGGGGTTTCTGAAACGGTGCAAGAGAACCTCTGCCTGATGTTTCAGGTCCCTATCCCTCCGGGTCGCAGTTCTTTAAATGACCTACAGCTAGTCCTTCGGGGCCTTATGCCCTCCAACCGGGCCTTTGACCGTCGGTTCCAGTGTGCCGCCCGGGCCCCTCTTCGAGCCTCATCGAATGTTGCCCTTGGTTGGCTCGGGGCCCGTGCGAACACAGGACCCTGTGTTAGATGCTGTGAACTCCTGACAGGTACAAGGCCCCCGACCAGCGTAAATCACTGGCCCTGGCTTTATATCTAATTAGGAAATGGGCCCCTCAGCCCCATACCGACTCGGAGCCGACTGTGCGGTACTGGTGATACCTGACCGACAAATAGGCCTACATCGACTCAGGGTGTTCTGATCGGCACAAAGGGTCCTCTAACCGCTATTTCAGGGGCCGTGGCCGTTTTCGCTGGCACCGGAGCCCCTTAATAAGACTCCGACCGGCCCTTCACACCCTTAGACCCTCCAATTGCGCCATTGATCGTCGGGACCGGTGGGCCCTCTAGGCTTTTCGGGTCTCCGCAAACGCTGCCTCTGGCCGACTCGGGGCCCCTTGACGACACGCGAGCCACTTGACATTCAGTGGCTCGGCCCTGCAGGCCGGGGTCACTGGATGGGACCTCGGGCCAGCCTTTCGGGCCCTTTGGGCCCTCAAATCGCGCACTTTGTCGTACGTCCCGAGGGCCCTTCGGACCCCTCGGAACCGACGATTAGGGCCTCTCGAACGCTAAGAGGCCCCCCCCCCCTTATGCCCCCTGCCTGCGCCACTGTCTTCAGCAACGCCATCCTTCTCACAGCGTTCCCTGTTCGTGCCGTCTCTTGTCGCCTCGTTTGAAGCTGTTTGAAGTGGTGTTCTTTTTGACATTGTTGAAGACGGAGCACATCCCCACAGCACTAGCCGCAGCTGCTCTTCTTGTTGGGCTGCATGAGGAACGACGTCTCAAAGGGCAATTCAAACAGCTCCCCCTCCCCCAGCTCGACATAAAAAATGGAAAGTTGTTTGATTAATTTTGTCTTCAGCATGGCGGAAGGTGACGGCACAAAAACCTCAAGAACGAACGTTACCCTGATAAGTTGTGGTTACATCGAGCACATCATTGCAGCTGTTGCTGTTGCTCAAGCAGCCTCTTTACTGAAAGAAGTTTCGTTAAGTTCAAACTTACGTGGTTTGTACCAATGTAAAAAACAACGCATGTAGACAACATGCAACAGGGGGGGGGGGGGGGATGCCACCGTGAACCAGTGTTGGTTTCGCTGTTTAAATAAGTGTTCGTTTTTTGATAGCTCGCAGCCTACTGCCGGCCATGTAATCGATGCTCAGTGCACAACAATATAAAAGACCGATGCGGTGGCAGGGGCGGACCGAAGGAAATGCATTTGGGGAAGGGGGGGGGAGGGGGTTGGCCAATAACTGAACCTGAGCAATTTCGAGCAGGCTGTTGACTGATACTACGGTGAATATTGCATCCACGCAGGTTCGCGTACTGCAGGGGTGCATGAAGTCGCATGGCCGTTATCGTGTGCAGCAATATGGGGAGAGGAGTGTTCATGATATGTATGCATCTCAACGCCGATTCAGACATGTGTTTTTCACCCTACCTAATTCGTATATCCCGCATCCGCACCTGTTTCGAATATCGCAGATTTGACGCATCGCTGTATGGTGCGGAAGGGCGACGGCTGATGCATAGACTACCAGGCTTTACTCAAAGTCAGCTGTTTTATTTACTTTCGTTTTCAAGAGAGCGGGCACGCGGCTGATTCGATATTGGCTTGCGTTTGCGACTTTGGACTCACCTTACCGCAGCAGCAAACAAAGAGGTGTGGGAGTCTTAAGGGATTTACTAAGATGAAAGCAATAAGGCCGGATCTCCACCATTTGCACCGGCCTTAACGTGCCGCTAGCGTTGTAGTTGCTAGAGGCAAGCTCACGTTTTATTACCCAGCCCATTCGATATTCGTGGGTAATGGTCCTTATTTTGATAACGATTTCATTATCTAGCCCGTCGACATCGACCAAATAAAGCTGGACACCTGAATAGGGGGGAACCAGCCCCGCATGCATTCTAGACATTATTTCCATTCTGGAAAGTAACCAAAAGCACACACACACAAGTTCAAATCTGGCTTAGACTTGATCGCGTACATCCGGCTGCTGTACTTGTCGGCTCACACACTAGTCTTAGCAGCTTTATAAAGCGGCACTCTACCCAAACTCCAAAACTGGCGGAATGAATTAACGGCCGATATGAGCAAAAAGGGCATTGAGTCCATTGCTACCGGATGACATAAGACGGGTTCGCTTAATCTCGTTTCCTCGACGTTTCCCAGAGACATAAGCTGGCGCAGCGTAGCGTTCGTCCAGAAGGAATTTCCCCGACTCGGATCTGAATTTAGATACGCTTCCTTGCCAAAAACCGTGGCTTACTGGTTTCCAGCAGTATGTAGTTGGGGGCTGATGCTGGAATCAGTTGTACTTCCATATGCTAGAAGATGCTGGTTAGAAGGCTAAGCGACCTCATCAAGCAAGCTTTTGGTTATGTTGCGAGATTTGACGATTTGAGGCCGTGTTGCCCATGCTCTTCTTTGCGAGTGACCATTAGCACGTGTATTTTTCTCAATGAATTCAATGCTTGTTTGGTAACAAGTATTGAGTGCATTGAGAAAAAATTAGCCTTTTAGTCATTGCTTAATGATATATTGAAGGTCGGGTTTTCATTGCAAAAACTAACTCGTCCTGACATGAATTTCACTGTCATCCGGCCACTAGTGAAATCTGGTGAGTGGGGTCGATGACCGCAATACCTGGCGACAAGCGAAATTGAAAAGGACAGCAGCACCGGCCATCGATGAAATGTCGGGTGGTGAAAATAACTCCGTTTCCATTTAGTGAAACAATGCCAGTAGGTAACGCAAGCAAATTTCCATCAACTTTATCGCCAGGCTCACCAGCTTCATCGGTGGCGGTGATTTGCAAACTACAGACGTGCGTGCAAGAAAAGCGCGCAACTAAAAACGCATCGTGAGAGGATCTCAAAAACCAGCAAGACCAAAGCGGATGATCATTCTCTTGGCACTTCACATAACTGCTCTTCATGACAAGAGGATATGTCTGTTAAGGTAATGATGTCGGAAATGTTCGTCGGAGGGCTGGCATGTCGCGATGCTCCGATGGGTGCGTGCTACTTGGCGCTATGATAAAACACGGTGGGCTCCATATGAGCAAATAATCTCGGAGAGAGCGATGACGGGGTGTCCACCGGCTCACCCGCGCCCGGCGCCGCGTCAGACACCCTTCATTGCCCACATCCAACGTCGGTGCCCGTCTGACAGACACCGCCGCGTCGTCGACCAGCGGACCACGTGACCGTGACGCGCCGCGGCCGCGGGCCCCGACGGGGGTGGCGTCGGCGGCGGCGGCGGCGACGGCGGATTACCGGCTCAGGGAAGCGGATCGGCGACCGCCGCCGCCAGGCCTGACGGCTTCAGCTCCACTGCGGTCCCCGCAGGTGCCGGCGGCCGGCTGCAGCGCAAGCAAACGTCGATAGCGCCGCAAGGTCCGGCAGCCGCTGCCGACAGGGAGGTGTTGCGAGATAGACCGGCCGAGGCGCTGTGCCCTTTTCGACGACGGCTGTGACGTTCTAGATGAGCGCTGACATGCGGTCGCGGTTTTATGCATATATGCAATATGTATGTGTGTGTACCCTTCGAGTTTCTGGCGCTTTTGACCTAGCATTATTTTTTAGATCGAAGCTGGTTTGCGCAAGTCATTTTTAATCAAACATGCACAAAAGAAAAGATGCTGTTAAGATATAGAAAACATACACACACACACACACACACACACACACACACACACACACACACACACACACCACGCACACACACACGCACACACACACACACACACACACACACACACACGCACACACACACACACACACACACACACACACACACACACACACACACACCACACACACACACACACACACACACACACACACACACACACGCACACACACACAACACACACACACACACACACGCACACACACACACACACACACACACACACACACACACACACACACGCACACACACACACACACACACACATGTATATATATATATATATATATATATATATATATGTATATATATATATATATATATATATATATATATATATATATATAGCAATGCTGCTGTGTTACAAACCAGAGACGTACGCGCAAGAGAAGGACGTCAGGATGGTGGGTTTGGGTTAAACACACCCGCACACACACACACACGTGCACACAAGCACACAAGCACACACACAGACACACACACACACACACACACAAATGTCTATATTTATATGCATATCCTTGTACGAACACTGTAAACGTGCAGCCCTTGTAAAAACATGGGATGCGCGTTGTCTTGAGCTCTTGTTGAAAATCGCATTTTGAAGTTGGTCTGTGTTGCATTGTTCTCCATTTTTGTGCCTCTTTGCCACGTGTTCACACGGTGGTGCAAAGGTCTTTTGTCACTGTGTGCCCATGCCCTTTATGCCGACCTCGCTGGTTCTGTCGCATCAGCACACCAAGCTCATTACGCTCGTCTCTAATGCTACTCTTTTCCTACATGAAATTGTCTCGGACAAAGGTCACAAGAAATGCCATTTTTTTCCGTGTGCATTTTTTTGCAGCGAATGTCGACAAGTGGAAATAATTATCTTTGATTGACACGTTAACGTATCCGGGACTGATCTCCTAAGGCATATCTGGGACTGACCTTTGACATGGCCACTGGTCTGCGCTACACCATACCCACCATACACCATACCCACGACAACCGAAAAATAATCAATGTAGCAAAGAACTAAAGCACGCCATTTTCCTATGCGAGCAAAACACGTAAGTAGAACTAAAATTATCATAAATTTACTGTAGAACAGGAAGACGTGCCATTCCAGTGCGTGTACCTCACGTTTCCGGTCATGTCGAGCATGTGCAGGCGATTACCAGGCATGCCACACCCTGCGTGGCGTGGGGCAAGATAGTGACTCGGTGTGGTGTGAGGTGGAGTGAGAGGGCGGTTGTTACACCATGTCAGCTTAACCCACATGCTATGAGTTGAGTCCCCCACCCCCACCTCACCCGAACGTATTTGATGACGTGACTGTCCCGAGGCTCTGACCTCTCCCAGTCGGCAGTAAGGGCCATGTAGTGTTTGGGTTGGCGAGCAGCAGGGGGCTTAAACATCGCTGAGGGCAGGAAAGCAGGGGCTTTGTTTTCCATATGGGAGACGTGCCCGTATTTCCGTAACGTCCGGGTGAGGGACTAGCAGGTCAGCCAAAGCCATCTCCGTGACCGCCAGCGGCATCACAATTGTGCCGCCCATCTGACATCACGAAGGCAGCGTCGCTCACGCGCTGCCAAAAGGACATCGTTACCTGTTTTTTGCCCGCGGGTGTGAGTAGTAAATACCACTGCCGTGGTACCAGCACCCCACGCCGTGTGCTGGTACCACGGCGACTGTCGTCGTGTGACCACTGAAGCGCAAGGCGGTGACAGTGGTGGGAAGAGGAACCGACCCCGGTCATGAACCCCAATCACCTGATCGATGCGCCCTGGCGACCATTCACGCCGCACCACCGGAACACAGGCCGAAAAATGAAACCCATTAGCTCATTTAAACCTGGCCGCGGGAAATTAAGGCACTGCTCCGGGTGGATTTCAGACGAAAATCGTGGCGATGAAGCAGCGGCAATGACCGCCAGAAATTCCTCGCGGTGTTTTGTCATGCAGACGAGGCGGTTCCGACTAGTTAGCTACCAGCGGGTCATTAGGTTTGTGAAGGCCTGTGCGGATTCGACCAACCGAGCCGCGCTTGTGCTGTGCTGCGGAGCGGGCTCCGCTGGTTCGGCACAGCTCGAGGGCAGACTGACGGCGAGATGGCTGGGCCCACGACGTCTGCATCGATTCCAGACCACCAGACGGGACATTCAAGTGCGAAGTTTTCCTTTATCGGATGATGATCCTCGTTTCGACTTCTTGGGATGTCTCGACGAAGGCGGGAAACATGGTCAGCTTCAGGCTCGTTACCTGTGTTATGCCGTTCGTTAAATGTTGGTGAATTATGTATATAATAGACGCTGGCATGAGTGAGTGCCAGCGTCTATTATATATATAATTTATATTTTTATTATAAGTGATTAGTATGTTTTGCCTTATTGCAGATGTAGTGTTGTCCTGCAGGATAATCATTACATCAAAGACAAACAAAACTACTTACCTGATTGCATTTGGTTACCTCATACCCGATCTCAGATCTGACATGCTCCTATTTGTTTTCAAAATTACGCTGCTTGCACATCTTCGTGTGCGGCACATCACAGCCAAGAAGCAAAGGTGTGGTCGAAACAGAGCGTCATTGCAGAAAAGGTCATAAAATTGTTTTATCCTCTGCACGTGCAACCATATGGCAGAACGTTGGTTTGAGATCATACGGAATAACCGCGCTTTTGCAGCCGACGGAACAGGGACATCCCGAGTGCTAAAAGTTCTGGCTGGCTCGTCGCCGGCATTCCGCGTCTGTTTGCGACCCTTCATCATCATCCGTCACTTGTTCTGATATGCAGCACTCCATTTTTCTTCTCCTCGGGGATCGTCGCAGCCCGCTCCGCCCATCTTCTCCCTGGTCTCACAAAGCCTGCTGCGCTCGTCGCCCCGCGCGTTGCACCGCCTCCTCCGCTGCCTCCTCCCGCGCCTCGTAGCTTTCTCCACCCGTCTCCTCACGGGGCTTATATCCGTCTCTACCCATCTCCCCACGGGCCTCATATCCGTCTCTATCCATCTCCCTACGGGCCTCATATCCGTCTCCATCCATCTCCCCACGGGCCTCATATCCGTCTCTATCCGTCTCCCCACGGGACTCACAGCCTTCTCCACCTTTCTCTTCTCGGGCCTCACTGCTTCCTCCACCGACTCCTCCGTGACCTTCCAATGTCCTCTCCACCGGACTATGATACTGCAGCTCTCAGTCTAACCCGGACATGATGCAGCAGTTCTCAGACCGCCAAAGTCTCCACCACTTTCTCTTCCAAGGCCCATACCGTTTGCCCCGCTCGCCTCCCGCGAGAGCCCTACCGCCCCCCCCCCCCCGCCTCGATCTCCCGGCTCGCTTCGCGCGGGAGCCCTCCCGGGGCCCCCCGGCCTCGATCTCCCGGCTCGCCTCCCGCGGGAGCCCTCCCGGAGCCCCCCGGCCTCGATCTCCCGGCTGGCTCCCGCCGCCTTCACTCGCCACCTTCGGCTACGACCTCACATTGATCAGGCACTTGATGCACGCTCGCCCAGGCGGCGGGCGCGGAGATGAAGCGCCAATCGTCGCATGTTTCGACTCGGGCCGCCAGCACCTTCCTGGTAACGATCGCGCGGTCAGGTGTGACGTCACAGCGCCGATTTAGCTGGCCAGGTCGACTGTGTCACGCCCCAATCTCTGCAGCAGCTGAGACACGGCCGGGCTCGTGTAATGTGGTGCAGCGTCTTGCTGTCGGCTCGCGGCGCTGCAACGTCCGCTAGACGAACGGACCTTCGTGGCCGTTTAGGCGCGGCCAATGCTCTTCAAAGCTTTGTTAATTAGGAAAATCAGGCCTCTCAGGTGTGCCTTGGCAAATAAGGAAGGTTACTGTTAGCATTAAGCCGCTGCAGTTTCTATTCCGTTGCAAATTTTGTTTGTCCGCAGGTCTGTTCGTTCATTTCTGTTCCGGACTCAAAGTCCATCACACTTTGTGAACTCGGAGCCGGCTGCATTCCGACTTATTTGAGACTGTGCCTGCTCTTTATCAATCTGATGGACTCTCTCGGAAGAGTTTGCATGCCAAGCAGCGCACGCCAATGCAAACGTTTAACTCGTCAGGTAAACGTTGCTTGTAGACTCGCAATCATTCATCTTCCTTGAAGATAATTAATGTTGCCGTTCGTTGCAGTCGAGATTAGAGTAACCGACTTAATACACCTTGCAAAGTACGGCCTAGCGCGGCGGGGACCTGCGACCTGACGGAGACCTGCGACCTGACGGAGACCTGCGACCTGACGGAGACCGAGGCAAGCTTCAGTGCTAACTGCTACTTATTTAAGGCGCTCAGTCTCCAGCGTGTTTCTCTGTTCCATCGCGTCATTCGGTTTACACTTCCATATAGCCAGGCAGTTTTTGAACGAATCATGCGCTTTTCGGTGTTTCTTTTATCTCTTTGACTTTTGCCTTTTTAGCTTTATTCTTCTGGCATTTTCCCTTTTTGACTTTAACCCTCGTGACCTTTTTGCCTACAATACTTATCAAATTTTACTTTGTATCTCTTTTGCTTGTTAACATTCGACTTTTTGTTCTATGAACTTTATTCCTTCGACTTTTTTCCTTTTAGTTCAAGTAATCCTTTTACCTTGGCCTTTTCCCTTCTATCACTTTGCTTTTATCGGTTTGATTTTTAACCATGTCGACTTTTGACTTTTAGCTTGATGCCATTTGAATTCTTGGCTTTTGAGTTGATCCCGGCTTTCAGCGTTTTACCCTATGTGTTACGTTCACCAGGCTAACACCGATATTTCTGTCGGCTAGTTAACGACCTTTTGTATCTGAACCCACTCGTAGAACTAAACAAACTTGCCGGCTTACCGTGATAGTAACTACGTAAGTGCGTATGCGAGAAACATTACGCACAAAGATAAAACAGCAGTAAAACTTCCTCGCAGGAAACTAGGAGAATAAAAGTAGAGAAGCCTTGATATTTCGGCAACATACCTTTACCGAAACAACACGCAGAAGTGAATTCAAACCAAAAGTACCATTTTCAGTTCACTTCTGCTACTCGTTTCAGTGAAGGGATGCTGCCGAAATATCGACGCATTTATGTCTCCATTCTCCTGGCTTTTTCTCCGAGGAAAAAGGTTATTTTGATTGCATTATCTATGCGACAGTAATTACATGTCTGTGTTTACCTTCCTCTTTTTTAGCAAAGGATGACATTAACACTGACATTCAGTACAGTTGTCTTTGGGAACACTACACTTTTACAAGGGGTTTAAGTGACTGCCTTTGATCCTTTATTTAGTAATCGGCTCTTTTTGTAACAAAAGCACCGTTGTTTACAACCGCATGTTAAAAACAATTGATTATCGAAGACACACAGCATGGATGGTCAAGCGTTCGGCTGTTAAATTAGTCACCGTTAGAAGATCACACCGATTGAAAGGTGAACGATCGGACCCGAACCTCCTAATTAACCGTTAATGACAAAAATGAATAGGCACCCGTTAATTATGAAGACAAGAACAGCTGATTGACACCGTTGGTTGCGACCCTGGCCAAGACGCCGTTGCAGCATCAGCGGGCGCCTCGATTGTCATGAGACCTTACCGACCGCGCCTGGGCCGGAGCTCTGATATTTTCGACGGTTTCATTAGATGCTTCGAAAAGCGCTGAAGATGGCTCACACCGACCAAGCGCACCCGCGACGAAAGAGGTGTGGCATGGTGGGGAATCACGCGTGGAATCAAGAGCAGTCATGTTAAGCCAGCTGAGAGCTGGTTGAGGGGAAGGCCTGCAGCCGAACCTCGTACTAAACTGGCTGTTTCCGCGGATATCACGTTCAGCATTTCCACGCACGAGAAGCTGCTCTTAAAGGTGGGCGCGGACGAGGGGCAGGCTGAACACGCAGCTGCTGGGTGAAAGGAGATCTGATAGGTGCTAAATCTCTCTCCAGTTAGCAGGGAAGCTACTTACCCGTTGAATAGACCAGTACCAGACCAGACCTCGGCCCAGGCCTGCGGTCTCACCCGGCCACGTGTTCTTATGGCGCGTCCTGGCTTGAGACCGTCGCAGGTCCCCGGACCGGAGGCCCCCGTTCTCCCCCCCCCCCCCCCCCCTCCTTTAAACCGATCGTTGCCTGGCGATTACCACGGGTATCGTGACTCGACCGTCAGCTTTCCGCGCAAGATGAGCCGACTAACCAAGACAGAGCGACCGGCCACCGACGCGGCAGATCTCTGGCAATCTGCAGCAACAGACGCGATTTGCGCGCCGACCCAGCGCGGTCAAAACTGTCGGATATCTATTGAACGCGCCGTCGTTTTGCCAATGCGACCGAGCGGCGTTGTCCGACAGACTTCGCCGCCTGCCGTTCTGCGAAGCGCCAATCGACGCCGAGCTGGCGCTCGCGGGAGAGCCGGCGCGTGGCTGCGCCTCCCGCGGCCGGGCACCATCGGCGCCTCTCATCGCTCCGGCGGCTGTCGGGTCAGTCGAGCGACGAGCGTCCGGCAGCGGCTGGGGCGTCCCCGGGCGCCGCGCGGTTGCTGCGCCGCGCCCGCGCCGGCGGTGCGGCGATCAGTCAGCAGCCTGCAGGGGCCGCTGAAATCCCGCGGCAGTACTTACTCGCGAGTGTCGCCAGGCCTGCCCACATTCGTCGGCCGGTCGTGACAGCGCCGCGCCGGCAGCCGCGATTAGCCCCGGTTCGCAAGCAAGCGGTGTTCAGCCTCGCAAACTTCGCCGACGTAGCGCGGATGGGGCAGCCGCTGCCGTGACGTTGGCGGTCTGGTTTTGGATCGTCGGGTAGTTAAGGGGACTGCTTCACATTTGTATGAGATTTTGAACAGAGGTAGCCGTTTAGTGCCCATTCCCTGCAGTTCACAGCCATGTCCCATTTAAGACTTCAAGTCCGCTTGTTTCTGAGCTTGATGCACGTGAACTCGTGTAGCCTTGCGCGCACCGCCAATAGAAATTTCATCTAGACATACAAAATGTCACAGACACGTCACGCGAACACCACACGTCATTGGCTGTGATGTGTTCTTGGTCAAGACAAATGTGGCCATTCGCCATTCGTGTTCGCAGTGATGCAGCACCAAGTGTCACGATAGATGACATTTGTCCAATAGTTTGATGGCGCCTCTGAACGCACGTCTCGATCACGAACCACATTGCTCCATAAATAGCACATGTGCCTCAGCTGTCTCTTGAGGTAACAGAGGTGAGGCTAAGAATCGAATGACTGAAGAAAAGCGGCATAACCGAAGACACGAATAAAAGTAAGTGAGGTGGCATCACGGAAAATATACACCAACACCACGAGAAAGGGCCAAAACACACGCAAATGACGTTCAAACGCTACTCAACAAGCACTAACCGACAGAGCCACTTTGCAGCGCGAAGATGCGTCACAAGTGTGTCAAGCCGCCTGGTACAGCGGCAGCTTTAGCGCAGTAAATCTGACAGCCAATCTGACGTCATAAAAACCTTTCATGACCTCATTTATGACCTCACCAAACCTCATTAGTAAACCCTTGTGATCAGAGCAATCTTTCGCACTTAAAAAATGCACCGATAATTACGTTTGAGCTTTTGCCGTCATATCTGATGCTTGCCTCACCATGTTCAAATGTGGAACAGTCCCAATGCTTTCGTCTCACATGCCAACCAAACTGCCTGTTTCTTTTTATGCATCCGACCGCTCGGCCTCCCGACTGATCGGTGCACGAGCTGAACCAATTTCTAGGCTGGCTCGGGTGACGTACTATCAGCGGAAGCCCCCGTTGTCCTGCAGCCAATCAGCTGTCCGCGCCGCCGCTCGTGAGCTGATCTCTGTCGCGCCCGAACAGGCTGGACGTAAAGCGTCACACTACTCGTTGCCTGCTGATGTTTGTGTCGCTGCTCCGCCACTCGAACCGATTCGGCTGCCGTGTGGAGGCCATCGCACGAAATAGCACGCGGTCAAAGAAGCTGAAGAGCCCGGTTGGAGAGGATTTCGACGCCTTTCGTGTCGCAGGATAAAGGCAGCTGTGCTTGGTCAGGTGTGGATTGCTCTGTGACGCGACTACAGAATGAAGGGAGGGAGACTGTTTTCGTCGCGCTACACTCCGGATTTTATTTCGGTGAACGACCGGGTTGAAGGTTACGCTATCTACGAATGACAGGTTATTGGTCATTAATCTTTATCACATTTGTTTCACACAAAACGTTACTTCCTGGAAGCATGTTACCAGGATACGCTTTAAAATCGAGTTTGAAATTTTAGATTTTCGGGCGACAAACTACCATTTCTCAGAGTTGAAACACCGTAACTATGCGAGTCACATCATTTTTCTCTGTTCGAAATCGCAGCTTATTTTATCGACTTTTTCCCCCATAGTAAAAGGAATTCTGCACATCCCGCTGTATCCTCACACAAAAAGATTTTAAGTCTAAAATATGAGATGAAGACCTTCGTAACACCTGTAATCAGAAAGGCTTAGCAACTTTTTTATTTGTGTTATTGTTTATTATATTTCGTGCATATTTAAGTACTGTTTTAATGGTTTTAGGATCGAGAATATAGTAGATAGCATGGCAGTAGATAGTAGATGGAATCGAGAACATAGTAGATATAGTAGATATAATATAGAATGTAGAATATATAGAGAATATAGTGGAGAATATAGTAGGTGTTCCGAAATTGTCACTTCCCAAAGACATATTTCCGAACCGTGCGGCGCAAATTGCCGTGTTTAATTCGCACTTGGCTGCATCAAAACGACACCATAATTGGTCGCACGGTGGAGGCTGCTTGGTTGTCAATCTTGGTCAGAATTGAAAGGGACCTCCCAATTAGTGGATAGAGCTTGTAGTACGAACTTCCCAGTTAGTGGTTGGTAGAGCACTGATTCCGGTTCTGACGCTTACGTGGCTGAAAGCTCAACATCATAACTCCTTTTAAGGACTCCGCAACACCGGACGACGGGTTGAGAGCCAACTGGCCGAAACGTTGTGTGCATACTAACACACCAGATTAGGACGAAAGCTTTGAAAAAATTATTCCATCCGTGATGCTAAAACTTCGTCTCAATTCTTAAGTAAAACTGTGTGGCAACTATATTATCGCACTGGTATCCCACCTCATGACTATATAGCTCACTAAGTCACAAAACATTGTGCTTAATCACCCGTGGAACGTCAGGGTTCAGCTTTCAACATCTTTTGCAACACGTCTACTCCCTAAATTTTTCATATTGATGAAACCACAGCAGCATGACAATAACGATTGACGTTCAGTATACAGGGACATACTGACCGAGATGATATAACAAAACAGTAGTGCCAAATTGGTCACGTGAAATCTCTCATCCTTTTCAGCAGTGATGCCTTAAATAAGTTGATTATTTACCGCATCCCTTGGTATACTGCACTGAAGTTGTTGTCATTATGCTTTCTAGTTATTGTGAATATTGAATAAGAATATTACCAAAGATGCCCCATAACGCTAGCTTGCAATGACTCTCCCTAATTGCCTTAAGTATGCAAATTCGATCAAATTATGTGAATTACTGTTGTGTAAGTATATCTAATTACTGCTATCAATCAAGTATGGTAATCAACCAACAAAGGTTATTTAACGAAAGCCTTTGGTTCAGCTTGAATCAAACAGTGACCCAATATCCTTCTCATTTGCTTGCCACTCCATTTGCTTGAGAATTTGTAATAGCTTGCAAAGACCACATTAAAATTTATACCAGAACAAAGAGGACTAGCTAATTGCTCAGTTCTAGCGCAACATTGACGTTGTAATCAATTGACAACCCGAATAAAACCATGCATCGACTTGTACTAGAAGATCCATGGAGTTGTCATTGATTTCTCTGTCGTCTTAGTGGCATAAATATGGAGGTGATGCGCGCAGCAGAACACTACGGTGGATGATGACTGAAAATGGTTTGAAATCGCTCGCACGCAGTCATGCCGCCCCTCATCTGAAGCAACTTCAAAGCTTTACCTCACACCTAGAGCGACCTTTCAACACGGCTGTTTGACACTGAAATGGAGCCTTCATCGGTGCTGTGTCGGTGTCAAGTATTGTGCTAGGAGTGAATGAGATGAATGAGTGAGTGAATAATTTTTATATTTTCCTTGATCTGGGTGGTTGGGTCAGACTTGGAGGCTAACCGCCTACCAAAATGAATCACTGATTGCAACCCTGATGCTTTTTCTTGGCCTTATTTTTGGCATCACGAGTTGGTGCATATTAAATGCTCGTGTGACACAGATATGGAAAGTGAGAAACTAGACCCGGGCTGTGTGGTCGTGCACTGAACCCATGAGTTAAGCTGAGTACTGTTTAAAGATCAAGTACTAATAGTTAGTCTAACATTTTCTGAGAGCGTGGCCCACACGACATGACCAGGTAGATTTCAGTTACAGTCTTCTTCACAGTTGACGTCAAAATCAGCTCTAATTCTAATAGATAAACCTAGCTCAGAAACCGCTTCGTCAATTATAGAGGGGTCTTGCATAGTTTGTTAAGTGCATTCACGAGGAGCATTACGCATTTAAACAAGACAGCAATAATGGCCTCATTCCTTGTGGAAAAACCAGCAGAATGGAAATGTAGATGTGTTGACATTTCGACAGCATGTCTTATCAAAACGCGTAGCAGTAGTAAGTTCAAAATTGCCTGCCGAGGTTTCTACTTGATTCTTTATTTTTTTGAAACAACGAACGACAGTTTTTACAGGTCACCAACATTAAGGGGAATAAACAAGGAACATTTGCCAGTCATTATCACGGTACAGTTCATATCTAAGGACCAGAATACGCGAAAAATACCGGTACATGCAAGCGAATTCAAGTGAACACGCATCACGCTTCACGCTTCCTTCAAATATGCAAGCGATTTCAAGTAAACAGGCATCGCGCATCACGCATCAATTATACATGCTAACGATTTCAGTTAAACAGGCATCGCGCATCACGCGTAAGGCATCACTCGTACATGTAAACGATTTTAAGCTACCACGCGTCACACATCAAGACGCTTACAGTGTTCACATAATCAGCCATGATCAATCACGTACGTCAAGATGTGGTCGGCGACTTTTTATAAGAATAGATTCACTTATTTTCCGTTCAAGGCTCAGAGTTCCGTGCAGTATGTTGTGGTAATGGCTGACAATTGCCCCCTGTTTAATCTTCTGAATGTTGGTGACCTGTAAAAACTGTGGCTCGCTGTTCCGAAAAAAGCTGCAAAGTCGAGTAGGATCATCGGAAGGCAATTGTGTATTTACTGGTGCTGTTCGTTCCGATAGAGGCATGTTGCTGAAAAATCAACGCATCCGTATTTCCATTCTACTGGCTTTTCTACGTGGAATAGGAATCTCCCCAAATCGTCCTCTAAGCATTGTTGTGAATTGGAAAATTGTGACTGCACACAAGTTGTCCCCAATCCTGTTGTCATGCATTGCACCAAAATAATATAGTTAAGCAGCTCTCACTGTTGCTGGCATCCTTCGCGGGGTTGGCATGACGTAAGATGAAGTGCATACAACAGTGACATGTTTTGCAAAACTATATTCCTGTTGAGTTAAGGAGGGAAATAAAATTGAAAAATTGAGAAAATTGCGACACGGACATTGAGATAATTGAGAATTTAATAAGAAACAACAACAGCACCCGCGGCTAACATATACCAACAAATGGGCTACTCCCAGGATTTGGCCCAGCCTCTTCTCAAATTTGGGAAGGAGGGGGGAGGGGGGGCTGACGCCTAAGCTGGAAGCTCAGTTACCCCTCCCCCAAATAGAAAGGAGACTACACACCAGGTTTGCAATTATGTCAATTATTTCTTTCTTGATGTGAAATGCTGGGTTGTCGCCAAGGTGGGTATGTTTAACTGCCTCTTGAAGTTAGCTTTGGAATTTTGGGTTACAAGTTACACGATAAAAACGAAGATGCGGCGATGATGAAAACACGTCAGGCGCTTGAGAAAGACCTACAAAGTCCAACGTCAGTTGTGTGATAACATCCAAAACTCATCATGCTATAGAAGTTTCTCATCTTGACTCGACTTTATTCAATCTACATTCCATTACCTTATCAGAGATGCTGTCAGCGCACAGCATATACTAACTTCTGATCAGTGTAATCGGTCTTTTCATGGCAATGGAATCCCAGCCTTAAAAAAATACCAGCTCATCACGACATTAGTTTTATTTGTTTTCTACCGCACTCACTTAGCACTAATCTGGTTCCTCGGAAGTGGCATTGCTCGCACACAACAATTTTTTAATTAATGAAAATCGGAGCATGTATGGATGGTTTATCAGTCGAAATTGCTTGCGCAGGAATAATTCAAAACTGCGTGCGTTTTTTTATGGAGAATAGCCCTTCTCACTTAACATAAATGGTGGGTACCAAGTCCAAACATCAGCAAGTTATGTCGCAGAGTCTCATTAGGGTGTCAGATTATTTGAAAGTCTACGGCTTGATGCAGAGCAAGCGGCGGAACCATCTAAATGTTGAAAATATAAGCTTTTTCATGCCATGCTTCGATAAATCATTTAACACAAACTGATATGATGTCTTATGTGGCTGCAGCTGCAGCTCAAAGCGCAGCTTTAACGATTATTTACAAGCTCACATGGTAATATAACTAAACAATCCTGGTGTGCCACCCTTTGCATGCTGGTTCGAACTGGTCTTGGAATTATTTCAGCCTGGACAGGTGTACATATGGAAGGAAGCATTCCAATTGAATGTTGCAATATCCGCTACAAAATGCATCAACCTGTAGCACATACAGGCTAGGGTAGACAACGTCACTGAAATTGGTGGGATAAAAAAAGTGGGGCGGCAACTAAATTATAGAGGGACAAGTTGACCTGAAAGTCATATTTTGACTATTGTGACTAGCATGTATCCGTGGTTAAATTGGAGTGGACAAAATGACGGGGCAAATTGGAGAACTCCACCTCCATCCCCACCAGTAGTCACAAATGGCAACAGAGATCTTAAGCCTACAAAATCCCTGTCACTCCCAGTGAGACTGATTAACACCAAATGACAAACCGCGCTGAGCATTCACATAATAAATTCCGATAAAGATTCTTCAATGTTCCTGTCCATGGTGCAAGTTCAATCATCACGCGATTCACGCAGTTGGTTTCGACTATTATGGAATAGGTTATGCCTTTCTGACCTATTCGTTATTGACGAACCTTTCAACAACTGACTATGAAAAAAGTGTGAAGGCCCTATACACGTTGCCCTTTATACGCCAATACGCCGCTAGCGCAAAGCATCACTGTAAAAACGGCAATCGCGCGTCAGATTTGAACCAATGTCAAGCCTTCCCGGTGATATTACCAGTTTAAATGTTTTTACAAATCAATTAAACATGCTCCTGAATCCAGGGCGTATGCAAAGAGCTTAAGCGGTATCCCCCCCCCCCCCCTCTTGGGTGTCGGCAGCCGGGGCGAGGTGGAGGGGCGCGGTCGCGTCGCCCATCTGACGTCATAAGCTCCGAGACGAGAGCCAGGCCTTCCGCGCCAACCTCATTAAACAGGTACCTAATTGGCACCAAATCTGAAACGCAGGAAAACTAGGATAACCAAGAACAAAGCCTATGGTTTGCCGTCAGCGATATCGAAAAGCATAACTTGTTACTTTGGAGGCTTGTTGGTTTCGTTATCACGTACGACTCGTCCTTTCACGTTTACAGTGTTTTATTGGAACCAAATCTGCAGATACAAAACGGCAAATTGGTACCAGATGACGAAATCACAACGGTTCTAAGATGAAGGTAAGATATAATATCGAGCACCGCTTAGCGTGAACTCCGATCCCAGACATCTATCCATCCAATACGTTCGAATCAAATCTTTAAAAAAGTAACGGGTTGTTTTGATAGGCTTGACGACAAAGGGTGAATTTTACCCTGTTTATTCTATTTCTCATCTATTTCAAAGTTAGTACCAAATTATATCCTTGTCTTGTAATGTTAGCGTGAAAAGATATATGGAAAGCATGAAATCGATCTATCAAAGTGACAAAAATACCACGTTTCAGCCCATCCCGACCAAAACAGGTTGATTTTGAAACATCCACTAATGTTCCACGACCTTTAAAGAGGATCAGCGTGACACTTGAACACCTTGTAATGCAGTGTTATGGAAGGAGCAAGCTAACATGTAATTTTCTTTTAAAGGAAATCATCTTTGAGCTTTGGACAGCGCAATGTTTCATTATGGTGAAAAAACGGCCACGTTACAGTTATAAAGTTGGACTGGACATACTATTTTAGTTGCAAGCTTCTAGGTGCCTTCAGTGTTAGCTGGCGCATTACAGCGCATGGATCCTAATTCCACACGGGCGCGAATGTGACCCATTATGTAATTTTCCGGTCTCAACACCAAACCATTTTAACCAAAGCGATAGAATTCCTTACTTTTTCACTGCTGAACTTTTCGCAGGCGAGATTACTATAGTCGCACCTGCGCTCTAACCTCTACGCATTAGCTTCCGCCGTCCGACTTAAGAAAAATCGGTCCGTTTACCCACCTGCTTCAATGTTCAGGTGGGGTCTCAAAATTGAGCAACTTAACATCACTGGCACACTTAGAAAATCTCGGACAGTTTCATTCGCCTGTTGCTACATACTCATTTGTGAGAAAAGGCTATGGTATCCGCATATAACACATTCATTCCTTCCAACTATCCCCTTGTTGTCGCTGAGATTTAGGGTTAAACAACCCTCCAAAGTTTAAACGATGCCCAGCAACACGCAAGTAGCACATTTAGGTAAGTGCCAGCACACCTTACTGTTCCAGACATTCATTCAGTCGAGGAAAGCCGGGTGGATGACATTGGACGCGACAGATATTTAGATCAGGAGAACATCGTTGGCCACCTATATGCCAATGTAAAAAGCTTGCAGCATCCAGATAGGTGGGTCAAAATGCACTTTGCGATTTGTCCTCGAACTTGCACATCTATGCAAATCCTATCCGCACATCTTGCTCGAAAATTGTGCATTACCTTGGCGAATACGAACCGAACAGCGATCATGAGCAGTTAGTTGCAAATGAAATAATACCGCCGGCCAAACATTACCGCCACGCACATCTTGCCTCACCTACCAAGGGTCAACATGATTCAAATGACCTCTGAGCTCGAGCCGACACCAGATATAAGCGCTTCGAGCAATGGGGCGTCGGCTGCCGACACAGGTTTCTGCTTTATTATACTACATGACTGTACGTTAGAGACTATGGCGGCATGTAGTTCAGATCAGACTGAACACCATTCTTGTCTCAAGCTCAGGCTCATTTCTGGTGGGGCAATTTTCACTCATGACCATGATTGATGCCCTTTGTTCCCGACTTCACCGGAGCTTGCTTGAGTCGACCGATTAATGTCACCACCGATGCTAGAGCGAAAATGAGGTGGTCACCAGCAACTCGTCTAATGACTGATGTTGAAAACCGCTGAAGATGTAGCTGCCCGTTGTGATTTGCTAAACGCATTTACATTCGCCAGTTCCGCCAAGGCAGAAGACTGATCTGTCTGAACAGAACTGGAACTGGAAACGAGTATCTCTTCTTGATAAGACCCCGTGAGACTGCGCTGCCGCTTCTCATATGTATCGCATCTTGCTGACCTACAGCATCGGGTTAAAGGAAGTGTTGAACGTTTGCGTGGGATTTTGAGCTGAAAAAGCCATCCCGAGGATCACTTGGTGCAGTTTACAGCTCTTCCCTTCCGGAGACCTGAAGACGCCTCCAGTTCCGGAGCCTCTCGCCCGCGAAGATGTGGCGACTATTTCGAGCAGGTTATTTCGAGATCACCCATGCATCCACAACGGCTTAAAACCGCCATTCAAATTTTGCCATTCCACTGGACATGCGGCGATCAAGGCCAAGGAAAATATTTTTGTTAAGTCATCCATATCTGCCGTTGATGAGCACGATTTCTAGACATAACGGCATTCAATCGGCTCTCAAAAACGGCTCGACCATCATCTTTTTCATGGCCCTGATCACCGCATGGCTTATTAAATGGCACGATTTGAATGACATTATGATGATATGAATGCCAACGCGACCTTCAGATACTTCCCCAGATTGCCCTCCCACATCTTTGCGGCCTTTAAGCTCAGGAATTAGAGGTCCCTTGGTCTTGAAAAGTGTCTGACCGTGAGCTGCACCAAAAGGCCTTCAATGTCGCTATTTAATTTCAAAACCCATACAAATGTGGAGCACACCCTTTAAGGCGCGCAGTAATCAAGACTCAATGCTTGGTGCAAACGTCGTCTGCCAGTTGCGAGCGCTCACCCCCGCCCCGGGTCGCCCCCGGCGTTGTTGATGCTCGACCTTTATCGTTCTCACTACCCGACTGTCGAGCGGTACGTAAAGCGACATGATCCACGGTAATCGCCTCATGCATCGTCAGACGATGTCATGAGCCAAACTTTGAGCCAAACACGGCCAGGCGTTAAGCGCTGAGCAACGCCCGTTATCACTCGCCGCTAGTGCTGAGACCGCCCTAGCGCGCCTGAACGAGGTTGCTGGCTGCTGCGCCATCGACAGGCCGTCATGTCTGGCCGACTGAGCGACGTTGCGCTCGGGAATGATGTCGCAGACGATGGATTTCCTGGATCCCAACTAGGCCGACGCGGGCTAGCAGTCTTTGCACCTGTGCTTATTAACGATACACGCTGGAGCCAGGCGCAAGGAAGCCCGTCCTAATTAAGACCTTTCCAGTGCACAAAAAGCAAGATGCCACCAATGGATGGAGTCCAGCCACCGCGAATGGTGTCTGAGAAATTGTGGCTTCCATTGCGAGGAATATGCCAGAGGAAGCCAGCATATTTGTTTGATTTTTTCTCATGTGGCAAAAACTGCACAAGACCAACGGTGCGCAAGGATATGGACGTCAGCTTTGAATGCATTTCTTCAATTACCTGCCGTGCGCCCTGTCGCTAAAAGACATTGATTTACCCGCCCTCGCAGAACATGCCACCATCATTCAATAACCTTCGTCCCGGGAGACAAGTATTCCTCGCTGTTTACCGTCTCGCCTGGGAGCACTTCGGTACCCCGCAGCTGCCGGCGTGGGTCCCCGCTACAGCAGCCCCTCCCCCCCCCCCTGTCGCGGGGCTGGTCCGCCCACCGGCGCCCTATGGCGAGGCGGCAGGCCGACCGCCGGTGTCCCTGTTCCACTTGCCCCGGGCAATCGATACTGCTCACCTCTCGGTCCTGGGCCCGCCCAGGGGACGGATGGGGGGGGGAGGGGGGGGGGCTGCGCAGACCACGGCGGACCCGCAGCGTCCGCACGCACTGCGGGGAGGTGTGAGAGAACGCCAGAGCTCCGCACGGTGATGTGAAGGCACGAGAACTGAGAATGTGGGGGGGGGAGGGGGGGGGGGGGGCGCTACAGCCGTCGGAGATGGGGAAGGATTTGGAGGGCATGACGCGTGAAAGACTACATGGCAGACTTGCCAAAGAGACGTTCGATGTTGAATCAAACGCATTAATCTCTTGCGTTCGATGTAGGAATGGTCTACAAAGTCATGAACGATGGGTGTACAGGCTTTGCCAGGCTTACGAACTGGGATCAGTAGTACCTTGCGGTACTAGCTCAAAATTCAACCTATATAGACGCGATTTTGGGTTCACTAACACTTAACATTAAACCTATCTTTGATTATATGCACATTGCAGAACATTGCACACATGGCTTACACACATAACTTTGCTTTCTGGAATGAAAGGCTCAACAGGTCATTTATAATGTCCCTCGCAAATGCACTAACCAAGTTATGTAATTTTGAGCCGAATAGTAGCCGCCAGAAAGTGTCAGCTAAAGCTTACAAGAACCCAGAAAAACTAGTTAAAACTCCACCACGCATTGCATTTCTAATTGCTTGACGGAAAAACTTGGTCCGGCAGTTTACTGAAGACGAGCCGAAGCCTGTGACGCCTATTTTCTTCAACAACAATAAGGTATGAAGTCATTCAGCTAACTTTGCTGAGGCCGTATTGAACGAGGCAATCACAGAAACCTTTCAAAAGACGACCAAATTAGAAGAACAACGCCGACGCTTATGTGAATCGATCTCATTTTTCCTGTAGTACAAAAGGTGCGCTTACATGCGTACGTTGACATCACTATTCGTGAAAATAGACCAAGACTGGTTAACAAGTCCACACAACTACAAGCCAAGTACCAGGGGAATCAATGCTATGCGCGTACTTTGATTCTTAGTTGGAAATTCACTGCATCTTAGTAATCAGGCTGTCAGTTGCCCCTTGTTTAATCTCCTGAATGATGGTGACCTGTAAAAACTATGGCTTGCTGTTTCAAAAGGAACCATGAAGAATCGTAAGTTATCGGCCGGCAATTTTTAATTTACTTCTGATATTCGTTTCGATAAAGTCATGTAGCCGAAATAGCGATGCATCTATCTTCGCAATCCGCTGCTCATTCGACGGGGAATACAAATATTAGTACTGTCTTAGCTTGATGGCGAAATACTATTAAATATGACACTGTACCAGCGTTTCTACTTCTTCATTTTGTTAAAACGTCCGTAAATATGAGACGCTTGCAAAATGTCTGCTCCTACACACTGTCTACCATTAAGTCGCACTCTAACAAATAGCATTCGCTCATCGTTCACGGTTTGAATAGTATGTATTCTGCCGGGGAGACAATGCTGCACCTTGCTGGGTGGGTGGATCGTAAATCGACAGAACCGACCACCTGGACGGTGGTTTCGGCAGTCGTCGCTCAACTTAAGTGATGGGCCGTGAGCTTTCCTGAGGTAGCGGAGATGGTTTCTATATTCTCAACCCCATCCGATTGGACAGTTTTGCGCAGTGATCAAATGTGACTTAACAAGGCGTCCGTGATGCGCGGTTGGCCGTAGCCCGAGAGCGCTACGTCATCCATAGCGTCCACACACGAGTCACAAGTCCTGAGAAAGGACCTTTCTCGTCTGCGCGCGCCGCCATCACGCGTGGAGTCAGACTAAAAATGCACACCGAACGAGGTACAATATAGTTGTTATCAAATATGATATATATGTATATATATATATATACATATATATATAATATAATTGTTTATATATAATATGATAAAACATATATACTATAATGTAATATATTATATAATATGATATAATACAATTGTTTATCTATGATGTGGTATCTAATATAATGTAATATGTAATATATTGTTATATAATATAATGTAATAAAAAATAATGCGTAATACAACATAATTGTCATCAAAATCAGGAATCAGAGCGTTTTGGGCCACAACGAGGATTTGGCTGCGAGCATTTCTATTTGGCGCTGAGATTTGGCTACGTGGTTGGCGGTGCCATACGCATTGGGGAACATCCTTTTTAAAGTTCCACGCAGCTCACGTGACACACGTAATGGACACACTGAGGCCCACCGTGACCCAAGGGACTCAGGTCTTCCCGAAGTGAGGCAAGATTCACCCACATCAAAGGGCAGCATCCCGGCTGCCGCCATTCTGCATGGGCTTTTATCGAGTCAGAGCCACGGCACGCTGGAAATCGTCTCGGCAAGGAAGTGCCGCATTGCTGGTCGACTAATCGACCAAGCACTTACCGCGGCCGCCACGTCGCGCGCAGCGCCTCGGCTGCACAGTGACGCGCCGAGATCAACACAATTAGGCGCCGCTCCGGGCTAACGAGTGCCGCCCTTGAGGTACGGGTGCGGCGCGGGCCTGGCTAGGCTGCGCCGCAGCACGCTTGTGTCGATGCGGTAACGAACGCCGCACGTCGTTACCGCCACCTGTCAAGCGTTCGTCGCCGCGCGGGCGCGCTGAATGCTCTTCATCCGACGGTGCTCGGCTGCAGGCCGGGGGGGGGGGGGGGGGGGGGAGCGGGGGCGGGCTGGGCTCGTGCTCGTGCTGCGCACAGGTCCGCCATGTGTCGGAACGCGTGGCCACGTAGTGCGGTGCCAATCAGCTGCGCCAGACGGCCATCAGTGGGGGCAGTGATTTCCTGGCTGGCGGCGCTCCTGAGATGGAGGGCTAGATCGGGGGTCATGATGAGCCCGCCGCACGCGACCGCCGCCGTTCGGTGGGCGGAGAAACAAGGCGGGCCCTGCGGTGTCGTTCGCTCTGCTGATAGCCTGTTTCAATGTTGTGTGGATGGCTACACTAGGGTTGGTCCCACGTGTCCATATCTTACAGACGTTGTTGAAAATCGGGCAGGCCATAAACTGCCTGGTCGTTAGATCGCTTTTAAAGTCCAGGTCAGGTGTTTCCAACCGTGATGAAATTTCGTAAAGGATGACAGATAATTTCTGGGGTTTTGTTTTGGGGAAAATCATGATATGATCCATGCTTAGGGTAGAATGGACCAAAGGAGTCGGGAAATACTGGTGGGTATGAAGAGTCAAATGATGTGCGGCTCCAAACGACATGAAACAACCAAATCCAGTTATGCAGCCGGTGGCTATCTACACCCGCGAGTCAACGCTTAATAACATGACTTTATGAAAATAAGGGTAATGTTGCGCAAGAACGCCACGGCGTTCTTGAAAGGTGTAACTTTTATGTACTCACGTGATCCTGCTCGTTTTTTAATAAGGATTTCTGAGGGATGACTTAGATGACCGAGTTGAAATGTTAATTGAGCAAAACACAGACGTTGGTAACGTATGTTTTTTCCGCAATTCAGCAGCGAGAATCTCAAATACACCAGGAATGTGATAAAATTGTCAGCTGTCTCTGGTCACCATCGCTAAATAATAAAGCGCTAGTTTTCAAGCAATGCAGTGCTGTGTTGGAACTGGTCCCGCAAATTTTTTATAGTAGTGGCGTGTGGGATGACGATATAGGACAAGTGGGACGACATAAGACAAGTGGGATGACGATATAGGACAGGCGATCCAGATCCTGTTCAAAACTGTGACGCAGAACCAGCCTTACCGTGCAGCAAAAGAACTTTCCAACCAGGCGACGAAGCCATCTCTGTCGTGCTCTCGCCTACAGACCAAAGGCCGCTGATCATCAGCACGTTGGAAAACAATACCATGACGTTAATGCATGCTCACCTGGTTATATGGGTTGTGTATATGAGGCAGCTCAGGGATAGGCACTACAAAATCACAGTAGTGACAGAGGGATATTACCCTTTTAGATCTTTCACCTGAGCGTGTCCGGATAAATAGCTTTCTAACCAAACCCTAGCGATGTTGCAGAGATGTGGATAGGCATATCTAAGATGTCATGACAATATCTGGACCGATCCGACATCACAGGTATGGCCATTTCTCCACAACTCGATGTCCCATATCCTTTGTAGGTTACCACAGCCGAAGCATTTTCAGTTTGTCGGTGGCACCTATGTCGTACCGAACGTCGGTTAATGCATCATGCTCATTGAAAAATGACGTATGCTGCAATTGTACGACACGGTTAACTAACTTTAGGACGGCAGGTAACATTTGTATGGCTCTGGTATCGGCGAGTATGTCCGCGTCAGGGTGCTCCGTCAGGCCAATCACGCATGCATGCCCTCAGCTAGCTGGCACAAGTCGGTCGTCTTCGGCTTGCTGATATTGCCGCTAGTTTTATCTGAAAGTACGCGTTCCGCCGCTAAAAAGAAGCGCTTTAGCTTTTTTCTGGTAAAGACCTCCCCGCATTTATATACCACACGACACCACAGGGTCGCGCCGGGCCGCCAGACCGGGGGCACTTATGCTCCCCAGGCTGCAATGACGAGGCCCAGCTTCTTGGTCGCAGCGAGAACCGCAGAGTCGGTGAACTTCCTCTTGCGACAATAACGTCAGCCTCATCCACGGACTGAGCCAAGGGAGACCGATGGCGGCACTAAAGCGTTCATGGTTCCTGCACTGCATCGTCTTATGAGGTGTGTATGTCTTAGATAAACGAAAATGTGAACTCTGATTTGTCTTCCTTAGATTTGCCTCCGGACAAAATTAGTCGATTTAACGTAACGCAGCTTTCCCGCTCCCTTGCTTTGCTCGGGATGGCATGAGCCGCTTAATTAAGCTTTTTGTCCGGCAATCAACGTCGAGTAAATTCCTTGCCCCAGATATGGCTAGGTTCGTCGGGGCAAAAAAAAACAAAAACAAAAGTGGTGTGACGAGTGCGTCACTATGTTTCACACATCTATTGTGTGACCTGGGCCTAACCTCATCAAGCAAAACTACAAACTTCAGCATTTCTTAATTGCGTCGCGCCGTGCGAGGCAGAAACAGACCGATTGCATCTGATTGCTCAATTATCAAGTCAAAGATTAAAAGGACGCGTCGGACGGATTAAGCTGTTTTTGTTACGGCCTCGCACGACGGAAGTTAACATCTCGTAAATCATACTTTTAGACTAGATGCTGGGTGCTCATAATCTATCCGAAACCTGGTTGTCCCATGCAGAAGCCAACATATTGCTACGGTCGCTTTAAGAAGGCGTCGCTACCGAGGTTATATACTTGCATTTACTCAGTATCGAGCTGCGTCCGGATGCCTGAGAGGGTCGCCGGCACAACGGTGCGGGTGTGCTGCGTAGGCGTGGCATACACGCCACATTTGATTACATTTAGTGCAACAACCCACGGATGGCCGGAATCACATTGATGGTGTCGGCGTACCTCCTCCGGTCGCCGTTGCCTGTTACACGCTGTACTTGCGGGCGCGTGCGGGAAAGAAAGAACTGAGCGTGTCGACCTGCGTCAACACTGAAACGCCGCAGTAATCAGCAGCGACAGCTATCGACCCATATCACTGCGCCCGTCGCATCGAAGCCCCTAGAAATGCTATTTCTGGACGAGCTGCATGCGCCTTTCTGCCTGAAGACTTGTAACAGCTGTACCCGACCAGCAGGGCGTGAAAACTCAGCTGGCAAGCAATCCGTGAGCTCTATGCTCTTACGTGCATGCGCCAAGGGCCATGCTACCGTCCGGCCTGCTGAATGTTTTTATTCACCCGCTCAATCAGGAACTAAACCCAATGGTGTTGGGGCTTGCAATAAGAGCTTGCATGGTAATCCAGTACCGGTATGCCGATGGTCTTCAATGGTGTTGGGGATGCAGCTTGCATGGTATCCAGACCGGTGTGTCTTATGCCGATGGTTTCCTGCTCTGGGTAGGACTTAAAAGTGCAGTGTTTCTGCCCGCCAGTGTCTGACCCCCAGGAACCCGCGGGCTTTTGGCTGTGTGATGGGCCCTGGCGGCCTTTTGCGGATCAAAAACTTCAGCAGGCGAACTCCTGCATTTTTTGTTATTGCTCGAGTTTTAAAATCGTCCCGAGTCAGAGTGTGCTCCCTAACATAAAACATAATGAAACGAACGTATTTTTATCTTCTACAGCAAGAACACTGGCAACAGAAAACCCATGTCAAACATGACACGCCAATAAGCCAGGTTGCGCAAATTGAACAGGCTTAAGCAAACATCTTACTGCTAAATACAAAAATATAACCCACAATCTTCAAAACCTACAGCCTGAATTTCACTGAGCAGCAGTTACAACGCAACATGACAGTTATTGTGAGGGTATGGTGCCTTAAGCCTTTCTTGATTTGCACAAAAAACCATACCTCACAAATCACAAACAATGTCCATGATAAATGAAGCACATGGTTAACAGTGAGCGTTCCATTGCCCTAGTTTCACTGACTTGTCGACACGGTAAGCAGTTACTGGCAAATCAAATGTGCAACAGTTGTTGAAGCTGAAAAAGTGGTGGCATGGATATTGTTTATCTATGTCTGAAGAAGATCCAGTTTGCAACTACGACTACATGGCACTTGCACTATACAGTTTTCCATCATTGTGATCGTTCCTGTTTTTCAACATATTCTTCACCAAGACCTTTGTTCGGTCCGATTTGTTCCTTTCTTCCAATGTTGTATTTAACTGCAGCTTTGTGTGAAAAAATCCTCCAAACAGATGGCGTCAATGAGGCATTACAAGAAGATCGAAAGTTGTGACCTGCAGGTTTTGTAAACTGTAGAAAGAGTTCCAGGACGTTATGTTTACAAGTTGTGTTTGCTTTCATATAATTTTTGCAGCATGTAACAGTATGCCACGATTTTTCATGGTATCGGTAAATATCAATGGTGTCACGAGGGGCAAACATTTTTTGACAAAACAGTTTCGTCATTCTTGCTTTCATGTGGCATTAACCCAGCATTGCACCCACCGCGCAGTGATGGTTGTGGGCTGGAACGCGTGCAGTGGAAGAGCAAAATGAGAATAATTTCAAATAATTCAAAAAAATTATGTGGTGTGGTTGCACGATGTATCCACTCAAGGACAGCCGCCACCATATAGGAGCCTGGCTCGGGTTCTTTGTTCAAAAATTTGATATTGTGGCATTTGTGATGCAGTCGAATGATAATTAAGCTTTGCTACATTGTAATGAATTGATACTTCCTACAGGTTTAAACATCCAGCATTTTATCTATCACTGCAAAGCTGTCAGTTAATGCACGCAATTTTGGAAGACACGCCCTGTAGGCTGTTGAGATGAGGCTGAAGGGTAAAACTTTTGAAGTATTTGGTCAAGGAAAGGCATTTCCAGACTCTTCTTTCTCAGCTGTTGTTGAAAACTGCCATCACAATGTCTTAGATCTACTTTGGTGCATCACAAATTACGCCGTGCAGGCAGTAAGATCACTGCCCTCTGGCAGGCGTTCCTGGCGTTAGCTAAGCAATATCATGCGGTAGATAGCACACACCATTTTATGCACCCCTTCACGTATAGGTCCAAAGTTGATGTGAAATGATAACATGCATATTGCAATAAATTGGTACTTGCGGGCTAATGGCAGATCAACATTGTAGCATAGCAGGCTCCTGCGGACTGGATCACTAGATAGACGGGGCGGGCTGGGTTGCGGACTGATATTTTGAAGAAAGTTACGCCTTAGTAGGACCCAACAGCGCATAAGTCACGCGCTGAGCCTGGGCCAAGTTTTTCCGATGGCAGAAACTCGAGTTCTTGCATATGAGGATGCAGCGCGGACCAAGAACCACTACCTAGAGTTTGGAGATTTTCACACGCTTAAGTGACGCCTCTACGGGCGGCGGCAGGCTGTTGGTGCACTGGCGAGGCGCCTCCGAAGAAGATCTGTGTTCGACTCAACTTGCTTAAAGCGGCTCAGGACTGACTCACAGGTTTTGGGATCCGATTCATATCACGGCTCATTGCTTACGTTGAATCATTTGACTCATGACTCACACAGCTTTCGGTTCAAAGATCTCATTTAATTAGTTAATAAATAAATGAATATATGTGTGTATATATATATATAGACATATATATGTATATATGTATATATATATATATATATATATATATATATATATATATATATATATATATACCTCTGGATCTTTGCTGAGATTTGGCAAACTCAAGTTCAGGAGCAACAATACTGTATTTGCTGGTTTGTGGTTTGAACCTACCCAATGCGGTGCAACGAAAAATACCTCTCCTGTGACCTATTACCACAACCAGCTCTCTCAAGTCTCAACTATACAGCTAGCATATTCTACTTGGCACTAACGACCCACGCCCATTAGTTATATTCCATACAACGTGGACTAGACTGCACTGAACCTGACAGTTGGCAGTCTCCACCTGCCAAATGCCAGCCAAGTGCATTCATATAAAGATAATCAAATTCTCACTAGCCGGTACTAGCTGTGCCATCGGCAATGCTATGCCACCAATTTGACATCAGATCACGATCTTCCAACAGTGATAAGCCATCATAAATTACAAACGTAAGATGGTCTTGCCTACTTATTCGAACTATTCAGCACTACCTATTACAACAGCATTTCTCGCAAACAAGCGCAGCGAAAATCCACTTCACTCGACTAGCCTCTTCCAGTCAGCAAGGAACTGAACTACACCAAACCGAAACTCCCAACAACTGAACTAGATGGAGATAGGCGACCTAGGCGTCGACTGTGTTTTCCACCAGGATACCTGAAACTCACTGTGTCAAGTTACTCTGTGATGGGTTAGGAGTTAGAACAGGTTTCCGCGCTACATTGAGATTAGAGTGCTGTGCGCTTCTTTACCCGCACTCCAACATGATATCCCTCGGAGGTCACATGTGAAAAACAATGCTCATAGGAGACAAGGCAATTTTGCTGCTTATTTCAGATTTCCTCAGCAAAAGCGTGCTTACGAGAGTTCGAGTGGATTTGAAAGGGGTCTCAGGTATGGCTTAATTCTTTGTTGTGACAATTCACAATGCAAAATATGACCATCCACTTAATGTCATATGAGGAAGGCAATATTTCATTGATTTTAGGGTAGCATATAGGAATGTAAAATGTTTGTACCATATATCCTCTGATTCCTGACTGGGATTTGGCAAACTTCAGTTCAGAAACGACAATATTGTGTTTGCTGCTTAGAAATTACAATGACAAACTTTGTGCTGATTTTGCAAACAGTTCTGTAACCAATGCTGCATGCTCTTCTTATTAACACTCTGAAACGGCCTGATTTTCTGGTGTGCGCTGCGTTTCCTCGCGTTTACATTTTCTTTTCAGCTATGTGACTTTCTGACACAACATTGCTAGTAATGACAGACTCATGGCTCATCTGATGAAATTTACGAAGCAGGGATAGAGGGAGTGGCACTCCTGGCTACCTGCTATTGGGAAATCATATTGAAACATATAAAAACATGTTACTCATTCGATGACACAAAGTAACATTTATTTTCTCTAGTGAGCCCATTCACCTAACATCTCATCCCATAATGACTGACTCATGAATCAACTCATGGTTCAGCTCAAGTCGAACACAAATCTGCTCGGAAGACGCTCGACTCACGGCTTCACGCACGCCTCATGTACACACCGCGCCGTTTGCGCGGTGTTTTGTTGCGTACTGACATCAGCAAGCACGCTGCACCGGAACTTCCCTGCACAGGACGGGGCTTATTCCTTGCGAACGACTGTGCACCCGACTCTCCTGCACGGCGCTGCGGTGAAGCGTATCGCCACAGGGACATGTGACTCATACCGGGCGTCTGCTGTGAGGGCAGCCGGTACACTGCGCCATGGACACGCCACACCATCCTCATTGAAGCCTTGCGCACCCCCGAGTTTGCAGCACATTGAGCGTGACCATCTTTCCAGGGTTAGTTGACTTGTTTTGCGTTCGGCACCGTCTGTAGCAAGCGGTGCCCGGGGTCATTACTGCACGTCGGACCATCCTCGTTCGACGACCAGAGCTTTTGGACAAGCAGCTTCCTGAGCTCAAAATATGAACTGACAGGCCAGAACTGGCCTCATGTTACTGTGGTTGCCTGCGTAAAGTCATTCGTGACCTCTGACCACCCCGCCAGCTCTGTGATGTCAACGGCGAGCCCCGCTGGCTAATGCTCACAATCACGCACCGGGACGCATGGGGTTTAGCTAGGCTGTTAGCGTTCAAGACAAATAGCGGATAAGCTGTGCCTGCCTGAAATTGATGGCATAAGGCACTGACGTTCGCTTGCTTTGTTTGCTTGTTGTTATCCTGCACGGGATTTACAACTAATGATGGCGGTGTTGATAGCCAGTGCAGCCCTGGATATTAACGAACTCTCTCTCTGCTGGTACAGACGAGTTATTCCCCAGTCGGAGTGAACGCTAATAGACAGCACGTGTTCAGTCATATTCGTGCCACATTTATTGACGCTGCTGTAGCCTGCACGAAAGCAACAGTGCATATTAAAAAAGAGGTGAGTATCCCAGTCAAGATGGCATTGGTAAATTGGAGCATACCGGCGTTTAAAAGCTACAGCATAAATAAATGTTCAGACCAGGCTATGCGAGAGACCTGTCAAACTAAAAAAGATGCGGTTCGGCCATCGCCGGGATGCGAATGTTGTTTATCGAGAGAAAAACCAGCTCAGTTAACTGCAAGACAGCGCAGGATGCAAATTCAGGAATCCATAGGATGGCGGAAGCGCGAAAAGTGACAAAACTGCATTGTATAATTCAAATTTGATTGCATTAATTAACACGAGCTCGGGTGGGGGTCAAATTGACCCCTCCGGAAGGTTTTTCCGGAATGGTTCCCAAGCGGCGCAGCGCAGCCGCGGCAAATTTTTACGTAGGTATAGACAATTGAAAAGCGTATCGTGTGACATCAAACATTCAGATGTACCTTGTGACGTCAGTGACCTAAGGCAGGTCAAAACCAGGGCATGGATTCAGCACAGTCAATTTCTGGGGAATCGTTCAATTTCATGCAACAGCGGAGTGTTAGACGAAGCGATACATTTCTGAGACACTTTCTTAGGCAACACAACAATTGAACGAGCATTTTGAGCGATTCGATTGACCTAGGGTCAGTTATCCAGGTCGGAACAACGTCAAAATCAGCCTGTTTATCACTCTACAGCTTGCTGTTTGAGGTATTTTCTGGTGTTCATTTCGAATTTATCGAAAACAGGATCTGCACTGTACAAGGCCACTAACCTAAAATGACCAAAGTTAACAGTTTGCTTTTAGGAACATACTTCCTAGCATGATCTTTGTCACTTATTCAGATGCAAAACTCAGAGCAGTCTTGCATGAGTTTGGTCACCGTGACCTTCAAAAGATCAAACAAGGTCAACGACCTCAAATGAGCATGTGACCTTTTGCTTAGAACAGCTATCTAGGTTCTGAGGGTACTTTGGAGACCAGCCTAAGGTCTGACCTTGTTTGACCTTATATGGTCTGAGTGTCATGACCTAGGAACTTCAAACTTTCACGTAAGTGAGCTCATGTATAGGCCAACATACCCTGTGTATTTAGTGCCTCTAGCTCTCATAGTTCTTGAGATATCAAATTGTGTCAAATTGTGTCAAAATGACCCCCCATCCGAGCGAAGGGTATCCAACCGGCCACCCGGTAGCGTGTTAAAAGCCAAAGCCGTGTCGACAGGCTGTTCCAAGGCTGTGCAAAACTTTTATGATCACAAGGGGCCGGCCACAAGGGAAAATTACACGAATTTTGTCTGCCAATGATGTAAATAGTTTTGATATAAATATTTCCTGTGAGGAAACCAGAGCACTTGCGGGCTGAGTAAACCTATGGGTCCGTATTAAATGGGTAACGGGATGGGCTGAGTAAACATTTGGGTAAATAGCGGGAACGGACATTGGTATGTGTCAAGGTTTAAGGAATGTCGGGTAGATACTTCAAGAGGCGTTTCACGATGTTACTGATTTGCTCCTCTTAATCATAGTTAGCCACATTCACACTGCTTGTGCAATTACCAACACAGAAAATAGGGTTGGGAGAAAATAGTCTTCGATGTTTTCCGAACTTTAAGACGTAAAGGGAGTGTTGCAAATTCGGATGGGTTTTGGAACCGAAATATCCATCTTGAAGACCTTTCGGTGCTGTCCACGACCTTGCCCTTCTTGAGACCTAAGCCACTCTAGTTTCCGGGCCGCACGCCCACGAAAATGGGAAAGGTATATCAGGGAGAGCGTTTCAAAGTCACCTTGACAATGATGACGCCGTATAACGTCATTCAAATCCTGCCATTCCATAAGCCATGCAGAGATCAAGGTCGAGAAAAATATGTTTGTCGATATGTTCATGTCTGACTTTCGTGAGCGCGATTTTTAGATATATCGGCCGTCAATTGGCTCTCAATCAATGTTGTGCAAGGTACGGAGACGTTATCAAACGATGACGCGGTGAGGAACATATTCACTACACAGAGAATTGTGCTGCCCAGAGGACTCTTTTCCATTTGAAAAGGATACCAAGAGTTATAAGTGAGATTGTTTCACCAGATCGGATGGCTGCTTGAATACCTCCAAATGTGACACGTTCCCTTAAAGTGCTTCAAAAATGCAAACGGTGGGTAAGAGGTGAGTACAACTGATCAGAAATGCGTAGCGGGCGGGTATGGCACAGCCCCATGCGTAGTGGATTGACTCAGTAAGATAAATATCACCCTTAAAGACGTTTAGAGGGAACCTGGACCGGCTGATAAACGCGGACCCAGCGGCGGACGTGCACGGTGTGCCGAGCCAGGCTGCCGTCTTCGGGGGCGCAGTCCCGCAAAACGTATTGAGTTGGGGGCCTGAGCAATGAAAAACGACTCAAGCTTCTTCCAAAATGCACTAACAAACTCGCCGTATTTGGCCCGATGTCTTCCCAAAACTGGGTTGGAGGGGGGGGGGGGGGAGGCTGGAGTCCATGTCGTGCCCCCCACTGAATACGAAACTACACCTCTGGCTGCGGCTGTTGCCCATATAGTGCAGATATGGATTCATCAGATGATACCAGACAGCATTATACAACGCACAGTTGACTTTGAAAGATAGCAAGAGCCCGACCACACGGAGAAATACGAAATTTCGTCCCCACGGGTTTTGGATGCTTTTTCCGAAACGGTTTAAACGGGCAAAAACGAACACCAAACTGGCAACCGCCAGCTGAACAGACAATGGACCACGCTGCGATCACAGGTCCCCTTTCCCCGCCTTTGAAGCTATATGCGCCTGTGGCACGCTTCATACATCATATTTAGCCACCATTCTTCATTCACGGCGCACGACAGCATTGTGGTCGACAATAATGAATGCTCACCCTGTCTTCCGAGTTCACGTACAATTGAATGTCTGTCGTTTCCACTGATTGACGAGGCCATGCAATGCATGCTGAAGCCAGCCTTCCGTTGGAGTAAGGCGCTGGGCCTGTCGTCTGGAAAACTTAGTGCGCCTTTTGGTTCAAACTGGTCCCATCAGGCGCCCACAAAACCAGCCAGCATCCCTTTTCGTGAATCAAGCGTGGAAATGGTGGAGCGTGCCGGTGTAGAATGGGCTCCCTAGCACCGCAGCTGATCAAAACACCTGCATGTTTGCTGCACGCAACAGCGAAAAACAAGACGAGAATCCTCTGACCGCCCTGGGACACGCGCGGGGGGCGCGCGCGGGGCACGCGGGGCCCATTCATTTCGTTTAGGTCGGACGGTCGCGTTGCATTAGGCAGCGCAGCCGCGTTTCAATTTCATCAAGGCGCTGGCTCGGTGTCCGCCGGCGATTCCTAAAGCTGCTTCCGTTGACCACAGCATCGCGGTGAGCGGACGGCCAGAGCGGTCGATGGGCACCGTGCTTCTCTCGCTCGCTGCGTGTCAGAGCCTGGCCCGCGTCGTGTCCCGCTGGCTGAGGCACCGGCCGGCGGCGCCGACGCCCCCTTCGTCTCGGGAGGGGCGGGAGCGGCAGCCCGGCCCGTGCCCGCCTCCGCCCACGTCCGCCGGACTTGAATAACAAATTAAGCCACCTGTTTGGACGCTATGTATACAAACGATGCCAGCCGATGTCAATCCTCTATCGATTTTGCGTTGATTGTGCGTCCCAACCAAAACACGCTGTTGGATCGGTGTCCATCAACGACACGTGCGATCAGAGCATGATGGCGTTCTGGGAAAGTGGAAGCATCTTAACCGGCAGTTAAGTTGTGCTAGGTCGTTGTGCTCTAAATGCCGTACAAACTGATGAAGCGACTAAACTGCATCTGTTTTTAACTTGGACTGGTATGTCGCGTGCAGGTATTACACAGCTCCGTCTCGGAGACTGCACGGGTGGGGTAAGCCCATTGGTATCCATATGGAATGGGTAATAGGATAGCTTATGCACCGGTCTCGGGGAAAGACGGGTGTGGGCACGGGTAGGAGGTTAACCAAATGTTGCGTAAACACTGCAAGAGATATTACACCGTTACTGCTTGCGCTTCGTTTAATTGCAGTTAGCTCCATTCTCACACCTCTCCCAATTAGTAGCGCAAAAGAGTAAGATTTGGTCTAAATTTCCAATGAAAATCATCCATGACTTGCAGTTAAGTGCTGGGAAAATGAAAACGATCGAGTAGCGACTGGGTGCAACTGATAATGAATGTGTAGCGAGTCAATTCAATAAAGGAAGTCTTTCCTGCACAGGCTCCTCGATCCAACCGGCACATTTGTCGCAATGGCCGCGGACGATGCTCCGTCAACCGTCTCGCAGACTCCGATGCCTGCAAACTTATCTCAGCGACGAGGGCGGAAAGTGCGTAATGCGGACAAAGTCGGAATAACCATGACCACTGCTTACAATTCCATCACTTATCGCATTATTGTACGGAGAGCTAAGCATATTACACGGGAAAATGAGAATTTCAGACATGCCTGGCACAGTACTTTGCATGAGCACAATACGTAAACACGTGCAGGATCGATCTAACGTCATCTTTAGCGTTTCTGATCTATGCGCATGGATATCGACAGTGTTGCCCCATCAGCATCACATCGTAACGCGCTGATATACAGCACCCAAAAATCGCCATGAAAATGAATCGCAATTGTTCTGTTTGAATTAGTTTTGTATTCTATTTTGTATCATGAGTTTGATGTCGTTAAAGGAGCTAACACGTCCAAAAGATATGGCTTGTTTACCTTAAATCAAAAGGAGGTTGCGGATTCTAAAAGCAGCTCTTTACCTGAATTTTCGGCTGAACAGCCAAAATCTTGTCATTCCTCATCATACGTCTTCAAGCGTTCCGCTGGCGGGCTGGTCCATCATGTGGGTCGGCCTGCTGCGGCAGGTCATCACCTCCGATCGAAAAAAGTCTGCCGTAATGCTGAGTGCGCCAGCGAACTGTCCGCTTTAGTAAGCTCCACCCGTCTTTAGTAGAAGCATCCGTCCACGCTCAGAATATCCGCCCCGACTTACAACAGAGCACATGGGCTGACCTGCACCGGAGTCTCTCCTTGATCACGTGGGGGCTGCTGGACGGGGTCGCTGTCGACGAGCTATGTACTGCTGGACTCACCAAACCACGACCACAGTCCCACGATGATCTTCCGACGCCGACTAACCCTTGGTTTGGCGCGAAGGCGAGGGCCGATCTCTGGCCCAGGCAGGCGGCATGCCGTCGGTTGCGGAGGAAGCCCGGATCAAACGAAACAGGCTTGGTGAGCAAAAAAGTGCTCGGAAGTCTGTGTCGGATACTACATGTGTTAAATCTTTTTTTAGGTTCATCGGCGATTCCAGCACAAACCCCACGCGATCCTGGTCATTTTGCTTTTAATATGTAACAGAAAAATGTGCATATTACCCGGCTGATAAGCGTACGATCGTAGCCTTATGTTCGATGACCCATTTTGTGTAAGCATACTTGATGATGCATTTGCCAGGCGGTTTACTGCCCCGGCCTTGAAAAGCTATTCTGACGGCCTTTTTATCATCTCGACCAACCGTGCCGATTAATTGTGTTTGAGGCCGTCGTCTAGTCAGCTCTGTATTCGATCAGACACGAGGGGGCCTGTGTTACAGATAAGATCAGCGCCAAAATGAGTTTAGAGTGTGCGGAGGGGCTGGTGTTACGACTCGGACGTTGCCAACGCCGCTGTGTTCTGGTGTTTCAAGAAACAAATTCAACATTATTCACGACCGAATGAACACTATTCGCTAACATTTTATTCACTACATTATACATATACGAGCATTATTCACCAACTGAAACACTCCTACCGTCTGCAGGAGGTGATACCAAAGTGATTTGTCTTGCATCTGTCCAAACGGCGCCGGAAAGTCATCGTCCGCGGGAAAACTTTCAATTAGCATTCAGTTGCCTCGGGAGTTCAGGAGGCGTCTTTTCAGGCTGCTCTCCTCTTTTCTATGTTTTTTAATAACCTCCCGCGTGATATTGAATTCGGCTGCCTTTTGTACGTCGATGACGTCCAAATCTTTAGCAGAATCGCGCCGCCAGCTGACAGTGCGCCGCCACAGCGTGACGCTGACCAACTGGGAGCTGCTCTTTCAGCTGGGAACTAGCGCTAAACCCTACGAAATGTCATTGCTTGCTATGACCTTCAGACGCGCACGAGGCCAAACGAACATTGTCTTAGAATGATGCAGCTTGAGCGTTTCAGAGCGATTCAGGGCGCGGGTATGACACACAAAACTCTTGCTTCATATGCCTCGTGTGTATAAAGTCGACCACTTGACCATATTTGGTTGCTTCAACCCACCTACGTCGATCAAACTTGAACCGAGAGATATTGGTCGCTGTATATTACGCCAACGTGCGACCAGTGCACGCGTACATTGGCGTGACCTGGGTGGGTGCGTCCTTCTCCCACACGGTAAGGATCGGTCGGGTGCAGCACAAGAGGCTAGTAAGGCAGCATTTAGCTAGTGACACACATCTATGGGGCTTGCCACTTCCCTGTCGTACAATCGCCTTCTGTGCGATTTTGAAATTCCTTTTTTCAGTTTCTTGGAGAGTGCAGCATGATCTTTTAGTCCTAAGAACCGTAGTTCCAGGAAGTTTTGATTTATCAATTCCACTCATAACTTTCTCGTGACATGAGTCACCCGATAATCACGTACCCCGACCGGTACCGCACGCTGCTCACCGTGCCACGGGCTCATGTGAACACATTACACGACGTTTTTTTTCCGCTAGACCGCCTAGGGAGGCTTTATGTTTATACATCAACAGAAGCGAAGTAGACTTGTTCAAAGTTATTTCACAAAGTCGAAATGCAGTGTGATGCAGCACATATCATCTCTGTAACATGCTCATTCGGCTTGCGAGAAAAATTTATTCATTTGTTTTAATTAGCGACGTGCAATATTTTCAGTGTGCCACTTAAATGGGACGCTTCAGCTGTCCCTGGAGTGTTAATCTCCCGATGAGAAGTTAAAAAACATTGACAAATCAACAATCAACATTTATCAGTAGATAGCAATGGGCTAAAACACTGCCATAATTGAGAGTGCCGCCACCGTGCACTCCTCCCCCCCCCCTCCAAAAGGCTCATGTCATCATCAAAATTTGCAGATTATCACAGAATAACACTGAGTTTCGCGAAAAGGATATCAATTGGACGATACAAATGTGACGGGGCCTTTACACTGTCAATGAACACAACTGCAGGCACTTTGGTTTGCATCAAAAGATGTATCTACAGCTATTTCTCTTGTTACACGGCGTATAAGACATCACTAAAAGATACGCTTAATAATGCTGAAAATATAGATGAAAATACCAATAACACAAGTATGCGTAATACTTCAAATCCTCACAATAATACTGATAGGTAATCTTAATGCTTAGAAATACTAACCAACTGTTTCATTTAAACACCTGTTTGGATTATTTTTCCTCCTTGGGAATGTTCTCGGTGAATCGTGCTCTTGGATATAGAACAGGTACACATACGCAAATGAACGCCGAAATACCTTTTAGAAAAAAATTAGTAATTTTACATCTTTCATTTTATGGCATCGCTCTGTTTCCAAACGTCACTAAACCATTCTGGTTCATACAGCCAACTGAAGACCTTTACGGCATGGCTTATACCATGTACTGTTAAACACGACACTGTAATCCCATCTGTCATTCGACAAACTTTCAAAGAGTTTTACCGTCTAGCCCACACGAAGGTCAACTGCGAGCTCTCAACACTACCCTCCTTTGCGCATGAGATGACCACGCCGGGTGGTAGATTGTTTACGAACGGACACATTGCGATGAAGCAAAACTTGATTTGCCTCGTAACCAGGTGATCGTTTGAGGCCCAGACAATTATTTCGAGGTAAACTTTGAAATGAAATAAACATCACGCTTTGGCGCTTAAGAAATCTTGGCATTTAGTGTTTCGGAAATTGCCGGATCTGGGTACTTCAAAACGACCACCAGCCGAAATATGACGTCACATCGGATTTTGGCAATTTGGGTTTGCCACATTACGATGTGGCTGTTTTATGCCTTTTAAATTGTCATCGGCCATTGCCTATAGGAGCCTAATGCATACCAACTTAACACGCGCTGGGGTGACGGGAGTCAAACTGACCCCCCGAAGTTTTTCAGAATGGTTTCCGAACGGCACGCAAATTTTGAATAGTTGTAGATAATTGAATACCGGATCGTTTGGCGTCATAAATTTAGACGTACCTTATAAGAATGCTGACCTATGGCAGGTCAAAGTCAGGTCATGGTTTCATCGAAGGCAATTTCTAGGGAATCCTTTCATCTGATCCAACAACGGAGTGTTAGACGAATCCACACATCTCTGAGATGCTTTCTTAGGCAACACAACAGTTGAGTGAGCAAATTAAATTGACCTAAGGCCAGGTATGAGAGTGACACCGAGGTCAAAACCAACCTGTTTTGTTACTCTAGGGGTTGCTGTATGGGATAGCTTTTGGTGCTCATTTCAAGTTAATTGATAGCAGGAGCAACATAATACATCTTCCATGGACTTCTTAGAGGTCAGAGTAGGTCATTGATCTAAAATGACCCAGGTCAACATTTCGTTTTAGAAATATACTACCTAGCGTAATCCTTGTCGCCCTTGTCAAATGCAAAACTCAAAGCAATCTTGTATGATTTTGGTCACCTTGACCTTCAAAAGGTCAAAAAAGGTCACTGATCTTGAATGAGAATGTGACCTTTTGCTTAGAAACGGTTATCTAGGTTCTGGGGGCACTTTGGAGACCAACCTGGAACTTGACCTTGTTTGACCGTTTTGACCCAAAGGTCATGACCTAGAAACCTGAAACTTTGACCTAAATGAGTTTACATACAGGTCAATATATCCTGTAAATGTGGTGTCTCCAGCTTTCTTAGATCCAGGAATCTCAGGGGGTGGGTTCAAATTGAACCCCCGCACCCGAGCGAAGGGTATCTAGCCGGCCACCCGGACACGTGTTAATATTCGCCATCTCTCAGTGAATGCAAACAATGAGCATTACATTCCCTGAGTGCGGCACCATTGACTTGCGGAAATTCCCAATTTTGGATGTGGCTAGTAGTCCAGCTGGAATATTAAATGGTCTTCCTCACGACCAGCCTGGTTCTGAATGTGGTTCATATCCTAACGTCACATACGGCAAAGCATTGCCACTTCAAATGTCACCATGGTTGACAAACTGCACCATGTATCTAAATGCGAACGGCCACAGTCTACTATCATGACTATAAACTAGCCGAATAGATCATGGATTAAGCGAGAATGGTCTTCAACTCCTGGTTTTCGGCATCATAAGTTCAGAGTGCTTATGATAAGTTGTTGACGTTCATCATACTATGAGGAACCAGTTAAACGCCGTTAAACACCAACTATTGGCTATATGGCCAATTCTTGACCTTCCAAGCTATGTTTATGAACTTTCGTTTAGCCAGTGCGTGCTGATATATTCACTGTCAATAACTCAGCTAAGACTATGGACTCATAATGGATGAATTATTAGCAGGGTATTAATAGTTATTTGTTTTGTGTGGGCTATCGCGGTAACGAAGGTCGTCAAAATCATTGGTGTAGCCATTTCAAATCATTACATGCACTAATACGTATATAAATGAACATGAACACTTTCATAAGCATGTTGCACGTATGTAAATAAGTAGATTGTAGCAGAGGATGTCATACGGTTTGCATCACGCGACCGCAGCAAGCTAAAAAGGCTTGCTACTGGCAATTTTTGGTTTCGCCCCACCCCACGAAATCCTGCGTACCAGCTCTCATACTCTGTTTTCATAATGCAATAGGAACTTGGAAGGTCAGCGTGTGCCGCTGACCTATGGTAAGCGTTTTCATTTAGTTGGCCTGCGAAACAACTGCTAACACCTTCAGCAAATAGCGCTGGCGATCGATGCTCAACGTAAGCTCGCCACTTGTGAAGGCCGCGGTCGGCCTCAGCGTAGCTGCTTGACGTGAGAGGCTGGATTGCTGGACGTCGAGTGGTGCAAGTAATACTTCAAAATTTGTGGGCAGCGGCAGACCTCTAAGACTGCTGATCTTTAAGCCACTCTTTGTTCACCGCTCTCTTTATACCGGCTAACGGAATAAAACTTGTGGTGAACAAAGTAACGGTTAACAGCATAAAACAGTGGAAGTTTTAATGTAGTAACTTTGAAAACCACCACAACGGTTATGCAACTCTCACCACTATTTTACTACTCCTCCAGTTTTGGAAAATGTCGCGAATTTTCGCAAGTGATTAATGCCAAATAACAACAAGCTTGAACAGCAGCCATTGCATCAACCACGCGAGCGGTGCTCCGTGTCGAGGTGCTGTGAGCTTCACGGAAACGGGCAGATGACAAACGTGTGCCACCCCTGAAAATTATCACTTGAGAGGAGGAAGGAGAGATGGAGTGGGGGTCAGAAGTGATGCAGAAAATGCCGTCTGTTTAATTTAAGCAAGATGAAGCTGCTAGAATCGCAGTCTGTCTGCCTCTAATGTTACTGGACTTTGAAAAAAGTTATGCTACAAAGACTGCGTTAGTTTATTAAACTCGACTCAGACAACTTAGAGGCCTGCTTCGAAAGCCCCAGACGCGATTCACAAGTTTGCTTCACTTTGCCTCCTTCGATTCCTGCTTGGCCCAAGGAGCGAAACGGAAAACTGCCGGATTCTACCGACGGTGGAGCATCCACTCGGCTGCGGACAGGTCTTGACAAGCGTCTTACCTTCTTTACACCCTAATGTCGGGCATGTTTCCTAAACGCGGTTTAAGTGTTTTGGCTCGAATATTGCAAGGAGAAACAACATGGCCCGCAGGCAAGGCCAAACGAACGCAATCTAGCGCCACAGCGTCGCAGCTGTTTCACCTTGCGCCAGGGATATCAAAGGCGCGCAATTCTGATCAAGCGGGGAGGATGGAACGCGCGGCGACGCCACCGTGTTCTGGCGGGAAGCCCTCACCGCCGTCTGAAGTCGGCCGCCGCCGGCCTTCCGGTCCGGTCGGCCTCAGGTCGCCGCCCGGCCACGAAGCCGTCGCTGCAGGCGTATTTCCAGAGCCGGCGACATTTGCCAGCCGGGCAACCGGGACTGCCTTCCGCCGCGTTAGCGCAGTCGGCGATCGTGGGGCTGGTTATTGGAGGCGGCGCGGGGCTCCCAGACCCGGTGACTCGTCCGAGAAATCCCGGGAAAGCACACTTGCCGGAAATCGCGGCGTCGCCGACGGCAGGCGACAAAGCTTTCCCGTGTTCGACGCGGCGTTGGTGGGACACCTGTAAGCGCGCGCGCTGTAACGATCCGGCGTCGCGCCTTTTGCGCGCTCGAGCGCCCAGCCGCGGAGGCTGAATCCCGCCGCGGTCCGTGTCGCAGCCGGCGACGCGGACGGGGGCGAGTTCCCGAATTTCGCGGTGTGTGACATGGCGCCTAGGATTTTGGGTGGCAATAAGCGCCTCGGAAATCCGATGTCTTGCCAGGCTTTTGACTCAGCATGACACCGCTGGTTGTTTGAGGCACGCGGTGATATGGAAGGCGCTGTTTTATGGGCAAGGTACGGTGCTGGTAGCTCTTTGGTTGTCAAGACCACGGGTCGAGTGCGACCAAGACCCTTTGCCCATACGCTCTACTGGCTTCAGGAGAGTATCAGGTGGGATGCCATAAAGCGATGCTCCATGTTTGCTTGTGCCTCCGGCTAATTACGCCACAGGTGTCTTATGCTGTTGGAAACAAACATTGACCATAAATAATGCAAACTGATCAGGCCACCTGCACCTCTGCTTACAGACAGGGTAGTGCGTCATCATTATGTTGTTGACTTCGGACCTGAAAGTTCACTCAGCAGCGGCCGGCGAGATGGATGGACGGTGGCGCCGCCTGCAGACGGCCAATCCAACTAGCGTGGCACGACACTAGCGATGGCCAGACCATTAACTTCTTGTAACGTGTTGTTCGGTTGTTGAGTTTAAACACGTTGATTTGTCACGCAATACATGTCGTAGGCACTTGGTTTAGGAATGGATAGTTTTCAGCTCATATTTACTTGACATCATGATTTGTCGCAGGGCTGTAGGAGAGTGTGCAGGTGTGGAAGAGTCAAAACCGTTTAGGTTAGCTTGCATCATGCGTCCCCATGGGGTCATGGCAAGCGTTCTTCACGAGTGCTGGGAGGCCCACGAAACCCAGTCCCCACTTGACAACCTTGTGCTTTGTGTCTTACGACCACAAAAATACAACGTGTCTGTTGCGTTGTCTACTTAGACCCTACAGTTTATCGGGGACAAAATCGATTGTGTGCACCAACGTCCATAGCGCTAAATAACGAAGCATCGCTTGTCAAATCATTTGCTACCTTTGTTGTGAAAGCGATATACGTGATAAGTTCTAATAAAAAACGTGATACACGTTTTTAAACTAGACCTGCAGGGTTCAGTCCAAGGGCCACACAGAGCGACTTCGGTGTACTCCATATTCTATGACTGCCTTTGGCAACTCATAAACCGACGACCAGCTACTTTAGAGGCATTTTTCTCGCAGCGTTTATTAATTCATCAACCGGAGCTCATGCCAATGGCCCGCTCTCATCGTGGATGTCCATCAGCAAGCTCTGCCGCCCATCTCATCTGCAATGATTGCTTCCATACGCGCACTAAGGGGCTTGAAACGGTCCCAGCGATCTCTGCTTCCATCTGCCAGGCTTGAGAGGGTTGTGCAATTTATGAATGTGCTGGGAATGTTAAGACCTATTGGTTTCGATGCAATGCAGTATAACTTCTAGGTAGCAAATCTTTTCGCCTTATTTTCCCGTTGCAAGAAATACATGTTCGCTACCATGCAGAACAGTATTATAGTGTTCATATGCACGTACCGAGCTAAGAATCTGTGGAAATTATTGCACGTGACAGACCTAGAAACAAACAGTCTCAACGAACACTTCACCCGAACAAACATAGATCGAGCAAGCGTGACTTCACCGGTCCCTGTGGTTTTCATCTAATGTTTTTTATTTGAGGCCTCGACACCACGGACCAACCGCGCTTGTAGCAGGTATAGGCCGCATCAGCCAGCATGGCCTGCTACACTACAGCGCCCAGTCAACCCCGGTGAGAACAGCGGGTAACTGGCGCTGAGGAAACTCACCCCTCCCCATTCTCACCCCCACCGCATGTGCATAAAACATAATAGGAGCTATAAATGTTGCATGGAATATGTTGCGCATATTCCAATTCAGTGTGAAGGTGGTGGTGGGACGCTACGCCCGCGGGATGGGACGGGTGGTGGTGGGGGCTACTCCATCCCCAAATGGGCTTCAGCGTTCCCGACATTTTAAGGACAAAGTGGGAGAAATCCGGGGAAAACACGCTTTGGCATATTTTTGTAGGTACGTGGTGTCCTCTTTTGCTGCTCAGCCCTCCTCCACCCACACCGCTAACTCATTTTGCGAAACAATATCCCTGTTAAGCGTCACCACGTGCAGCTACCCCTGTTAAGCCTAACGCGCATCTGAGAGTAAACTACAGACCCGTCAGTGTTCACCCCGTTGGGTTAGCGTCGGACCCCGGCTGCCAGAGCTGATGAACACTTGCAACTGAATGCCTGGCGCAGGCGAACCCACCGCTTGCTAGTTATTCCGTTCGCTTAGTGCTAACCAGCCGACAGGGACGCCAGTAATGGACCGGAGGCGGCCAGTGTCTCATTAGAAAGCCAGTCTCGAAGGCAAGTCGCTGGGTAAACAGGGCGGTGGTCACAAAACCAAGAAATAAGGGCGATGACCTCAAATTGATACAACCTATTGACGTTTTGTGAAACATGCTCTATGGAAGACAAATTAGGATATAACTGGATGTAGGCATCGCTCACCTTTGGGATCTTATCCGCCTCACGCCAAATAGGGCTACTTGTTGACACATAGAAAGTGCGAAAACAAACGTGATAATTACATATATCACTGGGAGAAGGAAGAAGAGAGTCTGCTATGCACAGGTCTGCCACGCACAGTTCAAAATTCAATTAGAGTTGGCTAGGCTTGCGGTGATGATATCTGTCGAAAAACGGCTTAAAGATATGGAAAGCTGTACCATATACCACTGATTCATGTGGACTCTTTCGTCTTGATATGAGATTAACTGAACGTGACAGTAATCTCTTGAGGCTATGATCCTGACACAGCCCGGATACTGACCGAGAACCAAAAAGTGGTATTTTCATTATTTCAATACATTTGCCTTAGCACTACGACGGAAGACAGAACGCGAAAGTTTTGCTAGTTCAGATGTTCCGAGACCTATTGAAATTGAGCAGTCTGATCCAAATATGTTTTATTTGTCCTTAAAATTACCAAACTGGTGATGTTTTCGCATACAGCTCAATATACGGAATAACTCACGACGAGACCAAACCAAGCATTTCTTGTCTTACTCGGGTTCTGCCACTCCTCATACAAGCAGAAATGGGGTAAAACTGAGGCCGTCTTGAGCTTCCCTCGACACCGTGACTTATCCGGCACAGCCTGAAACCTGGCGGGCCTGGCTTGTGTGAGCTTTCCGGCGGGACTTCAGCCGGGGTGCAAGGCCTGCTCATGGCTGGCGGCCGCAGGACTCATGGCTGGCGGCCGCAGCACGCTCCCGGTGAGGTAAAGTATTGCAGGGAGCCCGAATACAGTGGGGATCGAGAAAAAAGGGTGGTCACGCACGCAGCTGTGGTTGTTACCTGTGGAATACGCTTGGATCTAAGAACTTTCTGGTTTTTTTTTCAAGTCCCTGCTTAGTTCAGTGAGTCCTGGTCGTCCCATGTCTGGGCTTCGGTGTAAGGGAGATAAGAGCACGTGGGTATATGAGTTGACTTGGTTATCAACGATTGGGAGAAGTTAACGCTCGAAGCACTCTAATTCCCTTTGCTGTCTTGAGTACTGGAGCAGGGAAACGATAACCAGACGCATCTGTTCGCGCCACCTACCGCAAATCAGACCGACGCCACCGCCATCTATCGGCCGACTCATCCTCCGGCGACGGGAGCGCCCCTGACTGCGTCCACGGCCGGCTTTACCTCGGCCGTGGTGGGCAGTGCGCCTCGGGCGGTGCGGCGGGCAGGTGGTGCCCGCGCGCAGGACGACGGCCGCCCAGGCGACGTGCGTGTGCTGCGGGGCCGGCCGTGGAGGCGGCGGTCCCGCCGGCCGCCGGCCGCTCGGGCGCGCGGCGCGCGGCAGTCCGGTGGACCTGGCGGCCAGCGTGCACCTGTCCGTGGAGCACGTGTCCGATCTCATCTACCCGAACCAGGACCCGCCGTGTCACTTTTGCGACGGCAACAAGTCGGAGCCGATTCACGGCGAGGCACGGCTGCGCATCGTGTCAGGAGGTGGGTTACAGGGCGTGGTTACTGCGGAGGGGTTGCCGTGGGTTCCGTCTGCGCCCGTTCGTCAGAGGCCCGGGTCATAGCTCACTCTGTGGTCGTCAGCCGCTCAGCTGTCTCCAGCGTCGGTGGGTACCAGAGATCCAACATATACGTAAGGATCCGGCATAGATCAGGTACCCTGGGATCCAGCATATACCAGGTACCCTGTAACCAGCATACCTGGGAGAGTCGAGAGGTAAAAGCTTACGTTTGAGGTGATGTTGTCGGGGATGAAGTCACGCAGATTCATGGTGGCTTCAAGCTGATTCATTTTCTTTGGATATGCACTGATTTTTTTCGTTGGAATTTCGTTGGATTTTGGTTGGAATTTCGTTGGATTTTCGTTGGATATTATTGGCTCCAATGCTCATATCCAACGTAATGCTGTAATGCTCACATCCTTCACTCGTCATCCTGTTTTTGATAAGATTATTTGTTACAAACTGCAAGATATGCTCAAGTTCAGCCTTCAAAACTGTCAATCCCCACCCCGCTCCCTTTTGTTGTCGATGGGAAGGTGAGCTTTAGACCGCAGACGCGTAGCAACAGCAACGTAAAAAATTGCGTGTGAAACGGATGCTAATGCGATGGAATTGTCGCCCAAATACCTGGCTGGGAAAACTGGCAGCCATCAACCGGTAAATATTCAATCTAGCCAACCGAATCGTCATCGCCAGGGAATGGAATGGACCATCGCGTTGCACAAAGTATGATATCGCACGTGTCAGGTGCTCACGTGCACGGACCAGCAAGATGGATTTGACAACTTCCGACCGTTTTCAACCTTTTGCGCCATTTCCCGGCTCCTAGGTCAGCTGAATTAAACTACCAAAACTAGACGAATTCAATTTGTATCTCTTGCGCACCGGATGAAGCGTGCAAACGCTTAGACGTACACTAAAAAGGCTGACAGATAAGATGGACGACGTTAGAATGATCAAAGATCAATATGTGACACTAACCGCGTCGAATCTTAATGATGGCTCAAAGAAGTGATAAAGAACGTACTACAGTACATGGACCTTGGCATGGGTAGCGTGGTATCTTCTGTACAGATGTAGATCATACATAACTCACATTCATACATTCATTGCGCACAACCTACATTCATACATTTATTACGCATTCATCAAGCATCGCAGGCACGAAGTCATCAAGGTTTGAGACCATTAAGAATAATGGAATCCCCCACATAACTTCATATTAGTACTAAGAGTAGATGCCGCCGCATTTTGGCTTAAACCAACTCTTCTCTTTGGCTGCATGATGAGAAGCACTGCAGGTATGATGATGACGTCTATTTGTTGCATTTGGACCGAAGTCAGCCAAAAAAACTTCGAAATCCCTGACCAACAACTGCTGGAAACATGCGAGGATACCACATCTATAAATGTTGTAGCGCTTCAGGTTGCCCTGTGACGAAACCAGCCCCCACGTTGTCAACATTTACGATTAGATGGCACGCTGAGCCCATACAATCTCAAGTAAGGTCATACATTTTTGCTCTTCACAATCAGCTATTTATCATCAAATAAATAATGACAGTAACATACACTCAGAAAGAAAGGTGCCAATAAGGTAGTGGTTAACTCGTCTGCGTTTGCCGCTGCGCATCTGGGAATTCCCCGCGGCGCCCGCCCTTCCTGCCAATTTGAGAGGCAGGCGACGCCATATGGCCTCAGCAGCTGAGTTCTTCTTAAAGCTCTAATGACGACGATGACATTCAATCCAAACATCATCTTAATTAAATAGTATTAAGTAGAATGACAGCGAAGGTAATTGCCGTCCAACTCATCTAGCGCCACAAAAACCGTCGTCAAAGTACATGCTACCATTGCCGCTTGTAACATTTAGATCATAGATCATTTACGTAAAAACCTTAACAACACCTCCAGGTCCGATGCCTCCTCACAAGCAGCGGCCTTCTTTAAGACGCGATCATAATTCAGGCCGTCGCGAGTCTCTAGCCCCGGCAAGGAGCTGACCTGGGGAGCTGGAGCTGACCTGAGAAGCTGAAGCTGAACTAAGGAGCTGGGAGTGACCTGAGGACCCCGAGGAGGAGCTAAAGCTGACCTGGGGGCTTAGAGCGAGCTGATCTGAAGAGCTGGGGCTGATCTAAGGACCTTGAGGTGACCTGATGACCTTGAGAAGGAGCTAGAGCTGACCTGGGGGGCTGGAGCTCACCTGAGGAGCCGGCCTGCCGCTCGCTCAGCGAACCCCCGCCTCACCGCCCGCCGTTCGATCCGCAGCGCCAAGTGATCAGCGACGCTCAGGGCATTCCGCGACGTAATGGCCGTGGTGCGACGGATGCCAGGGAAGACTGGCCGACAGCCCGGCGGTCGTGTTCGCCTCGGGGCGGCCGACTGGTGATATGTCACGCGTCAGTGGCGGAGGCGGCGGGGAGTAGCGTGAACATGGAGCGTTTTGAGCTGACGTCCGGCTGCGTCACGTATGCAGCAGATTGGGTTTGAATGAATGCTTTAAGTTGGGGAAATGTTCGATGGCTGGCGCGGCGGTCGTGGAATGCTCCAGATCAGCCGTAGATCGCCTGCGCGCGGCATGCCACGTGAAGTCAGAAAGGCACCGACAGCAATATCGTAGGTGATCTTGGAATGCAAATCTGAAGACGTGCAATCGGGACCACATGCGTTCGGAAATGGCTCAACATTACTTTTATTTGGACAAGTAATAGTTTGAACCTTGGAAACACCTCACGCCCGCTCTCAAAATGTGACAACGGGGTAACTTTACGCCTGACAGTCATTTGAGCTCGATTCCTTTGCGTTTCACGAATATGACAATTTTGTTGACATATTACTTATTCATGTTGGTCAATGCGAAAGCAAGCTCTCACAATACAGCAGGAAACTTACATTTTAGCGCATTTTAGCAGACTGCCTCACTCGTGCATCAGAAGCAACTAGCACAAAGTTGTAAGGCCTCGGTATATGTTAAGTGTTCTGGACACGCAATAGCTTCCACAACATTTCCGCTTGGCACAAGAAAGTTGACTGGGCTCTGCCAACTGCTCCGAAATTTTGTCTGTAACGTTCCAAACCAGAACATGTAAATATTCCAGTGTCGCGTGCGGCAGAATTGATCCGTAATTTGTATTCCTTACACGCGAATTTGAGATGAAATAGTGCGATGTTTTATATCGTAATTTGGTATGCAGTTATGTATTTGATATGCATATCTTGACGTATGGGTATCAGAGCATCCAGAGTTCATAACGTCTAATGGTCAATGTCCAATGGCAATGGTCAATGGCTAATGATCAAAACGGCCAAATGGTAGAATCTGGCATTCAAAAGTCCAAGAATCGCGCAATGTCCCTGGAGGTGGAGAAATCACGGCATCTAAGCTCGCAGCATCCAAAATCGTAACATCTAGCTTTCGTAACATCCAGTGTTTATAACATCCAGCACGTATGGGACCCAAGTGTGGAGAACAATGCTACTTCGTGGTCAATCATAATCTGTTGGTCTGGTTATTACCCAATAGAGACATACCGTAGCTAATTTTGCTTTGTCGTGCCAACGAGTGACGTCAGCTAGCACAGCGCCACCCAATCAATGCCACCATGTTGGGCACTGAGCGGCACGCACGTAATGCGGCACGCGCATCTCGTTAACTGGGAAAAAGGCTGGTAGGAGCCAATCACATCCTGAAGTGTACGTATATATATATATATATATATATATATATATATATATATATATATATGGAAGGCCTTTGTATATATACACACACATATATATATATATATATATATATATATATATATATATATATACACATTCGCATATCTTTATGAATATACTTGACGTGCGTCTGGACCGTATCACGCACCGCCATCTCCGCCGTTAAGACCACAAGACCAACATTAACGAGCTCGGTCGGGAGCGAACCCTTGTCCCACCCACACTGTTTACCCCGTCGCGGCCTGTGGGTGACGTCCGTCAGCCGTGCTCAAGTTCGCGCTGCCCGCGGCCGAACCGTAATTAACCGCCAGCGCATTTCCCTAACGAACTGACGCGCAGTTAGCGTGAGCGAGCCGCGTTCCGGCGGCGGCCGGCGGCGGTCCGCGAGCCGGCCGAGTGTGGGGCCGCGCTGTTCCGGGAGTTATGACCGGGGCGTGACGCTTTGACACGAGGTCGCCGGGTACCGTGCCATGTCGCGCCGCGAAAGGGGCCGGGAGTCGGAGCCCCGCCAGGCACGGTTTTGCGCCGGAGTTGAGTTCGATCGTGTTGTTGGCGCTGCAGGAGTGACCGACGGGCCGGGGTGATCGTTGGGGGCGAATTATCATGCCAGCTGAATGGAACATGCTGTCGTGAAGCTTGACGGTGGAAAATTGCGGGCATGCTGTTTGAGCGCAGTGCCTGTTGACTCTGCCAGGGTTTGGTTTCCTACAGACAGTCATGTTATAAACATTGATCTTCGGACGTCAGCTTGCTAGTGTGAGTTACCTCCTTGTGTACTGCAGTACGACACTTCGTTTGGGTTTAATGCTGTGGTACTCCATGATCGTATAGGCTACCCCTTCGAAAAGTTTTGGGCTATATACCTAACATACTCCCTAATGTCTCCAAGCTGGGACTTACGGTGTTAGGGCAAGAAGTCGACTCACAGTTTGCCTTTGTGTTGGCTGCTATGTGACGACTTCAACATCGGCGACCTACAAAAAAGCCGATTATCCAAAACAACAGAAAGCTAGATGGTGAACTGCAGAACGGCGACTAACGAGAATGGAAAATGACGAAACGAAAAACTGCAAAACGACGCCGCGCCAAAGCGCCGACAAGCCGAAGTGGCAATGGGCAAAAGGTGAACTGCTTGAGATCTTGCTTGAATGAATGGTGATTTGGGAGATTGAAAACATGCTAAATTGACGGAAGCTTAATCGTGACGGGTACAAAAACGACAAGGTCAAATAGTAGGCGAGAATGCGCTAGTTTTCTCTATGGCAACATGGAATGGGAATTTCTATTTGATCTCTCATGGCCGCTGCTTCAAAAACGGCTCTCTGGCGAAAATTGATTGTTGTTGCTTTCCTTCCGCGGGAAAAAGGAACGGACAATTCTTTGCTATAGTGACATGGGATACGCCTGCAGACGAAGATCACAAATCGGTCATTACAATATTTATACATAGTCTAGTTATGGAGATTCCTGAGCCGGAAGGTGTGAAGATGATTGAGAGCGCCGAGGCGCTATGCTGTCAAATAGTGGGTCGCCGTTGCCGCTCCCTTACGGGGATTAAAATGGCAGAAAAAGCTCTCAGGGGCTGGGGCCTGTTGTTCTCGAAACTTTGACATCTGGGTCTGGAGCCTGGATCCTGTACTCAATGGACCTACTCACAGCTGCTTAACGAATTTCATGACCCAGGTACAATAGAATACTAAGCGGCACCAGCGGGGGCGTAGGTTCGCAAATTCAGTCAGGGAGGGGGCTGAACAGTGCATAATAATGAGGCCTTCCCCCAAATTATGCTATTAGACGAGTTTTCCCCGGATTTGGTCCACTCTTTTGTCGAAGTTGGGGGTTGGGGTCCCAGGCCTCCTCCCAGCTGAAATGAGGACTACTACACCCCTGGGCCCCAGAGGATGATAGGTGAAGATGTATCTCTGCCGCAGCGCAGCGCCGCGCTAACTCCGAACCGCTATGGAGTCGATTTTCACCCCACAGCTGGAGTGCCAGTCAGCCTTATTGATGCCCACAAACTGATACGGAGCGTAAGCATGAACCAACGTGTGGGGTACGTACGAAGCATACACCTATGTATTGCTTCTGGGACTGGCACGGATTGGCACTGGAAATTTTCTCGCGTGGTGGGGTGGATTTTCCAATTTGGGCTGCGGTGTGTTTTTTGGGATACCCATTTCGTGGTGTCCTTATGCCAGCTGCCAGCCTCACTCGACCCTTTCCTATTGTCCAATAGTTTCTGATGTTGTTATCATGTTCCATCGTATTCATCGAATCCGAACACCTCTCCTCAGATAGTCTCTTCTAAACCAGTCTCGCTAATCATTTAATCACCTACTTGTCATCTTTGATACTCATCTAATGATCTGCTCTGTCCCATCTCCGCCGGCTTTATCTCACCTCTCACGATTTTCTCGTCACTTATATCAATGATCTCCTCACCCATTTCTCGCAACCCATTCAGCTCGTGATAACTTTCGGCCCTCCCGTTTCACCTATGCCTCCGTTTCGCCTTCGGGACTGCCAATGTTCCTACTCGTCCTTTCCAACCCAACTCCTCCCTAAACCACTTTCCCCACCTCTCATGACCTTCCCCCTCCCGATATTGCAGGCCCGACTCTCTCCGAACGCTCGTGTCTCCCCCCCCCCCCCACACAACCTGCGCTGCTGTCCATCGTGACCCCCGGTCTCTCTTGTTCCCCTGTGACCCCCGGTCTCTCCTGCTGCCCCGTGACCCCCGATCTCTCCTGCTCCCCGTGACCCCCGATCTCTCCTGCTCCCCGTGACCCCCGATCTCTCCTGCTCCCCGTGACCCCCGATCTCTCCTGCCCCCGTGACCCCCGATCTCTCCTGCCCCCCGTGACCCCCGATCTCTCCTGCTCCCCGTGACCCCCCGATCTCTCCTGCTCCCCGTGACCCCGATCTCTCCTGTCCGTCGTGACCTCAGGTCCCTCCTGTTCATCATGACCCCGATCTCTCCTGCTCCCCGTGACCCCGATCTCTCCTGCTCACCCGTGACCCCCGATCTCTCCTGCTCCCGGTGACCCTCGATCTCTCCTGCTCCCGTGACCCCGATCTCTCCTGTCCGTGGTGACCTCAGGTCCCTCCTGTTCATCATGGACCCCCGGTCCCTTCACTCCTCCCGCTGGCGATCCTGCGGACGGCGCCGACGCCGCTGCTCTGCGCCGTGAGCATTGGAGGCGACGTCAGTTCGTTAGTGGCACCCGCTGGCCAGTCCGCCAAGCTGGCGCCGACACCACGATACCACCCCCGGCCCGTCTGATTATCGACGCCGGTGACGGTGGCGGTTTCCGACATCGGCGCCGACCGCACGCTGCGCCCGATGGACGGCGGCGGTCGTCCCGGCCGTGTCCCGAGTCGCCGCCACCGTCGCCGCCCCGGGCCATGTCCCGAGTCGCCGCCGCCGTCCCTGGTCCTGCCTGACCGATGGCTGGCATCTGCACGGTCGGTGGCCAGTGCCCGGCCTCATCGTCGGTGGAGGAGGCACAGCGGACACGCCGGCGTCCGACCAGTGCTTTCCAATGCGAGACATGACGCCGGCAAATCATCTGGGAAACTTGGCACCGGGCCAAGTAACTCGGCATGGGATCGTGACGATACTGACTGTGCAGAGCGTGACCGCCCATCAGAGCCCCCGCAGGACGCGCCTCCGAGAACCTGTGCCGTACCGTCCGGTGGCCTGGGTGGCGCCGCTGTCACCTCGTGTTGGCAGCCTCTGGCTCGTGCCGTGCGTAAATCGAGCGTGTCACTGGGCAATTCGCGGCCCGCTGAAAGGCGAAGACGAATGACTCGGATTGGCTGCTGTTCCGGCACGTGGGAGGGCAGTGTCCTCGTATTTTCCTGTCGGTCATGCGATCGATATCTGAGAAGCGAGTCTTGGTGTTCAGGGTGGTAGGACGAAGTTCGTCTAAATGAAGACAAGCCGAAATGCGTGCGGTATGGATTCCCGTCTAAATTGATAGTTGATTCCTACGTGCAACTATGCATACACTCATTGATTTAGCCGCCGATGCCGAGGTACGTTTGTAGCAATGTGCTCTTTTGCATCTGAGGGTGCCATCTTGAAAGCGCATTTTGAGTAATGGTCTACGCCTTCGCAGCCTTTTCTGCCTGGCTGTTCGGTTCCCAGATGTGCTTTATTTTTGTTCGCGATTTCCACCCGGCCCTTTTTGCTATAGGGGTAAGTCACCGAAGTCTGGAGACGTGAAGCGAGCAGTCTCCCGTTGAGTTCTGTCGGACGAAGACAACGGCTTGTAAACATAGATGGCTCACTGCTGATTCAGCCTACCTCCGCAGGCGGGATTTAGCCGCGAGCCACCGCGACCGGCCAGCTGAACTAACAGTCCGCTGAGTCACGTGTTCGCCGAGTGACAACCCAGAGTGACAAGCCTGAGCCACCTGAGTGACAACGTCGCTCGGAACGCGTTGTCGTTTGCCGTCAGCAGACATTGAACGGGGCTGCCACCTTTGACGACCTGATTTAAGATCCTCTTCAAAGAATGCGGAAAAGTATTTACCCGGTGCATGCAAACAGAAAGGGTCCAGCGCATAGATCAGAAACTTATGTGCTGATTTGTCCTCCAAATATTGGCGTACTCACTCTGACCAACTCACTGAGGCATCCAGCAGACGAGATTGTTCATCAAAATATCATTACGTTTCGCCATACTCCTCAATGACTCTTGGCGTGGGAAATGAGGAAATCCGCAAGACGATGACCTGTAGTTTTGTACAGAAATGAACTGTGGAACTGTAAACTGAACCTGTAGTTCAGTTACAGAACTTCACCAGGCTGGTTCCTGATGGCAAGTCGTATACTAACTTTCTAGTCTATCCAAACATTGCCGCTCGACCTTTCCTACTTTGTTGACATACCCAGATCTTCATTGCACTGTCGATCAAAGCCCCATTGTATTAGATGCAGCGAATTCTCTCTCCGACTAGAATCTTATGCAGGCGCTTTGGTTTAAAAGAAGGCAAGTAAAGAGCGACTGAAAGATTAATGCTAGGCCGTTGGTAAGCGAAATTAAGATAACATGTGCCAGAAGCCCAACACGCATGTTTATGGCAGTCGGCACCCTGCACAGCTCTGTAGCCAACAAGGCGCACAGCATTACGACGCAGACAAAAATTACAGCTGCAACAGGCGATAAACGACGGTTTTGAGAAACTGTACAGACGGTAGGTTCCAAAGCGCCCAACCAATAAGCACTTCGCTGGAACACATGATATAAGAACACATCAGTCATACTTGCATGCAATTTACGTGTATACATCACAAAACAGGCACCGTACACGAACGTGGTTAATTCACGGCCCTAAACGAATGCCTTCGAAGTTTGAACCACCTTGCAGCCAGCTAATGAACAAGCGATACACAAAACTGTAGAAAAAAGTGAGCATTGGCTATCTTAATAGATCAGTTGAATTACGGGCTTAATCGAATGCCTTCCAAGCATGAATCACCTTGTGAACAGCTAATAAATAAACGATACAAAAAATACATGGAAAAAGCGCGTGTAAGCTATCGTAAGAGAGCACATAAGAAGAAACAAAATGATCACATACACTTGCCAAAGTCGATGGTCCCGAGCGGCAAGGTAGGCAACGGCGGTGGCGGGTCGCTGGTGGAGACGTTGCCGAACAGCTCTTCGCTGCGGTCCAGGCGCCTTTTAAAAAGGCGCCAAGCCACGTCGTTGTCTTCTGAGTTTGTCATCGGTGGTCTCTTTTGGTGATCGTACCGGACGCGAATTTGTGCTCTTGTTTTGAGAAAGGGAACAAAAGTTGCAGTCTTTTTAACTGGTCGCCAATTGTGAGGAACTGGTCACAGAAAGTAGTCACTGCCCTTTGGACTATGTCAAGACCAAAACCAATCGTAGCGGAAAGAGAAAAGTGCTGCCAAAAAACACACGATGTGGATCTGAGGAAGGGTGTAGTTTTACAAAGTGAGTTTGGGGGTCTTAACAGGAAAAAATAATTAAATCTATCCGTAAGCATCGGATGAGCTGAAGCATCCCTGAACTGAACAGAAAATTACATCCCTGAGCCGAAGTTTATAACGTAAACCTTTACACACGTAACTCAAAAATATTTTTGGTATGCTTGATCCATGTAGCAGCTCTTGCTTGTGGCTTTCTTGCCTGTTCTGTCCATATTAGACGCGCATCGCGTAGAGCAGGCTGTAGCTGAGTCTTGTTAGGCTGCGTGGCTCGTTATCGAGGCCTGGTAAACACTCCACCGGAACCAGCTCCGCCGAGTGCGAAGCCTTCGGATTTCGAAATACCACCCCGGCCGCTGACATGCCGTGTGAGGAGACAGCTGCACCCGACACTTCCCAGCCAAGCGCCGTGGAGGTGGTGTACACACAGCGTGAGGCGTTCGCTCCTTGTTGATCTAATGATCTGGGGGTCTGACCAGGAGGTTTGGTGGAATACGAGGGCATCGCGCGGGTGCAGGCGTTATATCTGTCGCAAGAGGTGGCGAGGTTATGAGGTCACGCGGCGTATCCGCGACAAGAGGTGGCGCTGAGGTTGTGAGGCATCTGAGGGTTAGGGTATCGCCGCAGGCTGGCATGATTATTTTTGCTGGTCTGCGACTTGATGTTTAGTTCTGATGTTGTCTGAAGATATATGAAATATTTTGCGGGTTGAGGATGAAGTTGAAGGTGATTCTTGCAAAGGCGAGTTGTTGAACTCCACGCCAAGTTGGCACTGGTAGTGGTGCGAAGTACAGTTTTTGTAGGTAGCCGGTACAGCAAAGCAACACGCACTACAAGGCGGCGTTTCCACGCACGAACGCACTGCCGCCATATATTGCCCTGGGAGCCTTGGGTCAAAACGGCCAGACCGGGCAGAGCCACGGCGGCCTAAAACGCGCCTGTCGCGCGCCACTTAGCCTGAAATGGACCATGCTCACATCGCACCGCATTGTAATTCAGCGCACGAGGCCGGGTCATGCCGCCAGCGCTGCCGGAGCCCACCGAGGCTCGCCCGGCGCGCCCGCGCCTCCGTTCCTGTCGAGGGACGGCGGCCGTGTCGACAGCACTGCCGGAGCCGGCCGATGCTCTCCCGGCGTGCCCGCGCCTCCGTTCCTGTCGAGGGATGGCGGCCGTGCCATCAGCACTGCCGGAGCCGGCCGATGCTCTCCCGGCGCGCCCGCGCCTCCGTTCCTGTCGAGGGACGGCGGCCGTGCCGTCAGCGCTGCCGGAGCCGGCCGATGCTCTCCCGGCGTGCCCGCGCCTCCGTTCCTGTCGAGGGACTGGCGGCCGTGCCGTCAGCGCTGCCGGAGCTGACCGATGCTCTCCCGGCGCGCCCCCGGCTCCGTTCCTGTCGAGGACGGCGGTCGTGTCGACAAGCGCTGCCGGAGCCCGCCGATGCTTTTCGGTGCGCCCCCGGTTTCCGCCCAGTGTCGAAGAACAGCAGTCGTGCCGCGCCGGCCGTCCCCAGCAGGGAAAAACTCCGCCGGCCGTCGCCGGGTCAGAGAGCCTGAGGGGCCCCGTCACTCCCGCGGGGTTGACCGGTGCCAGGCCAGCGTATTGTTGTGCATGTTGACTGAAGGACCCCCAGAGACCCCCGGCGGCGTCATCATGTTTTTCCTCGAATGGAGCAGGAAGGGAGAGCGAGACTTGGGCAGTGCGTGGCCACGTTCGTCTGGGGTACATTTCAGGTGTTCCGTCGTTCTAGTGACGTCAGTCTGGTTTGTCCATCTGCGTCCGTTGTCCATGATCGATGGCGTCGCGTCAGGCACTCTGGTTAATCGGGTTCTTCTAAAGGATTCTGGAGAGTTAAACAACGGCTATGGATGGATCAATGAACCCGAACTGCTTTAGCATTTCCCCATGCCTTTCACGCAGCGTTTGTCCCGGTGTAAACATAATTTAAACCAGGTGTGCTTGTTTAGCGAGCTTTGAACTCCCTGAGACTTTCGTCTTCGTTGGGTGGCACGCATCGCTGGAGACTGTTTCACCGACGCTGCTGTGTTCAGGCACAACTCCTGCTAGGATGATTACGAAAAGGAATACTTTTCTAGAGAGCTGCGAGCTTGAGATACTCATGCATGAAATATGTTTCTTATATTTTAAAAGTGCAGGCATATTTGGAGCATATACGCATACCTCCACAGCCCTGGAACGTTATGCATACATTCATAAAATAGATGAGTTGTAAAAACATTTTGCTATTCAACATGATTGTTCTGCATATACACTGTCATTGTTTACATCTAATACCAAGGCCCCGCATGTGCGTCGTCATTGTTTACATCCAGTGCCAAGAAACTATTTGCATATGAATAGTAAATCAGGCAGTGTCAGTGCAGCCTTCACGAATGTGAGGATATCAACAGAGGATGTCACTCCTCAGAGATAATCATATGCCGCCAACTTCTTCAAAGCAACGGTAGGGCTTTGAAGGTATGCACAGACGATCCTGTTCCTTTCAAACCATGTGATCTGGAAAGCGTATGTAGCAGCTTGATGACTAAATATGCAGTTAGGTATTCAAACACGATGCAAATTTGGTAACAAAGAGATGCAGTTCATTTGGCCTTCCAGAATTAATCAAGGCCCACACTTACATTGCTATGCAATGATCGCGAGCAACTACGGTTATTATTCGACCGTAAAATAAAGGGAGACGAGCTCCCTGACAAAAACAGCAGTACTGCCTCGCATGCTCGAGTGGCACATTGGCTCATGGAGGGCATGGGCATTTGTTTTGTGTGCCGCTGCGTCCTTAGAACTCTGATTCGCATCATAGCCATTCAAAAATATGCACTGAACGCCGTATGGCGCACACAACGCGGTAATGTTGACCTGAAATGTAATAACGGTCATTCGCATTATCATTGCTTCCCTCCAATCTTTGTTTGACAGTCCAAGTTTCAGTTTTTTGAATGTCATTAGCATAAACAACGCATCCGTTCGTGTAAAGCGCTACGCCACGCTCGCTTCACACAAAATGAGTTGTACCTGTGCAGTATTTCACATCCGTAGCGTTTCGTAACAGTAAGCCGTGTAAAACGTGCAAAAGCTTTTCAAGTGAACAAAGGGACCAGACAAGCCTGCGTGAAGTAGGCCAGGTTGTCGTGCACTGCTGCCGTAAATAGGCTCACTCCCCAGGTCGGAATATTGCCGTGTGCTAATGTGTAACTGTATACGAAAAGGCTCCTTCAGCGAGAAATCCCGTGGGACTAAATGTTTGCAGTGTCACGAGGGCCGGAGTGACATGAGTCGTGACCCTGTTCAGGATTGTCCCGCAGTTTTAGTGCCCGCGTACATGTGCGGTATATTTGCATCATCTGCGGTGAATACTGAAGCTGATTCCTTGCGCACAACACAAAACAATTATCATCAGGCAGCTTGGGAGTGTGGGCACATTCTGCGGATTTCAAGGGTTAGACACCATCCGGCATTTGGTTTCGCTTTCGGCCGTTTCTGAAAATTTGACTCCGGTTTGAGTTTCCGTCACATTTTTCCTCTCGACCAGGATAACAGTGGTCCTCAAAATGTGTGTGCATATAGTTCATAGTTCAGGCTCAGTGGTATGCAATGAAATCGGCGCGGAATCATTTGGAAAACGCAACTCTGTGATTCCAACCGGCCAATCTGATTTGATCGGACGATTTATGACTGGTCGGCGAGCGTCGGCTGCGGCTGTTCACGGGAAAGCGTTCCCCATTGCGCCATCAAAGTGCTGCCCGGCTTCGAAACCATCGCAGGGGGCGGCATTTACCCTTGAACCTGAACTCAGTCTGGAAATGGATGAATGAATAAATGAATACCTGTGTTCGGTCAGCGCCAGGTCTCGTAAAGAAACGTAGAAAACGTGGCGGGGCTAATTACAATCAGTGCAAGCATCTCAATTGCGGCAAGCTGCAGTGTTTTGTTTGAAGTCATCAGTGATGATCGAATTCTCTGTTTCACGTTGACAGATGTCAAGTAGAAAACAACTGGCGTCACATATGGCAAACGTCATGCCAAGTCCGAACCCTAAGTGGAATGGAATGCGTCAGTCCTGTGCTGAAAGAGCCGCTGGGGTCGAAAAACAGGCATAGTAATAAATCATCTCAACGAGCCGAATATGATATCCCGTTCCACTGCGTTTAGAAGGGTTGCAACCGTGGGTGAACAATTTCACAAAATAAGCACTGAACCTGTGCGCTAATTAGCAGGGGCGATGGTAAAGCAAAATTATTCAGAGGTCACCTTCGTGGGACAGTCCTGGCCGTAATGTGATGAGCAACGTAATCAACGCAACACGCGGCACGATATTGGATCGACCAGGATACTGTGCCGCGACAGACATTTCGCAATGAGGTTATTTATCAGGAGTTTGGAATTATGCACCTGAATATGGGTGCCCCGGAGGAAAGTGGGGAGACAGGGGAATGCATTCCCGTAATTATTGGCTGCCGGTGTCGCATATGGACAAGAAAGGCCACAAGTTCCTGGTTTTTCAACCATTATGAGCTAGGATCTCTTATTCGGAAAAAGATGACCTTTAAAAGAGTTACATAAGCGTGTCATTTAGCCAACGCTTGTTTCATAATGCATTTTGAATTATACCGCATTGTATAATGAGCTTCGGTTATTGTGAGGATAAGATCTCCTAACCGACAGTGGCAAAAACCCCTCCATCTGCACAATCTGTGCCTCAGGTCAATGCAAGGCAAAGCTGAATATAAAAGCATTAATGATGCTTGACGTCGTGTGAGTGGGTGTACTTTTGGACTCCTCGGTAGGCGAGATGCATGGATAGGGGGGGGGGGGGGAGGGGGTAGTCTAGTGATTGAGGTCTTGAACTCTGAAGTCGGTGGTCCGCGGTTTATTTATGGTTTGATATGAACCCTGAACGCTTATATAATACTTGCGGTCGATGACGTTCCACAAAATGATCCGTGGGGATGCGTCCGCTTGAAGCGTAACACGAGCTCGGGTGGGGAAGGGGGTCAAATTGACCCTCCGAAGGTTTTCCAGAATGGTTTCCGAACGGCGCGGCGTAGCCCAAATTTTCCATAGCTGTAGGCCATTGAATGTCGTATCGTTTGGTACAAAAAATCAGATGTACCTTGTAAGGTCGCTGACCTATGGCAGGTCAAAGACAGGCCATGGTTTCAATGAAGGCAATTTCTAAGGAATCCTTTAATCTGATCCAACAACGGAGTGTTAGACGAAATCATACATCTCTGAGATGCTTTCTTTGTCAACACGACAGTTGAATAGCAAATTACATTGACCTAAGGTCAGGTATGAAGGTCACACTAAGACCAAAACCAACCTGTTTTGTATGGGATAGTTGGGTGCTCATTTCGAATTTGTTGATGGTAGGAACCGCATTACGCATCTTCCATGGACTTCTCTGAGGTCAGCATAGGTCATTGGCCTAAAAGGCCAGGTCCACATTTCGTTTTAGGAAATGCTGCCTAGCGTAGTCTTCGTCGCTCAGTCAAATCCCAAAACTCAAAGCAAATATGTATGATTTGATCACCTTGACCTTCAAAATGTCAAAAAGGTCACTGACCTGAGGTGAGCATGTGACCTGACCTGACAACATGAGCTAGAAACGGTTATCTGGGTTCTGGTTTGGCACATTGGAGACCAACCTGGAACTTAAACCTTGTTTTGAGCTTATTTGACCCCAAACGTCATGATCTAGAAACTTGAAACTTTGATGTAAGTGAGTTCACGTACAGGTCAACACACCCTGTAAATTTTATGTCTCCAGATTTCTTAATTTCCGAGATCTCAGGGGAGGGGTCAAATCCCCCCCCCCCTAGCGAAGGGTATCTAACCGGCCACTCGGGCGCGTGATAACACACGGATAGCAGCAACAGGTTTTCCCGAGGCATTTCTGTGTGCGGTACCCCTGAAGAGAAAGTTTGGCCCACAGCGACGTTTGTGGTAGAGCGGGGTGAGACGACAAACAAGAAATGCACAGGCTGGCTGGCAGTCTCGCGGGCGGCCTTAACTCTGCTTCCGCCAGCTGTTCCCACCAGCTGCTTCCACAGGTGCTCCCGCCCGCTGCTCCCACTATCTGCCACCCGCCAGCTGCTTCCGCCATCTGCTCCTGCCAGCTGCTCCTGCCAGCTGCTCCTACCAGCTGCTCCTGCCAGCTGTTCTATTAGCTGATCCTGCCAGCTGCTCCTGCCAGCTGCTCCGTCATGTACTCCTGCCAGCTACTCCGTTAGCTGACCCTGCCAGCTGCTCCTGCCAGCTGCTCCTGCCAGCTGCTCCTGCCAGCTGCTCCGTTAGCCTCTCTTGCCAGCTGCTCCTGCCAGCTGCTCCTGTCAGCTGCTCCTGCCAGCTGCCCCTGCCAACTGCTCCTGCC
>NW_023596545.1:33424916-33466946 GCF_011947565.3 Pollicipes pollicipes | reverse complement strand
ATCTTGGCCCAAAGCCACAAACAACATACGCATCTCGGAATACTTTCTTCCCGTGTGATACGTTTGTGTCCGGTCGCCAATTCTGATGGACAACTCGGATCGTCACGCGGTGACGACGGGAACGCGAGGCCGACTCATGATGCGGGGTGGAGTCCTCTGCAGCTGCTCCTCAGGCCGAGCCGAGGCGAAGCCAGGAGAAATCAGCAAGTGAGTCAGCGAAAGAAAATCAGCAAGTATTCATCGCGGGCCAGACACTGTGGATCATGAGAGCGTGATTGCTCAGTAAGATGAACGTCAACCCACGCAACAGCATTGAACATCATTTTGGGAGAAAAGAGATAAACAGGCAAAGACTGGACCTAAGCGCATGCGATGCCTTTAAAGCTGAAGGCTTCTACATCGAACAGTTCGCCGAAGCTGAATTGATCATGGTGACATAATTTGCTGATGTCAGATAGCCAGGACCGATTGACCAAGGTACTGCAGAGGTGCCAGGGTATGGCATGGTAGGCACTGCAACGCCTGGGTAGATTACTGGGAGTGACCCGTGGCTGGGTTAATGTAAGCTGCAGCGTTGCGCCACGCTTAAATGTCCCAAAGTTTTCAAGTTCCGAATGATCCAAAGAGACCAAAAACAACTGGAACAGACGCTGGCTCGGTAGAGGCTCTGGGCCAGAAAACGTATGCGGCATGCATTTTCATTCCCTGAGTTTGTGCGTTTTTACACTATGTGCAAAAATTTGAAGCCCCTTCCTCTCGAAGTGAGGAGCACCTCCAAGTACCTCTAAGCTGTAGTCATGCTTTGTCATACCATGTCAAATTACGTCGGTCGCATTTCGTGCTTGGGTGTCGCATATCACTTTTTCATAGCAGATAAGCTCTAAGCACCTTCGCTGCATTGACTTATTGCATGCCGCACTGCATGATCGTGCACTGTTATCAAGTGTAACGACGTCAAGTCCTCATAGATAAAACCTGAACAACGGAAACAGATAAAATATTCGTATGAAGATAATGCTTTTCATGATCTCGCGTGGCAGGTATCACCAGCCATATTTGATGTGTCCAGACGCTATCTGGCGCCGGTTGTTGCATTGTCGTCAACATGCTTCCTTGTCGAGATAGCTATCAGCGATCGATCCTAGGCTCGATCACACAACGCTTGAGCAATGTGACCTGATTGGCTGTGTTACAAGTCATACATGCGGATGGGTTATCGCCGTTGTTTGATTCAGTGTGTCAAGGGTTACCAATAGCGCTGTGAGCACGGACGCGATTCAGTGTACTGAGCGCTATAGAATCTCGATTCTCCAGCGTCATAGTAAGCAAGGTTGTGATGATAAAACGCCGAAATGCGCTTCTTGCCTCGCTAACCTAGTGTAGCCCAAGACGGTCATGGCATGCTCATTGCATTATGCGTTAAATCGATTTAGCTATGCACGTGAACTGTCCGATGTCGCTTTTCTACTCAACTCAACCACATAAAGTTCTGTAATAGGAGTCCTTTAGAGCCCCCTCATCCGGAGAAGGTGGAAAAACGCCTGATCGGCCAGGCTTCAGGCGCCACTGGATCTCCACTTGCCATCGGTCACTAATCGAGCACCGAATATACCGTACCAATCGCTTGCGCGCGGCGACGCTGAAGCGCGTTGCTCGCCGAAAAAAACTGTATTTGCCCGACATCTAGCGTTTAGTTTTAATACTGCTAGTTACACAATGAACAGAAGAGGCTCTAGCTGTCGAGATCCTTGAGAGATATATTTTAGGACAACAAACCATTTCTTTGTGGACGAGCAGAATTCGGGCTGCAGTCAGAGTTGAAAGTACGCGACCATTAAAACAACGCGTACGGAAAGATTGCCCCTGGCAACGAAACTTTAAATCCCACACAAGGTGGCTAAGGGGCACACGGCGGCGTCATGGGTTGTTTCAACGTCGGTAATTCGGTCCTGCGCCGAACTTTATGAAGCTACGCGCCGTTCCACCCCGATTTCCAGAGCACGAACATAGTAGATACATCAGAAGCACATACTGTGCTCAATATCTTACCTAAGTTAGAAGATAACTGGTCGGGCCCAGATCATGGTGAGTCTATGGGCCAGCTTCATCAGGCGTAGTTTTGTTACTACTTGCGTGCATATTTTTTACTTCAAGTGTAGCTTGGCCAACAAGTCTTCCGATGTTGTAAGGACGAATAAATCCGCAAGTACTGGTAACGAGTGTGTGATATGCAAAAACCCCATAATCACAATAGTAGTATGCTTATCATCAGCATGCGTTCGGTATGTTGGGCCGGAAACTGCGAGTACCGCTCCCTTCCAGATTCCTGAATGCTTTCGCCGCGCGTTTGAATCAAAACCAGTCCAGGCGTGCTGACAGAACCGTCACGGCGAAGACAGCCGGGTACGGGCCGATTTCAACGTGCTGACAACCGCATGTGCCATGCTGGAATCGGCGACGGGCCATGACATTCAGCGCATGAAATCCAACATCCAGGTACTGAGTACATTTTATGCTTGTGAAGTCAGCCACGTATGCGTATTCGGATTCAAATATGACCACAGACGGCGACTATACTGACTTCACTGATAGCCTCATCGGGTATTCACGAATAAATCAGAGTTGAGTGAAGCTGATATAGCCCTGTGTAGTTCAAACTGTTTGAATTCTTAATGTCATGCGGTATTTTGCACATTTGCCTTGACTGGGCAATACGAACAATTAACACTGATTGACATTTGCAATCAGAAGTGGCGCCGACTATAGGTTGTGCCGCCAGATGATGTCACATTATCATTGATGCAAATTCCTCTGTTTTTTTTCGAAATCATCTTCAGAACCTGTTCTTTGCTTGGTGGTGGCATTTCAACGAACTGAATCCCAAAATTTCCTTACTTAATCTGAAGATTTGAAAGGACTTACAACTTGAGGTAATCGAGAACTAACCTGGGCGTTCAAAGACTCTGCGCGCCAAAATTGTGGAAAACCGCCGTTCTGCGACGCGCCCTAGGTTCTGTAACGCATCAGATCTTGCCTCCGATCTTCAATCAGTACCTGTGCGAACAGCAAGTGACAATGTCACCCTATCATCAGTCATCGTGACTATCATTTGCCGGTATTTTCCGTAAGTTGTTCAGTGTATTTGTGAAAAATATGGACATAGATAGACGGTAGAAATAGCCTCATTCCTCGTAGAAAAAATCAGAAGAATGGAGAGATAGACGCGCTGACATTTCGGCAGCATCCCTTTATCTTACTTTAACCCGGATAATGGGGGCAGAGATATGTTGTGATATTTCGGCAACATGCTTTCCATCTTTGCCTTCATGCCTTCTGCTATTCGCTTGGACACAAGACATGTTGCCGAAATATCAACGCATCTAAATCTTCCATTCTCCTGGTTTTTCCACTAGGAATAAGGTCATAACTACTGTCCTTAATATCCTCCGTGGTCAAAACCCTGAACGTTAGTTTACATGAAGCCAAGCATTAACGCTTTGCCAGATGCACTCTCAAAAAACCGCTGCGTCATAAATCAAAATATCGTGCACTGATATGTTCTGGTAGTGCAAATGGTCACTCAATGCTGAGGCCGCGCCAGCTAAGCTTGGAAACCCGTCACAAATATTGGTAGTGTCGCGTAGTGACCTCCGATGACATTGCATTGCCCAGTGGAAATAAATGGTAGCTTCATTGATCTCCATCATCTTCACTCTGCAAACAAACGCAAAGTTACGGAGACAACCCGAAAAATGGTTTGATTTTGTTTGACGCTACCTGAAAAGTCAACCGTGAGGGATTTTTCCCGCAAATAACGTTTTAAAAATCGTCAGATCACCTACGAAGCTACAGCCCTGGTTTGGTTTCTTGCCGTTGCACTTCGGTTGTGGAGTCAGCAAATACCCCGCACCAAACCCCGGTGACATCAGAGGCGGGGAAATACTTAGAGCCCGCGGGGGGGGGGGGGGGGAGGAGGAAAGGAAGAGATGTGATATCGGGTGAGGAAGATGTGATAAACGCCACAACAGGTGTGATTGCGTGTGCGTGAGTGCAACACAGGGATGGGCCCGTGTCTCCTGTTGCCACCTCACACATCATGAATACACCCATCCCCTTTTCACAGGATGCACGGTTGCCTCATCGAGAGCTTCCTCACACCGCGCGGTGTGAGGAAGCGGCTCGGGCGCCGGCCTCGTCGGCCTTCCGCGCCTCTTCGCTTGGCCCTGCTCCTCAAATGATCAACAGGGTCGTTTCGCAACAGTTGCATCTCAGCGCGAGAGGCGGGTCTTTGACCCGGTTTGACCCGCCCTCCTCCGCCCCCCCCCCCCCCTATCCGACTCTCGTCGCTGGCGATGCGTCGGGCGCGCCGTCGGCCGCGGCGAGCACGCCGCCGCTTTGTGCCGAGCAGGGGCCGGAGGCGGCCGGGCCGCTGGCCGCCGGCCAGCCGGCCCGTGGCCGTGGACGCGGTCAGCGCCCCCGCCCCGCCGCAGGTCAGCATGTGACCGCGTGACCGGACCGCGACAACGGTCACGCCGTCACGCACTCACGCGAGCTCGGAGGCTCCGGCCGCGTGCGTGCGCCGGCGCTGCTTATCGACGACGACAGTGTTGTCGCGTCGGAGGGGCCGGGGGCCGGGGCCGGGGGAGGGGAGGGGAGCGGTCGAAGCGGCCGTTATTTTGGCCGCTGGCTACAGGCGGCGGTGACAGCGCGTTCAGTGCGCCGCGCTCGCCGCAGCGGCCGGGCCGCGCCGCGCGCCGCGCCGCGGGGGGTCGCCGTGTGGGGTGCCGCGCGCGGATGGGGTGCGGCGGCGAGTGCGCGCAGCCGGCGGGCGTGATGTGAGGCACCTGCGCCCACCATGAGCAGCGCCAGCCGGCCGTTCCGCCCGCACCACCTGCCTATATGCTCTACGGCAGGAAGACCTCGTGCAGTAAGTGGCTGGCGGCCCCCGGACTGGATGTGGGTCGACGGCCGCTGAATTGTAGGGGGTGACTCTTGTGACGTTTGAAACAATGGCTGAATTAGCTTCGGGTGATTTATTATGTCGTGTTGCAATACAACAACTGCAGGTGGGACCCTTAGCATACTCGCTGAATTTGGCTGCTCGATTGGAACGCACTCACAGAAGCACTGACAATCGCTGTGTGCGATTGTTAGCACGTGCTGATATAGTATTCAAATTATCAAGGAGCGTTCTCTGTCACAATCTGTCAATTCCTAGCAGCACTTCGCTTTCAGCGCGTGCGACAGCAACCAACCGACCATGTTTTTCATCGACCCTGAAAATCGATAAGAGCATGAATGAAAGCATTACGGATGCACTCAAACTTCTATCATTATTCAAAATCACGTGATTTCCTTCCTCGCGGCCAATTGGAAGCGGGCCTTTACACAGGTCGCGATAACCTCTGCTGCGCCCGCAGCGGTGCGACCGAGCTGAGATCCAAGTGAGGACAGGCACCACATATGAGGTCAGCTGACGGGGCGCGTCTGGACGGCGATTTACCGCAGTTGGTCTGCCGAGGCGACTGTTGAGTGACATTGACGGAGGGGACTCGCTTTATTAGTGCTGACGGTGGCGGCGAGGAATCCCTGTGGAAATAACCGCGGGCTTTGCGCGGATATGCTCTGTCTGTAGTGAAGAACGAATCCCCGCCTAAGAAGCCCGGGTTTTATTCATTGTAAAAGCTTCATACTACTGGCGCCGAATGAAAGCGTGTTGCATCTCCTGCGGAGTTAGTGCCTTGAAAAGAGATGCACTGTTCCTTAAGAGTTTCCGTTCAAGTCATCGATCCCGTAGCGACCAGACAATGGTGGAGCTTTGTACCTCCATAGAGAAGCATGGTCTCTATTCACACCAAGGGTATCCTCTGGAATTTGGCTTGCGTGAGGCACGAAGCGGGGGCCCAAATCGCCCAAAACGCCGCTGACAAAAAAAAAAACGGCAAAATCTCATTTTCCTATCTCACCATGTTGATGATCGGCGTGGAGGTCCTGCCCTGCGCCCTCTCCCAGTTCGATGTCCTGGCGCGGTGGTAATGCCTGCCAGCCACGACTTCACGCGGTCTTCTGCCGCGACTCTTAATTTTTCAGACATGCTGCGTGTCCCTGATCAAGAGCCGTTATCGTCCGGCCTGTGGCGGTTAGTCACATTGCGTTGGACTGCCTGGTCGTTAACTTGCCTGCGGAGATTAAAGTAATCAGTTTGGATCCCCAAAACAGCGCAGAGCGAAATGCGTTGGGAAATCGGCTTCTAGTCTCTGATGAGATCGCCGCTGCGGCTCGGTTTGTGAACATTGACTGCAAAAGTACATTCAAATTGTAATGAAAAATCGCCTCCTGTTTGATGCTGGACGTTTTGGGTCTCTAGATCAAATATTCAACATTTGTGTGTTTTGTTTTGAATACAGCAATGTACACAAACTCCCACTCCGGATTGTTTTGATAACTGCAAAACATGAACAAACACCGCCTCGTATATAGTAGCTACCACATGGCATATAACATCCACCGCCGCGCGCGCCGCTGCAGTGATGGGGACGCTTATTTTCGGGGGCCGCTGGCGAACCACAACTGTCACGGTCATTCAGTGGTGGCATTTGTCACGAATATTAAGTGACAACCACTCGAGGACGACGCCGGTGCCCGGCGGGGGTGACACGGGCTTGTCCATCACACCGATGGTGACGGACAAATCGGTCACGCAGTGGTGACCCGCGAATTCCGCGGGGGCCACAGCGACCACCGCGACCGCCGCGAAACCCGCCGCGGGGCGACGCGGGCGCCCGCAGCCTTCACAGGTCGGAGGGCCCCGCGCCTCGTTTTACGCGGGAGAGACGAAAGCGCGCGAAAGATAATAAGCCAGCGAAGGGTCTCAAGGTCACGTTGGCAGACTGCTGAAGAAGAATGGCAGAAGTCATGAGAGGTTGCTTTGAGTAGCGGCATGCCACCCCCGGGTAGACCATCTCACATAAACCGACAGCAGTATGTACAGATGTGCTTTATTTCCCTAACGGAGGAGGGATTTGCGGACAATATGTCGGGCACTGGCAGCAAACCTGTGCAAGTACCTTTCTGATAACGTTTGCTCAATGGGAAATGTTCTCGGGAGCGTGCAGCACCATGCTCGCGATCTCCGTATCCCGGAAAGGGGAGGCGACTTCTCGGCCGTCCACGCCATATTTCAGCTAGCGCCCCACTATCTAAAGAGGACCTGCTTATCGGACCAACACGCTTACAGCGCCCCATGAATGAAGCGGTTTTTTAAAGCAATGTTCTTTTATTTGGTTTGGTTGGGATCAGTTTGGCTGGGAGCCATTTGGAAGCTTTGGAGGTTCAGGGCTAACTGCCATGGCTGGGCCCATAGGGACATGGCGTTGCGGGGATTCTGGAGGAGTAGATGAGTGAGGACAGAGTGAAGGACAGTTTCTCTGAGTGTGTGTGAAAACGGCTTGCAATATCTATTCTTGATGAATTGCAAACTCCGTTGCCAACTCTTGGTGTTGCATTGTGGTTTCAAATATCTCCAAATGACGCTCTTATGGGTTCAGAGTTTTGCGACCGGCCGAGCTCCCGTCATGCGCTGCTAAGCTACGGGGCGTTCGTCGACTGGCGCGTGAAATCCTTCAGTTTAACGTTCCGGGTGCCAGCTGGGACGCCTCAGGCGCCTCCGACCGGGATTGATGCGCTCCATAGAACTTTATCTACGGCGCTAGAGACGAGTGGCGTTTCTCAGGCATCGACGGCTGTGAATGGGAGGCCTGTTCTGGCGCCTCAAGAACCGTACCAGCTGCCCCAGCGGCAAGGCTGTAACCTGGCTGTGAACCCGGCCTTGCCTGCGCAACTGTTTGGCACCCGATAAACTAGCATTCCGCCCATCAGCCGGACGCATGCCAATTCCGCCGCCGCCGCGCCGCGGGGCGCCGCAGCAAAGCTCAAGTTCGCCTGCGCCGCGCCCGTCTCCAACGACACCCGCACGTGGCTTAAACGGTAAACTCACAATGGCGGCGGATAAACGAGAGACCGGCGCAGGTCGCGACCAGACGGGGGACCACCGCGGAGCAACTGGCCGTCCTGCGGCCCTGTCTCGAGACGCCAACCAATCAGCGCGGCGGGGGAATGCGGTGTGATGGGTTCATCATCGTCCGTCAGACCCAGCTTCATTCGAATGGTCATGAACTTTCCAGGCCACTGTTTGAAGAATGCACGTCCACATTTCCTTCCTCACTCAATGCCCCATTCTTCATCCCGCATGGCCTCCGTTGATACGGGGCAAGCTGCTTACGCCAGCCGCAGGAATGTAGCTTATGGGGGGGGGGGGGGAGGGGAGGAGTGATAGGACGAGGAACATGCCCCCTTGAATCAAGAGGTTTGCACTAGGTTGCAGGGCAATTTCGTCAGCTCAATGCAAATTCGCCAGGAATTGGGAAAGATCTGACATTTGTCCCCCTCCCACCTCCCATGGCAAGTTTCGTGCCTGATCAGCCATGAGCGGACCTGTTTATGGATGGCAAGCTCTCTGACGACTTACTGCACGAAGGAAATCCCAGCCGAACCAGAGAGGCTCATTCCGCTCGTTCCAGGGGCTTCGCCACAGCCACGTTAGTCTTAAGGCTCTTCCCCCAGGACAATGGGACCGAGGGCGATGTCAGGCAGAAGATTTCGGAGGATTTGGTCAGCGCCTGTGCTCCATTTTCAGTTGAGTCATCATCACGCGGGGTCGAGGTGCCAAGGTTAAGAGGTTCGACCTTAGGTCATAAGGTGGAGTAAGATGGCCGACCAGACTCCATCCTGAAGAGATGGCCAAGGATGGTCCCCCTGGGAGATCAGTCTTGAGATATCTGCCACCAGGACTGTATTTTGGAGACGCCATGACCAACGCTTCCCCGTGGGAGACAGTCACCTTATCTTATCGCATGTTCCATCTAAGGGGGAGACGGTTACATCACTGCTCTATTTTTGTAGATCGTCATCTGGCAAGGGGGGGGAGAGAGAGAGAGAGAGGGAGAGAGAGAGGAGAGAGAGGGGTGAGAGAGAGAGAGGGAGAGAGAGAGGGGGAGAGAAAGATAGAGAGAAGAGAGAGAGAGGAGGGAGAGAGAGAGAGGAGAGAGAGAGAGAAAGAGAGAGAGAAAAGAGAGAAGAGAGGAGGAGAGAAGAGGGAGAGAGGAGATAGGGAGAGAGAGGAGAGGGAGATAGAGGAGAGAGAGAGAGGGGAGAGAGAGGGAGAGAGGGGAGAAGAGAGAGAGAGAGAGAGAGAGAGGAGAAGAGAGAGAGAGGAGAGAGAAGAGAGAGAGAGAGAGAGAGAGAGAGAGAGAGAGAGAGAGAGAGAGAGAGAGAGAGAGAGAGAGAGAGAGAGAGAGAGAGAGAGAGAGAGAGGAGAGAGAGAGAGAGAGAGAGATAGAGGCCATCGGCGACAATGGTGATATATGACGTTTTAAGTATTAATTATTTTGCGCGGCACGCAAATAATTAATGCTTCTCGTCACAACCGTGAACCGCGCAGTTGCCGTCGCCAAGGAACGCACAGCCTTCATCCTGCTGGAATGTGATTGATTAAGTTCGTCCGTTTGGGTCTGAGTGCCATCATGACGCTAAGTAAATGAGAGCAGCAGCCCTCATTTACCACCAGAGGGAAGGAAAACGGCTCGGTCATTAGTTGAGATGTCGTGAGTCATACGGGCGCGGATCCTCAGACCTTCCAGAGCGGGTGCGAGACTACTGCAGGAGTAGGGAATGTGCGCTCCTACACAAACCGAATTATTTGTGTCGTTTGAGGAGAGCTGCTTGTTGCCGTGTCGATCACAGTGTGGCTTAAGCACATGCAAATAATGTATCCGTTCTTTCATTAAAGGAAATAACCCACGTTCTTTACTTTTCACTCGTTTTTACAACAGACTCATGCGATTTGATAGACAACACCAGTTTTCTCAAAACCCTTCTAAACAGCTCGGAATTTCGGTCTAAAGTAGCCGATCCTGCGCGAGAAATCCCATTTGACTCCATGCTCACTTCTATGACAGTAGTAGCTTTCATTTGCCATGCTTTTTTCCAAAGTGAGCGCTCTGAAATGTTTACAGCACACTGATGTATAAAATGCTTGTGTAATAGGTGTAATAATGGTACACAAGCTTAAAACACTCGGTTTAGGACAAAAATATATGCAAACATGGAGCTATCATCCTGCCAATTCAACAGAACGTTTCATAACGGCTTTGATTTCTTCCATATGGCATGCACCACAGTGACTCTTTTCAAGGCGCACTTCGGCTTTGGGAATGGGAGTATGGTGTGATCCAATTGACGCACTGGTTAAAACTTCAACCAACCAAACTTCTCGGTAACAAGACCTTGGCTGCTGGGCCAATCACAAGCGTTTTTTTAATTGGCAGCAGTAGATGCGTGCACGATGGTTGCCATGACGACGGTAGTGACCACTGCATGAGTGTTGACAGCGTAATTTGGACTCGAAAATATGTAACACTGATGTTCTGATTATGTCCTGACGGTGCATCTCAGCATTCAGTGTTGTTATCAGGAGTAAATGGCCCTGAGATTTCACAAGAGTGTGGTTTTTAAAATATACCCCAAAACTGGGACACTTCCTGTAAGAAATGGGTTAGCACTGATTTCTGCCCGAGTTGATCAGATGGCCAGCAACAGCAAGAAATACGGTGTCCAGTGTAGAAATCAATGTCTTGCGGCATGGTTTTGACGTTTGATGTTTGATGTTATTTCGATTGCGGACATGAAACGGTACATTATATGGTGAGTGGATTGGCGCATAAGCGGAACGCTTAAACCTGAGTGTCTTTCCCAACAATAGCGAGATATGGCCATCGCCGCCAGGGAACCCATGACCCACCGCCCACTCGTCAGATCTGTAAGCCGTCCCGGGCCGGACGTCCGCCGCCGGCCCGGGACGGCTATATGTGTAAACCGGAGCGGCGGCGGACGCCCGGCCCGGCAACGCCACCCAGTGGCCCGTCTGCTGCCCGCGCCCGCTGAAAGTTTTTAGGCGAATCGCTTGGTCTGAAAAAGAAATGCGTGGAGAATATTTGCTATCTGCTGCCCAGTGCAATCTTGTAAACCGTTACCTCTGAGGTGGATACTTAATTGCACGTTGTGAGTAAACTCGTACAAGTTTGGAATGATACAATCTGTTCTACGTCGCACTGAAATTCGGATTTCATGATAGCGAGGACACTTCAATACAAAATGTTTAGGGTCTTCATATGGATAGCCACACAAGCAAGGGGGACTAGGCGTAGTTGGATTTTGAATTTCGGTATATAGTAATGGGTAAACGCGCAGAGACCAGCATTCCAAGCATGCATCTAAATGTTGCTGCTGTGAGTACCAGAGTGCCCCGGTTTGATCACCTTATTGAATCTACCTTATTCTAAACCATAAGGCCTTGCTGTCAACTTGAATGGTAATGCCTAAGTGGAAGTGAATAGCGGGTCAAACTCCAAATACGGAGGTGACTACACCTCGACCAGTGACCCCAGTGACCCAGCCCGCGTAAGTGAATAGCGGGTCAAACTCCAAATATAGAGGTAATTACACCTCAACCAGTGACTCCAGTGACTCAATCCGCGCAAGCCTGGAATTCCACTGGTAAGACGATCACCGATTCACCCAAATCTTCGCAGTTACTGAAGCATTGTCAAGTGGAAGTCACTGATCTGACAATATCGTTGCTCGCCAGGATGGGCGGTTCTTTTAACTGTGGTTTACATCAGGCGATTATAAATATATTGACGGAAGGGATTCCATGCCGTTGTATTTTGGCATTCTTTGCTTCACACCAAAAATGTTGAGAAGAGAACTGCGTAAAAATCTAGATAGTTTTACATGTACGTGGTCATGCGCATTACTCTTTCCTCCGTCTTAATTTTTTTGTAGAATTTTAAAAAAAAATAATTTCTAGAATTTGCGTTTTTACTACGACGTTAACAGTGAACAACATCGCATCTGATGTATATTGCCGTTGACCACACACAATGGAAGCAATGCCTTACACATTGCCGCTTGGTGGAACAAGTCACATTAAATAAACGACAAAGGGTAGGCACGTACACACACTACAGTAACAAAGAAACCGCTCCAAAAATCCAACACAGATGCACGTTAAAAATTGAATCACTGATCATTACTTATTGGCCACTTGTATAGAATTCCAGCCATACCCGTCCACTCCGCGACTCGTCGAGCGCGCGTTTGAAGCCGGTCAGTTTACGTTCACTCACGCGCTGTTTACCGCGGGAGGAGCGGCAGCCGTCAGACGAGCACCTCCGCACAATTAGCAGCGGCCCCGCCCCGCGGCGTCGGCTGGGAGGCGCCGAACGACGGCCCTCGGCGCCGGCTGCGGTCCCGCGGCGTCTGTCAGTGATTGGTGCGTGTGGGACCGGTCAGGGGGCGGGCGGCGGTCAGTGGAGGCGGCCCAAGAGGAGTGTGGAAGGCGTGGACCGACGCGGTCCGCAGTGGGGCAGCGGGCGTGGCACTGACGACCGACGGGACGGGTCTCCGATGCGAGTGACAGGTGTTATCCTCGGTGTGACAGATTCCGCCCGCGGACCGACAAACTGCATCGGAGGGCAGCGGACTTTGCTCCGAGGTGACAGACCCATCTGGGAGTGATAGAAACAAACAGCAAGCCCAGCTTCGAGGAATGAACGAAAGTAAAAAAAGAAAGACGGACGAAGGAAATGTGAGGTGCCGTTTGAATCCAAGATAACTTGTTCAACCATGCATTGCGAATTAGCTGATTAATAGACAGTGATCGGACGACCACGTCAATGCACTCTCGCTGTGGATAGGCGTCCTCCTGTGATCACTTGCTGCCCGGTTTTTGTCGAGCTTTTTCTCGCTGAGTCAGTGCTGGAGGGACTGACTTGATATTGCCCGCCGTGGTGACGGATGGAGATCTTTGGGCACCGACTGGAGGCCAAGCCCTTTCTACTGAATTAAAGAAGGCGTAGATGTCGTGAGGAGAGCGACAGATTTACAATTCCAGGGACTTTATGGGCTTTTAATTATTTGCACAACATTGAGGCAGGGTGCATACAAAGGTCTCCAAAGCCCTATCCTTAGAAGGCCATGTAGTCCCTTATCAAAACCAGGAGCAACAGAGATCGTGATTTCCTCGGTAGCACCAAACGCAACTCTCCTAAAAATTTGCACATCTCTCCTGGGGATTAGCCATCCTCCCATCAACGCAGAGCAAGAGACTCCTCCAGTCGTCCTCCCCGACAGGAACAAGAGCGCCCTCCCTTCCCAGAAGGTCCAGTGCTGCCCTCCGCCAATCACCGGGCACGCCCTTTTTCCCCGTTTCAAACGTCCTCTCGCCGAGGAAGCAACAGGAGCAGGAGCCGAGGAGCAACAGGAGCACCGCATCCACGGGAAGACACAAACACTCATGCCGTGGGGAGCCCAGACACGCCTCCCAGAAGACACATCCTTCCCCTCTCAACAGAGCCCGCGACTACCCCTCCCAGGGTAGCCTGGACATCCGCTCCCAGGGCGCCCCAGGCCTCCCCTCGCAGGGGCCCCACTCGCGCACCGAGTGCGCATCGATCGTCGGCGGCGTTCTGCTTTGATCGGGACTGCGGCGCGGCGCCGAGATTCCGTTATCGCTTCGTCGGCCGCGACGCGCGCTGGCCGTCGAGCCCGACGCTGGTCGGGCGGCGGCCGACGCGGACCATGCTCAGTCTGCCGGGCCGCGAGCGGCACGCGCGCATGAAGCTGAAGAAATACCGCAACTCGCGTCTCGCCCGCAACGGACGTCTCGAGCATTTTGGCTACTGCTCGTCGAGCGGTGAGAGCACTGCGAGGGCGACAGCCACACGCGCGCTGCGCTCGCTCGAGTGTCGGGGATTGTTGTGCGTGGGCGAAGTGGTATGAGTGCAGAGCGTGTGCATGTGCGTGTGTGTGTGTGTGTGTGCGTCCGTGTGTGTGTGTGTGCGTGCGTGTGTGCATACGTGCGTGTATATGTGCGTACGTGTCTGCGTGGGTGACACAACTAGTCCGTTTCATTTTACCTGACTGTTTGTCCCTTTGTGTGCTGCAACGTGTAAGCTAAATGCATTTCGTGTTGTCACTTACCATACTTCTCGCTTAATTTGCTCATGATAGGTGCACACGGGCTCTGTAAACGTGAAAACTTTCAAAATCAATGTTTTTAAAAGACAGATGAGAAACGGATCTTGACATTGATTACTCGCTTTATTTGCGGTTCCCAGCCCATGCACATCACTGCTGCGTCTCAAAGAGGAGGTACGCGGGTGACAAACTTCTTGTACGCTTAACTGGACTTTGCTGTTTGAAATCGCGCCGAGCTCTTTGTGGAGGTTACCGTAACCTCCATTATTTGAAACACGTCTCCAGAAGGAAAATAACTTGGAGAACGTTTTCAAAAACAGATGTTTGGAAAGCTTCTGTTCCTGGAAACGTGCTCGAGCGGATTTTACGCACATATCTTGTTTGCATTTTGCACAAATGTCTGATGTGCGAATTGTCTGGTGAAGTTTTACCTCTTGCTTTGAAACGTAAGTGTTTTTGTCTTCTAAGCATATATCAAAGGTCAAAGGTCATATATCATCTCTTGATTTGAAACGTCAGTTTTTTGTCTTATAAACATATATCAAAGGCTGATGTAAGGGTTTCATTCATTCACTGATGAGACAGTCATCATTTCATAGTTTCCCGCATACGCACGAGGTGCTGCGACTGCACCCATCGGACTCCACCCAGTGCACCGCCCAATAATAGGCCCATATCTATACCTAGTGTGCTCTCTACGATCTTAGAAAAGGTAGCTTGCACACAGCTAACGGAGTATTTGAATGCGACAGCGCTGCTGCATCCATCCCAGTATGTCTATAGGCCACGACACTCGACCGAGGACGCTGAGCACGCCGCAGCCGAACGCCTGGTCACCAACGCTGACGGCGGTCTGATATCGTCGGTAACGACAATCGATTTGTCAGAGGCGTTCGATAGGGTCGATCACGACGTCCTCCTCACCAAGCTGCCTTGGTATGGCGTTACCGATGTGGGATGGTTCAGGAGTTTTTTTTTAGTGGCCGAGTACAGATGGTGCGTGGAGGACGGCTCACCCTTCTCATTTCGTGAGGTGTATCCCAAGGCTCGATCATCGGTCCAATTTTGTTCATTTTGCTTACCAACAATTTGTATGAGTACTTGACTCATGGCCGCATCATCTCCTACGCTGACGGCACTACGCACGTCACCCCCCCCCCCCCCCACCCTTGACGGACCGGGTCTCGCCGACCTCAAAACCAGACTGAAACTTACCATGCGTGAGCTTAAGAGATGGTTCAGTCCCAACTTTCTACAAATGAACAAAACAAAAAATGCTTTTATGCTCGTTGGGTCAAGGCAAAATCTAAAAAAGTCAGCTGACTTTCACTTTGAAGTAAACAGTTCGACTATGCATGCCTCAAGTGGCATTAAATTTCTTGGTGTCATAGTTGTCTTCCTTTGGCCTGGCAAAGGGCGCCAATGCCTCGATTGCCGTGAAAAAAATGCAATGCCATTCTCAATTCTCTGGACAAATTCCGTCATTACCTTACTTCTGATCTTCTCAACATCATCATCCAGGCGTATGTGTTTCCTTATATCATGTGCCACCTGTGCGTGTGGGGTGGGGCGACCAAGAGCCAATTACACAAAATTCAAAAGCAATCAACTTTGCTGCAAGAATAATTACCGGCTCCAAAAAGCGTCATCGTGCAACTCCTGCCCTAAATTCCCTTGAATGGCCGAGGATCGATGTCGTGGCGGCGCGCCACGACGTGATCAGAGTGTTTAGGGCGCTGAAGGAGGAGGCGCGCCTCACGAGGTCCGCGCGCTTTTTGTGCCACGCGCCGCTGTTTCCACCCGTAAAACGCGCCTCAAAAAGAGGTGGTCTGTTCCTGCGTGGACACCGATTGAATGCCACGCAGACGGCGTTTTCGCATCGAGCCGCAGCTGCCTGGAAACGCCTACCATCCTACGTGTGAAGCCACAACATTGAGCACGTTTAAGACCGTCACATGTGATGTAATTTTCTTTACCACTGACCTTTGACCGCTGCCAATAGTCCATTGATAAATCTGTTTTAGCTCTTTGACCATTGTTCGTATAATTTGATTTCACCATTGCCCATATCATTTTATTGTATACCTGCTGTGCCCACCTATTTTCACTGCACATATATGCAACATGAAAATGGCCTTGATCTGAGACCATAACAGCCACCATGCAGATGGTTTTCAATATGATGATACTGATGCCCACCTGATCTTCTCCACTGTGCGTGGTGGGCTTCGCATAGGCTGCTCCGCTTGCTCCCCGCAGCTTGCCAGAGGGAGGAGCTCGCTCTCCACCGCCAATATCCCGCCGTAGGGCGCCCATTAATGGAACTCTGACGTATAGTGGACCAAGCACCGTCCGCCATGCGCCTTCCACGCCACCGCGATGGCGTGAAAGCGTGACGCCCCTATGACCGGGGTGGTGTTGATGCATTTCCAGCATCGCACAATGCTGCTGGCCTAATATTTGCTCGCTGCTGGACGCGGGAGGACCTTCAGAGGACGCTGCTTGGGGCTTCTGCCTGTGAGGGTGGCATTGCCGCCTATGATGTTGTGGGAGCCAATGTTTCCCGGGGCGTCCCTTCGTCAATTGGTCACCAACGGCTGATTGGGCCTTGAGTGTCCACGCTCGTCAAATACACGCATACCAAGTGCTAATGACCTACCTAAACAACGCCCGCGGCGGAATGCAGCGAGCGTTTTGCTGTAAGGCGTTCAGAAGCCGCTGTTCATCCGTCCTGCAGCCCGCGCTTGCCGTCAGAATGTTGTGCTCTCCGTCACACGAGGGCTCCACCGCTGAGCTGGTGCGGTGGCGCCGGCGTGCAGCGCCGCGTCAGGCCGGCGCCGGCGTGCAGCGCCGCGTCAGGCCGGCGCCAGCGTGCAGCGCCGCGTCAGGCCGGCGCCGGCGTGCAGCGCCGCGTCAGGCCGGCGCCAGCGTGCAGCGCCGCGTCAGGCCGGCGCCAGCTTCAATCGCAACCATGTCGTCGCTGGCTCGTTAGGAGCTGCCGCTTCCGCCCCAGCTATCGACACCGCACGCGATCGCCGGGTGCCGCTCTGGCGGTGGGTGCCCGGCTCAGAAATGGACCAGGTGCGGACCGAATGGCAGTTCTGCTGGCGCCCCGTGAGCAGCGACGGCCATGGGAGAAACCACGGGAGGAGGGGCATGTCCCCTCTAATTTTTACGAAGCGCGATTTTGTCTCCTCCAATGTTGTCCATAGAGTGCACGTTTTTAATTGTTCTGCATTCAAAATGCATTTTTCAAGTCGTTCCCTCCAGATTTCAGTTCAACCTCCCCCTCCAACTCTGATTTACCCCTTCTCCAATCTCAGAGACGTGGTTACACACACTGTGGCGGCAATAATTCAGAGAAGGGGAAAACAGTGGCGTAGCCAAGGGGCTTTTGGGACCATGCCCTCCCTCCTCCTAGAAGTAGAAGCAGAAGTAACAGGTAGAGAAGACCCCTTAGGCCGCCGGGGCCCAATGGCGGCTTAAACGGTTGGCGAAACGGCCGGTTAAGCGGCACTTGTGGCAGCCTAAGACGCCGCAAGACGCATATGTAAGACGCAGCCTAATAAGACGCAGCCTAAGCCGTATGGCGACGAAAACATACAAAAGTAGTCCCTCGGGACACCTATATGGGCTCTGAAGCATGAAAGGTTCTCCGGATCCAAGAAACGAAATCTTTTGCGACAAAATAGGTCCCCATTGGTGAAACGTCACCCACAACTGAAAGTAAACCCCTAAGCCCGATTTGGCCCCTCCTGAGCGAACTCCTGGTTACGCCGCTGAGCAAGAGGACCTGCGTATAATGTCCGAATGTGACAGGTAATATGAACGTAAATGGGTATGACATGTTCCACATTTTACAGGTTCGCCGGGAAAGCCAGGAAAGGTTTTCTGACTGCTACACACGTTTCTAAGCGCGTCATGGATCTTAGATAGATAAATGGATAGATATTACATCGAAGCATGTGAATATTACATGTGTGGTATTCGCGTCAGTTATTCATTGCGACACTACAGTTGTTTACTCTGACGGACGTACGCTGCAAATAAAACTGCTCTTATGCTACAAGGGCAGCCATATCATATTCCAGTGCTCTACCAACCGAACAAGTGAATATAAAGTGGCCTGGAAAGCTAACGCATATGTGCTAATACCTCATGCTAATGTTCTAACTCAATGCTAATTTCAGTCTTACCTAATCATCTGCGACAGAGCCACGTGCTAATCCAACCTGATTCGTCACTGCAGCCACGCCGTTGTCGTCCAAATATAGTACTCGGCCATAAACTATGGCACGGTTTTCAGTGCTACCAACTTGGTATACTATGTAGACTTACCCCGCCGGCCCCTAAACATTAGCCAATTGTATACACAAAAAACAACGAAATCCTGCGGTTGGGTAAATACAGATCCTTACGTAAATCCACACGCATTCTGGGTAAACATGGGCAGCTGAGTCGTCGGTTTTTGTGAAGCTGTATGTTTGATGCTGCCATTCGTGATTTGACCAGTATTTTGAGATAGCAGTGAGTATGCATGGTGCCTAGGAACAGTTGTGACAAGCATGCTGACCATTGACTACACTACCATTGATCATCATGTAATGCCAAGGTAAAAATTTCAGCTTACTGCAAACGGGACGCGAAGAGACACACTTGGAAGTACAGAAGCACGATTTGGGAGCAGAAGGCTGACGGGCCGCTGAGTACTTATGCGGCATGCTTGAGACCGATGTTTTGCCGCCTCACGCGATCACCAGCCATATCATTCACCACGCACCCACGTTATTCACCGCGCTGTCACCGCGCATCCTCCTGTTGGTGCACATCGCATTGGTGCTCGAACGCGCTCACAGCTGGGGTGTCCTCTGTCTGTCGGGTTTATTACGCACTTGCAGCGATGCATCTCGCGCGCACAGCACTGCACCAACGTCCTGCGGGCATCGCCGAACGTCGCCTTTCCTTCGAGACCCACTCTGGTGGGACTGCGAACTGCATCCCGAGGCAAACTTCAGAGAGACCTTCGTTGGAAAACACTATTACAGTAAACGGTGTTTTATCGTTTTTATGTTGCGCGTCTGGTTTAAATCACGCAAAACATTGAGCAATCAGGAATCCGAGCCACTAAAATGCAGCTGAAATTGGACAGGCTCAGATCCAGACCTGAAGGCCACAAAAACAAGATTAGTTCAGAACCCCGCTGTTTCTGTGATGGAGCCCCGGATCGAAGACATTTCTGTAGCTGTCATGATGTTTTGCACCAGTTTTAGAATAAAAAACTTTTATTGTGAGAGCCTGAGCCTAGATAACACACTAAAAGTGGTTAAGACGGTCATGAATAGCATCGATGCGCAAAAAAGGGACAGATCTTTCGTGATGCCAATGATAGTTCTGCTGCTGTGCTTTTGATTGAAGAAGCCTCTCTCAGGACTGTCTGTTGCGCATACTGGCATGGTAAACCTGTGATTGGTCGGCACGACATGATTCAAAGTACCAAAAACCAATCAAGCGCGAGCGCTTATATTTGCAACCACGGTTACTTTGCAACCGCCTGTTAACAACTCTAGCAGCAGCAGTGGACTCGTGGCGCTCCAAGCATCTCGAGGGCGACTGGGCGACTCTAAACACGCTGTGGGCGGATCAACGCTGTGTGTATCGAGCTATCGTGTTGAGTTTGCCTGTTTTGATATCTGCGTTTCGGCGCATGTGCAATGAGCTGAAAACATCGCGCGCTTAGATTTAACTAAGCCTTGCGTCCCGTGTGAGAGCATTGAACGACTCTTTTTGGCATGGAACGTCGGCAATGAGTGGTGACATGTGTTGGGAAGATTTCACTCATCAGTCTAAGCAGTGCGATACATTCTCCTCTCGAAGTGCGTTCTTCGTGTCACCGCAGCAGAAAAGTTCGTAAGCTGGACACGCCTCTGATTTACATGCTTTATATTACGTTATATTCTGCGGCAAAGCCGACAATGTCATGTGAATGGTGCAATATGCTACTGTGCTTGGCTGTGCTGCTCATCATGATGTGGCCTAATCATAATATGGCGGTAATCATAATGCGGCCCAATACTTCGTTGTTGGGATGAGCTGCGTGGTTGGACCATCAGGCGTCAACTTATCGCAAAGTTAGCAATATGCTTGCCAATATACCGTATTCAGCTCACCCATGTTAGGCCAGACTCTTCCCATCGTGTTTCAGCACCCCTCCAGGTCTCAGTTTCTCACTACATTTCATTGTCTCGGCACCGCACTATGTCCAATGTCCCTCACCACCGTGTTGCAGCACCGCGCCATATTCGGCGACGCAGCACGTTGAAGCATACCGCAACGCTTTGGCAGCCTGCCAAATTCCAGCTTCTTATCGTGTTTCAGCGCTTAACCGCGCTTGGTTGTCTCAACGGGTATTCGTGCATTGCGTTCAGCTGTCAAGTGTGTTTCCGCTTCTCTACCTCACCACATTCGAGCGCCGCACCGCAACATCAGCTCCCCTGCGTTTCAACGCCTCGCCATGTTTCAGCGCACACCAACTTTGACGGCGAGGATGAGGCTGTGCCGACGGCGCCACCGCTGGACGTGCTGGACTCGGTGCCCGGCTACGAGGCGCTCGGGTTCGATGCCGGTAAGCCGCTCCTGTTGGCCGCGGCATCAGCGGGTACTTCCTCACCCGAGTAGACATCAGCCACACTTGCGCCAGTCGCCCAAGACATTTGTGTACTGCAAGTCGCTTGGACTAACCTCGCTCCTCGATGGAGCTCCAGACGTATGGTTGCCTTTGGCTGCCGGTTGATGCGGTGGGCTTAAAGACGCAAAGATGCATAGCTCGGCATGCCACTTGATGACATCAGGCGGTCCACCGTCTTTCCACACCAACCTGTTCAACCAACGACGGACCAGGTATACGGAAGCGTCGTACAGTCCGTGCAATGTTTTGTTACATGCCTCTGACAGCGACCACCGTTACATTTACAGTCACTTTGGTCAGACCTCCAAATACATTTTTTAAAAAGCGTCTCACGCTATTGCAATATTTGGTGACGATGTCAACTTTTGGATATTCTTTACATGCATTGGTGCATGCCACATTTTTCCGAACCGTGAAAATACGTTTTTTATTGGAGGTATATCCGCTAAGATTTCTGCTTCAGCTAAACATTTACGCACCGATTATTGATGTGCTTTGTGCGGTTCTTCGATGTACCTGACAGCATAATACCTACTGATGTGCGCTCATCTCTTCTCGGGCAGTCGCTGCTTCGCAATGTTTTACGAACGCTGTTTTCCAGGTATCACATGGAATATACGAGGTATTGATTATATGTATTAACACTCCCACTAGTTTATTCGTATCATGTTTCACCCGTCCGCATGACTCTGAGCCCAGCAGGTGATTTTGTTCTCGTATCCACGTTGTCTCATGACACTCCCGTTACCACACCCACACTACACAATCCTTGGTCTCTCGGCGGTGCTCCGGCAGTAAACTGCTCGCACAACTTGCATCTCAACGCACATCTGCGTTTTCGAATTTTGCGTAGAAAATGTTGCGTTCATCGTTTCCCTGGTGCGTCCACGCAAGGTCATATCGATATGTCTGCGACTGTTTTGTTCAAGATCACCATTTCTGCGAGACTTCATCCCCCCTCCCCAATTAGACGCCTCTGACCGGCACTGACCTAGGCTGACGGCTGCCCCCGCGCCCGACCCCCGACCCCGGCTCTGACCTTTGACTCGGCGCGCAGTGTGCGTGCCGCCGCCGCCGCCGGAGGCGACATGGGCTGAGCCGAGCACCGCGCCGCCACGCGACCCCCGTGCACGTGGGCGCCGAGATCAGCGAGCAGCAGGCGCGCGCCGCCCTCCTCTGTCACGTGACCGACCACTGCTGCTACGGCCGGGCGGCCGCCCGCCACATGAGCATGACCAAAATCAACTACACCTCCGCCCACCACGTGAGACATGGCCTCCTTATCACCAGCCGTTGGAAAACCGCCGCATGCAGACTCGGACGTGGATTAGTGTGCTCCGTGGCGCGTGCATGAAACCGGGCGGTCGATGTTTGGAAACGATAAATGCATCAGTGATGAACCTTCTAAGCGTACTGATGGGTTCCGGTCTGCCTCATTAATTTATAAGCGCAGAGCGCTGGTGAGCGTTGTGGTCTACAGCGGTACAGCAAACGGGAAGGCAGCGATTAATTGGTGCAGCTCTGGCGCTTGGCATGACGCTGAGTAGAGGAAGATCTTTTTTCGAACAATTTGAAGGGACGTTTAACCATTTTCCCCATTTAGATAAGACAGTAACAATAGCCTTATTCCTCGGATAAAGACCAGGAGAATATATAAATGAAATGGAGCCAATTCCTGGCTTTTCGCCGAGGAATAAGCCTATTACTACTGTCTTATCTCTGTGAATGGTGTACCTCTCAAACGCACCTAACAACTTACATAATTTTCCCTGTTCAGCCCACACATTCGCAGCTTATCTAGCGAACTAAACACCGACTGCCTTTATCATGTCGGATCACCTAGATACCCCTAAATGTGATCATTCTCAGGGTGGTATTCAAGGGGTTCATAGAATGCACATGCCCCGCTATCAAATTTTTACATGCATTCATTATTATGCACTCTTACAGACACAGACAATTAGATGGAGCTAGATCCATACAAATAAAAATACTGACATGCCATGTGTGATTGGCGCATATGTCATGTTTGTTTACGCCCTGCCACAAATTTAGCGTGCTTGTGGTGCGCTGCAGTGTTTTTGGTAAATGCGTCTTAGTTTTTATCGTTTCTCGCGAAAACCTTCGTACGTCCCACGGTTACGTGACCTCCGATTTGTGAAGGTGCTGGGGATCTACGAGTTTGAATATTAGCGTAGAGAAAATGCGCATGTCCTTGGATTTTACATCGACTGTTCACGTGTAGTCGCGTTCTTTCTCTGGTACGAGAAGAATGTCTCGCCTGGTGTTTTCTCGGTTTACCCAGTTTGTAACTTAGCTGTGTACGTCTGAAACAGATTGCATTTCTCTCATGTTGTTGATGCACCTGTGGTGACTAATCTGGCATCTTTAAATTACGCATATGTCCGAGCTCACTTTGGTTTTATCACTTAATAGAAATTATAATCCATCGAACTGCCTTGCCCACGTCTCTACAGTTTCCTGGAATGTGCTCACAAGTAATGTTATATTCAACACACCACCACGCCGTCAGTACGGTTTAAATCCTGTTGTCTTGCCACTCTGCGCCATTAAGTTTATAAGCCATGCACAAAGGTGTGCTAGCGCGCTGGCGTTCCGCCTTTTTCATATTTGTCCTATCATATGTTTATTACGACGTGCGTACGCCATGGGCGTTTCTTCTGTGGCTTTTCTGCCGTCGTAACGAGGCCAGTGGTAATCATGAGCAGGACACGAGTCCGGCTGGTCCGCTCTGAAGTGCCCCGCGTAGCCGGCCGCGCCGGTCACCCCGAGCGTGGCGCCTTTCAGTACGAGCTGCAGACGTTCACGGAGAAGCGGGAGACGTCGTGGACGTTCGTGCCTTACTCTGGCGGGGAGGTGGACGGCCCGGGCAGCGGAGTGGCGCCCGAGCCGTGGAGCGTGCCCGCCGAGCCAGGTCAGAGCGAGCCCTCAGGAGCCAGGTCAGGGCAGGTTAAGGCGTATGGGAAGCCAGGTCAGACGAGGTCGGAACAGCGTGAAGCTAAATCAAGGCAGGTCGGAACCTGAAAGGAGGACTTTGATGGAATGGCGTGCGTGTGAACATAGATGTTTCCAGTTTGGAAAGTGAAACCTGATTCCAAAGCTAACCGGGTGGGACATTCGCGGCCTCTCCTTTTATAAGGTTATGTTTACTGCTGGGTCCTAGCTCACTTTGTTGCTGACAGTGTGACTGTTTCAGGCTCCACTCCGCTCCCGCAGTGTGTGCCCCGTTACTGCAACTGCCCTGGGGTCCATGCCCGTTACGTGTTAGAATGACCGATGTCCGCCACGAGGCCGTCATTTCTGCTTACTCTTACTTTTTGAGACCATTTCCTTACAACTCCCCAAGGTAGCAATGCCTCGAGCAACGCTGTCCGTTGGCAATCCAGTACACTGGCGGCTGCACGTCCCGACAACGCACCACGCGATGTCCGGTGAGCCGACACTTCTGACGTTTCAGGCCAGTTGTTCCATGACGAGGTGAAGGTGGTGGAGGTTCCGCACACGGCCTCGGCCAAGGACTGTCACCGCTGCAAGGGCCAGGGCAGTCTGAGCTGCGCCGAGTGCCACGGCAAAGGATGGGTACGAGACAGCACGACCGCCTGCCGACGTCGGCACCGATGATGGCGCGTGCCGGGTGGTCGAACAGGGTCAACGGTCAATCGACGACCTACTTGGTCGTCGATTCTGTCACCGTCAGCAGATTGAGCATGTCCACGATCTCGGTCTGCCTGCAAAATCCCCCGAAACAAGATTATGGTGGTGATGGGGCTTCTTTCGCGACGGAAACTAGCGCGTTTTCCTGGCTGTTCCACCATAAACCCGGTTGATTTCTATCATTGACATGCCTTGTGCTCTTTTATCTTCACCCAGGCTGTTTAATCCTCCAACTTGCTTCATATTTGCCTCCCGTTCTAAATCGTCGACCCCCTCTCCGCTCTTCGCCCCCGCTCACTGATAGACAACGCTGGCCTCGACTACGGTTCACTTCCACCTCCCTTTCAGACGCGATGCCTCAGTTGCCATGGCAACGGCTGGAGCGCAGACAGCTCTGGGTACCGGGAGCGGTGCTACTACTGCCAGGCCTCGGCCTACGGGGACGGAAAACAGGACTGCCTCAAGTGTAACGCCAAGGGTCGGGTGGCGTGTCCGCCCTGTGACAGCTACGGCCAAGTGCGGGTGCTACATCCGGCTCACCATCTCCTGGTCAGTGCTCACCATCTCTTAGTCAGTGCTCAGCGTCTCCTGGTCAGTGCTCACCATCTTCTGGTCAGTACTCACCATATCTTCGTCAGTGCTCACCATCTCTTGGTCAGTGCTCACCATCTCTTGGTCGGTGCTCACCATCTTTGGTCAATGCTGGCCGGCCCGGCTGACTCGGAGCAGCGGGTGCTGCGGCGAGATCGTCGTTGCATTCGAACCTGGTAACGTTGTCAATGCACTGTTGAAGGGCATTGGCCAGATCATTCGTCGCACGGAATTTGCCACTTCTTGATCTGCATCGTGAGTTTAGTGACGGATGTGGCAGGTGAACGATGATGCTGCTTCCTGCTGTGTGCATCCTTGTGAGATGTTTGCATGTCGTATGACATCTTGCCGTTCATTCTGTGGTTTGGAGGTTCATCCATCTGTTTGAAGTAAGCATTCATTTGGCTAGGTACGGTAATTCATTGCCCGTCTTCAGGCATGACAAATGGGATATATTAATTGCCTGTTTAGATCACCTGCTGCCTTTGTTCTGGGGCTTGGCTGGCAAACTCCTCACGCAGCTACATGCCCCATTGCGAACATCGATGCACCTTTCCGTAACAGATGGACCGAACCACCCTCTCACATCGGCCACACGCCAACCGGAAACCTCCGCGAGCACCGAGCCACCCAGGTTTTGACCCGTTGCGTCGCTCCCCGACACCGCCATTAACACTACTACTGTAATCCAACTAAATCCTTCCTACTTAACTGCACACACCTATCACTTTAACGCTGTCGCGCTGCCGTTGCGCCCTCACACGAGTAGTACACCCATCAACCTCTGCACCCCACCTCGCAACAGCCCTCCACGGCCGCACGGCGCCATCAACCCGCTGCTCTGCCGCCGCCCTCCAGGAAGGTGAACACATCAGAGCACATCGTGCAGCGCAGCTCACTGCCGGAGGAGCTGATACGCGAGGTCAGCGGCCAGGTGGGCCGTAGAGGAGGAGGCGCCGGCGGTGGGCGCCACTGTCGCACTACCCGGACGCCGCCATCAACATGGCCTCCGCCCAGCTGATGCTGGAGCATGCCGACAAGTTCAGCGAACAGCGGGTGCTGGCGCAGGTTAGTTCAGCGACCAGCGGGCGCTGGCGCAGATTAGTTCAGCGATCAGCGGGCGGCGAGCGGGCGCTGGCGCAAGTTAGTTCAGCGACCAGCGGGTGCTGGCGCAGGTAAGTGCAGCGACCAGCGGGTGCTGGCGCAGGTCAGCTCAGCGACCAGCGGGTGCTGGCGCAGGTCAGTTCAGCGACCAGCGGTGCTGGCGCAGGTTAGTGCAGCGACCAGCGGGCGCTGGTGCAGGTTAGTTCAGCAACCAGCGGGTGCTGGCGCATGTCAGTTCAGCGACCAGTGGGTGCTGGTGCAGGTTAGTGGACGTGCACTGTGTCTGGTATAAGAGTGGATACGCTTGATGATGCTGGGCGCGTGAAGAAGGGTTGATGAGTGCTTTGTGTAAGAAGGCTGTAAGCAACATCAAGCATTTCAGTTCAGTCTGCTGCAATTGTTGTAGGATTTCCAAAACTAAGGGGGAATATCTCACCGGTCAGTAGAAGCGAATTATGACACCTCTGAAATGTGTCTGTGTGTGTGCTTGCGTGCGTGAGTGTGCATAGGCGAGGATTTGCGACCCAAGCACGCGCACGCATAGATGAAGCGCTCCTCAAATAGTAGCGTGTTATGTGCGGCTTTTACTTTGCTTCCTTCCCTCCAACAGCGGGATGGAAAACACTTAGCTTCCGATTTGAAATAGCCCCGACACCAGCCGGTGTGCCTCTGACTCATCTTGCTGGCTGCAGCGTCACCAGGTGCGCGTGGTGCCGGTGGCCGAGGTATGCTACTCGCACAAGTCCCGCTCAGGCCGCTTCTGGGTCTACGGCTACGAGAACCGCGTGTACGCGCCCGACTACCCCGACAAGTACTGCTGGGGCTGCTGCTCCATCCTGTGACGTCACGCGAGCCCCATCGACCCCGTGACGTCACCGGCACTATTCCGCGACCCGGAGGTCGCTCATTGACTGGGACTGGAGCTGGGCGCGGTGCGCTGGCGTGAACACCTTGTGTTAGCCGCTGCACCGGCTAGGGTCCGGCAAGACCCTGCCGAAGAACCCACAGCTTACCGGCACTATTCGACGATAGCCCCTGGTGACGTCATCACAGTAGCTGCGGAGCAGACGTCTCCCAGAAGAACATTTGAACGTGTCATGTGGTGCTTGATCCTGGGTCGGTGTGCATTCATCTCGCACTGACGCTTGTGTTGTCGAGGCGAGGGGCCTTTACTGCTGCCTTTCAGTGTCGACTGTCCATGCTTGGTGAGCCTAGTTTGTCGTACTAAACAGTATTATTCGGGTGCGGTAACTTTTTGCACTCTGCGTCACCTTTGCGTCTAGGTAAAGACAATCTCAGCGTGGGAAACGCTCATTGATGGCGTTTTCTGGATAATTACTTCATTCATACCTAGTTTGTGCTTATCCATCCACTTTGATCTGTGTCTGTTCATACCCTTGTTGAGTCAGCTTGTGACCTGGCGTATTTGTGAAGGGGCTCAATAGGCACAACGCACCGAGCATTTCATACCTCTTGTCAAATGTACTGTTGTGTCTGTCTTTCTCACCACTACCGTCAGACAAAAGCTTCTTGTTACGTTATGATATCCGTCACGATGCAAGTTCGCTTTAGCTCGGCATCGCACTCATTTAGGCATATCGGCACTATGAGCGAATTCAGTTGTTACAGCTACTTACAGGACTTCTTAGACATCTGTCCCGAAGTAATATCTACCTGCACCGCTTAGCATTCGTCGGTGTTTGTGCGCTAACTTTCCCTCCATCACTGAGCCGTTTCCCACCGTTTATCCAACTCAGCAGAGCTTTATTCGGCGTCGGTTCTTGCATCTGCACCGTTACCTCATTCGTTAACTCTACCTCTATGTGATATTATTTATATGTTCAAACATGAAAGTGCCTGCACGTTCCGACGATCTGCCTTCAAAGCCGCCGCCACACTGTCGGCGCAAGACCGATGTTCTCACGTGAGTCATCCAGGCTTGTGTTGGCCTCCGGCTGAGTGTCTCTTCCCCGGGGATTGAGCAAATTACTTTGAGCCGCAGCTGATTCCGCTCCTTCAAAAATGTCAGCTGTAGTTGAGTCATCGGCGTTGGCTGGAATGGATGGCGAATCCATTCAAGTATAAACATAAATGGCAACGAATATTCGTAGTTTGACATGCTTTTATTTGCAACAAATGAAGCGCTACGTCGCCTTCGCTGCGCAATCGCTCCCTTATCATGCAAATATGTGTTTTATGCATGCTTCTACGACGTTCATGAAACGCCTTGCCTTCGCTCGCGGTCACCAAAACCGGAGCCAGCTCAACAGTTCATCGTTCTGCTCGGAGGAGGAGTCAAAATCAGCCGCATGCATGGAGTCGGAGTCAGACTCGATTCCGCTGCAGAGAAATCAAGCACAAGCCTGGATTATTGTCTGATACCGGTACAACTATTGGCACAATACATTCTCAGCACAGACAGCGTATGAGGCTAGTGTGTAGATAACAAATCGTCTTCTTCCACCGGCTGGTTTGCAGACGCCGGCTCCTGGGTAGCAGTACGATCCAGAGAGACACTGTAATGACTTCCGACCCTTTTCTGCAAGCCCTACCATTCTATGGACCTGTCCGACGCTAGAAAGTCATCAGATGGCAATGCAGCGACGTTGCGCCACTATAGCGCGTCATAGGGGAATCTGCTGCTGTCATATGTAATCAGTGAAGCGACGTAGCTGGCTGTCGCCAGCGGGCATATCACCACTCAGTTGCAGTTTAATGAAAGGACTGTGGGGGAAACAATAGTCCTGAAACATGTCTGTCAAACGTTTGCATTTGAGTCTTATGAAATTATGGTTTTTCTCCATTTCTGACATCAGCAGCTTACGCATATTCAACCATTCTTTGCATTTTGCAAGGTGGCATTTTTTTCGCAGTTGTCCGCATTTTGGAAGCCATCACATATCACTGCGATTGGAAAACAGGGTGCTCGTGGAAGACATCTTTTAGACAAGGCCCCACGTATGAAAATTAGCTTCAACTTTTTATTTCATCACTTGGCCTGCGACCCCTAAATAACTAATTTTTTGACGCGTGGTGGACTCATGTGGGTCTCGTTTTGGCACTCGGCTCTTATTTACTGCACCAACAGCAGGGCGTGACGTAGCTCACGGGGCGCGCGTCAAGATGCTATCTGGAGCGACTTGTGCAGTCGGACACAAATCGTCTTTGAACGCAGGTCCAGGGTATGACGATGGATGAACATTCAGAGTCCATAGTTTGAGGGTAGACTAATGACGGCTACACAGGTGAGTTAAGCCACTCCCCTAAGGTTTATATGGTGCTTTTGCAGTATGGCAAACTGCGTTTTGTCACGCGGCACGTTGAGTTTCGATACGTTGCGATAAACAACCATGCGGTCTTTCTTACTTCTGCAATCCCCAAGGCGGATGTTTTGTCTGTCAAAACATGTCTGATGTCTGTCACCAACCCTCCAAAAACTGCTCCCCAAATCGATATTCATGGCTGTTCTAGATCGCTGCTAGCCACTGGAAACGAAGAAAAGTGATCATTCGGACGCAGCCATGGCATGATTTTTATACAATGATATCACGGTGTCGGAGTTGGGAGGAATAACTATCCGATAAAGACTAAACAGGGTTATTGGTCAATTGCATCAGAAGCACTGGGCCAAAGACAAACCTTTTAAGATAACCTAACTTGCCGCAATGTATGCACTTCGTAAGTCAGTTCATAGCATAATAACAAGATGATGTGTTCCAATGACAAAAACGAATTGGGAACGTCGACCTGGCCCAAAAGTACCAACTGCTTTAACAGGTGTAAATGCCTTCAAAATGTTATGGCAAAGAAGATCTGTCACTCATGGGCTCCTGAGGATGCCAAGTTTCCAATGGTCCAGCAGCACATCTCCAGGGTGCTCAAGTCAAGGCCCCACTCGGGTATCGAAGTCGTGAGTCTGCCTGCCATGGCGAATCTGGTGCCATCGGAGCTCAGGACCAAGGCTGAAAACGGCTAGAAGCTGGAAATTAAGGATTAGTTTTCTGGAGTGTAAAGAGAAAAAGAACATCGCGATGCACGTTGAGAGATACTTTCCTTTGATTGTCGAGAAACAAACACCAAAAAGGCTCACTACACCAGACACAAAAGAGCTAATCTGGAAGTATGTTACCAGCGGAGGACGTTTCCTAAAGGGGATGTTCAACATTTGAATATATTGAGTCAAATCTCAGATATGATGAAATCAACTCTTTTGTAACTATTGGTATGCTTTGGAGTGCAACCACCTGTTCTAAACAGTACAAGTCCACGTTTTAGTAGATCAGCTTCTCAGTAAGTCATGGCTTGATTGCGTCATGGAGCGTTTGTAAGATAATGGGGTCGCTGCCAAATAGTCATTTTAGAATTATCACTGTAGCGGACGGGTGACTCATTTATAGTACTTTAAACTGCCAAGAGGGGACTCGTGTGTTTGAGAAACCCTAATATCGCTATATGCGCCTGTTTTGACCCCTTTGTCGTGATGTTTTTGTGTATTTGTCCCTGATTCTGTATTATTAACTTGCAGTCACATACTCGGTTATGGCGCGTAGCAAATTCTCAACAAATTCCCAGTCCTGTATTATACAGCACAAGACATAATTTGTGCTCGCAACTTACACTGAACACATCAAAATCGTCGGAGGCCAACTGATGACCGCTGATACCACGAATCGTGCTCACGTACGCCAGACCCGAACAATTCGATAATTATATTTGATCTTGGCCTTGAGCACTAAATCATCCATACAGTGGCGGTATTTGTGTGACGTGTGTATGGCGTCATAAATGTCTCGTGACCCTAAAATAGCTTGCACGAAAAAATCTGCACAAGTTCGCAGGCGTCAAGCTCGGAAACAAGGGGGGGGGGGGGTTGTGCCTTAAAAAGTGCATGACTTTGATCTGCACTGAATAATCTTCGAAATGATGATCTTAGTTCAAAAATTCATACAAATGTGGAGCAATCCCTTTAAGGTCATCGCCTGGTGGCCATGTCGCGGTCGAGAGTAAATAAAAACTTCGTGGCCTAAAGGAGCGCTGTGCATAATGAAACCTACGAGAAAGAACGCCTCCTGCATCCAGATGTGTAAAGTCGAGCCGTCACACCAAGAAGACTTTGTTATGCTGGCTAGGCCTGACAATTACACATTACGAGAACCCCGTCCTGGTGGAGCCGTGGATGCTCGACATACAGGTAATCACACTTGGGGATAACCCACCTGTGCAATCCCACATTTCCCTCGCAATGAGCCCTGCTGGCAGCGCCTGAAGGCCATTGTATGAGGAAAGCTGTGAAGCTCAGCATGGACGCCAACTTTGGGCAGTAATCACCAAGAAGTTGCGGGAAGTTCTCCCGGAGGAGTGCCGGGGCTGATGGATCACACGGTGACCGACGCTCGCCGCATGGTCGATGAGGTCACCTGCTTCGTCTATGACCCTTGAACGGTAGAGACTGGGCTTTGTTAAACTGCGTTTTTATTTGTATATCAGTTAAAGGGGGAAATCAAAGCCCTTCGATTTGCCAGATTGTAGCTTTGGGCCATCAGTGTGCACAATTGTTTGTAAACATGCTTCCAGAAAAGTGTATTTGCGGCATTTAAAAACATGAAAGTGGGGCTGTTCCGAGTTGTCGGTCCCACGTCCGTATGACTGCAATATCAGTGACCAAAAACCAGTGAGCGGAATCACCTGACCTCATCCAGACTGACTTCGGCTGTTCCAACTATTGCTAAAGTCATCTAACACCTTCACCAAGGGCCCAATTCGTACATCAACGCCCACCCTTATCTTCGCGCCCAAAAAGGCATCGGAATAATCCGCCTGACTACTATCATTATAACAGCCGTTGTCGGGCACTTGTCGCGAAGGACAAGAAGTAGCCTTGCTGCTGCTCATGGCTTTGCCAAAGCGTTTTCATTTTGTTCATCACGAACTCCTCATTCCGAAACATCACGAACTCCTCACCCCGAAACATCACGAACTCCTCACCCCGAAACATCACGAACTCCTCACCCCGAAACATCACGAACTCCTGACTCCTTTACGACACTGACCAGTCAGGAGCAGAACCACACACGCAATACTATTCAAGTCCGACATGATTCCATGTCCTTTTATGCGGCGAAAACAAAACGAGCCGATGTGTTTAAAAGTTCATGAGGTCTGGACCCCACAACGATCCGCAACTGCACGTTGCTCCCATGTATACAGCATAGCTCGGGAGCTATTTATGGACGCGCATGCAGGAAGTTCAAGTCTGACTTAGTCCGGGCATGCTCTCCCGTCCCATACAGTCTGACTGACGAAGTTAGAGGTTTCAGGGCACGGAGGTTATCGCTGAGTCTGCTTCTTCTCCCATGTTTGAGCGGTCTAGCAATATGCACAGGCGATGTGGTTTAGTCTAATATGAGGATGAAACCCAAATCACTGTCATCTGGAAAACTTACACTCCCGCAGCTCCTTACAACCATGGGCGATACGAGGGACGTCAGAGAATTTGGCGTGATATTCAGATATTCGCATGTTTCAAACAATCGACAAACTCCCGACTATGTCCATATCGCTGAACCTTGCGTGTGATGGGCAAATGGGACATGGTCACTCGCTGGTCGTCGTACAACTGCGCATCTAATGCTTGGTTAGTTATCGGATACCAAACATTTGTGTCGTAGGGAGATATGCACCAGTTACGTCTCCTTGAAAATGGTTCGTTCCAAATCACAATACCCTGATAAAGCATCTTATTGGCAGAATTAAGGCGTGATGAAAAAATGTCGATGACTTTTCATATCAACCGATCAAAGTCACTTCCAAGCGCTGACCTTTGCAATTTCCTTAAAACTGTAGTGCAGGGAACGACTGAGGCCTGTTCATATGCCAATAAAATCATACAGCAGCACGTCTAAATGCAGTTATCGGTTACCGATGGGCAAAACGGGATCAGGGGACCTCAAGTCGCAACGCCCCCGCTCTCTCTCATTTCAATGTGCATTCTGTTACGAATAATATCCTCCTGAGCCCCGGCCTTATAGATAGCAGCGTTTATAGTGCCGCACGGCGGCGAAAAAAGGTTTGGGGCCTCAGTGGCCCGCTTTGAACGATCTGCACACCAAACACATACAGTTAGGTAATCTATAGAGCAGCCAGTTAAGGTCAATACAAACATGATTTGCAGAAACCCGACGAATGAGTACACCCGCCGGTAACTATCCACCTTCGTGAGTATGTGAACGAACGACATGCGTTTCTGAAGCTAGTTGGCACATTTTCATGCTCCGGTTATAATCATCTACCCACACAGGCACAACATACCAATCTCTACTATATTTATAATCGCCAAGACAGGGTGCAACATGAGGGGACGTAATGGCCTAGTAGTTAGTGCATCGGTCTACCACGTGGGCAGCCCGGGTGCGGGTCCCGGTTGCGCCACGACCCCTGGGTGCTCATATCGCCGATGCAACCGCAGGCGTTCCCTGATTTAAGAGCCGTGATGACGTGCGTAGCGTTCCCTTTGCGCAAAAACGCAACATGAGATCTTTACGAACGGGCGTCATATTTGATAAACATCTTGCGCAGCCTCTGCATAGTATGGCATATTCAAGCCCCGCGCATCCAATGTGTACCTTGGAAACACAAACATCCGACATCCAACCAGTTCATTAGGACAATATGGCAGCATCACATTCGTTGCCCAGGCATCCGTTTTGAGGCGGGCCCAACACGAGCGGCATTCACTGATTTAGCGAAATTGGGGAATGGGCGCCCGTTCCACTGTTCGTTTTCTGAGGCGGCTTTGGCTTTGATTTGATAAAGCATTCCGCATTTCATTTCGTGTAATGTATGATGAACCCAGAGATCACGTATTTAAAAACAAAAAACTCAGCATCTTCGAGAGCGCTTCGCTTGTTTGCAGCCTGCGCTTGGCACCACTGCTGACTACAGCACACCACTACCGAACCGCACTCGTTCTTGGCCCCTCCTTGCTCAGCACATGTCTGTCCGCCTCCAAACACGAAACGTCGAGCCGTCGGTACGGGCGTTCGCGCAGAAACAATCACCGGAGCCTCTGTTGCTCTCAGCAGAGCCCGCAGTCCGCCAGGTGCTTGCAGATGACGATATCGCTCGCGGCTGCGAACACGTACTGAAGCAGAAGACGGCGGAAAATGAAACATCAAGCAGAAGATCAAACAAAATGGCGGCGGGTGCGCCATCTCGCGAGCACTACAGTGAGGTGGTGGCAAACGCATCGAACTAAGTCTAAACCGGAGATGTTAGTTGGAGATGTCTAGAACGCATTCATCTGTTAGTTTAGTGAAGACTGGAATGGAGATTGTGCCGTCACCAACAAAGCGATTTGGCGACCTGTCGCGACTGAGCGATTGCAATAGAGGGGCCAAAGGAGGGACAACTGGCCAAAGATGGTCGGTCTGGCACGGCGCGGCCGTGGGATAGCACTGTGCATGCGTGGAAGATACCATTGCAAATCTGTAGTCCTGTCCGACCTAAGTCTTGCTCAACCAAATATGTCCAACAAAGATTTCCGGTGAAATGGAACCGTGTGCCTAAATGTCACGTTCAAGGCATACACAACCTTCGGTTGGCACCTTAGCTGAGGGTAAGACCACTTGTGCAAATGACTCCGCAACATTTCCTAGAAAAGTTCAAGTCGACCCCGCAACCATCGCCGGTCATATCAAATAACCATAGATACCTGGTATCACCATATATATATATATATATATATATATATATATATATATATATATATATGCGTGCGTGTGTATGTGTGTATGTATCTCGAGTCGCTAGTTTGTTTGTGAATAATGGCTGCAAACACGTCACCGGTAGTGGTATCAGGTCTTCCTCGCTTGGCTCGACAAACCTTGATGTTTTCCGTATCTGTTGCGCAAGTGAAGAACGGGTACACGTTCTTGTCCTGTCGGTTCAGTGCCATGAACTTCTGGAGAATGAAGTCGGCGCAGCTCTCGTAGTCATTCTGGCCTGGCAAACAGACAGAGCTGGCAGAGCATGCCAGCAACACGCACATGGGTGCCGAGTACTGCATCACTGTACATAAGACGATGCGCACACGGAAAATAGTATTGCACAAAGGCAGATGCGGTGATGTAGTTGGTTTGTTAGGAGCGCAATGCGCAACATGGCAAAGATGACCAATTAGGCACTTGCCTGCAATCCGCCAGACCCATATTCCTAAAAAACTCACGTCACATGTAATCCACCTTAGATAAATGTATCCTGTCCATTTGCCATAAACATGAACGCTTCTGAAGAACCGTCACAGAGCGCGATTAGATTCATCATAGATTCATAGATTATCATAGACATCATCATAGATTCATCAGTATGTGAGAACGGCTACACGACTGCACAGTGACGAAAGTATCCCAAGGGATCTTGAAGAGCTTCCGCAAAGATTCTCATCACCCGCGCCCGTTTTGGCTAGACGTCTGAACTACTAACATCAATAAAATGCACCACCTCGGACTCGATCTTCTCACACAGAACAATACACGGCTGCTTGACGACGACTAGATATCAAAGTAGCTCTCAGCCTCCAAAGCACGAAAGCTTCCAAAGAACATCTCATGGACTATCCGACGGGCGCTCCGTTACCCCGGTACTCGGGAAAGCAGACGTTGAGCGGTGAGCGGGGCAGCTTCTCCTCGAACAGGTCGCGCTTGTTGAAGAACACGATCATGTGCGTGTTCCTGAACCAGGTGTTGTTGCAGACCGAGTCGAACAACTTCATGCACTCCACCATGCGGTTCGTGGTGTCGTCCTCGATCAACAGCAGGTCGTAGCCTAGCAACAGGGCAACCATGGCAACGCATGGCACAATCTTGACACGATGAGTTATTGACGCGAGCTAGTAATTTGATTATTTGATGGCGTGGAAATGAGAGAAGGCAATGAGAAGGCACCTATGACAGAGTGGTATGTGGTTCATGATTGCACCTTCAGGGAGTACGTAGCAGACACTTGACCTTACCGGTATGAAAATCGCCTCGAAGCCGGAGCCCTTTCCCTCAATCATTCCTGGTTGATGGATGCATCTGAGATCCATGCATTCATATCAGTAGACCAAGGATTTGGGAGCGTCCTTCTCAAGTGGAGCTTTAGAACATTTCCGGAGGTTGGCGCGGATATTGACCGCATCAAGGCGGCTGATGTGGGCACGTGCGGCACCATGTCGCATCAGCCCAGTGGGCGGCGCATGGCAACACGACTGCCCGGACGCGGAACTATTCGGCCCAGCCGCTAAAGCTTTGCCACAGCGCCTTTCAAAGCCCGGCTCCATGAATGAGCTTTGGATAACGGCGTTTTGCATACCAAATCAAGCCCCCTGTCCCGGTAGTTACCAGCGCGGCAGACGGGGATCTGGGTCCAACCGGACTATGACTAAGACTCGGACTCGGACTCGGACTCGGGCTCGGACTCGGACTCGGACTCGGACTTGCATTTGGATTTGAATTTTGATTTGGGTTGGATATTTAGCATCGCCCACTTCAGTTTCGAAAAGGCTATCAGCGCTTGCCTTCAACTCAGAAACAGTTCCAGTGTTGACTATTCAAGGCGTCAAGTTCGGCTGTGCCTAAGTCTCATTTCGGCCAGATTAGGTGGGGCGGAAGTCTATCCCGTCACAATATTTGCGGTTTCTCGTATGGCAGTTATACGACGATCTCTATCCCTAACAATACGATATGAAGTTCTAATTGTCTCATGAAATTCCAACCGAGACTGATGCATTCGGACTCGATCCCCCCCCCCCCCCTGACCCAGCCAAGGACTCGGAGACAGTCTCGAAGGAATCGGAGTCAGACTCTGAACCCCAAGTCGCATTCACAACATGACTCAGGCATGCACTCTCTAATGTGGCAATGACGGACTCAGGACACACACTTAGTACTCCAGGGCTCGGACTCAGACTCAGGCACGACTTATCCATCTCTGACCCGCGCCTGCAGCCTGGGGCCGCTGGTGTTGCCGTTCCGCGATCAGCCCGCGTTCGGGGTTCGTTCGTACCCGACAGCGCCACCACGTATATGACAGCCGTGACGCCCTCGAAGCAGTGAATCCACTTTTTCCGCTCCGACCGCTGGCCGCCGACATCGAACATCCTGGAGACGACGGAACGAGGGGCATGAAGACCACGAACCGTGCCATTTCTCGGCTCTCGTTTGGGGTCTACGCCAGTGGATGCGTAAGCGCCACTGAATGACGACAATGCTGCGTGAAGTGAGGTTCCGGCGCTTAACGCTTTATGATCCAGATACTTTATGACCCAAATACTTTATGATCCAGATACTTTATGATCCAGATACTTTATAATCCAGATACTTTATGATCCAGATACCTTCATTGTGTGCAACATGGCTTAGGATTATGACTAGACGCCATTTTTTTTAAATCAGCTTTTTATGTGCTAAATATGAAGGTGTGGTGTCATTATATATGCATGCACGCACGCACGCACACACACACACACACACACACACACCACACACACACACACACACACACACACACACCACACACACACACACACACACACACACACACACACACACACACACACACACACGCACGCACGCACGCACGCACGCACGCACGCACGCACGCACGCACGCACGCACGCACGCACGCACGCACACACACACACACACACATATATATATACATATATATATATATATATATATATATATATATACATATATATATATATATATATATATATATATATACTCTCTCTCTCTCTCTCTCTCTCTCTCTCTCTCTCTCTCTCTCTCTCTCTCCCTCTCTCTCTCTTGTCTTTAGCTTTTTAAGCTTGACAGAGACATAACGGAGCCATCAATGAGGTCGTTTCAGCATGACGTGACTGCCACGGGATCGGTGGGATCCGGACCCCAACAGCGCGTGGGCAGCTTGGACATGTTTGTGTTGCGATCAGATCAAATGACACCGACACGGGGTGTGGACCTCAGACACAGTTAAGGCTGTTAACGTCAATACGTTTGAGATGCATATCGTCGATATGCTTGACTCGGATCACAGCGGGTACCTGAACAGCACACTCTTGTAGTGAAAGCTCTTCTCAAATATGCCTGTGGTCTTCACTCGTGTTCTGAGAATGTCCTGCTGGGATGGCACGTATCCTGAGAACACAGATTCCCAGTGATGGAACACAGATTCCCAGTGATGGAACACAGATTTCCAGTGATGAAACACAGATTTCCAGTGATGGAACACAGATTCCCAGTGATGGAACACAGATTCCCAGTGATGGACATGAAAGTAATCAGGAAACACATCGGTTGTGTTTGAAATAGGGTGGCTTATTTTGCGTTGCAAGGTCGTCCACCACAGCAGCAGATGAACCAAAGCACAAATGGTGGCAAGTACTCAGACCCAGAGCACGACCTCGGGATTGCGAGCCAAGCATTCCTGCCCTCCAAGCAACGACGCCGACTGCGATCATAAATTCCTCAGTGGCGTGTTTAAGGAGGCACCGAGGTCATGTGTCCACCGCAAGAATACAACCAAAACATGGCGTCTCCCCCCCCCCCAAATACCTTGCAGGTCTCATGAATTTCAGCATATCCCTTTTCCATAAAAACCCGCCTCTGATCACCTCCCAGGCCCACTTTACCGCAGAAGGTTGCCCCTGCACGCGCTCGGCCGTGTGACCTGATCGGACGTGGCTGTGGGATGGACCGGTCGGGCCAGGTGACTTGACCGGACCTGGCTGTGAATGGACCGGTCGGCCAGGTGACCTGATCGGACGTGGCTGTGGGATGGACCGGTCGGCCAGGTGATTTGACCGGACGTGGCTGCGAGAGTGGACCGGTCGGCCAGGTGACCTGACCGGACCTGGCTGTGAGATGGTGAGATGGATCGGCCGGTCGTGTGACCTGACCGGACCTGGCTGTGAGATAGCTGGCCGGCCGAGTTACTTGACCGGACCTGGCTGTGAGATGGTGAGATGGATCGGCCGGTCGTGTGACCTAACCGGACCTGGCTGTGAGATAGCTGGTCGGCCGAGTGACCTGACCGGACCTGGCTGTGAGGTGGATCGGCCGGCCAGGTGACCTGACCGGACCTGGCTGCGAGACGGACCATTCGACCGTGTGACCTGGCCATGACCTGGCTGCGAGATGGACTGACCGGCCAGGTGACCCTGGCTTGAGATGGACCGGTCGGCCGTGTGACCTGACCGGACCTGGCTGCGAAGATGGACCGATCGGCCAGGTGACCCTGGGTTGTGAGATGGACAGTCGGCCGTGTGACCTGACCTAACCTGGCTGCGAGATGCGCTCCAGCGCCTGCAGGAAGTACGGCGCCGAGTCGTTCAGGTGGTACTCGCGAGCCCGGGAGTAGCACATGCTGCGTGCCGGCGTCGGCCCAGATTCCGCGCCATGGCCTGGCGCCAGGAGGGGGCGTCACCCGCGGCGACCGCTCCGTCATCGCGAAGAAGCTCACCGCGTCATCCTGGCTGTAGTCACGGCGGACGGGGATGTGGACTGTGACTCACGACTGTAAGGCGTGAGGGACGCGCAGTGCACTCGGCACCGGAGCCTTTGGCAAGAACCACTCTGACGGCCATTAGTAGGTGGGCACTTTGACCAAGAACCGCTCTGACGGCCGTTGGTAGGCAGGCACTTTGGCCAAGAACCGCTCTGACGGCCGTTGGTAGGTAGGCACTTCATGAGTTGCATACGTACAGTGTGAATGGCTTGCAATGGTGCGAAATTATTATGTCTGATCCTAACGGGCAGCCTGAATAATTCATTTGATGATGCGCGATGCTCGTTTCGGTGGGAAAACTCCTGCACTGCTTACAACGAAAACCACCTGAGGGACTTCAAAATCAGGAGGTCTGAAGCTGCTGGCTCTCAGGCACCTTTAAGCGAAGCACACGACCCGAATGCCTACTAACAAACAGAAGGAAAACAAAATCCCTCTGCAGCGGTTGGGACCCCCCAGAAATATACATTGACAGCCCTGCAGTCACCTTTGTTTGCGGTATTTCGGCACAGCTTGGTTGTGATTCGGACGGCACCTACGCCAGCGCCCCCCTCCCCCAACTCCTACCCCGACCCGCTCCACCCACCTCCCTCTCGGCATCGGCGAACCCAATCTTGAGCTGGTCCATGGCACGGATGACGGCGTTCATACTCTGAAGAGTGTTGCTGTGGACCACGGCCACGTAGGAGGCGCGCTCCTCCAGCGAGAAGCCCTCCTCGTGGATCAGCTTCATCTGCTTCAGGAGAGTCGACTTGCCAGACTCGCCGGCGCCTGGGAAGACGAGGGCGTAACGGAAGCTCGACAGCGGCTGACGGAGTGTAAGAAGTCACAGCACACTAAGGTCCCCCTGGCGGGGGACCTGGGGCCAACCAGAGGGGGGCAGCCCCCAAGACACGCATTTTGGTTTATTTTAGCAGCATAGCCGGCGCCTTCGGTTTTTTATGGTAAGTGCTCACTAGGCTCCATCCCTCCCTCTCGACTGAGACAATCCTGGCTGCGGACCTGAGTGGGACGCTCAAGCCCGGACTTTTGTTGGGAACGTCTTCATATCAAACGCACAGCGGCCGCTGAACCTCCTCAGAGTTGGGGGGGGGGGGGGAGTGTGGCAAGTCGTTTCTCTCCACGCAACGCCCTATCACCTACTACGAGACAGGTCATGAGCCGATCATATATTACTTGAGCTGTGATAAACTTTTCACCTCCAGCGGCCCAGCCGGGCCGGCAACAGTGCAGCATCTTCACGATCGGACCGACCCTTCACTTTCACTGGAAGAAGGGCATATTTTTAAATTGCGGTCAAGCTGACGGACGTGGGTGGAAACCAGCCCCGCACCACAGCGATGCGATACTAACAGATCCTGACGGAGGAGGAACGGACAACCGCAACCACGCACTTCTGCGAACGAACGTGGTCCACCCATCCGAGAACCTTTCAAGAATTGGTGACAAACTTCACCTACCAGGAAAGAGACGGCCTGACTCCATCTGCGCCGAGTCTACGGACATACAGACCACAACTCACTGAGCATATCAAAGCTGTTCAGCCCACCGGAAATCGGCCGGAACGTGAGCGTTGTCATCCTGTTCGAGACAGACGTCGAATGCGAGACGCTGCGCCCTTCACCAATAAAATGTAGTCTGACGCGCAGGTCTGCTTCTTGCGATCAACATCAATCAAAAATCGCCCTTGTAATGCTCCAGTCTCAAATGTGAAAACCGTACATCATTGCAAGTTCATTGATATGGTAGGTTTAAATCGCCGACACTGAGCCAACTAGCCGACCGGGCTGCGTCGCACCGAGCAGAGGTCGGCTCATAATCTATCCGGAACATCACCCTTTGCGGCAAGCCAGTGCCACCCTTCCTGCCCAGACTGGCCGTGATCTGACCGCAGGCAATCCCGACGACAGAGTGGACGACCTTAAAACGGGACGGGACCAACGATCGAGTGCCGTGGGCGTGCAGCCTTACAATGAAGTGCCGCGTCGCATGGTTTACTTAAAGAGCGAATAGCGCTGACATGATGCCGGCACGTAATATCACACAAGGCACGAAAAGCATCTGAAATGTTTTTGAAAAATGGAAAAACTACGGCGATATCAGAGCCGGTATTAGAAAACGCCACGCGATGTTCGAAAGCGGCCCATTCACCGCGGCGCTCGTAAACTGATGAATGATGCAGCATCTTCAGCGAACAGGACAGGAAGAACTCAGAATCAGCCCGCAACATGAGTCATCAGATCACAAGACCACGCATGCGCAGAACGCCCACTTACCGAGCAACAGCATCTTGATCTCCTTATCGGCGCGTTTCTTCTCCTGCTCGAGGGCGC
>NW_023596545.1:33400131-33423916 GCF_011947565.3 Pollicipes pollicipes | reverse complement strand
AGAAGGTACCGGACCGGGCCCGGCACCTCACCGCCCCCAGGCGACCCGCCCGCGCGGCCGCCTCTCATGTGTGACGCACGCGGTGGGCGTGGGATGTGTGAGGCGCCAGGCGACCTCTCCATCGCGCTGGTACTCATGCGGACCGCGCTGGGCGGCGCTCGTCGCGAGCGCGTGCCTGAGGGGCGGAGCTTGGTGCCGCTTTGAGCGGTGGGCCCGGGCCGGCGTGCCTTTGTGCAGCGATGAGCGCTGGAGTTAATTCACGTTGCTTGAGCGTGCTTGACTGCGACGAGCGCCACCCGCAGCGGACGCTGCGCATGGGGATGGCTAGTCGCCGTCTTGTAGCCATCTCGCATTGATGAAAAACAGGGCGGCAGCGAAGCAACAGCGTCCCAAGAAGTGCGGCTTACCAAGCGTGACGGGGGATACATGGGATGTGAGCGTGTCTTATGGCCTGGGCTTCGTCGACACCGCCTTTGTGATTTTGCGCGTGGTGTTGTTGAGGGTTCCGCAGGCCCTTGCTTCGGAGCAGGGCCTGAAGAGAGTGCGGGCAATAGGGGCATCCTGCCAGTGCGATGCACGGGGACGCGAGTGGTTAAGGCGGCTTGGGCTTTTGTCATGTCTTTAGAGCCTGTTGGACGTGATGCAGGCGGTACTGACACCATCAGTAGTAAGAATACGGTGCGATCAGTGACTTTCAGAGGACGTGCCTTGTCTCAACGGGTTCTCGATTGTTGAGAGGAGCGAACAAGGACGGAAGAAATGGTGGGCAGGCTGTGTGGTCTCGCGCATCAGCAGACGTGTCAAGGCAGTGAGCGAAAGACGGTGAGTGGAAAGCGTGTTACGGCGAAGGCGGAATGCAGGCGCCCCAAACCATCAATAGACCCCCCCGTCGAAGGAATCTTGGCCGTCTTCCCTGCGCATTGTTCGTCTGTGTTTGTTTGCTTCTCCGAGATGTGAGGCTTCTTTGTATCGGAATTGAGTTCATCGATTTTTTTGACGTTTTTTAAATAAGCAACTGATCTTAGATACCGTGCGACGTGTTCCCAAAATAAACAAGTGTTCACGGTTGTCATGTTCGACTACCCACACCACATCGAGCTCAAAATAGAACATCACGACGCAAGAAAGACACGCGGCAAGTCAGGCCGCACCTCCCATCTGCGCAGAAACCTGAGATAGAAACTCGACAATAATGAAATCATACTAGCCATCAATGAGAATTTAAGAGAAGAAGAAAGATCTGGCAAACGTATTGCGACGCATTTTAAAAAATCACGTTAACCAGTACCTTCGTCTAACTTCGCAAACTGTGCTCGGCTTTGTGAGAACCGCAAGCATTGTTGAGCCGGCGAAGCCGGAACGCACACCGCTGTAATTGGCATTCGAATCCGTCTGTCGTTACGTAATGGCGGACTCAAGGCTTTTGAAATAAAGGCAGCACAGAGCAGCAGGCATCGTTCCCGGATCTGTAACCGCCGACTTTCCTCCACCACCAGCAAGCACGGATGGAAAACAATGTATTTTAATTTCGTCATCGGTAAAGCATCCCCGACCGCACATTCAGAAAAGTAAATAAGTTAGACCGTAGTGACACAAACTATCACACATCCACACACACTCACCAGGCTCACAGCTATCTACACACGCGCCGGTTTGTGAGACAGTTTGTACCTGGGAACGGTAACGGAGCGCCACGTATAATGCATATCCCGGTCGGGCCGCCAGCATCCGCCAGCGACCCGGCCGCCCAGACCCAGGAGTGCCTGGACAACTGGGCACTCGCCGAGTGCCCGACACTCATTCACTCATCGGGGAGCGCGGCCATCTCCGGAGAGTCCGGAGCGCGCCCGAGGTTCCCACACAGTGGGCGGGGTAGCAGGTCCTGAGGTCCGGCACACACAGCGCGCGCGCGCCGACGTCGCGCGGCCGCCCGGAGGCGCGCCGGCGTCACTCGGGGGCCGACAGACCCGGCAGGTAATGCCACGACCGGAAGTAAAGCAGCGCCGACAATTACTCAGCAGGCCAGCGCATCACAGACCTACGCCACGCACTCTCTGGCGCACACATGCCTGTGTGTACACGGCTCTATGTGCACGCGATTACACCCAACGCTACAAAACCTGCGTCACTGTTCAGGTTATGAAAGGGGTAAAAATTCATTAAAACAGCTCATAATATGTCGGTGGACGATAAATAACGAAATGTCGACATGGTGCGCGTACATTAGGTACCTGAAAAGCATTGATCGTTCACGTGTGTGCCGCTGTACCAGGGCCGGCGAGCCGCCAGCCCGCCGACGGCGCAGGCCGACGGCGCCAGCCAAACGAAAGCGTAAACAGCAGAGTACTAGAGGGTCGCTCGAGCGCTGGGCACACACCGACCGACCCCCTCTGTCTGTGGCGAACAGCGGACGTCACGCGCAGAGGCGCGAGCGCAGGGTCGCCCGCCCCGTGCGCGGCTCTGTCGCGTCCGCCGACGCACGGCGCGGCACCGCGCGCCCCTGGCGGGCGCCCACCGAACTAACCAACTAAACAGTCGACATTGCACTGGTGTCACCCCTGATGCTTGAGCTCTGCTGGTTCACGACTGGGGGCAGCCCCGGCCGGGCCCGGTCCGGTCGTGAGCCCGGACCCCGCGGCCGCAGTGCGCGGGACCACTGGAAGAAGACGAGAGAGGACGAACTAGCGCACACACGCGCACAATCGCCCACGCACGCCTAACAACACCAAACGGACACCGAGGAACGCACACGCACACTCTCGCGCGCGCACGCATGGGGCGAGGCGAGGAAGAGCTTTTGATTCTGGGCCCGGCTGTGGACTGGAGACGTCTCGCACGCGCCAGCTCGCGCGACCCGGCAGGCCAAGGGACTGAGTGAGTGGAGGAGTGAGGGTGTGAGTGGGTGAATGATTGCCTGAGTGGGTGGCTAGTGACTGAGTGGGTGAGTGGCTGTGTCAGTGTCCGGGTGCGTGCCTGAGTGGCTGGTGTTTGACTGGGTGAGTGAACCCGTGAGCACGTACGTGAGTGGTATCGTGCTCATGTACGTGTATCGGCCGACCCATCCAAAATCAGTCGGAATAGAGGGCGCCAGAGAGCCAGCCACGGGCACGTCCACGCCCGACGGCCAGTACGCACGCCTCCTGTGACTGCCCCTGAGCGGGCGTTTCCGTGCTAATAGCACGGCCGTCTGTACCACTGCTGACTCCTGTCTGTGCGTGTGGATGAACGCGCACGTGCGACTGCGTGAGCGTGTTCGCGTGTCTATCTGCGTGCGCTACTGGGACACCGTACGCGAGCCGACCGCGAGACCGGGACGACAACGCCCGCGCGCGCGACTGTGCGCGCCCGTGTGCCAGGACGGCGCCAGGCGGCGCGGTCGCCGGCCGCGCACGCGCGCGCGAGCCGGCGCGTCCGATGCTCCGCAGGTACCCGTCGACAGAGGGCGATGCAGGGGCGGCTACCGACCGACGGCCGGCAGCGCCGCCTGGCGTCATGGGTCGGAGTTACTCAGCGAGGTCGACGGCGTGGCTTCCGGGTCACTGCAACGCGAGGCGACGGGTCAGTGGATCAGCGCACAGGCGCTGACGCATGTAAACAGTGCGGAGTCGGGCCGCGCACAAGGGACCAGCGGCCAAAAAACGTCAAAACAATCACTTCGAGCTTCAACGGGACGTGGCGAACTGGCTGGCGCACAATGAGTTCATCTTTGTATACCTCGTGCAGAAAAAGGCCTGTTTGGAGCGACCCGATACGTTTATGCTGAGATTGCGGTTCCGCGAATAGCAGCAGCGACACGCGAGGTGGCTGTCGGTCTGATACGTTGTGATTCGAGCAAGCTGCGCCACCGAAATTAAATCCTTAGTTGTCAACATTAATGTATTTATTTCGCTTAGCGTGCGTGTCAATTTTATCACGACCTTGAAAGGCAATGCAGGCCTTCTTATTTTACCCTGAACGCATCACATAGGCATAGCCATTCCAGCTCAACGGATAACTCTGTCCCCGGCGTTCAGGTCAGATCCATCTGTCGACATATCCTTCGTTCTCGAGCCACGCAAAACATAGCAACTTGTTCTTGACCCAACATACAACAACATACAACCCAACATACAACAACAAAACCCAACATACAACAACATACCACCCAACACACAACAAAACCCAACATACAACAACAAAATCCAACATACAACAACATACAACCCAACATACAACCCAACATACAACAACAAAACCCAACACACAACAACAAAACCCAACATACAACAACATACAACCCAACATACAACAAAACCCAACACACAACAACATACAACCCGACACACAACAACAAAACCCAACATACAACAACATACCACCCAACATACAACAACAAAACCCAACACAGTCCTTGAAATGCGGCAGACGTGACCCAGGTCTTGTCATTGAATACTCACATGGGATTGCCCCCCTCGTGATCCACGTACTCGTCTCCCCACCACCACCACCTCTCTCCACCCAACTTCTCCGCGACCCCGGACATCCCTTCGCGCCGTCTCCCCCCTGAGCGCCCCTTCTCCCCAGTCGGCGTCCGCGCGTGTGGGGATGCGCTGTGCGTGCCTCTCTCTCACTTGAGCCGGGCGCGCCGGCGGCGTCTGAGGGTGCTGAAGCAGCCCGAGCTGGTCTCCGGCGGCGGCAGGTCCTGGCGCAGGTCGTCGCTGCGCGAGTAGTCCGGGCCGTACACGTTCAGCTCCTTGAAACAGCCCGTCTCCAGCATCTGCCGAAGGGACGTGACATGAGAACGTGAAATGGGGACATGAGATGGGGACATGAGATGGGGACGTGAGATGGGGACGTGAGATGGGAGCATGAGATGAGGACGTGAGATGGGGACGTGGGACGTGGGATGGGGCGTGAGACGGGGAGGGGACGGAACACGCCGTGGAGTGAAACAACGCGGTAGAACGCGACAGGGCGTGACAGACGTGGAGTGAAACAACGCGGTAGAACGCGACAGGACGTGACAGATGTGGAGTGAAACAACGCAGTAGAACGCGACAGGACGTGACAGACGTGGAGTGACACAACGCGGTAGAACGCGACAGGACGTGACAGAGCGCTGCGGGGTGCGGTAGAATGCGACGGCACGTGACGACGACGGCGACTGACCTTATTATACGATTTCGTGTCAGCCTGAGTTATGTCAGTCACTGAGTCCGACTCAGCAACCGTCTTAATGTTCAATCTCATTCAATAAGTCACGTCGTTGCGAACCATGTTCTTGATAGACACGCGCACACGTCAAGTCCGGAGTTGATTCAGGCCTAAACAGACGGTAGTTTAACACACGACAGGTGTCCAAACAGCCGGTTACGTGTATTTTTGTAAGCCTGTTCGTCATCAGGCTAAGCGGATAAGTCATGAGAAGGAAGCTCGACAGTGGCAAGTAAGTGTTGGTCTTGGCTCTAGCAGAAGCTCTTGCACACAGGGTAGCAGTGTTTATACACACATAGTACGCTTTGCTCAGAGAGCGCCGGTTTGTTGCTTACTTTCGGGAACGCGCCGCCTAAAACACGCGATCACAGCATCGATGCCAGTTGCAGGGCTGTGCTTCTTGCAAATAACCAATTAGCCTCAAACGGCACGGTAACGCGCCAACAGAGGAGCGTGGCTGTTCTAGAGCCTGGCCATGAGGATGTCCCAAATGACTGAACGACGATATTGCAACTACTCGCAACGAAAACGTCATTGGTTGAAATGTATGATCGGACAAAATGATGCACGAGGATATTGCAACTACTCATGCTATCAACTACCTTATTGGTTGAAATGCATAATCGGACAAAGCGATGCAAATAATGTTATTGCTGAACAATACGGGAATTTTGTTAAATTGGAGGACTTTAAGTTAACAAATGAAACGAAACGAAATGCCATGCAATACAATGCAAATGCGAATGCGAGAAAAACATGACACACAACAAAACAAAAAGACAGAATGTGATAAAAATCAATAGCGTGTCAGATAGCAAAACCAAAACACTCCAGGAACATAATTGCGCATCTACCGAACAAAGCTGCGTTCACGACGCCAAGCCCAGTTATTGAACCAAACGTGTGGGGCAGTCATGTTGCCGGTAGGGTGCACACATCGTGCCACACGACAATGCACATCTTTCGTCGCTGCAGAAGCAGGCGCGACTGGCACATTAATTTGCACATCACCTAGCTTTCACGCACCTGCGTGTCACAGACCAATATCATCCAGTAAAATGCGCCAACACTTTGCACGCGCCCAGGGGTGTAGTTTCCTATTCAGCTGGGGGTCAGACCCCATTCCCAACTTTGAGAAGAAAGTGGACCAAAGCCGAGGAGAAAAAGTTTGATGGCTGTGCTGGAGGTAGGTGTCATAATTCTGTCACAGTCTAGCTCTCTCTCTCCCCACTCATTTTGTGAAATTAAGCCCCTACTTTTCAAAACAAGGAGTGCGTTTATCGCGCAGCCACGTCCTCGAACTGTTCTTCAGCTGTTTGATAGCGCACCAGCACACACAGTACTAGAAATATATTTATAGAAAGTGTGACGCATGCGTTATTGCGGATCCTCATACCTGCCTGGAATACAGGCTGCGCGCAAATCGCATCACGTGCGTTGTGTGACAAGGCGCCCGACAACTCAATTATACCGCGGCTATATTGAGGCTTGCCGTCAAAATCCACCGGGAGGCCGAGTAAATAAACGGGATTCGGAAATTAATTGAACGGGGCACGCACATGCAAAATAAAACGGAGCGGCACGCCGCGGCGGCGCATTTGGCAGCAAACTACAGCCACGTCCGATGTCCTTCCCCAGGTGCACGTCATATGCGGCGTGCGCTAGCTGATACCATGTCACACTCCGGCACGAAAAGGTCACGCATTACGATAACTGTGGTCGAAAAGCAGAATCGTTCATTTTCGACTTTCCATGTGCCCTTTCGGGGCTCGCAAATAGAACACGCGCGAGCCGCTCAACAGAATGCACCAAATGTGCAAGATTTTGTCTAGTTAAAAAAAAAATACATAAAGCACATGGCTCTGCACCCTATCGCAAATTTCTGTCAACCTGATGCCTTGCGACAGAATATTAGTGTTCCCCCTCGCCCTAAGACTGATCACCGCATCTTTGGCACTTCATCCTCCCGTTCATAAAGCCGTCTGGCGGTCTAACCAGGTTCCCTAAATAGCCAGTGGCACGCCACAGCCTCGCTTGAGCGCAATTAGCAGGTAACCATAGCAACCTCCCGTTTTCACGCCCAATCAGTATTTCGCGCCGTCCGTTGGCCTCCGGCCGCCACTTGACCTCTGCCGCCCGCGGCCTGTCAAAGGTCACGGCCCGACGCCAGCCCACGGCACTTGCCGGGTCACACATCGATCCGACCCCGCTGACCCGCTGACCTCGCTGACCCCGCAGGTGCTCTCAGTCATGTGCGGCGGCTTAGTCGGAGCCGGCCGGCCTTGGGAGCCAGCTGTGCATGCGGCACGCGGCCGACCCTGCTGAACCCCGCTCCGGGCGGCGGGCTCGATCCGGCGAACGGCGACCTGGTGCGGAAAGGTCAGGTGCCGCTGGGGCTGGCGGCGAACTCAGTACGCTCCAGATGGCAAGTACGATGGGCATACTGTGGCGCAAACGAAGAGTAAAAACGTTTCCGGGGAACGCTGAGGGAAACTGGCGCACTTGCGCCGTCTTGATCCAGGCACGTGAGTTGGTCAAAAAGTTACAAATGCCCGATCGTTAGTGGTTGGCAAGATCACGGAAGTTTTTGGCGGGCCAAAGCTTGGCCGAAAGACAGTAAACACGAACATCCGAGTGCAACCAGCCCCATAAATGAAAAGTGAACCAAACCTCGGCAAGCGAAAGTGCCATGCCCTTTTACCTTTAGCCAGGTTGTTCGGTCCAAGCACTTCTCTGGGGCAGCGTTACTGAGTTGACTGGGTTTACGAGACCTAGACGCATTGCAACAAGCCGAAGGCCGCTCATACCAAGACGATACGTGCCTGTGCCAGGCGAGTGAGTCGACTACTCCAAGCGACGAAGGCGGCCTGGCTTACAGACCAGCGCTAGCCGAGCCGACAACCTTTCCGCGACGGTCATCCGCCGGCCTTCCCGCGGCTTGTCCATGCTCAGTCACCGTACAAATGTCAAGGATGTGGATGTGACCACCATGCCAGTTCGGTCGACGGGTGTGACTGACGGATGACGGATATGGTGAACGTGTATATTTAGTAATAGTCGGTATGTAGGCTGGGATTCACGCGAATCATTCACGGACATTTGCATGCGCTGATTTTGTGAAATCCGAGGTAGCTAACGGCGAATGTTATTGTTGGGTTTGTTGGCTGAATATCAGCCGACACAGCGCCAACATCCAGCGCAAAAGACAGAACACCAGGAATGATCATGCTTGAGAGATATACTGCACTTTTTATTTCCGGCGTTACGGGCTGTTCTTCAGACTTAATATAAGACGGGGCGGGGCAGTTTACCACGTATGCCTGAAAAAGAGCCTGATATTTTTTAGTTCGCATTGATTGGACATACCCAGAATGCATCTCGCGTTACTGAACCGCCTACACCACTCCATCCAGACATATTTGTCTAGCCGATTCCAGCATGCTGCCTTTGCAGTGCACCGTGACCGAGCATGCGAGACGGCACACACACAAACTAAGGCTCATTTTGTCTCCCTGGTGATCCGAATGAGGACGTACCGCCTACACCGCAGGAGGGGGGGGGGGGGGGGGAGTTGCATTGTCCTAAAACGGAGCAGCGGAAACTCGAAGCGCTTTGTGCCGCAGAAAGCGCTGGTTTTATGTCATGGTTTTATCGCCAGTGGCCAAATAACTTTGCAACAAGTGAACTACTAAAATTTTAATGGGAAAGCGAACGCGATTTGTGACGAGCCAGCACAGGCCGTGGCGAAAGGTATCGTCCTCTTTCCGCCACGCCCGTGACGCGGAGCTCATCGTAACAAAGCATATCTAACAGCATTGTGCGATGTAGTGATCCCATCTGGTCCCCCTCACCCTCACCCTCTCTCCTAACTCGCGACCACCGAAGGGGGCTGGCTGGCATCTGGAAGAGCACCCGCTACTGCCCCTCCCCCCGCGCCCACCCAATTCGCGCAAGCCGCGGGGGCTGCACTCACCTCCTGCTGCCACGGGATGGAGACGGAGCCGGTGTTGAACTTGTCGTAGAACTCCGAGTCCCGTGAGTCCAGCGCCACGCCCTTGACCGTCGAGAACTGCTCGATGTCCAGCACGTCCTTGGCGTACACGGCGTGCGGCTGCCGGCCGGACAACGCGGTGGGTGATAGCGGCCGCCGGTCGACAAATACACGAAGTGTTTGGCACATGCGGCGAAAACTATCGGGTCAGACGAGGTCTTCCGATGGGCAGAGCAGAGCTTCGGATGCGGCAAAGTGTATGACGTAAGTTTGTGACTGGGTTCTGGATCACGAATCATAAGGGCTTGCCGACGGTTTTTGGGCTGGATGCTAGAGGCTCTTTCGTCCTGTTGCATTGCAATCAGTGAAGTTGGGGAAATCGAAGAATACTGGCATTATGGGACAACGTCGGAGCATCATTTGGGCCGACGCCCGAGCTCCCACCAACACACATACGAGAGTGTTCAAAAGACGCCAGCTTTAGGTCCCCAGAACGGCAGCTCCTCCCCACCTCCCCACCACGCGACCTAAACAAACGCCCGACGCTGATGTGCCGCTCCAATCCCTGGGAGCCGCCCGTTCCCTCGCGTTCCCAACGCCCGCTGCCTCGGAGGAATCAGCGGCAAACTCCCCGAAACTGAACTTTGTCTGACAAACAGGAGGCGCTGGCCGTGGGGAGCTCCAAGGCCGCGCGCCGGGCAGCGGCCGCCACTCACGTCCGGGACGAACGGCGGCTCGCACATGCCCGCCCGCAGGCGCTTCCAGTTGACCTGCTTGAAGAACTCGTGCTTCCTGACCTCGGCGGCGCCGTGGCGGCCCTGCTGACAGCCGAGCCGCTCCTCAGGCCGCTTCTGGAGCAGCTGTCGACCGAGTGCCAGGTCAGGTCAGCGGTCAGGTCACACGGAAAAACGGGGGCAGGTCAACAGTCAAGTCACACGGTGGGAGCGAGGTCAGGTCAGTAGTCAGGTCACACAGCGAGGAGCAAGGTCGGGTCAGCGGTCAGATCATACAGCGGGGGGCGAGGTCAGGTCAGCCGTCAGGTCACACAGAGGGGCGAGGTCAGGTTAGCGGTCAGGTCACACAGAGGAGCGAGGTCAGCGGTCACGTCGCAGTGATGAGCGAGGTCAAGTCAGCGACCAGGTCACACAGCGAGGAGCAGGATCAGGTCAGCGGTCAGGTCACACGGCCGGAAACGAGGTCAGGTCAGCAGCTAGGTCACATGACGTGGAGAAAGGTCAGCGGTCAGGTCACACGGCCGGGAACGAGGTCAGGTCAGCAGTCAGGTCAGGGGCGACACGGCCGGCGAATACGCTGGTCAGCCGACACGCGATAAAATGCAATCAGTGATCACATTACCGGACGACAGCTATGAAATTAGCCGGACGGGCAGCGGCGGTTGCATAAGTCGACGAACGACTGGACATCGCGGTAAATCCGGGATCGTGCGGCAGGACGTCCGGGGTCAGCACCATTCGGTGGGCACGGCCCAGCCGCGCCGACACATCTGAGGTCACGAGCTCACTGCCTCGCTGTTGACACCGCTAGATCCGGTTTAAAGGAGCCTGGCCACTCCCGCACAAGCAATCTCATCCACGTAAAAGCGTTCTCAGCTCGGGCGATTGCAGCAAAAGGTCACACGAGCCTCACGGCGCGAACTCCAGCGTTACCACCCAGGGGCCGGCCTTCTAACGCTGTCAAACAGACGACCAACTTCTCCATCAGAGCATGCAAATATCCCGATGATTCACTGCGGTGTAGATAAGTCCGGCCACGCGTGCATAACAGGACAATTTCGTTTTTGAAAAGCCGCAGCAGTATCTGAGCGCATCTAACAAACACCCATCAAGAGAGCACAGTAGTTTTCCAGATCTGCTAGCCTCGCCATAGCAAACACACGCGCTGCGTTTTTGCGGCAAGCGATCTTAGCGGCCCACCGTTCGCCACCTATCGGCTGGTGGGCGCCACAGCCTTACAAGAGGCCTTGCAGTCCACTGCAACCACTGCGTGACAGTTACCTGCCCCGTTCACGGCACTTTCAGGACCACTACCAACTGCAGACAGCGATTCAGTCAACCGTCCTCTCCATTGTCGCACCCCGACGAGGACACCGTCACCCTCTCGCCTGTTTCAAAGCGTAGAAAACTACCACAACCCGGTGGAGGGCCATTGGGGCTTTACGACGCACTCAGCTGCTGAGGCTATGCGGCATCGCCTGCCTCTCACCCTGGCAGAAAGGGCGGGCACCGCGGAGAATCGAACCCCGTGCCTCTGGTTTCCCAGACGTGCAGTGGTTACCGCAAACGCGTTTACCACTACACTATCGACACCCTACTCCTATCATACCCAAACGAGGACACTGCCACCCTCTCTGCTGATCTACCATGCAGAAAACTGACTGTGCGGTCCTCGTCCCAAGACGCACCCACTACGCCCCGCAGCAGCGGCGCACAGCAGCAGCCGCGCCGCCGCCGCCCAGCGTCGCTCACCAGCTGGCAGAGGGAGCGCGCCACGTCGGAGAACTTGCTCGAGTACTTCTCCTGCTCCTGCTTCACCCGGCGGTCCACCTCCTCGCGCTTGACGGCCTCCTTGCGCGCGCGGAACGGCGCCTGGCCTTCGATCATCTCGTACAGCAGGCAGCCGAAGCTGAACCAGTCGGGGCTGAAGTTGTAGTACTCGTTGTCGATCACCTCGGGGGCTGCGGCCGACCGACAGATGGAGCGATTAGCCCGCTGCCGGCGTGCACGTCGACTGGAGGCGAACTGCGTCGGGGACAAGCTCCAAGGCCCTCTCAGCTCCACAGAACACCGAGCACCGTTAAGTTCTTGACAGTTCACAGAGGTGCTCGAACTACGAACTACAAACAGGGACCTGCGGACGTCCCGGCAGCCTCGTCAAACACTGCCTAACGAGGGAGAGCACCGACTAGCCCTGCACGACAGCGCCACAGATCACTCCCTTGACGCCGCTACCTCATTACCCAACACCAGCCCGTCTCCGGGAATCCGCTCATCGCGCTTATTAGCAAAGTAATTGCACCGCGACGTGCCGGCCACAACACGCCGAGGGACCACCGCCCCACCAGCTGCCGCGCCGCCGCGCGCCGCCACTGACCCATGTAGCCGACGGTGCCGACCCTGCCGCGCACCCAGCCGCCCTCCGGAATGTCGACGGCCAGGCCGAGGTCGCTGATGCGCACGTGGCCCAGGTCGTCCAGCAGGATGTTCTCGGGCTTGCAGTCGCGGTACACGATGCCCTTGGCGTGCAGGTCCTGGAGGCCGCACAGCACCTGGCGGACGGCAGAGGTCAGGTCAGGTCACCGTCAAGGGGTTAGGTCGGGTCGCGGTCAACGGGGGTCAGGTCATAACCGACGGGTCGGGTTATGCTCGGCACAGGTCACGAAACACCAAATGGGTTTTAGGTCACGCTGGACGAGAGATCAGGTCACCCTGAACATAGTTCGGGTCACAGTCGACGTGGGATCTGACACCGGGGACACGATGTCTGGCCACAGCCAGCAGGGGACCAGGTCGCCCTTGACAGAGATCAGGTCACAGACAGCAGGACGCCGAGTTACGCTCGATAGTGATGATACCACGGCCGGCGGAGAGCCAGGTCACAACCGATACGGGTCAGACGACGATAGAGGGTCGCTCGGGTGTTCTCGTCGCCACGGACAGGGACAAGGACAAGGACAAGGACAAGGACAGGGACGGAGACGGAGACGGAGACGGAGACGGAGACGGAGACGGAGACGGAGACGGAGACGGAGACGGAGACGGGGACGGAGACGGAGACGGGGACGGCGACGGCGACGGGGACGCCGACCGGAGCGGAGACAGGGGCACGGCAAGAACAGGGTCAAAAACAGGGACAGGGACATATCGGGGGCTTCATACAGGGTAGACAGGCACGTGGTAGAGCCCTGACAATCACGGGCTGATCAAGCGACTGGCGATCACAGGATCCAGGTGTTAGGCTCCGACGAGTAGCCCAGTCAAACCATGTGTCAAATCATGGCCGACATGGAAGGGACAGGAAATGGCAAAGGAAACTGCATAAAGAAAGGGGCGAGTGGGGTCACGGGCGGCGGTGCACAAGAGCAGACACAACGCAGGGCCTGGGAGCAGACGCCTGGCAGCGCGGGGTCGGCTAATCTCTATTGCATGGGATGAAAGAGACCGCTTGGGGACATGTGATCGTTAGGTGCACAACATACACACTAGACAGGCACAGCAGTCGTGACAGTACAGTTAGATGACTGCTGAGCTCTGCTAACAGTGCTGCCGGCGAACGGCCGACGGTTTCTAATCCTCCCCGCAGGAGCCGTCGGGTTAATTGCTCTCAATTTCTCAAGACCTCTGTTTGATCGCAACGCACGACCCGTCCGTATCAGTCGGAACCGCTAACACGCATCATTAGCGTAGCGTGCGATTTAACGGGGCGAGCCACGCCACCGTGCATCAAACACCGCGCCGACAATGCCGCTTAATAACGTTCCGGTGAACGCCAGCCGGGCAGAGTGGTGACAGCTCATTTCCGGCGCCCGGCGACTGGTGACCGGCGCCTAGCGACTGGTGACCAGCGACTGGCGACTGGCGACTGGCGTACGGTAGCCGGCAAAATGGCCCGAACAGCTCAAGAGCTCTTTACTTCATGTCAGCAAGAGAGCCCATGAGCTGTTTTTTTGCGTTGTGAGAGTGGTAGCTTTACGCTGGCAATGTCCGTCCTTTCATATGTCCGGTGGTATTCGCTTAACGATGACATTGGGCTAGAAATGGTTATACTGGCGACACTCAGTTGCGTTGATATAACCATCGTTTGCCTAATAACGTTACTTGCCCAGTACCTCGCGATAGCTTGAGAGTGGATTATGGTCAGCACGAAAATTTCCACTGATAAAGCGCTCTTTAATCCCAACGGTAGCCAGGGCCGTGCGGTGAGCCCTGTCCCCAGTTTCTGCAGGTCACCGGCGGTGGCCGGACGCGGTGTTACACCCCCGTCACCCTCTAACCAGGCGCGAGGCTCGTCGCATCACGCGGTTCACGCTGGGACCAGAGGTGAGATCAGCAGCCGGCATCCGCCAGCGGTCTCCGCCAGCATGTTCCGCGAGTATGATCTCACTTTCAAGGTGAAGAGCACCGCAACGCTGGCGCATTGAGGAATGCCGCGGCCCCGCCCTCGCGCTCGGCCGCCGCACTGGAGGCTGCAGTGGAAACCAGTCCCGTTGTCCCGGACCTCCTTTTGTCCCGTGACAGAAAAACGCGACCTTTCTGGACTCGGTTCCGGAACCACGCGGTTTCGGCATCACATGGCGGCTGCGCCCCGGAACTCCACACCCCTTACCTCCGCCGCGTAGAACAGCACGCGGTCCGGGCTGAAGCCCGGTTCGCCCCCCATGTTGTAGATGTGGAACTTGAGGTCACCGCCGTTCATGATGGTTAACACCAGACACAGGGCGTCTTTGGTTTCGTACGCGTACGTTAGACTAACCTGAAACGCAGGCCACAGCGTCAAGCGCGCGAAGCGACGGGGAAATGAGGATGGAGAGAGCGGCTGAGGAGTGGCGGGAGGATGAGGACGGCGCAGCGGACGGTCGGAATGGCAAGCGGAAACGTCAGGTTGCCGAACATCGGAAGCAGTGATAAAAGCGAGGGGCGGAGACGAAGTACGTGTTAAAACCAGGCAGTAACACCAGCCAGTGACGATGGAGGATATAACTGTAATTATTCCACAGAAAAGCGGATGAGGTCAAACCTAACAAAGAGTGGGAATTAAGGACGAACAGATATACATCGTCTTGTAGATAACATCAGGTAACGAGAACTGAGCCGTCACGTGTCCACTCATATCGCCCACGCGTGAGCAGCCCGGTAAGGCGGACACACCGCCGCGCGCCAGCTTCGGCGTTCAACAAAAGACCCTCGCGGATGCTGCTCATGTCCGGCCTACAAGCGGGACAAACAGAGCGCAGTCCTCATTTGTCACCGAGGTGGCCGAACACGGCCGCCCACCTGTCGCGATTGACACACTGCCGACCCGAGCACACATACAAACACGCGCGCGCGCGGACCGGGACCGATACGGCGCGGCTCGTCGCGCGCGCCGCACATGGCCGGCCCGCGCCCGAAAGGTTAGCCCCGCGCCGGTATCGATCCCGCCGACAAGCTATCAGCGTCATCGACGAGCTATGCACGCTCAATGGAAGCCTGAAGACCCGTATCGCCGCGGGGATTAGCAAGGAAGCGGACGCCGCACAAAAAAACAGCTTTCCGAGGAAGGCGGTTATTATTATGTTTTTTAGGGTGCGCGCTGTGCACAAGGCAGTAATCCAGTCGCGTGTGGGCTGACCGTGCATGCCGCATGCCACAACATCATGGTTCCGGTGACGTCACAGGCTCAGCAGCGTCTGAAAAATTGCAGGCTGCACAATCTGCATGGGAACGTGGCAAACTATTGCCATGTTTGGCCTAGAAAACGCCGCTGCTATCTATCAGGGCGGTGGCCCAAACCGCGATGGTCCCATTACTCCGCGGTGCCACACCAATAAACGTCATTCTGACAGATGGGCCTGCGGTGTGATTTACGCCGCTTCAGGGGCTCTCAAATGTCACGGGCCCGGGTCTGTTGATTTTGCACGCCACGCCAGCAGAGTTTGGAAGCGTTTGACATTGACGCCTCAGCAGTGCGCGCGCCCGATAATGCACGTGCAATAAGTGCGGATAGCGCGCTAAGGCGCGCTGCTTCCTTCCAACGCGCTGCAGCCAGAGGGTAGGACCAAACCCGGTCTACTTCGTGGCAGCCCTAATAATGAAAATTTACCATGGCATCGTGTCACAATGAACCAGACTGCATTTACATAATCCAAGCAATCTGTCTGGACATACTGGTGTTGACGAAGTGATTCGGACGCGACAATTTCTCCCCGGGGACATCGGCTCGTCTCGCTGCTGATTACACCGAGCCACTGTCAGCGGCGGGGGCCCTCCGGCGAAACTGGCACGCGCTCGATATTGATGGACGAATGAGACCAACGACGACCAGGTCTAGCCGCGATCAATGGACTTCGACGAGTTTGTTTTGCAATGTGCGACAACCGGCGCGATTTGGCAACATCTGGGTCGTTCTGCTAGTGATCTGAGGCGAAAGAGGAAAATTAAATGTCCCGCTTTCCTCATGAACGGCAAGTGATTGGCGATAATGGGATATTTAGCCGCTGGAGGGCGCTTGACTCATCCATGTAGTTTGCAGAAATACGCTGTGGAGCCGCTCGTGGGAAAATGCAAACCAATTACGCCGCAGAAGGCATTCATTAGCATGCAGCTCATGGCCGCGCTAACAAAACTGCAACTTCCGCACGCGTCACGACATTTTGCATAAAAACGGGTCAGCCGCAGCAGCAGGCTTCGATTTGGGCCTGGGTCAACGACGACACGTTGCTTTGTCTTGCGCTTGATTCCTCAACTCACACGGCATCTACGCACTCAAGCTCGGCTTCTGAACGGGCATCACGAGTGGAAGACAGCATGGTAAATCCACGCTGAAGTGAACGCCCTTGAAAGACCTTGATCGCATCGTCAATACAACTCCGGTGGGAGCGGCGTGTGGACACAGACGCTCCGGCACACAACCGCGAACACAGAACGACACCGCAGGGCGTCTGTGATGATGTTTGTAACGCGCCGCTGCAGGACGTCGCCAGGTGCTGTCTCATCAAGCCGTAGCAAATCGACGCCGCTGCGGTGACTCAACGAAAAGGTGCCGGCTCACACACTTGCGCGGCATACCGCACTGACTGAAGGGCCGTAATCAGTATGGCGGCATACCATATCAGCAATCGGTATGGCAGCATACAATAGCAGTAACCAGTATGACGGCATGCCATGCCATCAATCGGTATGGCGGCATACCATAGCTGCAATCGGCAAGGCATACCATGGCAGCAATCAGTATGACGGCATACCGTATCCATCACCAGTGTGGCGGTAGATGGCAAAAGCCGTGACAATTGCGCGCAACGCTGGCTGATGAACCGTGAATCACGAATGGACGCGTTGAGGGCAGGATCAGACTGTAACAAATATTCCGCATCGCTTGACTTCATATCGCTGCGCGGGATGCACTATCAGGAGCAAAAATGGAGGCAGGGCGGGAGACAGCGTCTCCGACGGACCATCGTCCCGTACTCACAACGAATCTAGAGTTGACTTCTTCTAGTGTCATCTTCTCTATAAGCACCATCAGTTCACCTTTCCGCTTCTTAATTCGTTTCTTTTCTAGTTTCTTGCAGGCATACATTTTGCCGGTGGCGCGCACCTGGCACGCGCACACCTCCCCAAACCCCCCTTTCCCTAGCACCCTGTACATGCGGAACGTCTTGTACGTCACCGGCCTCCTGCAACAGAGCGGGGGGCGGGTGTGAGGTAAGGCGGGCCACCGCTGTCCAGACACGAGGCACTGCCAGTGCGCTGAGCGCCGTCAGTGACAGCGGCCCCAGTGCGCTGAACGCCATCAGTGACAGCGGCCCCGGTGCGCTGAGCACCGTCAGTGACAGCGGCCCCGGTGCGCTGAGCACCGTCAGTGACAGAGACCCCAGTGCGCTGAGCGCCGTCAGTGACAGCGGCCCCGGTGCGCTGAGCGCCGTCAGTGACAGCGGCCCCGGTGCGCTGAGCACCGTCAGTGACAGAGACCCCAGTGCGCTGAGCACCGTCAGTGACAGAGACCCCAGTGCGCTGAACGCCCTCAGTGACAGCGGCCCCGGCGCGCTGAGCGCCGTCAGTGACAGCGGCCCCGGTGCGCAGAGCACCGTCAGTGACAGCGGCCCCGGTGCGCTGAGCACCGTCAGTGACAGAGACCCCAGTGCGCTGAGCGCCGGCAGTGACAGCGGCCTCAGTGCGCTGAGCGCCGTCAGTGACAGCGGCCTCAGTGCGCTGAGCGCCGGCAGTGACAGCGGCCTCAGTGCGCTGAGCGCCGTCAGTGACAGCGGCCCCAGTGCGCTGAGCGCCGTCAGTGACAGCGGTCCCAGTGCGCTGGGCGCCGGCAGTGACAGCGACCCCAGCGCGCTGAGCGCCGCCAGAAGAACGTCAAACGGCCGGCGGCGCGAAGGCAAAACAGTCGAGCCGCGAGTAATCGCAACAAGTTCGGCTTAAAACGCCGACGCGCTCGGGGTTGGGAATCACCAGAGGTGTGGTTCGGACCAAACGGTCAGCTTAAGCAGAGAAAGTACAGGACCATCGGGCTGATACTTAGGACGGTTTGTGGTTTTAATTGGGGTGCGGCTGGGTTCTATTCTCAGAAGCCATCGACGATAAGACGACCCATGCTCACACTGAAAGTTGGTCGTACAAGTTTTACGGCGTTGTTCGGTCTCAGATTCCAAGAAATATGTTAAAAGCGACTTAAATGACTGGCCCGAGCTTCACACAAGTCGAGCCGGATTTTCGCACGATAATTTACGACGGTCGAAACAAAGCTGTCGTGACAAAGCAATCAAACAGGTAAGTCTACCGGACAATCCTCAAGCCGAAGGGTGTGTATGTCTCAGGAAAGTAATCTCTTATTTAGTTTAGGGACTAGAGCCCCCTTCCCCTCCCCAATTTGGGCTTCGTTCCCTCCCCCCTCCCCCCAATATTGAATAAAAGTGGACCAAATCCGGAGCGTAGCCCGTTTGTTGGCATATTTTGGGGTGGGTTGCGTACTTTTATACCACAGCCTTCCCACACACTCCTATAGCGTTACAACGCGCCTGGTGTGTCTGTAAGCATTGCGAATAATGCCTCCCTCAAATCAGCAAAGTGCTGCCGTGGGCTTTGAGCCCATGCAGCGCTGTACAAACTACTGGTGTTTTTAATGCGCATACCTTTAACCCACAAAGAAAATGGGCGTGCGGTACGAAAAAAGCACGCAATGGGATTTGGTGGGACATGTACTGGTGCACAGCACCGCAGTATTCAAACTAACAGGCTACATGTATATTCCAAATGCACGTCAAAACATGCACTGACCCGGGCCACGTGCCCCCAAGATACAACTCGGAACAGTTCACTGCCAAAACGCTGCGCCACAAGGTCAGGCCGGCGCTCGTTCCAGGCAGTGGCCTGACCTGACCTGGTCAGTGCTCACCTCTCGAGCCACTTCCACTGGAGGTATCTATGGAAAAACATGGAGTCGACGAACTCCTGCAGAGGTTGGTTGGCGAGGAAGGCCTTCACCAGCTGCACGCAACCGTCGAACAGCTCTTTGCAGGGCCGTAACAGGCCCTCCTTGCAGGAGGCGGACACGTCCTCGTTCAGCACGTCGATTGAGTCCGGCGACTGCCGGGCACAGGGCAAAGGTCAGAGGTCATAAGTCACCGGCCAGAAGCAAAAGACCTGGTTAGGTGACGGGGCACCGGCGCAGACATAAAACGCTGCGACATATGGCACCCTGACGCGGGCGTGTATTAGCCCTTACGCTGGAGAGGATTCCAAGGAGGAGACAGTACGTGATGTGCACTATTCTGATACGTGGACATCTGTAAAGGGCGCTTCAGCTTGAGCCAAATTTGTTAATGACTTCTAGAACTTAATCAGACATCCCAAAGAATCCCCGATATTCCCCAATAAAAAGCCAACGTTGGATACGCGATTTACCCCGGCGGAGACATGAAGACTCGCAACTGTGCATCTTGATTAAATATTGAAATAAAAAATCTAAAATAAAATGCTTATGTTGATCAACGCTGGGAATCGAGTTCGTCTGGGTGGAAATGAGCTTTGCTTAAAATTCGTCCACATCTAGGGGCCTGTGACGCAAGTGCTCCAGAATCTAAAACAGACTGGTGTCGATTCCCCCCACGTGGCATAAAATGTTGACACAAGGACAGCGAGGCTCAACTACGCACGCGCATAAGTACACACGTACACACGCACGCACGCACGCACACACGCACGCACGCACGCAAGCATGCACGCACGCAAGCACGCACACAGGGACGCACGCACGCACGCACGCACGCATGCACACACGCACGTAAACTGACAAACACTCCGCCGGGGAACACACCGATGGGAAACAGCGAACCACCAGGCCACCAGGGAACTGCGCCCGGGAAGCAGCAGCAGCGGTCATTATGGTGCGAGCCGTCACAAAGCAGCTCGGGGACTTCACCTGCATCGATGGTGAGCGGAGATATGTGCACAGCGACGTGGGAAGCAGGCACAGATCCAATTTCGATATTTCATTCGAACCTTTGAAATGGGTGATTACTGGGGTCAGACCCCACGCTTTCCGTTTGTGGGACTAACTTGGAGGAACCGGGTGTTGACCTCCAGTGCTGTATGTGCGAGCATTCGGACGTTACACTCAGTCTCGACATTGTTCCGATGGTGGTTGTGGTTGTAGTTGGTGGTTGAGGTTGTAGTTGGTGGTTGAGGTTGTAGTTGGTGATTGTGATTGTAGTTGGTGGTTGTGGTTGTGGTTGTAGTTGGTGGTTGTGGTTGCTGATGGTGGCTGTGGTTGTAGTTGGTGGTTGTAGTTGTGTTTGTGGTTGTTGATGGTGGCGGTTGTGGTTGTGGTTGCAAGTACGTGGCTCACAGAGGCCTCGCAGCGACAGTGGGCGCGGCAGCAGCGTTCGGGTGGCCTAACTACAGATCTTAAGTGATACCCCAGTAGCAGACTACACAACAGATAGCTTATCATAGACACAGCTCCAGTGGCTTTTATCGCAGGGAAATCCCGCAAACTAACAAATCAGCGCACATGATCCCAAAAGGCGTCCTGGATCCGGGAGAGGAGGCCTCCGCAAATCGTCATGCGGTGCCCAGTCCAGGAGCATCCAGGATCCCAGCCGCGTGACCGATGACGTCATGAACCGAGTCGTGTTAACTGTTGAATCGTACGAGCACGCCGCCCGCCGACCCCGTCCTGGCATTATAACGGATGCGAAGCAGCTGCCATCCCGCTCGAAACACGTCTTTCGTGACCTTGGACGCCTCCTCGTCCCTCTGACGCCACAGCCCGGCCGATCCGAGCCGCCGCTTACCGTGGAGGCGATATACTTGTAGAAAATGGATTGTGCCGCCTCGGCTCGCCGCTCGTCCGCCTCCAGCTCGTACTGCTCCTGCAAGCAAACCACGGCCAATCAGAGGTCGGCAAACTCTGCCACGCAGCGCCGCGGTCGTCGAGACCGCGCACGAGGTGCGGCTAAGTGACGTTGCGCCGCTGCTCTCATCCAGAAGGCGAGTCTGCATGTCCCGTGACGTGGAAGAGCACGAGGTACCGAGACGGAATAGCGCGGCCACCGATGTGGGCAATCCAGCATGCTTGATGGAAACTGCAACGCAACTGTTCTTTTTTCGAAGTTTAACGAAAGCCGAGGAGCTCCAACAAGGATGCGGTGGACCAAAGTACGTCCCGTGATTTACTCCGACACTGTTGCTGATGAAAATACTCTGCTTCAGCGCAATGTGACAGCAGTTGCCATCAACTATCAACCGAAGCAAGACATTGATCCACTATTTGCGGTTTCGCGGCCGACGTTTTCCGCCTAAGAGTACACTTCAGATCACGTCGGCGTGTCGCGTCACGTTGCCAGTGATCTGATCGCGTCACAGAGCACGCGGACCAGTCACGCCACTCAGGGAGTGCGCTTTAGACCATGTCAGTGTGCTGCGCAGTGCTACGAATGGTCTGCTCGCGCCATCTAACACTCGGATCCGTATCGTTACCCACACACTGGTGAAAGCTATCATTTGTGGCGCTGGCGCCTCGTTCAATCGCCCGTGGCGGGGCCTGGAGCCTTGTGTGAGCCAGGTGATCCCCACTGCCGAACCGAACTATTAAGGCGATCTCGACTGGTATCAAGCCTCTCGAAGTCCCTCTCGTGAGCACACGCTATCTCCCGAAACCCAGCCGCTAATCTCGCATATCGGTCCCCAAATAAAAACGTCTGTACTGTCGGGCCACTCGCCCCTAACCACAGCGCCCCCACAAACACATGATTCATCTCCACACGTCTACAATCCACGTCTGCGCCCGCCGCCAGTTCCACCAGCCGCGTCATCCATCATCGCCACGCCACGGTCGGTTCCGTCCTTCTCGAGCATCAATCGCCGCCGAGCGCGCGCAGCGGCGGGCCCGCGGTCGGCTCGCCCTGCCTAAACGTTTCCGCGTGGGCCGCGCGTCTTCTCCCGAGCAGCGCTGTTGGCGATCCATCGCGTCGGGCCGCCGGCCGGCCTCTCGCGGGAGCGGGGCCGAGCGGGCCGGTCCGGTGGCGCCCCGGCCGGCGGCGGCCGTTTACGGTGGGCGCCGGCGCTCCCACCTCCGTCTGATGTTCGGATCAATATGGTGCTATCAGCCTCGCAACCTAATTATCTCACGTACGGACCTCGCCGTGCCCCCCCCCCCCCTCCCCCTCCCCAGCGATGCGGTCGGCGCAGATCGACAAGCGCCAGCCGACCGCGCCACCACCGGATGCCGCCGCGCGACGCCCGAGCAACGACAATGAACCAGTGCCGGGGCGAGATGAAAGCGGGCTGCGGCGCCGGCAGCGTGGGCGCGAGGAGACGTCAATGGCGGTGATCGGGCTCTTTTTCGGCGTATTACTTTGATCCACTGCGCTCGGCGACAACGAATCCTTGGCGTCCATCGCTACGGCCGGCCAGACGAGACTAAGTGCGTCTGTGCGAGCAGACGTTTGAATATTCAGGTGATCCGAACTGCAGGAAACACTTGGCCTATCACAGGAATATTTCAATGATCAGGACTGCAAGCACAACAGTACGATCAATGGTGCGAGCGTTCGTCCAACCCGTCAGTCGCAAGCTGAGGAAGAGGCGATGATCCGCTCACGGCGACAAATTCTGAGCATACCAAGGCCCAGGTGCCGTGCCACGCCGTCACGCAGCTCCACCGGACCGACTCCCGGGCCCAAATCCCGCACGGCGTCATCACGCGAGTGAGAGCACCCATACATGCGGACCCCGTGGGAGCGCCGTCTCGCACAGTCACCAGCGCCCACCGCGCGGAGAACGGTCGTGAGCAAAGCGGCTTCCGCCTGGGAACAGTGATCGATGGGCTGCCATTCAGTCCAGTCATGTTTTCGCGGAGTCCGAGTCGAAGCTGGCGTCAGCCAGTGTGATGCGCCGGCTCCTGCCACGTGCTGGCATAAAGCCTGCCGTTATTACCTGGCACCCAGGAGAATATCCCACAGGTGCGCCCTCCGAGGCTTTAGAACTTAGTACGGTCTTCTCGCGTACTTTGAGCCCGTACTTAGGGCTTATCCGCATTGAGTCCGTGGCAGGTCCAGCACAAAAGCGAGGCCCCAGGGCCTGTGCTGCAAAGCGTGTTGGCCGGCCGGCGGGCGCGGCGGCCGGGCGCCTTTGACCTCTGCCGGGGCGCGCGCCGCGGGAGACGCGGCGCTCAAATGGCGCGCCGTTGTCGGGGCAACGGGACACCCGAGCGGCGTATGGCCGGGCGACACGGCTGCGAGGCGCCCGTAATGGCGTGCGCTCCGGCGCGGCTCGCGGCAGGTGCGCCGTCGCAGGCGCCAACAGGGGAATGGGGGAGCAGCTGAAATGTCACGAGCGTTGCGCTTCTGGAAAATGTCGCCACTCAGCATGTTCG
>NW_023596545.1:33396504-33399894 GCF_011947565.3 Pollicipes pollicipes | reverse complement strand
AGAGAGACGACAGACAGACAGAGAGGGAGGAAGGGGGAAGAAAGAAAGGGAGGAAGGGAGGAAGGGAGGAAGGGATGGCGGGAGGGAGGGATGGAGGGAGGGAGAGAGGAATATATATATATATATATATATATATATATATATATATACATATATATATATATATATATTATATTCACAAAAGTAAAAGGCATGCGGGATTTAATCCACGCAGCGCGATCGTCATTACAAAGCGTACCCAGTTCGTCCTTGATGCCGATGCACTCGGAGATGTGCGGGAAGGCAAGAATCTTCTTCCATTTCTTACTGCGGCCTTTGTTATTGTCAGCCCCGCCTGCAGCAAGAGAAAGAACAGTTGTAACGTCACAACAGCTAATCGCGGCGCTATACGGGAAGAAACGTCAATGAGATATCGCCTGCTCATTTCGGCGATGCTGTGCACGTGCAGAAGATGTGTTGTGGGCAAGTTTCATTGCACTATATCTGCCGTAATCGTGGTCTGCCGGCTGTTTACATGTGTCCTCACAATCTCTGGCAGTTTACGACCTCCAGCAGCTTTGTGGAGGGCCCATGTACTACAATCTCGCAGCAATTGGTCTTATCTGGTTGGAGAACCGCGATGTTATTCGGGGATTTGCGATTCACCGTCGAGGTTTCTGATAGGCACGTGGCGGGGCCTCCCTGTACAAAAGCGCCAGGATACGGGTGGGAGGCCACCGGTTTACCCCAGAGCACTCTGCCAGCACGTGTCCGCCGGCATCAAGTGTTCACACAATGGCTAGGGTGTCCGACAGAAGTGCAAGCCGCTGACAGCGCTTGGATGACCCACTAACCTGCGATTTCGATAGCGCATTCGGCGCACTCCAATGTAATCACGAGCGCTGTGACTATCGCATGCTACCAAACGTGTAGAAACGCGACAAGGCTCCGACGAGGGCTCGAATTTACAACGTCGAAAGCGGGTGCCATGCGCCGCGGGCGTAGAAGTCCGAGCTAAGCGAATGCTGCGCTTCAAAGACCTGGTGCGCCATAAGGCTTTGGGTTCTCCCACAGGACGGCTTTGCGCCGCGCCGCTCTGCCCGCACGTCGGCGGCAGACGCGGCGCAGGCAGCGGCTGGGACGGCGCGGCGCGCTTAGTGGCGCAACCGGACCGTGAAACGCCGCCGAGCGCCTGCTGACGCTCGCCGCCGGCGCGCGAGCGAGCGCCGCGCGCCCCGCGGCTGCGCACCTGGGGGCCGGGCTCCCACCGGACTGCCGCCGGGCCGCCCAGCGTGGGGCTGCGAGCCGCCGCCGCCGCGAGGCCCGCCCGCCGACAAGCCCGCCGCCCGGCCGGACCGGTTTAGCCCGGACGAATCAATTGTTGGGACGGTTGTGACGGCCAGCCGGCTGTTGACTCGGGCATCCGACCAACCCAGCGGCTTCGCCGGTCACGCGCCGGTATTGAGGCTCGGCGCCTGGCTAAAGGTCAAAGCTGGACTGACGGCCGGTGTGCGGGGCTCGGCCCGCTTGTGTCCTGCCGCCTGGCTTTTTGTGTCATGTCGCTTGGCCCGCTTGTGTCCTGCCGCTTGACCCTCTTACGTCCTGCCGCCTGGCCTTTTGTGTCATGTCGCTTGGACTGCTTGTGTCCTGCCGCTCGGCCCGCTTGTGTCATGTCGCTTGGCCCGCTTGTGTCCTACCGCTTGGTCTTCTTGCGTCCTGCCGCTTGGCCTTTTGTGTCATGTCGCTTGGACTGCTTGTGTCCTGCCGCTCGGCCCGCTTGTGTCATGTCGCTTGGCCCGCTTGTGTCCTGCCGCTTGGTCTTCTTGCGTCCTGCCGCTTGGCCTTTTGTGTCATGTCGCTTGGACTGCCTGTGTCCTGCCGCTTGACCCGCTTGTGTTCCGCCGCTTGGCCCGCCTGCGTCCAGCCGTGCGCACGTAAAGACAGATGCGGCGCATTGTACCAGGCGAACGCATGCGATGTGACAGAGCGCCATATTTGCCCCACGATTGAGGGTTTTTCCTTTCCAGTCGGTAGATTTGCTGGAATAGGCTATACGTGAACAATGCCTGACATAACAAGACAGAAAATGCCCTTGGAGCTGCTACACTAATTTGAATTTCACAAACTGTTACTTTCCCTTGTCGCACCGACGTCGACCGGCATGGGGAACAATATGCTGAGATAGGTATCGCGTCAATTCCCCAACAACTGTTACAGGCACCATGTGGCGCGACATACATGACGATAACCCGTACAGGCACACAACACCCGTAAGTTCTCAAACACTTGACCTCTCCACGGACTTGATAAATCCATGGTCTTGACTGGAGCAGATCGGAGAATTCCCATAACAAATGGGTTGGGATTATATTTAAAAACCGGTTGGCCGCAGGAACTGTCGTCGTTGTCATTGGAGCTTTACGACGCAATAACTTGCTGTGGTTATATGGCGTCGCGTACCTCTCACCCTGTCAGGAGGGGCGGGCACCGCGGCTAATCGAGCCACATGCCTCTGGTTTCCCAGACGCTTAGCTTAACCCTACACTAGCGGCACCCCGTCAAATGGATTGGAAAGGATTGGAAGGCTGAGTGTCAGCATTAAGCACAGGCTGAGCCGATATACGCTACTTAAACTGGGATGCAACGTGGGTTGATATGGATTGTTGTCATTGGAGCTTTACGAAGCACTCAGCAGCTGAGGCTATATGGCGTCGCCTGCCTCTCACCCTGGCAGGAAGGGCAGGCACCGCGGGGAATCGAGCGTCTGGTCTCCCAGATGCCCAGCGAAACCATTGCGACACCGGCGCCCCATTCACATGGATTAATTACAGATATATTTTACTGTGATGGAGTGGACCCGGTCGGATTTGAAAGTCATGCGGGAAGTGGACTCATGGGCCGACTGGAGTCCAGTTCGAGCAACTGAGACTCTCAAAACATGTTTGACCGCGCGCTCTACCCGACACAGCGCACCGGCTGCGGACTTCTCGCGCAACTGGGGGAGGGAATGGGAGCGCATGCGAACAGGCCCGGAGACCGACAGGGGACCCACCTCTTCCCCCTGCCCTGCCCTGCCCTGCCCTGCCCTGCCCCGCCCTGCCCTCTCGCCCCCATACCCCGCCCGCCGGCCTGCAGCGGCGGCGGCCAAGTTCAGAGCGCCTGCTGGGACAGCGACGGAAGCGATAGCAGGCCGCCCTTCCGGCGCCGGTTCGTCTGGCCGGCGGCGGCCGGCGTCTCATGGCGGTACGGGACGGCGCGCTGGTGGCGCGCTCCAGCTGCAGGCGACGCGGCCTGCCGCTGCCTGCCGCTGCGCGCCGAGCTTGGCAGGCTCTCGCGAAAGCGGATTTCGCAGTCGGTTCGCTGTTATGAAGTCGGAATGCGTTCCAGGAGCCATTCGGCGCCGAACTCAGC
>NW_023596545.1:33345583-33395859 GCF_011947565.3 Pollicipes pollicipes | reverse complement strand
AACGACCTCATTGATGGCTCCGTTATGTCTCTGTCAAGCTTTAAAAAGCTAAAGACAAGAGAGAGAGAGAGAGAGAGAGAGGAGAGAGAGAGAGAGGAGCGAGAGAATGAGAGAGAGAGAGGAGAGGAGAGAGAGAGAGAGAGGAGAGAGAGAGAGAGGAGAGAGAGAGAGGAGAGAGAGAGAGAGAGAGAGAGAGAGAGGAGAGAGAGAGAAGAGAGGAGAGGAGGATATATATATATATATATATATATATATATATATATATATATATATATATATATAGTGTGTGTGTGTGGTGCGTGCGTGGCGTGCGTGCGTGCGTGCGTGTGTGTGTGTGTGTGTGTGTGTGTGTGTGTGCGTGGTGTGTGTGTGTGTGTGTGTGTGTGTGTGTGTGTGTGTGTGTGTGTGTGTGTGTGGGTGTGTGTGTGTGTGTGTGTGTGTGTGGTGTGTGTGTGTGTGTGTGTGTGTGTGTGTGTGTGTGTGTGTGTGTGTGTGTGTGCGTGCGTGCATGCATATATAATGACACCACACCTTCATATTTAGCACATAAAAAGCTGATTTAAAAAAAATGGCGTCTAGTCATAATCCTAAGCCATGTTGCACACATGAAGGTATCTGGATCATAAAGTATCTGGATTATAAAGTATCTGGATCATAAAGTATCTGGATCATAAAGTATTGGTCATAAAGTATCTGGATCATAAAGCGTTAAGCGCCGGAACCTCACTTCACGCAGCATTGTCGTCATTCAGTGGCGCTTACGCATCCACTGGCGTAGACCCCCAACGAGAGCCGAGAAATGGCACGGTTCGTGGTCTTCATGCCCCTCGTTCCGTCGTCTCCAGGATGTTCGATGTCGGCGGCCAGCGGTCGGAGCGGAAAAAGTGGATTCACTGCTTCGAGGGCGTCACGGCTGTCATATACGTGGTGGCGCTGTCGGGTACGAACGAACCCCGAACGCGGGCTGATCGCGGAACGGCAACACCAGCGGCCCCAGGCTGCAGGCGCGGGTCAGAGATGGATAAGTCGTCCTGAGTCTGAGTCCGAGCCCTGGAGTACTAAGTGTGTGTCCTGAGTCCGTCATTGCCACATTAGAGAGTGCATGCCTGAGTCATGTTGTGAATGCGACTTGGGGTTCAGAGTCTGACTCCGATTCCTTCGAGACTGTCTCCGAGTCCCTTGGCTGGGTCAGGGGGGGGGGGGGGTCGAGTCCGAATGCATCAGTCTCGGGTTGGAATTTCATAGACAATTAGAACTTAATATCGTATTGTTAGGGATAGAGATCGTCGTATAACTGCCATACGAGAAACCGCAAATATTGTGACGGGATAGACTTCCGCCCCACCTAATCTGGCCGAAATGAGACTTAGGCACAGCCGAACTTGACGCCTTGAATAGTCAACACTGGAACTGTTTCTGAGTTGAAGGCAAGCGCTGATAGCCTTTTCGAAACTGAAGTGGGCGATGCTAAATATCCAACCCAAATCAAAATTCAAATCCAAATGCAAGTCCGAGTCCGAGTCCGAGTCCCGAGCCCGAGTCCGAGTCCGAGTCCGAGTCTTAGTCATAGTCCGGTTGGACCCAGATCCCCGTCTGCCGCGCTGGTAACTACCGGGACAGGGGGCTTGATTTGGTATGCAAAACGCCGTTATCCAAAGCTCATTCATGGAGCCGGGCTTTGAAAGGCGCTGTGGCAAAGCTTTAGCGGCTGGGCCGAATAGTTCCGCGTCCGGGCAGTCGTGTTGCCATGCGCCGCCCACTGGGCTGATGCGACTGGTGCCGCACGTGCCCACATCAGCCGCCTGATGCGGTCAATATCCGCGCCAACCCTCCGGAAATGTTCTAAAGCTCCACTTGAGAAGGACGCTCCCAAATCCTGGTCTACTGATATGAATGCATGGATCTCAGATGTATCCATCAACCAGGAATGATTGAGGGAAAGGGCTCCGGCTTCGAGGTGATTTTCATACCGGTAAGGTCAAGTGTCTGCTACGTACTCCCTGAAGGTGCAATCATGAACCACATACCACTCTGTCATAGGTGCCTTCTCATTGCCTTCTCTCATTTCCACGCCATCAAATAATCAAATTACTAGCTCGCGTCAATAACTCATCGTGTCAAGATTGTGCCATGCGTTGCCATGGTTGCCCTGTTGCTAGGATACGACCTGCTGTTGATCGAGGACGACACCACGAACCGCATGGTGGAGTGCATGAAGTTGTTCGACTCGGTCTGCAACAACACCTGGTTCAGGAACACGCACATGATCGTGTTCTTCAACAAGCGCGACCTGTTCGAGGAGAAGCTGCCCCGCTCACCGCTCAACGTCTGCTTTCCCGAGTACCGGGGGTAACGGAGCGCCCGTCGGATAGTCCATGAGATGTTCTTTGGAAGCTTTCGTGCTTTGGAGGCTGAGAGCTACTTTGATATCTAGTCGTCGTCAAGCAGCCGTGTATTGTTCTGTGTGAGAAGATCGAGTCCGAGGTGGTGCATTTTATTGATGTTAGTAGTTCAGACGTCTAGCCAAAACGGGCGCGGGTGATGAGAATCTTTGCGGAAGCTCTTCAAGATCCCTTGGGATACTTTCGTCACTGTGCAGTCCGTGTAGCCGTTCTCACATACTGATGAATCTATGATGATGTCTATGATAATCTATGAATCTATGATGAATCTAATCGCGCTCTGTGACGGTTCTTCAGAAGCGTTCATGTTTATGGCAAATGGACAGGATACATTTATCTAAGGTGGATTACATGTGACGTGAGTTTTTTAGGAATATGGGTCTGGCGGATTGCAGGCAAGTGCCTAATTGGTCATCTTTGCCATGTTGCGCATTGCGCTCCTAACAAACCAACCTACATCACCGCATCTGCCTTTGTGCAATACTATTTTCCGTGTGCGCATCGTCTTATGTACAGTGATGCAGTACTCGGCACCCATGTGCGTGTTGCTGGCATGCTCTGCCAGCTCTGTCTGTTTGCCAGGCCAGAATGACTACGAGAGCTGCGCCGACTTCATTCTCCAGAAGTTCATGGCACTGAACCGACAGGACAAGAACGTGTACCCGTTCTTCACTTGCGCAACAGATACGGAAAACATCAAGGTTTGTCGAGCCAAGCGAGGAAGACCTGATACCACTACCGGTGACGTGTTTGCAGCCATTATTCACAAACAAACTAGCGACTCGAGATACATACACACATACACACGCACGCATATATATATATATATATATATATATATATATATATATATATATATATATATGGTGATACCAGGTATCTATGGTTATTTGATATGACCGGCGATGGTTGCGGGGTCGACTTGAACTTTTCTAGGAAATGTTGCGGAGTCATTTGCACAAGTGGTCTTACCCTCAGCTAAGGTGCCAACCGAAGGTTGTGTATGCCTTGAACGTGACATTTAGGCACACGGTTCCATTTCACCGGAAATCTTTGTTGGACATATTTGGTTGAGCAAGACTTAGGTCGGACAGGACTACAGATTTGCAATGGTATCTTCCACGCATGCACAGTGCTATCCCACGGCCGCGCCGTGCCAGACCGACCATCTTTGGCCAGTTGTCCCTCCTTTGGCCCCTCTATTGCAATCGCTCAGTCGCGACAGGTCGCCAAATCGCTTTGTTGGTGACGGCACAATCTCCATTCCAGTCTTCACTAAACTAACAGATGAATGCGTTCTAGACATCTCCAACTAACATCTCCGGTTTAGACTTAGTTCGATGCGTTTGCCACCACCTCACTGTAGTGCTCGCGAGATGGCGCACCCGCCGCCATTTTGTTTGATCTTCTGCTTGATGTTTCATTTTCCGCCGTCTTCTGCTTCAGTACGTGTTCGCAGCCGCGAGCGATATCGTCATCTGCAAGCACCTGGCGGACTGCGGGCTCTGCTGAGAGCAACAGAGGCTCCGGTGATTGTTTCTGCGCGAACGCCCGTACCGACGGCTCGACGTGTCGTGTTTGGAGGCGGACAGACATGTGCTGAGCAAGGAGGGGCCAAGAACGAGTGCGGTTCAGGTAGTGGTGTGCTGTAGTCAGCAGTGGTGCCAAGCGCAGGCTGCAAACAAGCGAAGCGCTCTCGAAGATGCTGAGTTTTTTGTTTTTAAATACGTGATCTCTGGGTTCATCATACATTACACGAAATGAAATGCGGAATGCTTTATCAAATCAAAGCCAAAGCCGCCTCAGAAAACGAACAGTGGAACGGGCGCCCATTCCCCAATTTCGCTAAATCAGTGAATGCCGCTCGTGTTGGGCCCGCCTCAAAACGGATGCCTGGGCAACGAATGTGATGCTGCCATATTGTCCTAATGAACTGGTTGGATGTCGGATGTTTGTGTTTCCAAGGTACACATTGGATGCGCGGGGCTTGAATATGCCATACTATGCAGAGGCTGCGCAAGATGTTTATCAAATATGACGCCCGTTCGTAAAGATCTCATGTTGCGTTTTTGCGCAAAGGGAACGCTACGCACGTCATCACGGCTCTTAAATCAGGGAACGCCTGCGGTTGCATCGGCGATATGAGCACCCAGGGGTCGTGGCGCAACCGGGACCCGCACCCGGGCTGCCCACGTGGTAGACCGATGCACTAACTACTAGGCCATTACGTCCCCTCATGTTGCACCCTGTCTTGGCGATTATAAATATAGTAGAGATTGGTATGTTGTGCCTGTGTGGGTAGATGATTATAACCGGAGCATGAAAATGTGCCAACTAGCTTCAGAAACGCATGTCGTTCGTTCACATACTCACGAAGGTGGATAGTTACCGGCGGGTGTACTCATTCGTCGGGTTTCTGCAAATCATGTTTGTATTGACCTTAACTGGCTGCTCTATAGATTACCTAACTGTATGTGTTTGGTGTGCAGATCGTTCAAAGCGGGCCACTGAGGCCCCAAACCTTTTTTCGCCGCCGTGCGGCACTATAAACGCTGCTATCTATAAGGCCGGGGCTCAGGAGGATATTATTCGTAACAGAATGCACATTGAAATGAGAGAGAGCGGGGGCGTTGCGACTTGAGGTCCCCTGATCCCGTTTTGCCCATCGGTAACCGATAACTGCATTTAGACGTGCTGCTGTATGATTTTATTGGCATATGAACAGGCCTCAGTCGTTCCCTGCACTACAGTTTTAAGGAAATTGCAAAGGTCAGCGCTTGGAAGTGACTTTGATCGGTTGATATGAAAAGTCATCGACATTTTTTCATCACGCCTTAATTCTGCCAATAAGATGCTTATCAGGGTATTGTGATTTGGAACGAACCATTTTCAAGGAGACGTAACTGGTGCATATCTCCCTACGACACAAATGTTTGGTATCCGATAACTAACCAAGCATTAGATGCGCAGTTGTACGACGACCAGCGAGTGACCATGTCCCATTTGCCCATCACACGCAAGGTTCAGCGATATGGACATAGTCGGGAGTTTGTCGATTGTTTGAAACATGCGAATATCTGAATATCACGCCAAATTCTCTGACGTCCCTCGTATCGCCCATGGTTGTAAGGAGCTGCGGGAGTGTAAGTTTTCCAGATGACAGTGATTTGGGTTTCATCCTCATATTAGACTAAACCACATCGCCTGTGCATATTGCTAGACCGCTCAAACATGGGAGAAGAAGCAGACTCAGCGATAACCTCCGTGCCCTGAAACCTCTAACTTCGTCAGTCAGACTGTATGGGACGGGAGAGCATGCCCGGACTAAGTCAGACTTGAACTTCCTGCATGCGCGTCCATAAATAGCTCCCGAGCTATGCTGTATACATGGGAGCAACGTGCAGTTGCGGATCGTTGTGGGGTCCAGACCTCATGAACTTTTAAACACATCGGCTCGTTTTGTTTTCGCCGCATAAAAGGACATGGAATCATGTCGGACTTGAATAGTATTGCGTGTGTGGTTCTGCTCCTGACTGGTCAGTGTCGTAAAGGAGTCAGGAGTTCGTGATGTTTCGGGGTGAGGAGTCGTGATGTTTCGGGGGAGGAGTTCGTGATGTTTCGGGGTGAGGAGTTCGTGATGTTTCGGAATGAGGAGTTCGTGATGAACAAAATGAAAACGCTTTGGCAAAGCCATGAGCAGCAGCAAGGCTACTTCTTGTCCTTCGCGACAAGTGCCCGACAACGGCTGTTATAATGATAGTAGTCAGGCGGATTATTCCGATGCCTTTTTGGGCGCGAAGATAAGGGTGGGCGTTGATGTACGAATTGGGCCCTTGGTGAAGGTGTTAGATGACTTTAGCAATAGTTGGAACAGCCGAAGTCAGTCTGGATGAGGTCAGGTGATTCCGCTCACTGGTTTTTGGTCACTGATATTGCAGTCATACGGACGTGGGACCGACAACTCGGAACAGCCCCACTTTCATGTTTTTAAATGCCGCAAATACACTTTTCTGGAAGCATGTTTACAAACAATTGTGCACACTGATGGCCCAAAGCTACAATCTGGCAAATCGAAGGGCTTTGATTTCCCCCTTTAACTGATATACAAATAAAAACGCAGTTTAACAAAGCCCAGTCTCTACCGTTCAAGGGTCATAGACGAAGCAGGTGACCTCATCGACCATGCGGCGAGCGTCGGTCACCGTGTGATCCATCAGCCCCGGCACTCCTCCGGGAGAACTTCCCGCAACTTCTTGGTGATTACTGCCCAAAGTTGGCGTCCATGCTGAGCTTCACAGCTTTCCTCATACAATGGCCTTCAGGCGCTGCCAGCAGGGCTCATTGCGAGGGAAATGTGGGATTGCACAGGTGGGTTATCCCCAAGTGTGATTACCTGTATGTCGAGCATCCACGGCTCCACCAGGACGGGGTTCTCGTAATGTGTAATTGTCAGGCCTAGCCAGCATAACAAAGTCTTCTTGGTGTGACGGCTCGACTTTACACATCTGGATGCAGGAGGCGTTCTTTCTCGTAGGTTTCATTATGCACAGCGCTCCTTTAGGCCACGAAGTTTTTATTTACTCTCGACCGCGACATGGCCACCAGGCGATGACCTTAAAGGGATTGCTCCACATTTGTATGAATTTTTGAACTAAGATCATCATTTCGAAGATTATTCAGTGCAGATCAAAGTCATGCACTTTTTAAGGCACAACCCCCCCCCCCCCCCTTGTTTCCGAGCTTGACGCCTGCGAACTTGTGCAGATTTTTTCGTGCAAGCTATTTTAGGGTCACGAGACATTTATGACGCCATACACACGTCACACAAATACCGCCACTGTATGGATGATTTAGTGCTCAAGGCCAAGATCAAATATAATTATCGAATTGTTCGGGTCTGGCGTACGTGAGCACGATTCGTGGTATCAGCGGTCATCAGTTGGCCTCCGACGATTTTGATGTGTTCAGTGTAAGTTGCGAGCACAAATTATGTCTTGTGCTGTATAATACAGGACTGGGAATTTGTTGAGAATTTGCTACGCGCCATAACCGAGTATGTGACTGCAAGTTAATAATACAGAATCAGGGACAAATACACAAAAACATCACGACAAAGGGGTCAAAACAGGCGCATATAGCGATATTAGGGTTTCTCAAACACACGAGTCCCCTCTTGGCAGTTTAAAGTACTATAAATGAGTCACCCGTCCGCTACAGTGATAATTCTAAAATGACTATTTGGCAGCGACCCCATTATCTTACAAACGCTCCATGACGCAATCAAGCCATGACTTACTGAGAAGCTGATCTACTAAAACGTGGACTTGTACTGTTTAGAACAGGTGGTTGCACTCCAAAGCATACCAATAGTTACAAAAGAGTTGATTTCATCATATCTGAGATTTGACTCAATATATTCAAATGTTGAACATCCCCTTTAGGAAACGTCCTCCGCTGGTAACATACTTCCAGATTAGCTCTTTTGTGTCTGGTGTAGTGAGCCTTTTTGGTGTTTGTTTCTCGACAATCAAAGGAAAGTATCTCTCAACGTGCATCGCGATGTTCTTTTTCTCTTTACACTCCAGAAAACTAATCCTTAATTTCCAGCTTCTAGCCGTTTTCAGCCTTGGTCCTGAGCTCCGATGGCACCAGATTCGCCATGGCAGGCAGACTCACGACTTCGATACCCGAGTGGGGCCTTGACTTGAGCACCCTGGAGATGTGCTGCTGGACCATTGGAAACTTGGCATCCTCAGGAGCCCATGAGTGACAGATCTTCTTTGCCATAACATTTTGAAGGCATTTACACCTGTTAAAGCAGTTGGTACTTTTGGGCCAGGTCGACGTTCCCAATTCGTTTTTGTCATTGGAACACATCATCTTGTTATTATGCTATGAACTGACTTACGAAGTGCATACATTGCGGCAAGTTAGGTTATCTTAAAAGGTTTGTCTTTGGCCCAGTGCTTCTGATGCAATTGACCAATAACCCTGTTTAGTCTTTATCGGATAGTTATTCCTCCCAACTCCGACACCGTGATATCATTGTATAAAAATCATGCCATGGCTGCGTCCGAATGATCACTTTTCTTCGTTTCCAGTGGCTAGCAGCGATCTAGAACAGCCATGAATATCGATTTGGGGAGCAGTTTTTGGAGGGTTGGTGACAGACATCAGACATGTTTTGACAGACAAAACATCCGCCTTGGGGATTGCAGAAGTAAGAAAGACCGCATGGTTGTTTATCGCAACGTATCGAAACTCAACGTGCCGCGTGACAAAACGCAGTTTGCCATACTGCAAAAGCACCATATAAACCTTAGGGGAGTGGCTTAACTCACCTGTGTAGCCGTCATTAGTCTACCCTCAAACTATGGACTCTGAATGTTCATCCATCGTCATACCCTGGACCTGCGTTCAAAGACGATTTGTGTCCGACTGCACAAGTCGCTCCAGATAGCATCTTGACGCGCGCCCCGTGAGCTACGTCACGCCCTGCTGTTGGTGCAGTAAATAAGAGCCGAGTGCCAAAACGAGACCCACATGAGTCCACCACGCGTCAAAAAATTAGTTATTTAGGGGTCGCAGGCCAAGTGATGAAATAAAAAGTTGAAGCTAATTTTCATACGTGGGGCCTTGTCTAAAAGATGTCTTCCACGAGCACCCTGTTTTCCAATCGCAGTGATATGTGATGGCTTCCAAAATGCGGACAACTGCGAAAAAATGCCACCTTGCAAAATGCAAAGAATGGTTGAATATGCGTAAGCTGCTGATGTCAGAAATGGAGAAAAACCATAATTTCATAAGACTCAAATGCAAACGTTTGACAGACATGTTTCAGGACTATTGTTTCCCCCACAGTCCTTTCATTAAACTGCAACTGAGTGGTGATATGCCCGCTGGCGACAGCCAGCTACGTCGCTTCACTGATTACATATGACAGCAGCAGATTCCCCTATGACGCGCTATAGTGGCGCAACGTCGCTGCATTGCCATCTGATGACTTTCTAGCGTCGGACAGGTCCATAGAATGGTAGGGCTTGCAGAAAAGGGTCGGAAGTCATTACAGTGTCTCTCTGGATCGTACTGCTACCCAGGAGCCGGCGTCTGCAAACCAGCCGGTGGAAGAAGACGATTTGTTATCTACACACTAGCCTCATACGCTGTCTGTGCTGAGAATGTATTGTGCCAATAGTTTGTACCGGTATCAGACAATAATCCAGGCTTGTGCTTGATTTCTCTGCAGCGGAATCGAGTCTGACTCCGACTCCATGCATGCGGCTGATTTTGACTCCTCCTCCGAGCAGAACGATGAACTGTTGAGCTGGCTCCGGTTTTGGTGACCGCGAGCGAAGGCAAGGCGTTTCATGAACGTCGTAGAAGCATGCATAAAACACATATTTGCATGATAAGGGAGCGATTGCGCAGCGAAGGCGACGTAGCGCTTCATTTGTTGCAAATAAAAGCATGTCAAACTACGAATATTCGTTGCCATTTATGTTTATACTTGAATGGATTCGCCATCCATTCCAGCCAACGCCGATGACTCAACTACAGCTGACATTTTTGAAGGAGCGGAATCAGCTGCGGCTCAAAGTAATTTGCTCAATCCCCGGGGAAGAGACACTCAGCCGGAGGCCAACACAAGCCTGGATGACTCACGTGAGAACATCGGTCTTGCGCCGACAGTGTGGCGGCGGCTTTGAAGGCAGATCGTCGGAACGTGCAGGCACTTTCATGTTTGAACATATAAATAATATCACATAGAGGTAGAGTTAACGAATGAGGTAACGGTGCAGATGCAAGAACCGACGCCGAATAAAGCTCTGCTGAGTTGGATAAACGGTGGGAAACGGCTCAGTGATGGAGGGAAAGTTAGCGCACAAACACCGACGAATGCTAAGCGGTGCAGGTAGATATTACTTCGGGACAGATGTCTAAGAAGTCCTGTAAGTAGCTGTAACAACTGAATTCGCTCATAGTGCCGATATGCTAAATGAGTGCGATGCCGAGCTAAAGCGAACTTGCATCGTGACGGATATCATAACGTAACAAGAAGCTTTTGTCTGACGGTAGTGGTGAGAAAGACAGACACAACAGTACATTTGACAAGAGGTATGAAATGCTCGGTGCGTTGTGCCTATTGAGCCCCTTCACAAATACGCCAGGTCACAAGCTGACTCAACAAGGGTATGAACAGACACAGATCAAAGTGGATGGATAAGCACAAACTAGGTATGAATGAAGTAATTATCCAGAAAACGCCATCAATGAGCGTTTCCCACGCTGAGATTGTCTTTACCTAGACGCAAAGGTGACGCAGAGTGCAAAAAGTTACCGCACCCGAATAATACTGTTTAGTACGACAAACTAGGCTCACCAAGCATGGACAGTCGACACTGAAAGGCAGCAGTAAAGGCCCCTCGCCTCGACAACACAAGCGTCAGTGCGAGATGAATGCACACCGACCCAGGATCAAGCACCACATGACACGTTCAAATGTTCTTCTGGGAGACGTCTGCTCCGCAGCTACTGTGATGACGTCACAGGGGCTATCGTCGAATAGTGCCGGTAAGCTGTGGGTTCTTCGGCAGGGTCTTGCCGGACCCTAGCCGGTGCAGCGGCTAACACAAGGTGTTCACGCCAGCGCACCGCGCCCAGCTCCAGTCCCAGTCAATGAGCGACCTCCGGGTCGCGGAATAGTGCCGGTGACGTCACGGGGTCGATGGGGCTCGCGTGACGTCACAGGATGGAGCAGCAGCCCCAGCAGTACTTGTCGGGGTAGTCGGGCGCGTACACGCGGTTCTCGTAGCCGTAGACCCAGAAGCGGCCTGAGCGGGACTTGTGCGAGTAGCATACCTCGGCCACCGGCACCACGCGCACCTGGTGACGCTGCAGCCAGCAAGATGAGTCAGAGGCACACCGGCTGGTGTCGGGGCTATTTCAAATCGGAAGCTAAGTGTTTTCCATCCCGCTGTTGGAGGGAAGGAAGCAAAGTAAAAGCCGCACATAACACGCTACTATTTGAGGAGCGCTTCATCTATGCGTGCGCGTGCTTGGGTCGCAAATCCTCGCCTATGCACACTCACGCACGCAAGCACACACACAGACACATTTCAGAGGTGTCATAATTCGCTTCTACTGACCGGTGAGATATTCCCCCTTAGTTTTGGAAATCCTACAACAATTGCAGCAGACTGAACTGAAATGCTTGATGTTGCTTACAGCCTTCTTACACAAAGCACTCATCAACCTTCTTCACGCGCCCAGCATCATCAAGCGTATCCACTCTTATACCAGACACAGTGCACGTCCCACTAACCTGCACCAGCACCCACTGGTCGCTGAACTGACATGCGCCAGCACCCGCTGGTTGCTGAACTAACCTGCACCAGCGCCCGCTGGTCGCTGCACTAACCTGCGCCAGCACCCGCTGGTCGCTGAACTGACCTGCGCCAGCACCCGCTGGTCGCTGAGCTGACCTGCGCCAGCACCCGCTGGTCGCTGCACTTACCTGCGCCAGCACCCGCTGGTCGCTGAACTAACTTGCGCCAGCGCCCGCTCGCCGCCCGCTGATCGCTGAACTAATCTGCGCCAGCGCCCGCTGGTCGCTGAACTAACCTGCGCCAGCACCCGCTGTTCGCTGAACTTGTCGGCATGCTCCAGCATCAGCTGGGCGGAGGCCATGTTGATGGCGGCGTCCGGGTAGTGCGACAGTGGCGCCACCGCCGGCGCCTCCTCCTCTACGGCCACCTGGCCGCTGACCTCGCGTATCAGCTCCTCCGGCAGTGAGCTGCGCTGCACGATGTGCTCTGATGTGTTCACCTTCCTGGAGGGCGGCGGCAGAGCAGCGGGTTGATGGCGCCGTGCGGCCGTGGAGGGCTGTTGCGAGGTGGGGTGCAGAGGTTGATGGGTGTACTACTCGTGTGAGGGCGCAACGGCAGCGCGACAGCGTTAAAGTGATAGGTGTGTGCAGTTAAGTAGGAAGGATTTAGTTGGATTACAGTAGTAGTGTTAATGGCGGTGTCGGGGAGCGACGCAACGGGTCAAAACCTGGGTGGCTCGGTGCTCGCGGAGGTTTCCGGTTGGCGTGTGGCCGATGTGAGAGGGTGGTTCGGTCCATCTGTTACGGAAAGGTGCATCGATGTTCGCAATGGGGCATGTAGCTGCGTGAGGAGTTTGCCAGCCAAGCCCCAGAACAAAGGCAGCAGGTGATCTAAACAGGCAATTAATATATCCCATTTGTCATGCCTGAAGACGGGCAATGAATTACCGTACCTAGCCAAATGAATGCTTACTTCAAACAGATGGATGAACCTCCAAACCACAGAATGAACGGCAAGATGTCATACGACATGCAAACATCTCACAAGGATGCACACAGCAGGAAGCAGCATCATCGTTCACCTGCCACATCCGTCACTAAACTCACGATGCAGATCAAGAAGTGGCAAATTCCGTGCGACGAATGATCTGGCCAATGCCCTTCAACAGTGCATTGACAACGTTACCAGGTTCGAATGCAACGACGATCTCGCCGCAGCACCCGCTGCTCCGAGTCAGCCGGGCCGGCCAGCATTGACCAAAGATGGTGAGCACCGACCAAGAGATGGTGAGCACTGACCAAGAGATGGTGAGCACTGACGAAGATATGGTGAGTACTGACCAGAAGATGGTGAGCACTGACCAGGAGACGCTGAGCACTGACTAAGAGATGGTGAGCACTGACCAGGAGATGGTGAGCCGGATGTAGCACCGCACTTGGCCGTAGCTGTCACAGGGCGGACACGCCACCCGACCCTTGGCGTTACACTTGAGGCAGTCCTGTTTTCCGTCCCCGTAGGCCGAGGCCTGGCAGTAGTAGCACCGCTCCCGGTACCCAGAGCTGTCTGCGCTCCAGCCGTTGCCATGGCAACTGAGGCATCGCGTCTGAAAGGGAGGTGGAAGTGAACCGTAGTCGAGGCCAGCGTTGTCTATCAGTGAGCGGGGGCGAAGAGCGGAGAGGGGGTCGACGATTTAGAACGGGAGGCAAATATGAAGCAAGTTGGAGGATTAAACAGCCTGGGTGAAGATAAAAGAGCACAAGGCATGTCAATGATAGAAATCAACCGGGTTTATGGTGGAACAGCCAGGAAAACGCGCTAGTTTCCGTCGCGAAAGAAGCCCCATCACCACCATAATCTTGTTTCGGGGGATTTTGCAGGCAGACCGAGATCGTGGACATGCTCAATCTGCTGACGGTGACAGAATCGACGACCAAGTAGGTCGTCGATTGACCGTTGACCCTGTTCGACCACCCGGCACGCGCCATCATCGGTGCCGACGTCGGCAGGCGGTCGTGCTGTCTCGTACCCATCCTTTGCCGTGGCACTCGGCGCAGCTCAGACTGCCCTGGCCCTTGCAGCGGTGACAGTCCTTGGCCGAGGCCGTGTGCGGAACCTCCACCACCTTCACCTCGTCATGGAACAACTGGCCTGAAACGTCAGAAGTGTCGGCTCACCGGACATCGCGTGGTGCGTTGTCGGGACGTGCAGTCGCCAGTGTTCTGGATTGCCAACGGACGGTATTGCTAAAGGCATTGCTACCTTGGGGAGTTGTAAGGAAATGGTCTCAAAAAGTAAGAGTCAGCAGAAATGACGGCCTCGTGGCGGACATCGGTCATTCTAACACGTAACGGGCATGGACCCCAGGGCAGTTGCAGTAACGGGGCACACACTGCGGGAGCGGAGTGGAGCCTGAAACAGTCACACTGTCAGCAACAAAGTGAGCTAGGACCCAGCAGTAAACATAACCTTATAAAAGGAGAGGCCGCGAATGTCCCACCCGGTTAGCTTTGGAACCAGGTTTCACCTTCCAAACTGGAAACATTTATATTCAAACGCACGCCATTTCATCAAAGTCCTCCTTTCAGGTTCCGACCTGCCTTGATTTAGCTTCACGCTGTTCTGACCTCGTCTGACCTGGCTTCCCATGCGCCTTAACCTGCCCTGACCTGGCTCCTGAGGGCGCGCTCTGACCTGGCTCGGCGGGCACGCTCCACGGCTCGGGCGCCACTCCGCTGCCCGGGCCGTCCACCTCCCCGCCAGAGTAAGGCACGAACGTCCACGACGTCTCCCGCTTCTCCGTGAACGTCTGCAGCTCGTACTGAAAGGCGCCACGCTCGGGTGACCGGCGCGGCCGGCTACGTGGGGCACTTCAGAGCGGACCAGCCGGACTCGTGTCCTGCTCATGATTACCACTGGCCTCGTTACGACGGCAGAAAAGCCACAGAAGAAACGCTTATGGCGTACGCACGTCGTAATAAACATATGATAGGACAAATATGAAAAAGGCGGAACGCCAGCGCGCTAGCACACCTTTGTGCATGGCTTATAAACTTAATGGCGCAGAGTGGCAAGACAACAGGATTTAAACCGTACTGACGGCGTGGTGGTGTGTTGAATATAACATTACTTGTGAGCACATTCCAGGAAACTGTAGAGACGTGGGCAAGGCAGTTCGATGGATTATAATTTCTATTAAGTGATAAAACCAAAGTGAGCTCGGACATATGCGTAATTTAAAGATGCCAGATTAGTCACCACAGGTGCATCAACAACATGAGAGAAATGCAATCTGTTTCAGACGTACACAGCTAAGTTACAAACTGGGTAAACCGAGAAAACACCAGGCGAGACATTCTTCTCGTACCAGAGAAAGAACGCGACTACACGTGAACAGTCGATGTAAAATCCAAGGACATGCGCATTTTCTCTACGCTAATATTCAAACTCGTAGATCCCCAGCACCTTCACAAATCGGAGGTCACGTAACCGTGGGACGTACGTAGGTTTTCGCGAGAAACGATAAAAACTAAGACGCATTTACCAAAAACACTTCAGCGCACCACAAGCACGCTAAATTTGTGGCAGGGCGTAAACAAACATGACATATGCGCCAATCACACATGGCATGTCAGTATTTTTATTTGTATGGATCTAGCTCCATCTAATTGTCTGTGTCTGTAAGAGTGCATAATAATGAATGCATGTAAAAATTTGATAGCGGGGCATGTGCATTCTATGAACCCCTTGAATACCACCCTGAGAATGATCACATTTAGGGGTATCTAGGTGATCCGACATGATAAAGGCAGTCGGTGTTTAGTTTGCTAGATAAGCTGCGAATGTGTGGGCTGGACAGGGAAAATTATGTAAGTTGTTAGATGCGTTTGAGAGGTACACCATTCACAGAGATAAGACAGTAGTAATAGGCTTATTCCTCGGCGAAAGCCAGGAATTGGCTCCATTTCATTTATATATTCTCCTGGTCTTTATCCGAGGAATAAGGCTATTGTTACTGTCTTATCTAAATGGGGAAAATGGTTAAACGTCCCTCCAAATTGTTCGAAAAAAGGTCTTCCTCTACTCAGCGTCATGCCAAGCGCCAGAGCTGCACCAATTAATCGCTGCCTTCCCGTTTGCTGTACCGCTGTAGACCACAACGCTCACCAGCGCTCTGCGCTTATAAATTAATGAGGCAGACCGGAACCCATCAGTACGCTTAGAAGGTTCATCACTGATGCATTTATCGTTTCCAAACATCGACCGCCCGGTTTCATGCACGCGCCACGGAGCACACTTATCCACGTCCGAGTCTGCATGCGGCGGTTTTCCAACGGCTGGTGATAAGGAGGCCATGTCTCACGTGGTGGGCGGAGGTGTAGTTGATTTTGGTCATGCTCATGTGGCGGGCGGCCGCCCGGCCGTAGCAGCAGTGGTCGGTCACGTGACAGAGGAGGGCGGCGCGCGCCTGCTGCTCGCTGATCTCGGCGCCCACGTGCACGGGGTCGCGTGGCGGCGCGGTGCTCGGCTCAGCCCATGTCGCCTCCGGCGGCGGCGGCGGCACGCACACTGCGCGCCGAGTCAAAGGTCAGAGCCGGGGTCGGGGGTCGGGCGCGGGGGCAGCCGCCAGCCTAGGTCAGTGCCGGTCAGAGGCGTCTAATTGGGGGGGGGGATGAAGTCTCGCAGAAATGGTGATCTTGAACAAAACAGTCGCAGACATATCGATATGACCTTGCGTGGACGCACCAGGGAAACGATGAACGCAACATTTTCTACGCAAAATTCGAAAACGCAGATGTGCGTTGAGATGCAAGTTGTGCGAGCAGTTTACTGCCGGAGCACCGCCGAGAGACCAAGGATTGTGTAGTGTGGGTGTGGTAACGAGAGTGTCATGAGACAACGTGGATACGAGAACAAAATCACCTGCTGGGCTCAGAGTCATGCGGACGGGTGAAACATGATACGAATAAACTAGTGGGAGTGTTAATACATATAATCAATACCTCGTATATTCCATGTGATACCTGGAAAACAGCGTTCGTAAAACATTGCGAAGCAGCGACTGCCCGAGAAGAGATGAGCGCACATCAGTAGGTATTATGCTGTCAGGTACATCGAAGAACCGCACAAAGCACATCAATAATCGGTGCGTAAATGTTTAGTGAAGCAGAAATCTTAGCGGATATACCTCCAATAAAAAACGTATTTTCACGGTTCGGAAAAATGTGGCATGCACCAATGCATTTAAAGAGTATCCAAAAGTTGACATCGTCACCAAATATTGCAATAGCGTGAGACGCTTTTTTTAAAATTTATTTGGAGGTCTGACCAAAGCGACTGTAAATGTAACGGTGGTCGCTGTCAGAGGCATGTAACAAAACATTGCACGGACTGTACGACGCTTCCGTATACCTGGTCCGTCGTTGGTTGAACAGGTTGGTGTGGAAAGACGGTGGACCGCCTGATGTCATCAAGTGGCATGCCGAGCTATGCATCTTTGCGTCTTTAAGCCCACCGCATCAACCGGCAGCCAAAGGCAACCATACGTCTGGAGCTCCATCGAGGAGCGAGGTTAGTCCAAGCGACTTGCAGTACACAAATGTCTTGGGCGACTGGCGCAAGTGTGGCTGATGTCTACTCGGGTGAGGAAGTGCCCGCTGATGCCCGCGGCCAACAGGAGCGGCTTACCGGCATCGAACCCGAGCGCCTCGTAGCCGGGCACCGAGTCCAGCACGTCCAGGGGTGGCGCCGTCGGCACAGCCTCATCCTCGCCGTCAAAGTTGGTGTGCGCTGAAACATGGCGAGGCGTTGAAACGCAGGGGAGCTGATGTTGCGGTGCGGCGCTCGAATGTGGTGAGGTAGAGAAGCGGAAACACACTTGACAGCTGAACGCAATGCACGAATACCCGTTGAGACAACCAAGCGCGGTTAAGCGCTGAAACACGATAAGAAGCTGGAATTTGGCAGGCTGCCAAAGCGTTGCGGTATGCTTCAACGTGCTGCGTCGCCGAATATGGCGCGGTGCTGCAACACGGTGGTGAGGGACATTGGACATAGTGCGGTGCCGAGACAATGAAATGTAGTGAGAAACTGAGACCTGGAGGGGTGCTGAAACACGATGGGAAGAGTCTGGCCTAACATGAGTGAGCTGAATACGGTATATTGGCAAGCATATTGCTAACTTTGCGATAAGTTGACGCCTGATGGTCCAACCACGCAGCTCATCCCAACAACGAAGTATTAGGCCGCATCATGATTACCGCCATATTATGATTAGGCCAAATCATGAGCCGCACAGCCAAGCACAGTAGCATATTGCACCATTCACATGACATTGTCGGCTTTGCCGCAGAATATAACGCAATATAAAGCATGTAAATCAGAGGCCTGTCCAGCTTACGAACTTTTCTGCTGCGGTGACACGAAGAACGCACTTCGAGAGGAGAATGTATCGCACTGCTTAGACTGATGAGCGAAATCTTCCCAGCACATGTCACCACTCATTGCCGACGTTCCATGCCAAAAAGAGTCGTTCAATGCTCTCACACGGGACGCAAGGCTTAGTTAAATCTAAGCGCGCGATGTTTTCAGCTCATTGCACATGCGTCGAAACGCAGATATCAAAACAGGCAAACTCAACACGATAGCTCGATACACACAGCGTTGATCCGCCCACAGCGTGTTTAGAGTCGCCCAGTCGCCTCGAGATGCTTGGAGCGCCACGAGTCCACTGCTGCTGCTAGAGTTGTTAACAGGCGGTTGCAAAGTAACCGTGGTTGCAAATATAAGCGCTCGCGCTTGATTGGTTTTTGGTACTTTGAATCATGTCGTGCCGACCAATCACAGGTTTACCATGCCAGTATGCGCAACAGACAGTCCTGAGAGAGGCTTCTTCAATCAAAAGCACAGCAGCAGAACTATCATTGGCATCACGAAAGATCTGTCCCTTTTTTGCGCATCGATGCTATTCATGACCGCCTTAACCACTTTTAGTGTTTTATCTAGGCTCAGGCTCACAATAAAAGTTTTTTATTCTAAAACTGGTGCAAAACATCATGACAGCTACAGAAATGTCTTCGATCCGGGGCTCCATCACAGAAACAGCGGGGTTCTGAACTAATCTTGTTTTTGTGGCCTTCAGGTCTGGATCTGAGCCTGTCCAATTTCAGCTGCATTTTAGTGGCTCGGATTCCTGATTGCTCAATGTTTTGCGTGATTTAAACCAGACGCGCAACATAAAAACGATAAAACACCGTTTACTGTAATAGTGTTTTCCAACGAAGGTCTCTCTGAAGTTTGCCTCGGGATACAGTTCGCAGTCCCACCAGAGTGGGTCTCGAAGGAAAGGCGACGTTCGGCGATGCCCGCAGGACGTTGGTGCAGTGCTGTGCGCGCGAGATGCATCGCTGCAAGTGCGTAATAAACCCGACAGACAGAGGACACCCCAGCTGTGAGCGCGTTCGAGCACCAATGCGATGTGCACCAACAGGAGGATGTGCGGTGACAGCGCGGTGAATAACGTGGGTGCATAGTGAATAATATGGTTGGTGACCGCGTGAGGCGGCAAAACATCGGTCTCAAGCATGCCGCATAAGTACTCAGCGGCCCGTCAGCCTTCTGCTCCCAAATCGTGCTTCTGTACTTCCAAGTGTGTCTCTTCGCGTCCCGTTTGCAGTAAGCTGAAATTTTTACCTTGGCATTACATGATGATCAATGGTAGTGTAGTCAATGGTCAGCATGCTTGTCACAACTGTTCCTAGGCACCATGCATACTCATTGATATATCAAAATACTGCTCAAATCACAAATGGTAGCATCAAACATACAGCTTCACAAAAACCGACGACTCAGCTGCCCATGTTTACCCAGAATGCGTGTGGATTTACGTAAGGATCTGTATTTACCCAACCGCAGGATTTCGTTGTTTTTTGTGTATACAATTGGCTAATGTTTAGGGGCCGGCGGGGTAAGTCTCCATAGTATACCAAGTTGGTAGCGCTGAAAACCGTGCCATAGTTTATGGCCGAGTACTATATTTGGACGACAACGGCGTGGCTGCAGTGACGAATCAGGTTGGATTAGCACGTGGCTCTGTCGCAGATGATTAGGTAAGACTGAAATTAGCATTGAGTTAGAACATTAGCATGAGGCATTAGCACATATGCGTTAGCTTTCCAGGCCACTTTATATTCACTTGTTCGGTTGGTAGAGCACTGGAATATGATATGGCTGCCCTTGTAGCATAAGAGCAGTTTTATTTGCAGCGTACGTCCGTCAGAGTAAACAACTGTAGTGTCGCAATGAATAACTGACGCGAATACCACACATGTAATATTCACATGTTTCGATGTAATATCTATCCATTTATCTATCTAAGATCCATGACGCGCTTAGAAACGTGTGTAGCAGTCAGAAAACCTTTCCTGGCTTTCCCGGCGAACCTGTAAAATGTGGAACATGTCATACCCATTTACGTTCATATTACCTGTCACATTCGGACATTATACGCAGGTCCTCTTGCTCAGCGGCGTAACCAGGAGTTCGCCCAGGAGGGGCCAAATCGGGCTTAGGCGTTTACTTTCAGTTGTGGGTGACGTTTCACCAACGGGGACCTATTTTGTCGCAAAAGAGTTCCTTTCTTGGATCTGGAGAACCTTTTATGCTTGAGATCCCATATAGATGTCCCGAGGGACTACTTTTGTATGTTTTCGTCACCATACGGCGTCTTAGGCTGGCACAAGTGCCGCTTAACCGGCCGTTTCGCCAACCGTTTAAGCTGCCATTGGGCCCCGGCAGGCTAAGAAGTCTTCTCTACCTGTTACTTCTGCTTCTACTTCTAGGAGGAGGGAGGGCATGGTCCCAAAAGCCCCTTGGCTACGCCACTGTTTTCCCCTTCTCTGAATTATTGCCGCCACAGTGTGTGTAACCACGTCTCTGAGATTGGAGAAGGGGTAAATCAGAGTTGGAGGGGGAGGTTGAACTGAAATCTGGAGGGAACGACTTGAAAAATGCATTTTGAATGCAGAACAATTAAAAACGTGCACTCTGTGGACAACATTGGAGGAGACAAAATCGCGCTTCGTAAAAATTAGAGGGGACATGCCCCTCCTCCCGTGGTTTCTCCCATGGCCGTCGCTGCTCACGGGGCGCCAGCAGAACTGCCATTCGGTCCGCACCTGGTCCATTTCTGAGCCGGGCACCCACCGCCAGAGCGGCACCCGGCGATCGCGTGCGGTGTCGATAGCTGGGGCGGAAGCGGCAGCTCTTAACGAGCCAGCGACGACATGGTTGCGATTGAAGCTGGCGCCGGCCTGACGCGGCGCTGCACGCTGGCGCCGGCCTGACGCGGCGCTGCACGCCGGCGCCGGCCTGACGCGGCGCTGCACGCCGGCGCCACCGCGCCAGCTCAGCGGTGGAGCCCTCGTGTGACGGAGAGCACAACATTCTGAACGACAAGTACGGGCTGCAGGACGGATGAACAGCGGCTTCTGAACGCCTTACAGCAAAACGCTCGCTGCATTCCGCCGCGGGCGTTGTTTAGGTAGGTCATTAGCACTTGGTATGCGTGTATTTGGCGAGCATGGACACTCAAGGCCCAATCAGCCGTTGCTGGGCAGTTGACGAAGGGACACCCCGGGAACCATTGGCTCCCACAACATCATAGGCGGCAATGCCACCCTCACAGGCAGAAGCCCCAAGCAGCGTCCTCTGAAGGCCCTCCCGCGTCCAGCAGCGAGCAAATATTAGGCCAGCAGCATTGTGCGATGCTGGAAATACATCAACGCCACCCCGGTCACAAGGGCGTCACGCTTTCACGCCATCGCGGTGGCGTGGAAGGCGCATGGCGGACGGTGCTTGGTCCACGGTACGTCAGAGTTCCATTAATAGGCGCCCTACGGCGGGATATTGGCGGTGGAGAGCGAGCTCCTCCCTCTGGCAAGCTGCGGGGAGCAAGCGGAGCAGCCTATGCGAAGCCCACCACGCACAGTGGAGAAGATCAGGTGGGCATCAGTATCATCATATTGAAAACCATCTGCATGGTGGCTGTTATGGTCTCAGATCAAGGCCATTTTCATGTTGCATATATGTGCAGTGAAAATAGGTGGGCACAGCAGGTATACAATAAAATGATATGGGCAATGGTGAAATCAAATTATACGAACAATGGTCAAAGAGCTGAAACAGATATATCAATGGACTATTGGCAGCGGTCAAAGGTCAGTGGTAAAGAAAATTACATCACATGTGACGGTCTTAAACGTGCTCAATGTTGTGGCTTCACACGTAGGATGGTAGGCGTTTCCAGGCAGCTGCGGCTCGATGCGAAAACGCCGTCTGCGTGGCATTCAATCGGTGTCCACGCAGGAACAGACCACCTCTTTTTGAGGCGCGTTTTACGGGTGGAAACGGCGGCGCGTGGCACAAAAAGCGCGCGGACCTCGTGAGGCGCGCCTCCTCCTTCAGCGCCATAATACACTCTGATCACGTCGCGGCGCGCCGCCATGACATCGATCCTCGGCCATTCAAGGGAATTTAGGGCAGGAGTTGCACGATGACGCTTTTTGGAGCCGGTAATTATTCTTGCAGCAAAGTTGATTGCTTTTGAATTTTGTGTAATTGGCTCTTGGTCGCCCCACCCCACACGCACAGGTGGCACATGATATAAGGGAACACATACGCCTGGATGATGATGTTGAGAAGATCAGAAGTAAGGTAATGACGGAATTTGTCCAGAGAATTGAAAATGGCATTGCATTTTTTCACGGCTATCGAGGCATTGGCGCCCTTTGCCAGGCCAAAGGAAGACAACTATGACGCCAAGAAATTGAGTGCCACTTGAGGCATGCATAGTCGAACTGTTTACTTCAAAGTGAAAGTCAGCTGACTTTTTTAGATTTTGCCTTGACCCAACGAGCATAGAAGCATTTTTTGTTTTGTTCACTTGTAGAAAAATGGGACTGAACCATCTCTTAAGCTCACGCATAGTAAGTTTCAGTCTGGTTTTGAGGTCGGCGAGACCCGGTCCGTCAAGGGTGGGGGGGGGGGGGGGGGGGGGGCGACGTGCGTAGTGCCGTCAGCGTAGGAGATGATGCGGCCATGAGTCAAGTACTCATACAAATTGTTGGTAAGCAAAATGAACAAAATTGGACCAATGATCGAGCCTTGGGATACACCTCACGAAATGAGAAGGGTGAGCCGTCCTCCACGCACCATCTGTACTCGGCCACTTAAATAACTCCTGAACCATCCCACATCGGTAATGCCATACCAAGGCAGTTTGGTGAGGAGGACGTCGTGATCGACCCTATCGAACGCCTCTGACAAATCGATTGTCGTTACCGACGATATCAGACCGCCGTCAGCGTTGGTGACCAGGCGTTCGGCTGCGGCGTGCACAGCGTCCTCGGTCGAGTGGCGTGGCCTATAGACATACTGGGATGGATGCAGCAGCGCTGTCGCATTCAAATACTCCGTTAGCTGTGTGCAAGCTACCTTTTCTAAGATCGTAGAGAGCACACTAGGTATAGATATGGGCCTATTATTGGGCGGTGCACTGGGTGGAGTCCGATGGGTGCAGTCGCAGCACCTCGTGCGTATGCGGGAAACTATGAAATGATGACTGTCTCATCAGTGAATGAATGGACCCCTTACATCAGCCTTTGATATATGCTTATAAGACAAAAAACTGACGTTTCAAATCAAGAGGTAATATATGACCTTTGATATATGCTTAGAAGACAAAAACACTTACGTTTCAAAGCAAGAGGCAATGTATAACCTTTGACCTTTGATATACGCTTAGAAGACAAAAACACTGACGTTTCAAGTCAAGAGGTAAAACTTCACCAGACAATTCGCACATCAGACATTTGTGCAAAATGCAAACAAGATATGTGCGTAAAATCCGCTCGAGCACGTTTCTAGGAACAGAAGCTTTCCAAACATCTGTTTTTGAAAACGTGCTCCAAATTATTTTCTTTCTGGAGACGTGTTTCAAATAATGGAGGCTACGGTAACCTCCACAAAGAGCTCGGCGCGATTTCAAACAGCAAAGTCCAGTTAAGCGTACAAGAAGTTTATCACCCGCGTACCTCCTCTTTGAGACGCAGCAGTGATGTGCATGGGCTGGGAACCGCAAATAAAGCGAGTAATCAATGTCAAGATCCGTTTCTCATCTGTTTTTTAAAAACATTGATTTTGAAAGTTTTCACGTTTACAGAGCCCGTGTGCACCTATCATGAGCAAATTAAGCGAGAAGTATGGTAAGTGACAACACGAAATGCATTTAGTTTACACATTGCAGCACACAAAGGGACAAACAGTCAGGTAAAGTGAAACGGACTAGTTGTGTCACCCACGCAGACACGTACGCACATATACACGCGCGTATGCACACACGCACGCACACACACACACGGACGCACACACACACACACGCACATGCACACGCCTGCACTCATACCACTTCGCCCACGCACAACAATCCCCGACACTCGAGCGAGCGCAGCGCGCGTGTGGCTGCCGCCCTCGCAGTGCTCTCACCGCTCGACGAGCAGTAGCCAAAATGCTCGAGACGTCCGTTGCGGGCGAGACGCGAGTTGCGGTACTTCTTCAGCTTCATGCGCGCGTGCCGCTCGCGGCCCGGCAGACTGAGCATGGTCCGCGTCGGCCGCCGCCCGACCAGCGTCGGGCTCGACGGCCAGCGCGCGTCGCGGCCGACGAAGCGATAACGGAATCTCGGCGCCGCGCCGCAGTCCCGATCAAAGCAGAACGCCGCCGACGATCGATGCGCACTCGGTGCGCGAGTGGGGCCCCTGCGAGGGGAGGCCTGGGGCGCCCTGGGAGCGGATGTCCAGGCTACCCTGGGAGGGGTAGTCGCGGGCTCTGTTGAGAGGGGAAGGATGCGTCTTCTGGGAGGCGTGTCTGGGCTCCCCACGGCATGAGTGTTTGTGTCTTCCCGTGGATGCGGTGCTCCTGTTACTCCTCGGCTCCTGCTCCTGTTGCTTCCTCGGCGAGAGGACGTTTGAAACGGGAAAAAAAGGCGTGCCCGGTGATTGGCGGAGGGCAGCACTGGGCCTTCTGGGAAGGGAGGGCGCTCTTGTTCCTGTCGGGGAGGACGACTGGAGGAGTCTCTTGCTCTGCGTTGATGGGAGGATGGCTAATCCCCAGGAGAGATGTGCAAATTTTTAGGAGAGTTGCGTTTGGTGCTACCGAGGAAATCACGATCTCTGTTGCTCCTGGTTTTGATAAGGGACTACATGGCCTTCTAAGGATAGGGCTTTGGAGTCCTTTGTATACACCCTGCCTCAATGTTGTGAAAATAATTAAAAGCCCATACAATCCTTGGAATTGTAAATCTGTCGCTCTCCTCAAGACATCTACGCCTTCTTTAATTCAGTAAAAAGGGCTTGGCCTCCAGTCGGTGCCCAAAGATCTCCATCCGTCACCACGGCGGGCAATATCAAGTCAGTCCCTCCAGCACTGACCCAGCGAGAAAAAGCTCGACAAAAACCGGGCGGCAAGTGATCACAGGAGGACGCCTATCCACAGCGAGAGTGCATTGACGTGGTCGTCTGATCACTGTCTATTAATCAGCTAATTCGCAATGCATGGTTCAACAATTCATCTCGAATTCAAACGGCACCTCACATTCCTCTCGTCCGTCGTTCTTTTTTCACTTTCGTTCATTCCTCGAAGCTGAGCTTGCTGTTTGTTTCTATCACTCACAGATGGGTCTGTCACCTCGGAGCAAAGTCCGCTGCCCTCCGATGCAGTTTGTCGCTCCGCGGGCGGAATCTGTCACACCGAGGATAACACCTGTCACTCGCATCGGAGACCCGTCCCGTCGGTCGTCAGTGCCACGCCCGCTGCCCCACTGTGGGCCGCGTCGGTCCACGCCTTCCACACTCCTCTCGGGCCGCCTCCACTGACCGCCGCCCGCCCCCTGACCGGTCCCACACGCACCAATCACTGCCAGACGCCGCGGGACCGCAGCCGGCGCCGAGGGCCGTCGTTCGGCGCCTCCCAGCCGACGCCGCGGGGCGGGGCCGCTGCTAATTGTGCGGAGGTGCTCGTCTGACGGCTGCCGCTCCTCCCGCGGTAAACAGCGCGTGAGTGAACGTAAACTGACCCGCTTCAAACGCGCGCTCGACGAGTCGCGGAGTGGACGGGTATGGCTGGAATTCTATACAAGTGGCCAATAAGTAATGATCAGTAATTCAATTTTTAACGTGCATCTGTGTTGGATTTTTGGAGCGGTTTCTTTGTTACTGTAGTGTGTGTACGTGCCTACCCTTTGTCGTTTATTTAATGTGACTTGTTCCACCAAGCGGCAATGTGTAAGGCATTGCTTCCATTGTGTGTGGTCAACGGCAATATACATCAGATGCGATGTTGTTCACTGTTAACGTCGTAGTAAAAACGCAAATTCTAGAAATTATTTCAAAAAAAATTCTACAAAAAAATTAAGACGGAGGAAAGAGTAATGCGCATGACCACGTACATGTAAAACTATCTAGATTTTTACGCAGTTCTCTTCTCAACATTTTTGGTGTGAAGCAAAGAATGCCAAAATACAACGGCATGGAATCCCTTCCGTCAATATATTTATAATCGCCTGATGTAAGCCACAGTTAAAAGAGCCGCCCATCCTGGCGAGCAACGATATTGTCAGATCAGTGACTTCCACTTGACAATGCTTCAGTAACTGCGTAGATTTAGGTGAATCGGTGATCGTCTTACCAGTGGAATTCCAGGCTTGCGCGGATTGAGTCACTGGAGTCACTGGTCGAGGTGTAGTTACCTCTATATTTGGAGTTTGACCCGCTATTCACTTACGCGGGCTGGGTCACTGGGGTCACTGGTCGAGGTGTAGTCACCTCCGTATTTGGAGTTTGACCCGCTATTCACTTCCACTTAGGCATTACCATTCAAGTTGACAGCAAGGCCTTATGGTTTAGAATAAGGTAGATTCAATAAGGTGATCAAACCGGGGCACTCTGGCACTCACAGCAGCAACATTTAGATGCATGCTTGGAATGCTGGTCTCTGCGCGTTTACCATTACTATATACCGAAATTCAAAATCCAACTACGCCTAGTCCCCCTTGCTTGTGTGGCTATCCATATGAAGACCCTAAACATTTTGTATTGAAGTGTCCTCGCTATCATGAAATCCGAATTTCAGTGCGACGTAGAACAGATTGTATCATTCCAAACTTGTACGAGTTTACTCACAACGTGCAATTAAGTATTCACCTCAGAGGTAACGGTTTACAAGATTGCACTGGGCAGCAGATAGCAAATGTTCTCCAAGCATTTCTTTTTCAGACCAAGCGATTCGCCTAAAAACTTTCAGCGGGCGCGGGCAGCAGACGGACCACTGGGTGGCGTTGCCGGGCCGGGCGTCCGCCGCCGCTCCGGTTTACACATATAGCCGTCCCGGGCCGGCGGCGGACGTCCGGCCCGGGACGGCTTACAGATCGGACGAGTGGGCGGTGGGTCATGGGTTCCCTGGCGGCGATGACCATATCTCGCTATTTTTGGGAAAGACACTCAGGTTTAAGCGTTCCGCTTATGCGCCAATCCACTCACCATATAATGTACCGTTTCATGTCCGCAATCGAAAATAAACATCAAACATCAAACGTCAAAACCATGCCGCAAGACATTGATTTCTACAAATGGACACCGTATTTCTTGCTGTTGCTGGCCATCTGATCAACTCGGGCAGAATCAGTGCTAACCCATTTCTTACAGGAAGTGTCCCAGTTTTGGGGTATATTTTAAAACCACACTCTTGTGAAATCTCAGGGCTATTTACTCCTGATAACAACACTGAATGCTGAGATGCACCGTCAGGACATAATCAGAACATCAGTGTTACATATTTTCGAATCCAAATTACGCTGTCAACACTCATGCAGTGGTCACTACCGTCGTCATGGCAACCATCGTGCACGCATCTACTGCTGCCAATTAAAAAAACGCTTGTGATTGGCCCAGCAGCCAAGGTCTTGCTACCGAGAAGTTTGGTTGATTGAAGTTTTAACCAGTGCGTCAATTGGATCACACCATACTCCCATTCCCAAAGCCGAAGTGCGCCTTGAAAAGAGTCACTGTGGTGAATGCCATATGGAAGAAATCAAAGCCGTTATAAAACGTTCTGTTGAATTGGCAGGATGATAGCTCCATGTTTGCATATATTTTTGTCCTAAACCGAGTGTTTTAAGCTTGTGTACCATTATTACACCTATTACACAAACATTTTATACATCAGTGTGCTGTAAACATTTCAGAGCGCTCACTTTGGAAAAAAAGCATGGCAAATGAAAGCTACTACTGTCATAGAAGTGAGCATGGAGTCAAATGGGATTTCTCCCGCAGGATCGGCTACTTTAGACCGAAATTCCGAGCTGTTTAGAAGGGTTTTGAGAAAACTGGTATTGTCTATCAAATCGCATGAGTCCGTTGTAAAAACGAGTGAAAAGTAAAGAACGTGGGTTATTTCCTTTAATGAAAGAACGGATTCATTATTTGCATGTGCTTAAGCCACACTGTGATCGACACGGCAACAAGCAGCTCTCCTCAAACGACGCAAATAATTCGGTTTGTGTAGGAGCGCACATTCCCTACTCCTGCAGTAGTCTCGCACCCGCTCTGGAAGGTCTGAGGATCCGCGCCCGTATGACTCACGACATCTCAACTAATGACCGAGCCGTTTTCCTTCCCTCTGGTGGTAAATGAGGGCTGCTGCTCTCATTTACTTAGCGTCATGATGGCACTCAGACCAAACGGACGAACTTAATCAATCACATTCCAGCAGGATGAAGGCTGTGCGTTCCTTGGCGACGGCAACTGCGCGGTTCACGGTTGTGACGAGAAGCATTAATTATTTTGCGTGCCGCGCAAAATAATTAATGCTTAAAACGTCATATATCACCATTGTCGCCGATGGCCTCTCTCTCTCTCTCTCTCTCTCTCTCTCTCTCTCTCTCTCTTCTCTCTCTCTCTCTCTCTCTCTCTCTCTCTCTCTCTCTCTCTCTCTCTCTCTTCTCTCTCTCTCTCTCTCTCTCTCTCTCTCTCTCTCTCTCTCTCTCTCTCTCTCTCTCTCTCTCTCTCTCTCTCTTTCTCTCCCCCTCTCTCTCTCCCTCTCTCTCTCTCACCCTCTCTCTCTCCCTCTCTCTCTCTCCCTCTCTCTCTCTCTCTCTCTCCCCCCTTGCCAGATGACGACCTACCAAAACAGAGCAGTGATGTAACCGTCTCCCCCTTAGATGGAACATGCGATAAGGTAAGGTGACTGCCTCCCACGGGGAAGCGTTGGTCATGACGTCTCCAAAATACAGTCCTGGTGGTAGATATCTCAAGACTGAGCACCACTGGCGATCTCTCCCAGGGGAACCATCCTTGGCCATCTCTTCAGGATGGAGTCTGGTCGGCCATCTTACTCCACCTTATGACCTAAGGTCGAACCTCTTAACCTTGGCACCTCGACCCCGCATGATGATGACTCAACTGAAAATGGAGCACAGGCGCTGACCAAATCCTCCGAAATCTTCTGCCTGACATCGCCCTCGGTCCCATTGTCCTGGGGGAAGAGCCTTAAGACTAACGTGGTGTGGCGAAGCCCCTGGAACGAGCGGAATGAGCCTCTCTGGTTCGGCTGGGATTTCCTTCGTGCAGTAAGTCGTCAGAGAGCTGCCATCCATGAACAGGTCCGCTCATGGCTGATCAGGCACGAAACTTTGCCATGGCAGGTGGGAGGGGGACAAATGTCAGATTTTTCCCAATTCCTGCGAATTTGCATTGAGCTGCGAAATTGCCCTGCACCTAGTGCAAACCTCTTGATTCAAGGGGGCATGTTCCTCGTCCTATCACTCCTCCCCTCCCCCCCCCCCCATAAGCTACATTCCTGCGCGGCTGGCGTAAGCAGCTTGCCCCGTATCAACGGGGCCATGCGGGATGAAGAATGGGGCATTGAGTGAGGAAGGAAATGTGGACGTGCATTCTTCAACAGTGGCCTGGAAAGTTCATGACCATTCGAATGAAGCTGGGTCTGACGGACGATGAACCCATCACACCGCATTCCCCGCCGCGCTGATTGGATGGCGTCTCGAGACAGGGCGCAGACGGCCAGCTGCTCCGCGGTGGTCCCCCGTCTGGTCGCGACTGCGCCGGTCTCTGTTTATCCGCCGCCATTGTGAGTTTACCGTTAAGCCACGTCGGTGTCGTTGGAGACGGGCGCGGCGCAGGCGAACTTGAGCTTTGCTGCGGCGCCCCGCGGCGCGGCGGCGGCGGAATTGGCATGCGTCCGGCTGATGGGCGGAATGCTAGTTTATCGGGTGCCAAACAGTGCGCAGGCAAGGCCGGGTTCACAGCCAGGTTACAGCCTTGCCGCTGGGGCAGCTGGTACGGTCTGAGGCGCCAGAACAGGCCTCCATTCACAGCCGTCGATGCCTGAGAAACGCCACGTCTCTAGCGCCGTAGATAAACGTTCTATGGAGCGCATCAATCCCGGTCGGAGGCGCCTGAGGCGTCCCAGCTGGCACCCGGAACGTTAAACTGAAGGATTCCACGCGCCAGTCGACGAACGCCCCGTAGCTTTAGCAGCGCATGACGGGAGCTCGGCCGGTCGCAAAACTCTGAACCCATAAGAGCGTCATTTGGAGATATTTGAAACCACAATGCAACACCAAGAGTTGGCAACGGAGTTTGCAATTCATCAAGAAATAGATATTGCAAGCCGTTTTCACACACACTCAGAGAAACTGTCCTTCACTCTGTCCTCACTCATCTACTCCTCCAGAATCCCCGCAACGCCATGTCCCTATGGGCCCAGCCATGGCAGTTAGCCCTGAACCTCCAAAGCTTCCAAATGGCTCCCAGCCAAACTGATCCCAACCAAACCAAATAAAAGAACATTGCTTTAAAAAAACCGCTTCATTCATGGGGCGCTGTAAGCGTGTTGGTCCGATAAGCAGGTCCTCTTTAGATAGTGGGGCGCTAGCTGAAATATGGCGAGGACGGCCGAGAATTCGCCTCCCCTTTCCGGGATACGGAGATCGCGAGCATGGTGCTGCACGCTCCCGAGAACATTTCCCATTGAGCAAACGTTATCAGAAAGGTACTTGCACAGGTTTGCTGCCAGTGCCCGACATATTGTCCGCAAATCCCTCCTCCGTTAGGGAAATAAAGCACATCTGTACATACTGCTGTCGGTTTATGTGAGATGGTCTACCCGGGGTGGCATGCCGTACTCAAAGCAACCTCTCATGACTTCTGCCATTCTTCTTCAGCAGTCTGCCAATGTGACCTTGAGACCCTTCGCTGGCTTATTACCTTTCGCGCGCTTTCGTCTCTCCCGCGTAAAACGAGGCGCGGGGCCCTCCGACCTGTGAAGGCTGCGGCGCCCGCGTCGCCCGCGGCGGTCGCGGCGGTCGCGGTGGTCGCGGCCCCGCGGAATTCGCGGTCACCACTGCGTGACCAGATTGTCCGTCACCATCGGTGATGGACAGCCCGTGTCACCCCCGCCGGGCACCGGCGTCGTCTCGAGGGTGTCACTTAATATTCGTGACAAATGCCACCACTGAATGACCGTGACAGTTTGTGGTTCGCAGCGGCCCCGAAAATAAGAGTCCCATCACTGTCAGCGGCGCGCGCGGCGGTGGATGTTATATGCCATGTGGTAGCTATATATACCGAGGCGGTGTTTATGTTTTGCAGTATCAAAACAATCCGGCTGGTAGTTTGTGTACATTGCTGTATTCAAAACAAAACACACAAATGTTGAATATTTGATCTCAGACCCAAAACGTCCAGCATCAAACAGAAAGCGATTTTCATTTACAATTTGAATGTACTTTTGCAGTCAATGTTCACAACCGAGCCGCAGCGGCGATCTCATCAGAGACTAGAAGCCGATTTCCCAACGCATTTCGCTCTGCGCTGTTTTGGGGATCAAACTGATTACTTTAATCTCCGCAGGCCAGTTAACGACCAGGCAGTCCAACGCAATGTGATAACGCCACAGCCCGGACGATAACGGCTCTTGATCAGGGACACGCAGCATGTCTGAAAAATTAAAGAGTCGCGGCAGAAGACCGCGTGAAGTCGTGGCTGGCAGGCATACCACCGCGCCAGACATCGAACTGGGAGAGGGCGCAGGGCAGGATCTCCACGCCGATCATCACATGGTGAGATAGGAAAATGAGATTTTGCCGGTTTTTTTGTCAGCGGCGTTTTGGGCGATTTGGGCCCCGCTTCGTGCCCCACGCAAGCCAAATTCCAGAGATACCTTGGTGTGAATAGAGACCATGCTTCTCTATGGAGGTACAAAGCTCCACCATTGTCTGGTCGCTACGGGATCGATGACTTGAACGGAAACTCTTAAGGAACAGTGCATCTCTTTTCAAGGCACTAAACTCCGCAGGAGATGCAACACGCTTTCATTCGGCGCCAGTATGAAGCTTTTTACAATGAATAAAACCCGGGCTTCTTAGGCGGGGATTCGTTCTTCACTACAGACAGAGCATATCCGCGCAAAGCCCGCGGTTATTTCCACAGGGATTCCTCGCCGCCACCGTCAGCACTAATAAAGCGAGTCCCTCCGTCAATGTCACTCAACAGTCGCCTCGGCAGACCAACTGCGGTAAATCGCCGTCCAGACGCGCCCGTCAGCTGACCTCATATGTGGTGCCTGTCCTCACTTGGATCTCAGCTCAGTCGCACCGCTGCGGGCGCAGCAGAGGTTATCGCGACCTGTGTAAAGGCCGCTTCCAATTGGCCGCGAGGAAATCACGTGATTTTGAATAATGATAGAAGTTTGAGTGCATCCGTAATGCTTTCATTCATGCTCTTATCGATTTTCAGGGTCGATGAAAAACATGGTCGGTCTGGTTGCCGTCGCACGCGCTGAAAGCGAAGTGCTGCTTAGGAATTGACAGATTGTGACAGAGAACGCCCCTTGAAAATTTGAATACTATATCAGCACGTGCTAACAATCGCACACAGCGATTGTCAGTGCTTCTGTGAGTGCGTTCCAATCGAGCAGCCAAATTCAGCGAGTATGCTAAGGGTCCACCTGCAGTTGTTGTATGCAACACGACATAATAAATCACCCGAAGCTAATTCAGCCATTGTTCAAACGTCACAAGAGTCACCCCTACAATTCAGCGGCGTCGACCCACATCCAGTCCGGGGCCGCCAGCCACTTACTGCACGAGGTCTTCCTGCCGTAGAGCATATAGGAGGTGGTGCGGCGGAACGGCCGGCTGGCGCTGCTCATGGTGGGCGCAGGTGCCTCACATCACGCCGCCGGCTGCGCGCACTCACCGCCGCACCCCATCCGCGCGCGGCACCCCACACGGCGACCCCCCGCGGCGCGGCGCGCGGCGCGGCCCGGCCGCTGCGGCGAGCGCGGCGCACTGAACGCGCTGTCACCGCCGCCTGTAGCCAGCGGCCAAAATAACGGCCGCTTCGACCGCTCCCCTCCCTCCCCCGGCCCCGGCCCCGGCCCCTCCGACGCGACAACACTGTCGTCGTCGATAAGCAGCGCCGGCGCACGCACGCGGCCGGAGCCTCCGAGCTCGCGTGAGCGCGTGACGGCGTGACCGTGTCGCGGTCCGGTCACGCGGTCACATGCTGACCTGCGGCGGGGCGGGGGCGCTGACCGCGTCCACGGCCACGGGCCGGCTGGCCGGCGGCCAGCGGCCCGGCCGCCTCCGGCCCTGCTCGGCACAAAGCGGCGGCGTGCGCGCCGCGGCCGACGGCGCGCCCGACGCATCGCCAGCGACGAGAGTCGGATAGGGGGGGGGGGGCGGAGGAGGCGGGTCAAACCGGGTCAAAAGACCGCCTCTCGCGCTGAGATGCAACTGTTGCGAAACGACCTGTTGATCATTTGAGGAGCAGGGCCAAGCGAAGAGGCGCGGCAGGCCGACGAGGCCCGGCCGAGCAGCTTCCTCACACCGCGCGGTGTGAGGAAGCTCTCGATGAGGCAACCGTGCATCCTGTGAAAAGGGGATGGGTGTATTTATGATGTGTGAAATGGCAACAGGAGACACGGGCCCATCCCTGTGTTGCACTCACGCACACGCAATCACACCTGTTGTGGCGTTTATCACATCTTCCTCACCCGATATCACATCTCTCCCTTTCCTCCTCCCCCCCCCCCGCGGGCTCTAAGTATTTCACCGCCTCTGATGTCACCGGGGTTTGGTACGGGTATTTGCTGACTCCACAACCGAAGTGCAACGGCAAGAAACCAAACCAGGGCTGTAGCTTCGTAGGTGATCTGACGATTTTTAAACGTTATTTGCGGGAAAAATCCCTCACGGTTGACTTGTCAGGTAGCGTCAAACAAAATCAAACCATTTTTCGGCGTGTCTCCGTAACTTTGCGTTTGTTTGCAGAGTGAAGATGATGGAGATCAATGAAGCTACCATTTATTTCCACTGGGCAATGCAATGTCATCGGAGGTCACTACGCGACACTACCAATATTTGTAACGGTTTTCCAAGCTTAGCCTGGCGCGGCCTCAGCATTGAGTGACCATTGCACTACCAGAACATATCAGTACACGATTATTTTGATTTATGACGCAGCGGTTTTGAGAGTGCATCTGGCAAAGCGTTTAATGCTTTGCTTCATGTAAACTAACGTTCAGGATTTGACCACGGAGGATATTAAGACAGTAGTTATGACCTTATTCCTAGTGGAAAAACCAGGAGAATGGAGATTTAGATGCGTTGATATTTCGGCAACATGTCTTTGTCCAAGCGAATAGCAGAAGGCATGAAGGCAAAGATGAAAGCATGTTGCCGAAATATCAACATATCTCTGTCCCCATTATCCGGGTTTAAAGTAAGATAAAGGGATGCTGCCGAAATGTCAGCGCGTCTATCTCTCCATTCTTCTGATTTTTCTACGAGGAATGAGGCTATTTCTACCGTCTTATCTATGTCCATATTTTTCACAAATACACTGAACAACTTACGGAAAATACCGGCAAATGATAGTCACGATGACTGATGATAGGGGTGACATTGTCACTTGCTGTCCGCACAGGTACTGACGAAGATCGGAGGCAAGATCTGATGCGTACAGAACCTAGGGCGCGTCGCAGAACGGCGGTTTTCCACAATTTTGGCGCGCAGAGTCTTGAACGCCAGGTTAGTTCTCGATAACCTCAAGTTGTAAGTCCTTCAAATCTTCAGATTAAATAAGGAAATTTTGGGATTCAGTTCGTTGAAATGCCACCACCAAGCAAAGAACAGGTTCTGGAGATGATTTCGAAAAAAACAGAGGAATTTGCATCAATGATAATGTGACATCATTTGGCGGCACAACCTATAGTCGGCGCAACTTCTGATTGCAAATGTCAATCAGTCTTAATTGTTCGTCTTGCCCAGTCAAGGCAAATGTGCAAAATACCGCATGACATTAAGAATTCAAACAGTTTGAACTACACAGGGCTATATCAACTTCACTCAACTCTGATTTATTCGTGAATACCCGATGAGGCTATCAGTGAAGTCAGTATAGTCGCCGTCTGTGGTCATATTTGAATCCGAATACGCATACGTGGCTGACTTCACAAGCATAAAATGTACTCAGTACCTGGATGTTTGGATTTCATGCGCTGAATGTCATGGCCCGTCGCCGATTCCAGCATGGCACATGCGGTTGTCAGCACGTTGAAATCGGCCCGTACCCCGGCTGTCTTCGCCGTGACGGTTCTGTCAGCACGCCTGGACTGGTTTTGATTCAAACGCGGCCGAAAGCATTCAGGAATCTGGAAGGGAGCGGTACTCGCAGTTTCCGGCCCAACATACCGAACGCATGCTGATGATAAGCATACTACTATTGTGATTATGGGGTTTTTGCATATCACACACTCGTTACCAGTACTTGCGGATTTATTCGTCCTTACAACATCGGAAGACTTGTTGGCCAAGCTACACTTGAAGTAAAAAATATGCACGCAAGTAGTAACAAAACTACGCCTGATGAAGCTGGCCCATAGACTCACCATGATCTGGGCCCGACCAGTTATCTTCTAACTTAGGTAAGATATTGAGCACAGTATGTGCTTCTGATGTATCTACTATGTTCGTGCTCTGGAAATCGGGGTGGAACGGCGCGTAGCTTCATAAAGTTCGGCGCAGGACCGAATTACCGACGTTGAAACAACCCATGACGCCGCCGTGTGCCCCTTAGCCACCTTGTGTGGGATTTAAAGTTTCGTTGCCAGGGGCAATCTTTCCGTACGCGTTGTTTTAATGGTCGCGTACTTTCAACTCTGACTGCAGCCCGAATTCTGCTCGTCCACAAAGAAATGGTTTGTTGTCCTAAAATATATCTCTCAAGGATCTCGACAGCTAGAGCCTCTTCTGTTCATTGTGTAACTAGCAGTATTAAAACTAAACGCTAGATGTCGGGCAAATACAGTTTTTTTCGGCGAGCAACGCGCTTCAGCGTCGCCGCGTGCAAGCGATTGGTACGGTATATTCGGTGCTCGATTAGTGACCGATGGCAAGTGGAGATCCAGTGGCGCCTGAAGCCTGGCCGATCAGGCGTTTTTCCACCTTCTCCGGATGAGGGGCTCTAAAGGACTCCTATTACAGAACTTTATGTGGTTGAGTTGAGTAGAAAAGCGACATCGGACAGTTCACGTGCATAGCTAAATCGATTTAACGCATAATGCAATGAGCATGCCATGACCGTCTTGGGCTACACTAGGTTAGCGAGGCAAGAAGCGCATTTCGGCGTTTTTATCATCACAACCTTGCTTACTATGACGCTGGAGAATCGAGATTCTATAGCGCTCAGTACACTGAATCGCGTCCGTGCTCACAGCGCTATTGGTAACCCTTGACACACTGAATCAAACAACGGCGATAACCCATCCGCATGTATGACTTGTAACACAGCCAATCAGGTCACATTGCTCAAGCGTTGTGTGATCGAGCCTAGGATCGATCGCTGATAGCTATCTCGACAAGGAAGCATGTTGACGACAATGCAACAACCGGCGCCAGATAGCGTCTGGACACATCAAATATTGGCTGGTGATACCTGCCACGCGAGATCATGAAAAGCATTATCTTCATACGAATATTTTATCTGTTTCCGTTGTTCAGGTTTTATCTATGAGGACTTGACGTCGTTACACTTGATAACAGTGCACGATCATGCAGTGCGGCATGCAATAAGTCAATGCAGCGAAGGTGCTTAGAGCTTATCTGCTATGAAAAAGTGATATGCGACACCCAAGCACGAAATGCGACCGACGTAATTTGACATGGTATGACAAAGCATGACTACAGCTTAGAGGTACTTGGAGGTGCTCCTCACTTCGAGAGGAAGGGGCTTCAAATTTTTGCACATAGTGTAAAAACGCACAAACTCAGGGAATGAAAATGCATGCCGCATACGTTTTCTGGCCCAGAGCCTCTACCGAGCCAGCGTCTGTTCCAGTTGTTTTTGGTCTCTTTGGATCATTCGGAACTTGAAAACTTTGGGACATTTAAGCGTGGCGCAACGCTGCAGCTTACATTAACCCAGCCACGGGTCACTCCCAGTAATCTACCCAGGCGTTGCAGTGCCTACCATGCCATACCCTGGCACCTCTGCAGTACCTTGGTCAATCGGTCCTGGCTATCTGACATCAGCAAATTATGTCACCATGATCAATTCAGCTTCGGCGAACTGTTCGATGTAGAAGCCTTCAGCTTTAAAGGCATCGCATGCGCTTAGGTCCAGTCTTTGCCTGTTTATCTCTTTTCTCCCAAAATGATGTTCAATGCTGTTGCGTGGGTTGACGTTCATCTTACTGAGCAATCACGCTCTCATGATCCACAGTGTCTGGCCCGCGATGAATACTTGCTGATTTTCTTTCGCTGACTCACTTGCTGATTTCTCCTGGCTTCGCCTCGGCTCGGCCTGAGGAGCAGCTGCAGAGGACTCCACCCCGCATCATGAGTCGGCCTCGCGTTCCCGTCGTCACCGCGTGACGATCCGAGTTGTCCATCAGAATTGGCGACCGGACACAAACGTATCACACGGGAAGAAAAGTATTCCGAGATGCGTATGTTGTTTGTGGCTTTGGGCCAAGATACATGACTTGCATAACCCATCTGGGGCCATGAAAATGAAAAGTCTCGTCATTTAGTACTCAGATTAAGTATAAATGTTTTAGTATTCTTGTATCAGCATTGCATGCGCCCATTGTATATTCGTTTTGCATTACGCTGTCGTGGACGGTATCACTATTGTGCATGCTTTCCTTCCCTTACGCCATGTCCATGTAGGCATCCTGTCCATGGAACTTTCCAGTTCCTCCTCTGCTTCAGTTGCAGAAAACAATTCCTATTCACTATCCCTGTGGAAAAACCTCGGCTCGGCCCGAGCAGCAGCGGCTATCTGCCTCGGGCTATCTCAAAGCAAATCACCATCACTCAGTACACAAATTAAGTATAGATGTTTTTGGCACCGCACACACTGCAACGATCAAACAGACTGCGGTCAGCGACATCGCGCGACTGTGCACCTTCGTCCGCTGCTTGTCCCTGTGCCTTATGCAACTGCCGCCATGGGATTATGCCACCACAACAAATAGCGATAACCTTGGCCGCTTAACTAAATAAAGATTGCATGCAAGCGCGGCTTCGTCGCTGCCGCCTGCAAACCGCATTTGGGGTGAGATTTCACGCTTCCGCGAGCGGCGGGCGGCGTGGCGGGTTCGTGACGGACCGTCTGTGACAGGCGGCCGGCGGCTGAGCGAGCTTCGCCGGCTATCTGGCGGCAGATCCCGCCAGCGGGCCGCTGGTGCTGCCACCGTGCGGCAAAAAGTGCGGCTCGTGTGAGGCGGCGACGGGACGGCCGCGGTCGGCGGAGCGACCAATATGGTCAGCCGGAAACGGTCGGTTTCCGGTGCTGGCGCTGGGACGTGGCTTAGGGTAATCTGGCCCTGTTGCATCGCTGTTTTGCTGGCTGATTGCCAAGAGATCAACTCTTAATGACTTCTGACGATGATCTGGAGGATTCGAACTGATTTGATCGCTTTTGCTTGGCGCTTCTTTTCCTGGTCGGTTTGTGACGTTCATTGGCTTGGCCTGCCAAAGTCTTGGTGTCGGGTGATTTTTTTAAAGGGCGCTGGGATGCGGCGTGTGCCTGTAGCTGGTGTTTTACGCTGGCGGACGAAAAACATACAAGCTTGGACGTGAACGCAAGGTTACTCTGCGAGATAACCTCTTCTGCAGAAACTGAATAAACACTACCTGAGAACGTTCTGACAACTGAAAGCCGAGAAATGACGCGAACTTCAAACCCAACCAAAAATGGCGTGCCGCCGTGTGCAGCGGTTGGTAGAGTAGGCGGCATGAGTTGTGGATCTCAGCTGCCCACCAGCCTGTCCGCCAGAGACGTGCACATACTTATATGCGCGAATCTTTCTGTCATCGAACATGACATTGACTGAGCCATGAGCACGATCTGCACGGCCCCGAGCAGACGTCTGACTTGTTGCTCCACACATAACTCAAGGTGTGCAAACGTCTGCACACTATCCTCTGATCGTCTGACGCACGGGTCGGGTGGAACTAATCGACTGCGCAAATTTGGAAGTGATTGCTCGGATCGCGCCGCTGATCATCTGCGAACGGCTCTAGGGGGACATATTTATGTCAAGCGTTTGCGTCTGGAAAGGACTATAAGCCATATGTGCTCACGACCTCCCCACATGTTGGACACAGACACACTAGTGAAATAGCGTGATTCTGGTATTCATGGCCGAAATGCGTGCATAATATTTGCGTTTGCTGTGGCGTTGCATGTCGATAATGATTCGATCAGGTGCACTTCTCTGGGCTCTGTATCCCTTCCTTGGAGCACCTCGCACTTGGCTTCACCTTGCACTGGGACAGAAGCATACGCCGTATTTTGCAATGGGAGGGACACAGCGAAAATATTTTCACTGAAAACCAATTAGGCGCGCCGCAGACGCACGAAATTCGTTGAGTGATGCAAAGTAACATTAGAGGTTCTTGCTTGACTTGTTTTTACGTATCTAGCCCGAATTTTGTGGCGTTGACCTTTAGTCGAGCACACACTTAAGTGTAAAGAGTTTATAGGGGAAGAGACGGGAGGATGGGGGGGGGGGGGGTAGGCACTATATCCGCACGCACTGCACTAGGATTTGAATCTGATACTGGCTGAAGTTAACCGAGAGATTTCATTGAGAATGTGCTCTCCCTCAGTTTGCTTTCGTTATTCGCAGGCGTCCAATAATGCCATAAAATCCGTAAAAACAAAAGTATCACTGAGTCATAACATGACGCATCACAAGCTTATAAGTCTGGCAAAGACAATAACGCACTGAATGCTAATAAAGCACGTGATAGCGCTAGTGATTTACATATATAATTTGCATATATATGTATTAAATATATTTCCGACGGTTTCACTTGACAAAGACTGATATATCTCAGCCGGCATTAAACAATCAACTACACTGCCCCGAAAGCGCCGTCTGTTTGCCTGACATCGCAACTAAGCTTATATGGATGCATGAAATGTGATAGCCTCTTCAGATGGATGATATACATTGATGGAGAAATTAAGGTGTGGCGACGTCACCTTATCTCGTTTGCAAATGAGAGGTGGCCGCCATCTCAGTCACTGAATTGATATCAAGCTTGTTGATGGCTGCAGCCGGTGTCTGGAAACCATCGGCATCTGTATATGGAGCAGCGGCCGTTAATGCGCATCTGTAGAAGCAAGCTGTAAAGGTGCAAGGGGCCCTTTTTGGACAAGGCATCTATAAGAGAAGCTTTTGCGGATGTTCCGCGTAATATCTACGCTTAGAAAAATCATATATTTAAATGCCTCTGCATGCACGCATTTTTGTGTATATTCAGAAGCTGCTTAAGATAAGCGCCACCGGTAAGACGCTTTGTGACATGTGGGATAAGCAAGGCTATGCAGGAGTTGAGTGCTGTCAGATATTATCATGTGGATGATGCAAAAAACTAAACCAAAAGGTGGAAAATATCAAATGTTAATGGAGCTAGGTGCCTTTCGGGACCCGTAAATAGGTCTGATCGATGCTGCAAGAAGTGTGTGTTGCATAAGAGTCTATCGGACGGTAGTTAAGTGATTTGTGTTTCTTCCGCGCGGAAACTCACAAGTTAATTTGTTCGAAAGTTGGCTGCGAGTGTTAGCAGGCGTGGGAACTTAAATTAACGTCACGACTGATAGTTCATGGTGGCTGTGCTATTGGCGACCGGTGATACAAAAAATGAGAATCACGCCAATATTTCAGTGTGAAACTGATTGCAATGAGGTCCACTGAACAGCTACGCCATTTGCACGCTTAAGTCTTTAGTTTCAGGCCGCAGTGTGTTGCACGCGATGTTGGTCGCGAAGATCGCAATAATTTCCGTGTTTCGGTGGGCTGTTGATGTACATGGTTATGGTATGGAAAACGTTGAGATAGTCCGGCTGATTGCAGGTGATATGTTCGCTTACGGTTGATGATGGTCTGGGCCTTTGCCTCCTCTGTTTTCCAATGCCCGACATCAACCATTGAAGGAAATGTTCCCCTTTGCAAATACTGAAGCAAGTGTAAGACATGATGTGAGTATGATATATATATATATATATATATATATATATATATATATATATATTCACTTATAACTGTTGGTATACTTTCAAGTGGAAAAACCGTTCTAGACGACACAATTCTCTGTTTATTAAACATGCTCCTCAATGGGTCTTTGTTTGATTCCGTCATCGTACTTTGCACACCATTGATGGACAGCTATTTGGCCCGGGAGTTATATCTGGAGTTGTGCTCACGAACGCCAGATATGAACGCCTCGACAAGTACACCTCTCTTTGTCTTGATCACCGTGCGAACAATGGAATGGCAGGATCTGAATGGCGTTATTGTTGTGTCATGAATGCCTGTGTAACAATGAAATAGTTAAAAACGCCCCAAAAGCAGGCAGATGCTTGGCTTGTTCTCGTGCACGCCTGACGGGCTATCAACAGCGATCCCAATGTATGCTACTGTCATTTCTCTCCATTATCGGTAAGTTGTGGTGGTACCTTGTTATTGTGATGCCGGGTCGTGGAGTTTGTGCCAGGTTTCTTCATACGTTGTACACCTTTTATTGATTAAACATTGTGTTCCCACGTTCATCCGACGCTCCCAAATGGGAAAAGTTCCCACGCTCATCAAATGGGAAAAATTGTATTGGCTCAGACTGTAATGCTGTAAAAAAACTCCTCTTCAAACATTTTGCGTACACAAATCTAAATCATACGGCAGCACATCACACAGCTGAGCTTAGCATTGCTGAAAATGTATAACGCAGCGATCTGGTGGCTGTGGATGTGTCAAATTCCAGGAAGTGCGACAGCCTCGCCGGGCCAGGCTGGGTGGTGTTAGATGGGAAGGTATTACCGTACATGGCCAGGGTCGCTCGGTCTGCGGCGTCGCAGGTGATAAGCAGTCGGAACTGAAACTGTACGCGTCTGGGTGAGATGCATCCCGTTCACAGTGCGAATCTAGATGCCATTAAATATTTCGTTCCACTTTTTGTCGTTACTAAAAGATTGTTTCTTGCTCAGCAAGTTTGTTTTGAAACTTATGGACGATGCCGTTTACTTACTTGAGTCGCATTGTTGCTATAGCTGGTTTTGATCAAATTACGTCATTTTAACGATTTTGGCGTGACGGATTCACAACAAACTAATGATTGGCACTTGGTGTAACTTGCAATCACGTCAGCAACACCAAAAACCTACCGGAATGCAATGCAGTCATTGGTTGGACTTCCCATGCATCTATTCTTTGAATGGTTATTGATCGCCGCTCTGATGAAAAAAGCTGCCTTGCAGCTTTGCAATGTGGAGCTTTCTGCAGCTTTGGTCAGCCTTCAAGCTTGCAATTTAAGCAAAAAAGGCTTCCTTATTTTATTCTTTGGTAGCTTACACGCGCTTTCTGCAGTCATAAATTACAGTGCGGGCTGGTCACGGGCGTTCATTGCAGGTGTTTGCAATAGCTACAACGACGGAGTCTCTTCTTAACCAAACGAGGCGATAGGAATCCTTCTCATCCCGATTTGAAGAGAATGGGCGTTGAAATAACCCTTCTTACGCTTCCCCACGCGTAATTAGCTTTTACCCTTCTAATTAATATATAAATTGACACATTGTTGGATACGCAAAATATGCAACCGTCTTGAAAAAATGAACGGACGGAAAGACCACTTTTTTAAACACACTTGCCTCATTTAAGTACAGGCTTCCGTCGGCTGTGCCGTTGTGGTTTCTGTTAAAGGCTTCTGTTTAGGGTGGCTGTTTCTATTCATAGACGACATTTTTAAATCTAGGGTGAGTTACTGTTTACATGAATTGGGAACAATGCATCCAGCTCTAATAAAAATGGTTAGATGTTGTTGCACATTCAGCCGAACCCGCCGGTTTTGTCCAGCCCGAAACCTTCCATGCAATATACTTTTTGTTCTCTTAGTAGCGGGAAAGTTGCTTCGAGTTTTACCGCTTGGAGTCAAAAGAATTAGCACTGTACCTAAAGTCATGCGCTTTTCTTGAAATATCTGGGGCGTACATCAAAGGCGCCGCTCGGAGTTGTATGCCTTTACATATAGTTCGGCGAATGTCGACAGGAAATTATGTGCTTGCGCTAGAACAGGAAAGGGCTACAAATGTGTAATTCAACGACAATTCTGCGGCGTGTGCAATGTTTTTCCCATAGCTGTATTTTATTCGCGATGATCATGTGATGGGTATGGTCCCGCACAGCAGTATTTCGCTTTCACGTCTTCTCACCAGCGCGCTACACTAATCCCACAACGTTTGACGTTTTTCCCTGTCCATGGGATGTCCTTGTCCATACAACGTCTCTGTATCAGTGTCCATGTAGCGACCAGATTTGGCTCCATTGACATATGGTTCCCACAGAAATATGAGCACACAAAAATCCTCCAAACGTGAGCTGAGCACTGAGCTGAGTGACCGGTCCTGTCCCCGTCACCCTCAGCCCAGCTGCCTCCATCCCACTGCGGTCATGGTCGTGGTCTTGAATCCGGCGCCAGATTAGCTCGTCACTGATATATGCCCAACAATCCAGGCAGCAAGTCGTCTCCCATCCATCACGATCAGCAATCAGCACCAAAAAATTTGTCACAAGTTGTGATGTTCATATGAGCTCCACGTTTCTAGATAGGGCTAAAGTGAGTGATTTCTTTAACCACACCCATATCCATTCTTTAGTTCTCAGTCCGTATCGCAAGCCGATCGCAGTACAAATGCACTAAGTTGGCAGTTCCCTGATGCCTGGATTCCGGTCTTTAATGAATGCAGGTTGTCTGGTCATTCCACCCCGCGAGCTTTCCGAATGGACTCGTCCATGAGTGTGGGCTGACAGAAAGGCATGACAGCATCAGACCTCGAACACGGCGCTGCACTGAAACCCAACGGCAGCGATTCCATGAAAATGCGCTGTTGCATGGATCGCGATAATGGTAATGAAATAATCGATTATTTACATGGCCTGGCTGGCCCTTATACATCACCGATTGCACTTCCTGAATGTCCACGCAGGGGACCAGCTGTCCATAACAACACCGCGATGTAGCTTAGTGACGTGCTCAGATTAAAATCACGTAGTGTCCACGCGCTAGGCATTAGTATTTTCCCATTGTTGTCTGTCTTGTGAATGAGGAAAACCGTGCTTTATTTAATATCGTATCTGTTCTCCGAGCCATACATTGGCTGTTATGACTACGGTACGCTTTCTACCTTGTGAGGCAGCATTTATACTTATGCGAAATTTAACACGCTCTCAATGGTTTTGGGATCAACTACAACCTATTGCATGAAGTTTTTCCAGAATAGCTTTCCAACGGTACTTTGTAGCATGCCGTACTTTTTGTGACTGTAGACAACTGAGAAGTCGATCTTTTGGTGTGAAAATTAGCTTTGCCGCTTAGGTCGCTGACCTGCAGCAGGTCAAAGTCAGACCATGCCTGTCAGCAAAGGCTATTCGAAGGGTTTCAAGCTGACGTAACAGCTGAATAGCATACAAGTCATGCAATTCATAAATGGTACATTAGACAATCAGACAATTGAAATCAGGGTTACCACTTATTATATTGAACATGGGCCAGATATAAAAGTCAGACCAAGTTTAAAGCCAAATAGTTGTTTATTCGAAATCTTTCGCAGAGAAGCAGTTTTAGACGTTCATTTCAAATTGCGTGATAACAGGAACCTCGACAGATTGATTGAAGGGAACGCCACACACACCGTCGCACACCTTTTACGGAACGCCAACGATAGCAGAGGCCATGTTATGTCCAAGGTCCATGGCGCAGCCGGGATTCGAAAAGGCATCTAGGTCAAAGCTGGTTACGTGAGGAAGTCGGAGGGCACTTCGGACACTGCTCTCGAGATTGTCCTTATTTGGTCCGGAAGTCACGGCCAGAGACTTGAATATTTGACTCAAATGAGTTATATATACAGTCCCACCTACCCTGTGGAATTTGGGTTATCTAATTCTCTTAATTTTGTGTATGTCTAATTTAACCTCCGCCCCCTCGCACGCAAACGCGTCGCATTTAATCGACCACCCGGGCCACGCGTTAAAGGAATGGTTGCGTTTTCTCACAAGCGCTCGAACACCGATAGAATTTTCGCCCTTGGTCCGCCGGGGGCCAGCTGGTTGGCCACCCGTCATAGCCTCTAGGAACGTGAAACTTTCCATATATCTCAGAATTTTTCTTTTCTCATCCGCACCTTCTAGCTTTGCGACCACTGATCGCAGTTTCATACAGCTGTCCGCGACAAGATGATGTCAGATGATTAGACTGACTTTAGACGCTGGACCGACTTTAGATGTTGGAATGACGTCCGACGTTGGACAGACGTCAGATGTTGGACTGAGGTCCGATGTTGGACAGATGTCAGATGTTGGATTAGCGTCAGATGTTGGACTGGCGTCAGATGTTGAACTGGCGTCAGATGTTGGACTAACGTCAGATGTCAGGCAGTCAGAGCAGACATATAGCTAGCCTCGCGGTATATGTGCATGCACCCGACATCACCCGTATCGCTGGCCGATAAAGACACCGCCTGACCCTTGGGTGCACTCGTCAGTGGCCACGTGCCCCCAGCCAACCCCGAAGAGATGCGCTATCTGAGTCAGTCACAAGCGTTGCGCGACTTTGACAACATTATCAGAATTACAAAACAACACCGACAACACTTGAAGACACACCAAACATAATTTACTTGCAAGCACGTCGACAATTTATGGCGTGCTGTTTTGTGGATGTGAGGCAGACGATGGACTAATACCCACCCTGATACATTTTGAACCAGTTACATCGCGTGGTAACGGTGACATTTCTTAAGAGCCGCAAATGGCATAAATAGCAGACTTGAAAATAATTTCGTTAAGCTATGCTTGTTTGCTCTAGCTCAGGAGCAAGCTTGTGCAATGTTTAAAGGGAATGTTCCACACTTGTGTGGGGTTTTGAACTGAAATAGACATCTTGAAGGTCATTCGGTGCAGTTCCCGGTCCTGCCCTTCTTAAGATCTAAGCCCTTGTAGTTTCTGAGCTAAGCGCCCGCGAAAATGCGCAGACAATTTCGGAGAGCTATTTTAAGGTCACCCAGGCATCCATGACGCCATAATATCGTCATTCAAATCCTGTCATACCACTGGCCGTGCAGCAAGCAAGGCAAATAAAACATGATAGCTGGTCGCTAATATCTGACGTTCGTGAACATAATTTCCGGATATCACGGCGGTCAATTGGCTCTCAATCAATAATATGCAAGGAACGGATGATGTAATGAAACAAAGGACGTATTGAGGGCAATATAACCAATGCAGTTGATGCGCCTTAAAGTTCAATAACTAACTAGAAGAGCAAATTTACTTAACAGAGAAATTGTGTTGCCCAGAGCAGCCCTTTCCACTTCAAAGTATACTAATATTTATAAGTGAGCTTATCTTGTTATGTCGTGTCTTCATTATCTTCAAACGTGGTACATTCCCTTTCAGCACAACCTCGGCGCATCCGTGAGGCTGGTCGTCAATTTTTTTTCTCGAATGCAGCCATGAACTGTTGACAATAACGTGACCAAAACCCCGTGACCATCACTCTGCTCATTGTGCCTACACGCACACATACATTCTTATGTCAGATACGCACCAGATCCAATAGCGTATGTCACGTCTCTGAGCCTTCTTGTAGACAGCTCTTTTCTTCAGTTATTTAGCTTCTCATTCGCAAAGACCGTGTGTTGTAAGACAACGGCGACCCTGGTCCTGTAAAGGTAGGTGTCAGATCGGCCAGTTGAGTGTAACTGTCAAGTGCCAAGCTGTAGGTGGGTAGAAGGGATCGACAAGCGCATAACAGTAGCATGAGAAGTACTGGCATTGCAGGTAGACCGTTTTCTTTGCAGTATCTGTGGACACTCATGTGGCGGGACAGTGAGCCAAAACACATAAAAACGAAAACAGTTGCGTCACGCTCACTACACCGCTACATGGGATAGTGTATCAATCGTGGGGAGCTGAGACACGTCTAAAGATGGGTCGCCTCGTTGCGTGTGGCGCCGCTTGCGCCGGTGATTTCGGCAGTCTGCAATCTAAGCAGAATTTCGAGGCTGTCGTCCCGTACCACGTCGTAACTCAGCGCTTATCAAAATTGCTGGGAAATGCTCACCAACGGTCGTCGACTCGTGGTTCGGATGATATTTCGACGATCGAACGCGAATTACTGCAGATTGAGCTCGTAAGACTTCCAAATCCGGTCTTTTTGTGGGATTTTGGCTCACGCTACCACACGGTGCCGCAATGCGGAAGCTCTTGGGTCACGCTGCCTTTGGCTGCGGGACATGCCCAGGTCTGTGACCTCTCTTACAAAGGAAAGTGACGTCCCGTGCACAAATAATCGCCCGCTTCGAGAAACAAGTCCCGTATTTGACACGCTTTCCAGACGGGATCGTCTCAAAGCCCGAGCCGCCGCGGATCCCGGCGACACGCTGCCAGCTGCCGAGCGCCGCAGCAGCACCGCGGCGTACACGACGCCGTGTAATCCCCGGGAGCGTCGCCGTCGCTCCCATGACCCGCTGAGCGTGCCCGCACACCTTCCCACATTCTTCGGGTGCAGAACGGCTTCGGGTCGGGATCAGTCGCATGGCTGCGGCGCCGCGGTCAGCTGGCGGCCGGTCCGCCCGCCCGCCGCTGACCCCCGGTGACCTCTCGCGGCGCAGACGTCGGCGGCTCGGGGTTGTCGACTCGGCGCTTTCGAAGCCGAGTTTGGCGTCACTCACGAACTGCAATGTGCTTGCTGATCGGCTGTTGTTGCTCCGCTTTGCTGCTCGCGCTGGACGCCGCGTGGACGTTTGACGAGGTCGGGTGTTCGAGGCACTGACCCTAACTGTGCCGATTTCTGTATCGTTAGGAACCGATTTTTCCAATCCCTTTATGGCTCTTTGAACCGATGCTTCCGATTCCTTTACGGAGAGCGCCTGTAAGAAAATTGTACGTCCTCCTCTTAAGGAAAATGGATGAAATTTGCCCGCGTATTTTGTACCACGTACTCACATACTCTAATCACTTTGCACAAAACGGTAGCTGTTGTCATCCAAACTAGACGGGAGAGAAAGAGAGGGATACGTCAGCAATCTAGACAGATAGATACTTACCTAATGCTTATCGAATCGCTCCGGAAGCTCCGAGGCAGTGCTTGTGCGGTCCCTGAAGGTCCTTGCATTTTTACTCATTTTGCCGGCTTCTGGTCCAGCATTCGTTGTTTCATAAAAAAATGATAAATGTACCTTTTCTACAACTGGAAGGAGCATCGTTGGTTTGCATGCAAGATCTGCATCACGATTGAGCAATCGCGTACGACTGAGTAATCATCTGGCCTTTGTGGACCATGTTTAATGATTTCTGGATGACGCGTATTGGGATTACGTACTACTTGTTTGTATGGCTTATTTATTTTATGTCATATTTGTATTTTAAAAGCTTCGTCTTTTGAAGGATACTAAAAAGGCAACTACAAAATCACCGCTAGATGTATACAGTTCCCCCGTTATGAGAAAACGTACCGCGGGTACGATCAGGCGACGTAGTAACGTTAAAACAATATTTCGCGAGCATATACCAGTGTGAACGACGAACAAAGGAGAGGTACGACATGACTCAGGAGATAATCCCAGACTTCTTTGCGTACATACCTGGTCACTAATTTTTGGGAAGACTAGATCGCTGGCATTTACTATTGTATGCTTTGGCTCGTTGGAATGCTACACTGGCATTTAAGAATTAATCCGCACTTTTTCATTGAAGCAATCTGGGATCAAAGCAGTGCAGCTTAGCAGTGCGTGCTGCGTGAGCCTTGGTCCCAGCATCCAATCGTAAAATTCCAGTCGAACGACAAACCTTTCCCGCGAAGATTTTGCGTGTCGCAATGCTCAACACGGTCCGCCCTGCTCTCTGACATCTTCTGACCTTCGACGCGGCCGCTGCCACCGGCCGCTGGCCACCCCAGTCAAGGGTGATCAAAGCCACCCGAACCTACGCCGCCACAGGAGGTTGAGTCCAAAGACAGGCGCTCTAACCAGCTCAGTTACCGGAACAAGCTTACAAGGAAAATGAAATAAAATATGTTGTATTGCCCCGTCCCCACTATTCCACCTGTTTACCATGCGTTGACTAGCATCCGACCCCCCGCCCCCCCCCCCCCCGAATGATCTCGACGGATGGCAGATGCGTGGCCAATCCCATATTAGAGTTTGTAACGCTAATCAGGTAACCGGAATGGGACAGACGTCTACAGCCAACTAGAGCATCTATCCATGGCCAACAAACAGCGCCGCGACCGTGAGTGCCTTGCTCCACTGCTAGTACGGCCAGTAGACGGGCACATGTGCTCGTGGGTCGCGTGTCGGACGCCGCGGGACGTCTCCGAGGTGGAAACGCCGTCTGCATTCGACCGTGACGATCGCGCGACAATTTCGGCGGCACGTTGTGTTTCCGCTTCGCGTGAGCGTTCCTCACTTTGACCTTGAAGCGAAAAAAGAACGCCGCATATAGGGAGGGTTTTTTACAAGAGCTGCGCAATGTGTGGGCTTTTTGCAAGTTGCATTGCATGTAGCGTGCTTACACACACACCACACACCACAACCACACACACACACACACACAACACACACCACACACCACACACACACACACACACACACACACACACACACACACACACCACACACACGCACACACACACACCACACACACACACACCACACACACATATATATATATATATATATATATATATATATATATATATATGTGTGTGTGTGTGTGTGTGTGTGTGTGTGTGTGTGTATGTATGTGTGTGTGTTTGTATGTTATCTCACATGGGTTATAACCAATATTGGGAGTATGAATATAGCATGCTTTTCTGTTCTATTACGTGCATCGCCACAGATTACACACACTC
>NW_023596545.1:33077135-33345166 GCF_011947565.3 Pollicipes pollicipes | reverse complement strand
CTTCTATACATGTACATCAGGTTCAAGAGCAGAAACGCTCCCAGTCTGATTCGATATACATATGAGAGGGCATCGAGAACACGATGAATTTAGCTGTTACTGCAATATTTTCCTTGGAAAGTGTGCGGGGGCTATAATGGGAGGGGTCCCCGGACCGGCAGCACATGTGTTCTAAATCGTCAACGTCGGGTCCATCGCAAAGCTGGTTCGTGGGGCAGCGCAAGCACATGGATGACATAAGCCACTAGTACGAAACGTAGCAGGCCTATTATTACCTGTAGCTGTTACCATCCCTCGGTGGGAACAGAGTAGGGGAGTGGACGCCACGGTCCCCGCACTTCAAAAACATTCACGTTAGCCCTCTCCGTACGCTCCACCCCAACTTCTCGGACTTCATACGCCACGAGCAGCATCGAGTACCGTGTACATTTTCAGAACTGGTGCATCATAATGTACAGGTTGTGGGCGTAGCCCGAATCCATTTGCGCCGACGCTGATCTGTGCCGTGTTAATTACGTGCCGAACGAGCATAAATAATTAAGCCGTTGCTCTGAAGTCGACGCCAACCGACCGATGGGCCAGTTCGCCGAGGGTCAGGCCCGAGCCTTGCCTTCTAGTCTGACGAGGTAGTATAGCGCAGATAAGATTGCCCCGTGCGAGGCTTCGCTAAAAAGCTTGCGCTCATTTTCGCTTAGAGCAGGAGCAAACGTCAATGTTGTCCAACTGCGAGGAAAATTGCATCATGACAGTTTTTCGTTACTGCGAGGAAAATTGCATCATGGCGATTTTCCGTTATACGTCGTGTCTAGAATATATTAGAAGGCAGCCTATCACACTCGAACGCGCTCAAAGTTTAGCAGCGGCACCACTAGGGAAGGCAGGGTCACGCATGTGTTTCGCCAATTACATGATTGATGAATTGAGGTGTAAAGTGCTCCGATATCAAAGATAATTTAGCCCCCATAACTGGTGTCAAGAATTGCAATATTTTGCGACTATAAAGGAGAACAACCTTTGAACGACCTATTTGCAGCAACATCGCAGACAAATCACATCCACAATGTCCATGCCACTCACAAAACCGCGCGGCGAATGGTCAGTGGCATGCGGAAGTGCGATTGGCCGTGGTGAATGCGTTGGTGGTGGTTTGGAGTTCTAAGCCGCGTTGACTGAACATGGCCATGCCGCTGCTGAATGTGTCGGTCGCGGTACGTGGTGCTAACGCCATATGCAGTGTGACTGAGTTATCTGTTTACGCCATGCCAAAACGGTCGTGTTATCTACCGATTATTTGTTCGCTGTTTGCGTGTTCGTGTTTTATGTTCTGATTGTAAGTGTGTCAGCTGCCATCATGAGCTGAAGAGCTAGACATTGCTTTTGATAATAAAAGATGTCGATGCACCCAAAACCCGATACACGATGTACCCGAAACGTTTGACAACGGAAATGCATGAAGACGACGCATGTCTCAAAGCGAGTTAACTTCTAACGTAACAGACGATGTCAACAATAGCTTCCAAACGATTAAAAGCTCTAACCGGAAGATGTCTTTGGCGCAAAATTCCGCGCATTTTAATGACCCTTGTCAAAGTGAGATTATTCTGCCAGTGTGCTTATTCCAAGCGATCCTGATCAATTGCAGCTGTATTGCATAACTGTAAAGGTATTTTAAGACTATTTAAATGAACATTTGGACCTTAGGTAAGGCATAAATGCGACGAGTGTGTCGTTTTTATTTTAATTTGAGCACTCTCGGGTTTGGGTACATGTTGCATGACGTACTTTTCTCTTGGTATAAAGCCCATAATCCTACCTGTGCCTGCTTTCTTGTGCTGGGCTACCTAGAAATGAATATAGAGATGTTGTAGATGTATTTGCAGACCTGACGCGTTAAAATAGAATTGCGCGCCTATGCCCGTGGCGGATCCAGGGGGGGGGGGGCATGACCCCATTCCCCCCCCCCCTGGCCCGGAAGGGCACTCAAATCTTGTGGTGAGAGGGCCCCAAAATCCTCATTTCGGGTACACACAACCTTTATTTTCAAGACGCGCAGAAGTCCAGGGGCACCCCAAACGGTCCCAAATCTGAAAGTTCAACACAAAACTATGAGACAATTGACCTCCACCTTTAAATTAACTAAATCCGGCGGACCATTCCGGTTAAGACATTCGATCGGCCAAAAAGGAAGAAACTGAAAGCCAATTAGACGTACTCCGCTGACTTCACGTAAATGGGAATTTCGACGCACTCAGCTGCTGAGACTATATGCCTGCCTCCTACAATAGCCAGGAAGGGCGGGGACCACGGGGATTCGGACCGCATACCTCTGGTTTCCTAGATGCACAGTGGTTAAAGCGGACGCATCAACCGCTACACTACCGGCACCTTAAACCACCCTCCTCAAATCAAATGTCAATGTTTGCCTATGTCATCGTACCTTGCACAACGTTGTATGGGTTAATTGGCGGTCGTTATATCTAGAAATCATTCTCCCGAACGCAAGATATGAACGACTTGACCCTTCTATTTTCCTTTGCCTTCATCGCAGCATGGGTGATGGAATGACAGGATTTAAATGATGTTATATGGCGTCACGGACGCCTGTGTGTGACCTTGGAAGTCCACCTGAAACAGTCTGCTCAATTCGCGGACGTGTAGCTGAGAAACCGAGTAGCTGTAGCTGTCGTAGCTAAGTGGGTTTTAAGTTCTGAGAACAGCAGGGCTGCTAACTGCACTAATGATCTCCAAGATGGCTATTTCAGTTCAGAATCCAGAACAACAAACGTGGAATACTCTGCAAACGTTTGGTCAACAGCACAAGCACAAATGTGCAGCCAACGCGTGCAGAAAAAAAGACGCTGGACAGATGATTATGTGCGGCCGCCTGCGCCAGTTTCGACCCTTCGAACCCATCGGGCAATCATCTCGATATTTTTATTATTTCAGTAATTTGCAGCACTATTCAAGCAGTTTGGCACCTGTTAACATAAAGTAACTAAGACTAAGCGTTTTGAAAGGAAAAACAAAACTCCTTACTTATAATAGTAGACATTTACAAAGAGCCATGTTATGCTTTGTAAAGCTCTTGATATCCTCTTCTGTTGCATCTGCTTAAATGTGATTTTGTATAGGTGTGCATGTTTGTTCCGTGGTGGGTATGGGGTTCCAATTACTTTTTTTATGCAGTGGAGACCAGTGCATATTTCTGAAGAGGTTTTGAGCTGTGACACAAAAAACACCACAATCCAGGGAACATTTTCGCACAAATACAGGTAGGGATGAACATCTTCATGACCACGCCATATCACATTAGGGGCATTGGTCCCCTCTTTGTTTTGTCTCAGCCCCTTAACATCGGACCAAAATGCTGAAAACATGATTCAGAACAGGTGTAAGCCCCTCTGATGTCACAGTCCCTATTATGTATGTGAGCATCATTATGAAGTACTTTTTGTCATCATGGAAGGTGAGAATCATCACATGTCTGGTGCAACCACGCTGCAGTTGATCACCTTTCGATGGGGAAACACTGTAAATATTCATGCTTTAAGGAAATGTGCTGTTGGTACTTGCACAGCTACTGTACCATATTTTTCACTAATGACTAGGTGGATAGTGTAGATTGGCTGCTGTGGTCACACTGGTGTCAACTGAAGTATTGATTTATTACATGTTATGCTCATTTAGCATTTCACTTCAAATGAATGTTCCCAATCCCAACAGTGTTTGTTTTTAGCAGCTTTTGTTATCACTTCTCAAAAAGAGTTGCATGGTTATTCAGATTTGCCAACTATTTACCAACATGGTTTGGCAGCAGGCACAAATTTTCCTTCAAGCTTTGTTATAACTAAAACAATTGACTTTAATTTGAGCATCACCAGTTTTGCTCTCCATACCTGAACCTGCAATCAAAGTGTGTCTTCCACTGCTCTCAGACAAAGGTATCACTGAACTTGCTACATGAGACACAGCATCAAGTTTTCAAGTTGGTGTTCAGGGTTGGAGAATAATAATTTGGTATTATGAGCCCAACATAGTGAACAAAATCAGACAACAACCATTAAAAAAACATCAAATTTTGGGATGCATCATTCCATTTTCACAAAAACCCAAACCTGTCATCTGAAACCACACAACAATTCTCATCCATACCACATGACAAGGAAAATAAACAACAGAGTAAAATGCAGGCAACTAACACATCTAAAGGTGCCAATATGTTAAAGAGTAAATATTGTGTTTGATCAGGATAATGGCCAGAGGGCCACATCAACTATGGCCAAACAACTGTTTCTCATGTGCTTGGATGTGTGCTGACTATTCCTCAGTGCTGCGGCTGTGTCAAAGCTTGAAAAAATGTAGGAGAACCCTGAATGAGTTTAGGGAAAACTTTTCAACCTGCAACAGAACATGCACCAGGCTGAGCTTTATTCAGTTTCTGGGAAGGTGTATTTCATAACCCCCTCCTGCAGTAGGCAGTGTTCCTGAACATCTTCAGTCAGAATGCAAGAATGGGTGCACAGCCATTTAAACAGGCCCCCGCCGGGATTAAAATTTGTTTCTGGCCCATCTTCAAAGGGTAACATGGATGCATGGGGCATGCATGCATGAATATCACGAATTGACTTCACAAAGTAGCACTAACTGTGCTAGATATGGTTTGCCAAAAGGATGATTTATATTGGATCATGACAAATTTTTACTGTCAGTCCATGTTTGTGTTGTAAATATTCCTTTAAGTTAAGCATGGGCAAAATTTGTTTTCAAAACTGTGCTCTATTTACAGGTTGCTTTGAGATCAGTACTGACATAACTTAATACATGTGATGATAAATGTTAATTCACCTGTGCCCTGTTTCTAACCATAGCTTCAAGTGGTCAGTCCAATAAAGATGTGAGTAAACATAGAGTACTTAGGAATATTTCATATCACACAAAGTATCATGGGGCATCTTTTATATATATATATATATATATATATATATATATATATATATACATAGCTAACTCCATGGATGTAGCCAGTATTAGTAATTCACATATGCATATCTACCCTAGTAGGCTTACGTATCAAGGGCAAGAAGTAGCCAAATAATCCAAAAAGCCAAAGAATTCACATGGTCTGTAGCCACCCAGAGGCATACATTTCAGTATCTGATTGCCCTTGGTATGCCATGGATAAGTACTGGAATGTTTACTGCCTAACCACTCACCTTCTCGGGCTTTTAGATAGACCGTGTTGGCCACTATGTTCTCAAGCTCCATTAAGTCCAGCTTGAAGCCTTGAAGTGTGATCGCTTTTCAAAGATCCATCCTCGGTAGGTACTTCAACCTGCCAAACTTGCGCAGAAAGAGAAAAATTCACCAGACCAGAACCCTGCAGTCCATCATCTTGCACTTTGATGAGTATCAAACATCCCAATCATTGCAAAATTATCAGGCATCCTGGTGCGAAATTATGCGATCGCTCTCAAGTCCAGTCTTCTCCGTCGGTCTTTTGCCACCTGGGATCAATTCAGCATGATTAGGTGGGTACTTCACATCAGCCAGTGGCCAACCTTTAGGCTCTGCCGTAGCAACATCGATAAAACAGTCTGGGTCATCCCATTGTGACTCTCACATCCAGACTGTCTCAGCGAGCACTGCTGTCACGCGCGCCCGGGCACTGCACCTCCCTCACTCAGCGCCGACGCTCCTATCCCAATATGCTGCCCTCCCTCACCGGACCGAAGACAGCCAAATAATCCTGCGCTAGCTCCACTTCAGTATACGGCCGCCCAACCGTAAACAACTGTGAAACTAGTATAATTCGGGTTTATGCTATGTAATATATTGCGCTAGTGTCGATTGCAGCCAGTGTGATGGGGGAAACTACGGCGGGTCAACTGGATAGTATGCTGTAGCACTGTTCAAGAAATAAGAGCGGTATATTGCCATAAATAACGAAGAAACCGTTGATTGACACCTCTGATATTTCTGGACTAAAATGGTCCGGAACATTGGCTGATCTATCCATTGTGCTAATAGAAAGAAAGACTCTGAACATGTGAAGGGCATTCATGCAAACATGTTGGCCCAGTGGCAGACAATTTAATAGCAGCTCAATAAGTGTAGAACTCTGAATGCCCCCCTGGTACATACTAGAAAGTGTCCCAAATACTGAATAGTGATGAGTCCATAACTTCTAAATTTGAATAAATATGGTGAATGTAAAATAGAGGAACTGGCATTTCTATATGCGTGAATTAATGTAAGATTTCATCTGGTTTACAAAAGTGCATCACAATGTCATCACAGGCTTTCACGTCCTCTGCAATTTAAACTGTAGACAAAAGCGACGCAAGCATAGGCCATTTAAAAATTATCGCGTAGGGCGTAGGCAAATTATCTGGGTGGGTTTGGCTGGCGGTATGCGTGTACGTTAGCGCTCGCAAGTTGTGTGCATGGGGTGTTGACACCAGTGTAGTGGTATTTTGTGGGTGGCTTTCACTGGGTGGATGGTCCCTTGTGTTTTTGGTTGTATTTGTACAAAGATTCGTCGGCATTGCTGTAGTTAGTTGTATCTTGCGCCTTTGAAGGTAAGGCCAACTTGATCAGCTAGTCTCCAGAAATTTTGGTACGTCTGGAGCAATTCTATATAGTTCAAGCTATACTGAATTTTCCATGGATTGTAGTCATGGATGGAAAAGCCCAGGAACCGTGAGATAAAGGCTGCGCTGTGTAGCCCATGAAGTACATCCATTTACCCCAGATTTGGAGAGGTGGGCTGCACTCTGCCACCTGCCCCACTTTCATGCAGTTATCATATATTTATACTTTTTAATTGTCATTATAGCCTAAGCATACTGAAGCCATTGACCATGATCCTACCATTTCTGTCATGCTTTTTGATAGAACCATTATTGTGCACAAGTATTGTGGTCATGCTGGTTGATTTAGGCTACAAGGTAAGCTGTCATGACTGAAATTCAGGAAATCATTTTTTTCCTTGATTTTGAACCACTAGTTTCTTAGAAGGCATTCATCCTACTACTTTTGCATTACTGTAAATGAGTAAGTTGTGGAAGACTTATGCAGGATTATTTTTCTGCAAATAAACTGCCAGCAAGGGCTGGTTGTGCAACTGATTTTATGATAAATGGTAGGATGTTAAAACACCATATTTGGTCAAAGGGTTTATTGCTCTAACCAAGTTCCATGGTGCAATAGATTCTGTGCTTAAACAGTGCATGCTATCCACATACAGAACATATACCATCCTCATAGTGTGCCAGAAATATACAGATATTACAGCTAATTTGTTATTGACTCTGTTATCTGTTTTGTAGGCATCTCAATTGGTGTAAGGAATCTTCTAGTTAGGAATAAGTCTGTTTTCTAGCTGTCACATGTGAGAATAGCACTGCTTGAGATGAGGCAGTGTTATTCACAGCTAGAGTGCCCTTTGAAGATGAATTTTAAACAGGAATATTTGGTACCCAGATATCACCAGTATGGTACTGACACTAATATTGGAGGCAGGAGGCATAACTAGCCATTTGCATTCAATGTGATTGGTTATGGTAGTTGTGTTGTCATGTGTCAATCAGGATGCTCTTTCCTTTTTTTACTAATTTATTATTTATATATAATATTTTTTCATTATATATATATATATATATATATTAGTAATTCACAAATTTCACTGAAGCTGACAGGCAAGTCTCTTAGTTGTTTCATTCCTTCATTTTGAATAGTTGGTAACTTGGGAAGTTGTTAAGGTCTGAAGCTGTCTCACAACAATGTGGGATGCATTGAAAATAATTTGTGCATTCTGTTCTCAGAATTGTGATGTGTATTAAGTTGCAATGTTCTGTGCCATTTTCTATCTGCTATCTGCCCATTCTGGACATGCTCATTTGTCCTGGTATGCATTTCTTATTTCAGCTTTCAAATAAAATGTAACCAGAGCTATTGGCATGTTAATCTACTTGACTTCCAAAATGCACTTTTCATAACTGCCATGAGCTCTTATGTTATATGTTAATCTTATATATATATATATATATATATATATATATATATATATAATATACATTATATATGTATAATCTTACATATATAATGTTATGCTCTTATATTAATAACTGACCTTGAGTATGCCGGGAGGTAACAGAGGGCCTTGTCAAGGAATCATATATAAGACAAGCTAATGATGGATGCCAATGATTTGTTGGTTACAACATGTAACCAGCATCTCCTAGTACATTGAAGGCCTAGGATAATAATGGATACCAATGATTCATTGGTACCAGCATGTAACCAGCATCTCCTAGTACATTGAAGGTTTGTGTTACCTACATGCTGTAAAAATGCATTCATAGAATGGTCATCAAGGACTCAAACACATGGGAATTGTGTATTACAACATAAATAGCACCTTGAAGCTTGGCATCTTGCACCCCAGGCTAGTAAGTAGGAATTGGTATCCCTAGTAAGTACTGATTTCACAGCCTTAGCATGTGTCATGGTGGAGAAGAGTGTCATATCCAGCCCAAAATGAATTACTACTCTTGGACAGCATGGCGATGAAAATACCCACAAAATGTCACTGATGGCACTCCTGCCCTACCCTGACTTGTTACATGCAGCAGTGACATTTAGCTGGGCACTCAGGACACAGCTCTTTTAAATAATTTTTCACAGGCCTTGAAATGGATGGACTTCTGAGATTAGAGTCCATGCCAAACACTGCTGATGTGTACCCTGACCTATGAAAGCTCAGATTAACAGCATGATTTTGTTGCAAAAGTTTAATGTTGTGCAATGCTTGGCATGGTTTACCCTACCCTCCATCACCAGACCTTTTGTGCAGTCGCTGCCACCAGCTGCAGGCCATCCCAGTCAGGGGCAACTATTAAGAGCTTAGAGCAACCCAAACCTCCGTGCTACAGGTGGTAGATTGAAATGGTGATGTACTAATTGATTGAGCTATCATGAGGGATCAACTTGTTGGAACTACTCCCTCCCCTTTGGAAAATGCATGCATGCAGTATGCTTTATGTGTCTGCACTGGACAAAAGATCACTTTGACTGCTTTAGCATGCTGGCTTAATGGGTCCTCCTGTCAATATGTTTGACCATTTTCCATACCCCATATTATAACAGTTAACTTATGTGTTACTTAAATGACTGACATATCAGTACACACTTTAGCATGTTCCTATAACTGACAATATCAGAACAGCTGGTCTTTGTTTTAGGTTGAAAGCACAGTATTGACAAAAACATTGCAAGTTAAGGCACTGGTAGTTCTTGGTGATAATGCTAGTAAAGTGTTGTGTTTGTAGATTGCATTGTCTGTCATCCCAGTGATAGTGAATCCAATCTCATTTAGTGCTGGATTTGATCTTGTTTAGTGACTGGTGTGATCGCGGACGACGTTGGACTCGATGTCGCCTAGCACTGGACATTTGCATTGGTCGGTTCGACGTTGCCTGGCGTGGGAGCCGTCGGAGTGTGTCCCGGCCGATGCCGAATGCGGTATCGCGTGATGCTGTATTCGGTGTCGACTGGCTGTGGGTCCGGTTTCTGCTGACGCAACCGTCCCCAGCAGGTCAGTGAGTGGCGGCCGCCGGGGTACAGCCTGCGTTACATGGTGGAGACCCGCTAGTCGGAAGGGGCTGCTGCACAGTCAGAGCGAGGCGACACAGGCGCAGCCATGGGCTGCACCATCAGCACCATGGACAAGGAGGCGGCGGCCATCTCGCGCAAGATCGACAAGGACCTGCGCATGGCCGGCGAGCAGGCGGCTCGTGAGGTCAAACTGCTGCTGCTCGGTACGCTCCCCCCCCCCCCCCCCCCCGCCCCCGCCTCCGCCCCCGCCCCCGCCCCCGCGGCCGTCAGGTGGCGATCGGCCAGCCTCGGGGCGGTCTATTTTGTGAAAGACCCATCTGTTTGCATTATTGTGGTTGCCAAAACATGTGTGTGTCTGTCTATCCATCAGTGTCTCCTGCCTGCTTATCTGGGTTTCTGCTGTTTGTGCCCATCTTTCAGGCTGTCTGACTGGCTGCATGTTGTGATGTTTCAGCTGTGAGTGTCTGTGTGGTGTTTCATTTTGCTGCTGTTGTCTGTGCTTTATTAGGCTTAGACTGATGTATGTCAGTTTGTGTACATGTCTATACATGTCTACCTGTCTTTTGTATGTCTGTTAGGCTGTCATTGTGTCATGACTCATGTGAGTTTGATGGCCCTTGTCATGAATTTGTCATGTGAGTTGCAGTGTTGTCATGTAATCACAGTAGGATTAAGGAATTTTGTGCCAGTCAGAACCTTTGCCACTGGAACTGATGCATATGCAGCTGGGCTACATATGTGTCCCCCTACAGGATGTAGCATGTTTCCCCTTGCTCATATGTGTAGTAATAAACATTGATTTATGCGATCTTATATTCACTTTGTCAAATTCAGATACCTGAGGCAAAAGCAATGTTAAGGATGAATGTGTCTTTCCACAGGAACATCTTTTATCAGGTCTCTATCATAGCTTGGACGTTGGACGTGTTGGTAAAGCAGACTTTGTGATGTAACCAGTAGTTTTGTTTGCACATCATTTTGTGACACTGTATTCAATTAAACAGGTTTCAGTTGGTTTTGTTCAATGTTTGTTGAAGCTTGCATGTGCATGACATTTCTCCTTTTATTTGTCCCTGCTTTGATGATGCAACTGACTTGCATGGATGAAGGGAGAACATTTAGGGTGTAATTTATATACACTGCTTACCAACATGCATGTACCATAGCATATTGCTCCTTGTTCTAATGTGCATCAGGTCACTATTTAGCCAGTTTCTTAGTATACTTTTCGTTTTGTTCATACCTGGGTACTCGAATTTTCTTTATCTTATCACTTGTTGTGCTTCAACCCTTGTGCTTGCAGGACTTGATACCCATTGACGAGCTGGTGCCCATCTGTGGAGACGTCACTTTCCCCCATTTGCTGGGTGCAGCAGTATCTGAACGTTGCTTGACCCTCGCGTGTCGCGTCGTCCTCGACAGGCGCGGGCGAGTCAGGCAAGAGTACGATCGTGAAGCAGATGAAGATCATCCACGAGTCAGGCTACAGCCGCGAGGAGTGCGAACAGTACCGGCCCGTCGTCTTTAGCAATACCATTCAGGTGCGCGTCTTGACTGGCAAGGCGCCAACGAGCTGCGGTCCGTGAAACCCCGTATTGGACTATGGCAGTCGTGTTTTGGGGACAATCGGAGGGAATGAGTTGCTCTTTGCCGGTTACGCACAGGCCACACATATGCCACTCACCGTCACCTGCTATTGGCTGGCGACAGACCATGCTGCGGTCGATGCTCTTACCTGCGGACCGTGCATCACGTACTGGTCGCTTGTCGTCACCTTAATGCAACGAGAGCGCAGTTTTTTCGGACACCAAGTCCACATTCGCACGCTATGCCACTTTAGGAGATTCTTCGCACGCTGTCAAGTTTGGTAAAGTGCTCCAGTTTCTTTGTGCTACAGTTTTCCCAGTAATCTTTTCATCATGATACTAGGCCTGATCATCAAGGGTTTGTAGGGTGACTTGATTGATGCACTTGCCTGATTGGCGGCTCTGCATAAATTGATAGTTATGGGTGCTGAACGACCTACAGCAGTCGATGCGCCGTAAGACCCCAAATCATCATCATCACATTAGCTGGCAAGGGATGTGGTGAGCTCCTGGGGCGGGGAGGAGGGTGCAGTACCAACGTGCAGTGTCCAGCACCCACCCTGGTGTGCCATGGCTGTCTAGGTGTCGTAGACTTGTTGCAGAATGGGCCTGGTGCGTTAGGCACCATGTGCACCATGCTTGCGGATTTGTGCGCCACTTGGTCCATTACTTAAATGGAAGTCTGGCATGTGCTGGGTCCCACGGGCCCGCTGATGTGTCGAGACGCCACGGAAAGCGCCGCTCCTCCTGATGTGTTTGTGGCGTTGCGGAGCGGACGTTCCCGACAAGTTCTTCATGTTGGTCCCATTCCAGAGCCTGATGGCCATCATTCGAGCCATGGGTCACCTCCGGATAGAGTTCGCCGACTGCATGAGAAAGGTACGTCGCGCCGGTGACTATGAGATCCACTGAGCTCCGCCCCCGATGTGAGCTCCGCTTTCAGGGCTACACGACGTATCAAAGTGATACCCTGCTCCAGCAAACACCTTCGTGCTGGTTGAGGAAAGACGCTGGAATGAGCGCGTTCTGTGTGGACTAGCAGATCGTTGTTTTCTTGCGTGCCTCCGCTGTCACCCGGCGTGCCGTCATCGTGGGAAGACGCCGCGGATGGTGCAAATGGCCTCTTTGGGCCCTGATAGCCCGCACTAACCAGCCGCCGCCACGCGGACACGGCCACGTGACCGCACGCTCGCTGACGCCCCCCGATCCGGCCGTTGCAGGAGGACGCGCGCCAGTTCTTCACGCTGGCGTCGGCGACAGACGAGGGCGTGATGACGCCAGAGCTGGCGCACATCATGCGCCGGCTCTGGGCGGACGGCGGCGTGCAGGCCTGCTTCCTGCGCTCGCGCGAGTATCAGCTCAACGACTCGGCCGCCTACTACCTGAACGCGCTCGACCGCATCTCGAAGTCCAACTACGTGCCCACACAGCAGGACGTGCTGCGCACGCGCGTCAAGACAACCGGCATCGTCGAGACCAAGTTCAGCTTCAAGGGACTCAATTTCAAGTAGGTTGCGGGGGCGCGCGGCTGGTAATACGTGGAGATCATTGTTGGGGAGGCTCGCTGCTGCTACCATTTGAGCTAAGCAGGCATGGAAACAGTACCTGCTTGGACTTGGATGTCTCGAAGCCGCAGTTTCCTTTAATGTCTCTGGGTTCGGCTTGGGCTCTGGGCCGTTCTCTGCGGGTTGCTTAGGCTTCATGCTATATTAAATGGCTGACTTTGGCTTTGTGTGGTTTTCAGCAACTGGGTTCACTTTATGCGTCGGACATTTTTTGTGGCCCTTCGGCTCACGTGATCCTGAACTTCTGTCATCGGCTTTGTGATCATGTTTTTCACAGCAGTTACAACTTTGCTTCACATAAACAGCTTCTCTTCCTGTCAAACCAACATAGTACACAGCTTTTGAGCCTTTGACGTTTACATGGCTGATGACTGAGTGACCAGATGGTGTGTCAGGACCAACTAACACCTGAAGACGGCCGGAGAATTAACTCCGAAAGGTCGTGTATCTAATGGCATACATGAAGAGGATGCTAGGCCGCAAAAAAAGTTCGTTATGCTAGCACGATGTCGCAATAACTGTGCGAGACCCAGACTTTTTTATGTCACACAGTTTAAGCAGGCGCAAAACTTTTTTTGCCAAATCATAGTATACTTAAGATTCGGCGTCGCATTCGGTCTCATCATTTAAACTGATATGTTGGACTTTAGCTTCGCATTTTCGAAGTTCGATGCAGCCTAATTCGGCTTTGCGTGTACAAAGTTCTAAGCCACGACTTCGCATTCCACTGGACGTTTCAATGACATCAAGTTTTTGGCTTCGGCTTCGTCTTCGCAATTCTAAACTCCAAAGCCATCGACTCCCACTTCGTGTCCATGTATTGGCTTATGATTCGGTTTCAAAGCCAGAGGCCGGACCTCGTCACTGTGCCTGGTAGTCAGTGCTGCTTTTGCGCTGATAAATGTGATTTTTTTTGTCACCTCCTCGGCGTGCACAGCCGTGATTCCAGTGGAAAGCAGCATTTCGGCTCAGCGAAGCCTTGTAGTCAGCCCCCGATGTTGTTTGCCCGATCGTGTTTTTCATCTCACGTGGCGTTATACACTGCTGCGGAGTAAATATTATCCAACTAATAACAGGTCTGGTTTGTGCTGCGAAAGCCCACGTTTCCATCATGTCGTGTCCCTCGACAGTTTGTCTGAAGTTCAACTTGTGCATTGACAGAATGTTCGACGTTGGCGGCCAGCGATCCGAACGGAAGAAGTGGATCCACTGTTTCGAAGGCGTCACAGCCATCATCTTCTGCGTGGCCATGTCGGGTGAGCAGTGCCCCGCTCCCGTTCCCGCACGGGACGGGACGTGCCAGGGCTGTCGCTCAGGTGTCCCGATGCTCAGCTCTCCAGAACGTGTCCTTTGGTCGCAGTTGTTGATCCAGGCATTTGAGGATGTGAGAAAATGATTGTTGAAATGATTGAAACGATTGAATGAAATTGATTGAAAATTGAAATTGAAAATTGAAATGAAAAAATTGAAAAAATTGAAATTTGAAGAAAAAAAAATTGAAAAAAAAAATTGAAATGAAAAAAATTGCATGAAAATGAATGATTGAAAATGAAAGTTTGTGGCCGAGTGTTCTAGAGACACTGATTTTTGATGCGTTTAGTTTGTGTTGGAAGTTGTGGTTTTCAGTCCAGGCCTGACATGTGGCTCCATCTGTCCGTTGGTGGGCGTAACTCGATCGATGTGGCTCGCAGCGTAGCCTGTCACGCTCCATTTTTGCCTGCTGTGCACTGTTGCGTTATGCTCCACCTATTTCAGCTGTTGCGAGCGGTCACGTCAGTCCATAAAGTGGCCAGTGTTGATGTGTGCTGGGAGCTCCAGCACGCTTAATGCATCAGACGGCTGCGCTGTCGCGCCGCCGTCTCTGGAGGAGCGTGATCGGATGGCGCGGCCGTGCGTGTCGCCTGCGGAGGCGTGGCTGACACGTGGGTCGCCGCGCTGGGCAGCGTACGACCTGGTGCTGGCGGAGGACGAGGAGGTCAACCGGATGATCGAGTCGATGAAGCTGTTCGACTCCATCTGCAACAACAAGTGGTTCGTGGACACGTCCGTCATCCTGTTCCTGAACAAGAAGGACCTGTTCGAGGCCAAGATCGCCCGCAGCCCGCTCACGACGTGCTTCCCAGAGTACAATGGTCAGTGGCGGCCGCCAGCGTAAGTCGCAGCGGGAGGGCGATGTCCCCCCTCCCTCTCTCGCCCTCTCCCCGTAAGCAGCTGGTTGTCATGCAGCGCGGTGCTGGGTGTGCCGTGATGAGCGTCTGGCTTTGTGATCGGCGCTGGAAGATATGCGCGTGCTTTGCGAATCGTTTTGTTATGTCACTATTGTCGTAGGCGGAGCCCAGCAGCTGTCGGATATTGTTGGAGAGGCCAAACGGTGTGTCTTTCACATCTCAAGACGGTCTTTTAAGTGCATTGTTGGAGTAAAGCTGTCCACACAAAGAAAATACTGCCCGTGAGGCGTGATGTTCTTTCATTGACAGGGCATGATCCCCCACCACTTTTTGGGCTTGTTAAGAGTGAAAAGTTTGTTTAAATGTATTGGTACGCGTTAACACTTTCAAACACTTATCACCTTACTTTTTCAAACACCTATCACCTCATGAGATAAGCAAAATATGTTACTGTGTACTGCATTACCCTGCATTACATGCTACCTTTTACTCTTTTTGTATGGAGGTCGTATTGCTGCGAGTACCTCACTTCACCCGATGCCGCCAGGTGCCAACAACTACGAAGAGGCGGCTGCGTATATACAGATGAAGTTTGAAAATCTCAACAAGCGCAAAGGGATGAAGGACATCTACACGCACTTCACCTGTGCCACAGACACCAATAATATCCAGGTGAGGTAGCCCTCTGGCAGAAAGCACGCTCACGTTTTGCTCTTCGCATTTTACGCTGGCATTTCTGAACGCTGAAACCTCCAAGCAACTTGTAGTGTGTTCACTTTGCTTTAGGTAACATCTTGAGGTAAGGGGAACAAAGTACTGCATGTTTGAAAATAAGGAAGCCCTTTTGGAATTTGCCCCCACCGCTACCCGCTCGCAAGGCGGCGTTCTGTTTTCCCCGGCCTTGACGTTATAGCAGTGAGGCGTGGAAGATCCCTTGTGTAATGGCCTCCAGAGCCTGCGCTCGGTAAACAAATTCTGGGGTCACCGAGTATTTGGGGCGCAAGCTATGAAGTGGAGATGTCCGTTACACTCATCTGTACGTTGGAAGCCTGGTAACGATCATTTTCTGGCAGCTCGCCCGTTGCAAGGGTCGAGTACAGCATCCACCTTCTTTATTTAGGTGGTATGAATTAAAAGAGCTATCTTGGATGAATGGCTATTCCTTCCGCCCCTTGTCCTCCCTCGCGCTCTTGTCAGCTAGTGACCGGGAGTTAGGCTGCTGGTGCCTGGCCTGACCGGCAACACTCCTGTTTCAGTTCGTGTTCGACGCCGTCACGGACGTCATCATCAAGCACAACCTGAAGGACGTGGGCCTCTTCTAGCAGACCGACTCCGAGATGCGGAGTACAAACCGCAGGCGGCTCGGCCGGCCGCCGTCGGGCCGTACAGTAGCAGCCGCATGCTAGCGCGGCGGTTAAAATAGCGGCGGGCGACTGCTGCCTGTCGAGGTGGCGGCCCCGGTCAGATGCGGCGGCAGCTCCGATCAGGCTGTAGGGCCCCAGACAGGGACCTCTGTCGGACCGAAGGCGGCCGCTGTCTGAAGGGACAGCGACTCTCGTCTGGGTGGACAGCGACTCCTGTCTGGGGGACGGTGGCCGCCGTCTGGTCTGACTGCGAGTGGTCTCGTCCGGCTGACGACGGCTTCCGTGTGGCACGACGCTGCCGCCGTCAGGCCATGTGTCGCTCCCGTCGGACCACGAGCCACTCCCGTCAGAAGTGTGTCCTGCAAGACCGGCCAGCGGCCGCCGCCGGGCAGGGCGGCGGCTCCCGTCTGGCAGGAGTCTGCTGCGTCGGCCCGGACGGCGGCTCCCCGGGGGTCGGCTGCTCCTGCCGGCAGCAGCCGTAGCGGGGCGCCGCCAGCCGCCAGCCGCTCCCAGAGTATCGCGAGGCTTGCAATATGATATCCCTCGTACGCAGCATTGCCGGGTGCGGCCCGCCTCGCGCGCCGCGCCGTGAGGTCCCCTCCGCGCCGCTGTAGACTGCCGATTCGAAGGGGGCGAACGGCCGCCCCTGTGCCTTCCGCCGCGTCCAGAGGTGCCCGGCCGGCACTACTCACGCCTCGAGCGCGCGCCGCGCGAACTGATCCAGGTGACCGTGCCTGAGTTTGCCTTCGACTCAGTAGCGTTTGCAAACGGTGTTTCCGGAATGTATTTTTATCTCGTGATCTCTGCTTCCAACACGTCTTCTGCATTCCCTTTTATACATTTGATGACTGCGAAACGCATTTTCTGCGTGCCTTCATTTTGGCCACTCGCATTTGTACCACCGTATTTCTTATAGACATTGTATGTACAGTGTAACAAAGTGTAATAAAACTGGTCTAGTTTTAGTTGTTTACGCTCAACCGATGCTTTTGGGAGGGACGAGCTGGACAGATTGCGAACACTATCAACGGCCGGGAGTATCCTTGGAATCGACAGAGGCCTATGTGAGATTCAGACCCAGCGACGTAACTATGGATCATTTCCACGTCGTGCGGCACATCGGTGGCGCTTCCAGCGGTCGCTGCATGCCGACGATGTCGCCCTCTTGGGACGTGTGCCCCGCCGTCTAGTTGATCAATCTCTGACGAGCGAGCGCTGGTGTCGCGCCACCGGCTAGTGTCGCCGTATCCGAGCCCGACCGCAGAAGACGCCCGCCGCGCCGTCGCACCGCCGCCGTACCGAGCGTGGGCGCGTCGCGGCGCCGACCGCACCCGGACCGAACCCCGCACCGCACCGCGCCCACCCCGGCCTTCCCGGCGGCGGCGCACTGCGCGGCGGTGGCGCGGAAGCCGCGTCACTCCCCAGAGATAGCGCGTCCGGAGCATGCCGGCCGGCCGGCGCGGCGGGTCAGTGCCGACCGGGCCGCGCCGCCGCCGAGCTCATGTGCGCTTGCTGCGGCTGTCTGGGCGGCGGGCGACGCGCCGGCCGCGTCTCGCCCGACCCGGCCGCCGTCTCGCGCCAAATTGACCGCGCCCTCGAGCAGGAGAAGAAACGCGCCGATAAGGAGATCAAGATGCTGTTGCTCGGTAAGTGGGCGTTCTGCGCATGCGTGGTCTTGTGATCTGATGACTCATGTTGCGGGCTGATTCTGAGTTCTTCCTGTCCTGTTCGCTGAAGATGCTGCATCATTCATCAGTTTACGAGCGCCGCGGTGAATGGGCCGCTTTCGAACATCGCGTGGCGTTTTCTAATACCGGCTCTGATATCGCCGTAGTTTTTCCATTTTTCAAAAACATTTCAGATGCTTTTCGTGCCTTGTGTGATATTACGTGCCGGCATCATGTCAGCGCTATTCGCTCTTTAAGTAAACCATGCGACGCGGCACTTCATTGTAAGGCTGCACGCCCACGGCACTCGATCGTTGGTCCCGTCCCGTTTTAAGGTCGTCCACTCTGTCGTCGGGATTGCCTGCGGTCAGATCACGGCCAGTCTGGGCAGGAAGGGTGGCACTGGCTTGCCGCAAAGGGTGATGTTCCGGATAGATTATGAGCCGACCTCTGCTCGGTGCGACGCAGCCCGGTCGGCTAGTTGGCTCAGTGTCGGCGATTTAAACCTACCATATCAATGAACTTGCAATGATGTACGGTTTTCACATTTGAGACTGGAGCATTACAAGGGCGATTTTTGATTGATGTTGATCGCAAGAAGCAGACCTGCGCGTCAGACTACATTTTATTGGTGAAGGGCGCAGCGTCTCGCATTCGACGTCTGTCTCGAACAGGATGACAACGCTCACGTTCCGGCCGATTTCCGGTGGGCTGAACAGCTTTGATATGCTCAGTGAGTTGTGGTCTGTATGTCCGTAGACTCGGCGCAGATGGAGTCAGGCCGTCTCTTTCCTGGTAGGTGAAGTTTGTCACCAATTCTTGAAAAGGTTCTCGGATGGGTGGACCACGTTCGTTCGCAGAAGTGCGTGGTTGCGGTTGTCCGTTCCTCCTCCGTCAGGATCTGTTAGTATCGCATCGCTGTGGTGCGGGGCTGGTTTCCACCCACGTCCGTCAGCTTGACCGCAATTTAAAAATATGCCCTTCTTCCAGTGAAAGTGAAGGGTCGGTCCGATCGTGAAGATGCTGCACTGTTGCCGGCCCGGCTGGGCCGCTGGAGGTGAAAAGTTTATCACAGCTCAAGTAATATATGATCGGCTCATGACCTGTCTCGTAGTAGGTGATAGGGCGTTGCGTGGAGAGAAACGACTTGCCACACTCCCCCCCCCCCCCCCCAACTCTGAGGAGGTTCAGCGGCCGCTGTGCGTTTGATATGAAGACGTTCCCAACAAAAGTCCGGGCTTGAGCGTCCCACTCAGGTCCGCAGCCAGGATTGTCTCAGTCGAGAGGGAGGGATGGAGCCTAGTGAGCACTTACCATAAAAAACCGAAGGCGCCGGCTATGCTGCTAAAATAAACCAAAATGCGTGTCTTTGGGGGCTGCCCCCCTCTGGTTGCGCCCCAGGTCCCCCGCCAGGGGGACCTTAGTGTGCTGTGACTTCTTACACTCCGTCAGCCGCTGTCGAGCTTCCGTTACGCCCTCGTCTTCCCAGGCGCCGGCGAGTCTGGCAAGTCGACTCTCCTGAAGCAGATGAAGCTGATCCACGAGGAGGGCTTCTCGCTGGAGGAGCGCGCCTCCTACGTGGCCGTGGTCCACAGCAACACTCTTCAGAGTATGAACGCCGTCATCCGTGCCATGGACCAGCTCAAGATTGGGTTCGCCGATGCCGAGAGGGAGGTGGGTGGAGCGGGTCGGGGTAGGAGTTGGGGGAGGGGGGCGCTGGCGTAGGTGCCGTCCGAATCACAACCAAGCTGTGCCGAAATACCGCAAACAAAGGTGACTGCAGGGCTGTCAATGTATATTTCTGGGGGGTCCAAACCGCTGCAGAGGGATTTTGTTTTCCTTCTGTTTGTTAGTAGGCATTCGGGTCGTGTGCTTCGCTTAAAGGTGCCTGAGAGCCAGCAGCTTCAGACCTCCTGATTTTGAAGTCCCTCAGGTGGTTTTCGTTGTAAGCAGTGCAGGAGTTTTCCCACCGAAACGAGCATCGCGCATCATCAAATGAATTATTCAGGCTGCCCGTTAGGATCAGACATAATAATTTCGCACCATTGCAAGCCATTCACACTGTACGTATGCAACTCATGAAGTGCCTACCTACCAACGGCCGTCAGAGCGGTTCTTGGCCAAAGTGCCTGCCTACCAACGGCCGTCAGAGCGGTTCTTGGTCAAAGTGCCCACCTACTAATGGCCGTCAGAGTGGTTCTTGTCCAAAGGCTCCGGTGCCGAGTGCCTGCGCGTCCCTCCGCCTTACAGTCGTGAGTCACAGTCACATCCCGACGCCGTGACTACCGCCAGGATGACGCGGTGACGTTCTTCGCGATGACGGAGCGGTCGCCGCGGGTGACGCCCCTCCTGGCGCAGGCCATGGCGCGGATCTGGGCCGACGCCGGCACGCAGCTGTGCTACTCCCGGGCTCGCGAGTACCACCTGAACGACTCGGCGCCGTACTTCCTGCAGGCGCTGGAGCGCATCTCGCAGCCAGGTTAGGTCAGGTCACACGGCCGACTGGTCCATCTCACACCCAGGTCACCTGGCCGATCGGTCCATCTCGCAGCCAGGTCCGGTCAGGTCACACGGCCGACCGGTCCATCTCACAGCCAGGTCACCTGGCCGGTCAGTCCATCTCGCAGCCAGGTCAGGCCAGGTCACACGGTCGACTGGTCCGTCTCGCAGCCAGGTCCGGTCAGGTCACCTGGCCGGCCGATCCACCTCACAGCCAGGTCCGGTCAGGTCACTCGGCCGACCAGCTATCTCACAGCCAGGTCCGGTTAGGTCACACGACCGGCCGATCCATCTCACCATCTCACAGCCAGGTCCGGTCAAGTAACTCGGCCGGCCAGCTATCTCACAGCCAGGTCCGGTCAGGTCACACGACCGGCCGATCCATCTCACCATCTCACAGCCAGGTCCGGTCAGGTCACCTGGCCGACCGGTCCATCTCGCAGCCACGTCCGGTCAAATCACCTGGCCGACCGGTCCATCCCACAGCCACGTCCGATCAGGTCACCTGGCCGACCGGTCCATTCACAGCCAGGTCCGGTCAAGTCACCTGGCCGACCGGTCCATCCCACAGCCACGTCCGATCAGGTCACACGGCCGAGCGCGTGCAGGGGCACCTTCTGCGGTAAAGTGGGCCTGGGAGGTGATCAGAGGCGGGTTTTTATGGAAAAAGGGATATGCTGAAATTCATGAGACCTGCAAGGTATTTGGGGGGGGGGGAGACGCCATGTTTTGGTTGTATTCTTGCGGTGGACACATGACCTCGGTGCCTCCTTAAACACGCCACTGAGGAATTTATGATCGCAGTCGGCGTCGTTGCTTGGAGGGCAGGATGCTTGGCTCGCAATCCCGAGGTCGTGCTCTGGGTCTGAGTACTTGCCACCATTTGTGCTTTGGTTCATCTGCTGCTGTGGTGGACGACCTTGCAACGCAAAATAAGCCACCCTATTTCAAACACAACCGATGTGTTTCCTGATTACTTTCATGTCCATCACTGGGAATCTGTGTTCCATCACTGGGAATCTGTGTTCCATCACTGGAAATCTGTGTTTCATCACTGGAAATCTGTGTTCCATCACTGGGAATCTGTGTTCCATCACTGGGAATCTGTGTTCTCAGGATACGTGCCATCCCAGCAGGACATTCTCAGAACACGAGTGAAGACCACAGGCATATTTGAGAAGAGCTTTCACTACAAGAGTGTGCTGTTCAGGTACCGCTGTGATCCGAGTCAAGCATATCGACGATATGCATCTCAAACGTATTGACGTTAACACGCCTTAACTGTGTCTGAGGTCCACACCCGTGTCGGTGTCATTTGATCTGATCGCAACACAAACATGTCCAAGCTGCCCACGCGCTGTTGGGGTCCGGATCCCACCGATCCCGTGGCAGTCACGTCATGCTGAAACGACCTCATTGATGGCTCCGTTATGTCTCTGTCAAGCTTAAAAAGCTAAAGACAAGAGAGAGAGAGGGAGAGAGAGAGAGAGGAGAAGAGAGAGGACGGAGAGAGAGGAGAGAGAGAGATGCGAGAGAGAGAGAGGATATATATATATATATATATATATATATATATGTATATATATATACTATATATATACTATATATATATGTATATATATGTGTGTGTGTGTGTGTGTGCGTGCGTGCGTGCGTGCGTGCGTGCGTGCGTGCGTGCGTGCGTGCGTGCGTGCGTTGCGTGCGTGCGTGTGTGTGTGTGTGTGTGTGTGTGTGTGTGTGTGTGTGTGTGGTGTGTGTGGTGTGTTGTGGTGTGTGTGTGTGTGTTGTGTGGTGTGTGTGTGTGTGTGTGTGTGTGTGCGTGCGTGCGTGCATGCATATATAATGACACCACACCTTCATATTTAGCACATAAAAGCTGATTTAAAAAAAATGGCGTCTAGTCATAATCCTAAGCCATGTTGCACACAATGAAGGTATCTGGATCATAAAGTATCTGGATTATAAAGTATCTGGATCATAAAGTATCTGGATCATAAAGTATTTGGGTCATAAAGTATCTGGATCATAAAGCGTTAAGCGCCGGAACCTCACTTCACGCAGCATTGTCGTCATTCAGTGGCGCTTACGCATCCACTGGCGTAGACCCCAAACGAGAGCCGAGAAATGGCACGGTTCGTGGTCTTCATGCCCCTCGTTCCGTCGTCTCCAGGATGTTCGATGTCGGCGGCCAGCGGTCGGAGCGGAAAAAGTGGATTCACTGCTTCGAGGGCGTCACGGCTGTCATATACGTGGTGGCGCTGTCGGGTACGAACGAACCCCGAACGCGGGCTGATCGCGGAACGGCAACACCAGCGGCCCCAGGCTGCAGGCGCGGGTCAGAGATGGATAAGTCGTGCCTGAGTCTGAGTCCGAGCCCTGGAGTACTAAGTGTGTGTCCTGAGTCCGTCATTGCCACATTAGAGAGTGCATGCCTGAGTCATGTTGTGAATGCGACTTGGGGTTCAGAGTCTGACTCCGATTCCTTCGAGACTGTCTCCGAGTCCTTGGCTGGGTCAGGGGGGGGGGGGGATCGAGTCCGAATGCATCAGTCTCGGTTGGAATTTCATGAGACAATTAGAACTTATATCGTATTGTTAGGGATAGAGATCGTCGTATAACTGCAATACGAGAAACCGCAAATATTGTGACGGGATAGACTTCCGCCCCACCTAATCTGGCCGAAATGAGACTTAGGCACAGCCGAACTTGACGCCTTGAATAGTCAACACTGGAACTGTTTCTGAGTTGAAGGCAAGCGCTGATAGCCTTTTCGAAACTGAAGTGGGCGATGCTAAATATCCAACCCAAATCAAAATTCAAATCCAAATGCAAGTCCGAGTCCGAGTCCGAGTCCGAGCCCGAGTCCGAGTCCGAGTCCGAGTCTTAGTCATAGTCCGGTTGGACCCAGATCCCCGTCTGCCGCGCTGGTAACTACCGGGACAGGGGGCTTGATTTGGTATGCAAAACGCCGTTATCCAAAGCTCATTCATGGAGCCGGGCTTTGAAAGGCGCTGTGGCAAAGCTTTAGCGGCTGGGCCGAATAGTTCCGCGTCCGGGCAGTCGTGTTGCCATGCGCCGCCCACTGGGCTGATGCGACATGGTGCCGCACGTGCCCACATCAGCCGCCTTGATGCGGTCAATATCCGCGCCAACCTCCGGAAATGTTCTAAAGCTCCACTTGAGAAGGACGCTCCCAAATCCTTGGTCTACTGATATGAATGCATGGATCTCAGATGCTATCCATCAACCAGGAATGATTGAGGGAAAGGGCTCCGGCTTCGAGGCTGATTTTCATACCGGTAAGGTCAAGTGTCTGCTACGTACTCCCTGAAGGTGCAATCATGAACCACATACCACTCTGTCATAGGTGCCTTCTCATTGCCTTCTCTCCATTTCCACGCCATCAAATAATCAAATTACTAGCTCGCGTCAATAACTCATCGTGTCAAGATTGTGCCATGCGTTGCCATGGTTGCCCTGTTGCTAGGCTACGACCTGCTGTTGATCGAGGACGACACCACGAACCGCATGGTGGAGTGCATGAAGTTGTTCGACTCGGTCTGCAACAACACCTGGTTCAGGAACACGCACATGATCGTGTTCTTCAACAAGCGCGACCTGTTCGAGGAGAAGCTGCCCCGCTCACCGCTCAACGTCTGCTTTCCCGAGTACCGGGGTAACGGAGCGCCCGTCGGATAGTCCATGAGATGTTCTTTGGAAGCTTTCGTGCTTTGGAGGCTGAGAGCTACTTTGATATCTAGTCGTCGTCAAGCAGCCGTGTATTGTTCTGTGTGAGAAGATCGAGTCCGAGGTGGTGCATTTTATTGATGTTAGTAGTTCAGACGTCTAGCCAAAACGGGCGCGGGTGATGAGAATCTTTGCGGAAGCTCTTCAAGATCCCTTGGGATACTTTCGTCACTGTGCAGTCGTGTAGCCGTTCTCACATACTGATGAATCTATGATGATGTCTATGATAATCTATGAATCTATGATGAATCTAATCGCGCTCTGTGACGGTTCTTCAGAAGCGTTCATGTTTATGGCAAATGGACAGGATACATTTATCTAAGGTGGATTACATGTGACGTGAGTTTTTTAGGAATATGGGTCTGGCGGATTGCAGGCAAGTGCCTAATTGGTCATCTTTGCCATGTTGCGCATTGCGCTCCTAACAAACCAACTACATCACCGCATCTGCCTTTGTGCAATACTATTTTCCGTGTGCGCATCGTCTTATGTACAGTGATGCAGTACTCGGCACCCATGTGCGTGTTGCTGGCATGCTCTGCCAGCTCTGTCTGTTTGCCAGGCCAGAATGACTACGAGAGCTGCGCCGACTTCATTCTCCAGAAGTTCATGGCACTGAACCGACAGGACAAGAACGTGTACCCGTTCTTCACTTGCGCAACAGATACGGAAAACATCAAGGTTTGTCGAGCCAAGCGAGGAAGACCTGATACCACTACCGGTGACGTGTTTGCAGCCATTATTCACAAACAAACTAGCGACTCGAGATACATACACACATACACACGCACGCATATATATATATATATATATATATATATATATATATATATATATATATATATATGGTGATACCAGGTATCTATGGTTATTTGATATGACCGGCGATGGTTGCGGGGTCGACTTGAACTTTTCTAGGAAATGTTGCGGAGTCATTTGCACAAGTGGTCTTACCCTCAGATAAGGTGCCAACCGAAGGTTGTGTATGCCTTGAACGTGACATTTAGGCACACGGTTCCATTTCACCGGAAATCTTTGTTGGACATTTTTGGTTGAGCAAGACTTAGGTCGGACAGGACTACAGATTTGCAATGGTATCTTCCACGCATGCACAGTGCTATCCCACGGCCGCGCCGTGCCAGACCGACCATCTTTGGCCAGTTGTCCCTCCTTTGGCCCCTCTATTGCAATCGCTCAGTCGCGACAGGTCGCCAAATCGCTTTGTTGGTGACGGCACAATCTCCATTCCAGTCTTCACTAAACTAACAGATGAATGCGTTCTAGACATCTCCAACTAACATCTCCGGTTTAGACTTAGTTCGATGCGTTTGCCACCACCTCACTGTAGTGCTCGCGAGATGGCGCACCCGCCGCCATTTTGTTTGATCTTCTGCTTGATGTTTCATTTTCCGCCGTCTTCTGCTTCAGTACGTGTTCGCAGCCGCGAGCGATATCGTCATCTGCAAGCACCTGGCGGACTGCGGGCTCTGCTGAGAGCAACAGAGGCTCCGGTGATTGTTTCTGCGCGAACGCCCGTACCGACGGCTCGACGTGTCGTGTTTGGAGGCGGACAGACATGTGCTGAGCAAGGAGGGGCCAAGAACGAGTGCGGTTCAGTAGTGGTGTGCTGTAGTCAGCAGTGGTGCCAAGCGCAGGCTGCAAACAAGCGAAGCGCTCTCGAAGATGCTGAGTTTTTGTTTTTAAATACGTGATCTCTGGGTTCATCATACATTACACGAAATGAAATGCGGAATGCTTTATCAAATCAAAGCCAAAGCCGCCTCAGAAAACGAACAGTGGAACGGGCGCCCATTCCCCAATTTCGCTAAATCAGTGAATGCCGCTCGTGTTGGGCCCGCCTCAAAACGGATGCCTGGGCAACGAATGTGATGCTGCCATATTGTCCTAATGAACTGGTTGGATGTCGGATGTTTGTGTTTCCAAGGTACACATTGGATGCGCGGGGCTTGAATATGCCATACTATGCAGAGGCTGCGCAAGATGTTTATCAAATATGACGCCCGTTCGTAAAGATCTCATGTTGCGTTTTTGCGCAAAGGGAACGCTACGCACGTCATCACGGCTCTTAAATCAGGGAACGCCTGCGGTTGCATCGGCGATATGAGCACCCAGGGGTCGTGGCGCAACCGGGACCCGCACCCGGGCTGCCCACGTGGTAGACCGATGCACTAACTACTAGGCCATTACGTCCCCTCATGTTGCACCCTGTCTTGGCGATTATAAATATAGTAGAGATTGGTATGTTGTGCCTGTGTGGGTAGATGATTATAACCGGAGCATGAAAATGTGCCAACTAGCTTCAGAAACGCATGTCGTTCGTTCACATACTCACGAAGGTGGATAGTTACCGGCGGGTGTACTCATTCGTCGGGTTTCTGCAAATCATGTTTGTATCGACCTTAACTGGCTGCTCTATAGATTACCTAACTGTATGTGTTTGGTGTGCAGATCGTTCAAAGCGGGCCACTGAGGCCCCAAACCTTTTTTCGCCGCCGTGCGGCACTATAAACGCTGCTATCTATAAGGCCGGGGCTCAGGAGGATATTATTCGTAACAGAATGCACATTGAAATGAGAGAGAGAGCGGGGGCGTTGCGACTTGAGGTCCCCTGATCCCGTTTTGCCCATCGGTAACCGATAACTGCATTTAGACGTGCTGCTGTATGATTTTATTGGCATATGAACAGGCCTCAGTCGTCCCTGCACTACAGTTTTAAGGAAATTGCAAAGGTCAGCGCTTGGAAGTGACTTTGATCGGTTGATATGAAAAGTCATCGATATTTTTTCATCACGCCTTAATTCTGCCAATAAGATGCTTTATCAGGGTATTGTGATTTGGAACGAACCATTTTCAAGGAGACGTAATTGGTGCATATGTCCCTACGACACAAATGTTTGGTATCCGATAACTAACCAAGCATTAGATGCGCAGTGTACGACGACCAGCGAGTGACCATGTCCCATTTGCCCATCACACGCAAGGTTCAGCGATATGGACATAGTCGGGAGTTGTCGATTGTTTGAAACATGCGAATATCTGAATATCACGCCAAATTCTCTGACGTCCCTCGTATCGCCCATGGTTGTAAGGAGCTGCGGGAGTGTAAGTTTTCCAGATGACAGTGATTTGGGTTTCATCCTCATATTAAACTAAGCCACATCGCCTGTGCATATTGCTAGACCGCTCAAACATGGGAGAAGAAGCAGACTCAGCGATAACCTCCGTGCCCTGAAACCTCTAACTTCGTCAGTCAGACTGTATGGGACGGGAGAGCATGCCCGGACTAAGTCAGACTTGAACTTCCTGCATGCGCGTCCATAAATAGCTCCCGAGCTATGCTGTATACATGGGAGCAACGTGCAGTTGCGGATCGTTGTGGGGTCCAGACCTCATGAACTTTTAAACACATCGGCTCGTTTTGTTTTCGCCGCATAAAAGGACATGGAATCATGTCGGACTTGAATAGTATTGCGTGTGTGGTTCTGCTCCTGACTGGTCAGTGTCGTAAAGGAGTCAGGAGTTCGTGATGTTTCGGGGTGAGGAGTTCGTGATGTTTCGGGGTGAGGAGTTCGTGATGTTTCGGAATGAGGAGTTCGTGATGAACAAAATGAAAACGCTTTGGCAAAGCCATGAGCAGCAGCAAGGCTACTTCTTGTCCTTCGCGACAAGTGCCCGACAACGGCTGTTATAATGATAGTAGTCAGGCGGATTATTCCGATGCCTTTTTGGGCGCGAAGATGAAGGGTGGGCGTTGATGTACGAATTGGGCCCTTGGTGAAGGCGTTAGATGACTTTAGCAATAGTTGGAACAGCCGAAGTCAGTCTGGATGAGGTCAGGTGATTCCGCTCACTGGTTTTTGGTCACTGATATTGCAGTCATACGGACGTGGGACCGACAACCCGGAACAGCCCCCACTTTCATGTTTTTAAATGCCGCAAATACACTTTTCTGGAAGCATGTTTACAAACAATTGTGCACACTGATGGCCCAAAGCACAATCTGGCAAATCGAAGGGCTTTGATTTCCCCCTTTAACTGATATACAAATAAAAACGCAGTTTAACAAAGCCCAGTCTCTACCGTTCAAGGGTCATAGGACGAAGCAGGTGACCTCATCGACCATGCGGCGAGCGTCGGTCACCGTGTGATCCATCAGCCCCGGCACTCCTCCGGGAGAACTTCCCGCAACTTCTTGGTGATTACTGCCCAAAGTTGGCGTCCATGCTGAGCTTCACAGCTTTCCTCATACAATGGCCTTCAGGCGCTGCCAGCAGGGCTCATTGGGCGGGAAATGTGGGATTGCACAGGTGGGTTATCCCCAAGTGTGATTACCTGTATGTCGAGCATCCACGGCTCTACCAGGACGGGGTTCTCGTAATGTGTAATTGTCAGGCCTAGCCAGCATAACAAAGTCTTCTTGGTGTGACGGCTCGACTTTACACATCTGGATGCAGGAGGCGTTCTTTCTCGTAGGTTTCATTATGCACAGCGCTCCTTTAGGCCAACGAAGTTTTTATTTACTCTCGACCGCGACATGGCCACCAGGCGATGACCTTAAAGGGATTGCTCCACATTTGTATGAATTTTTGAACTAAGATCATCATTTCGAAGATTATTCAGTGCAGATCAAAGTCATGTACTTTTTAAGGCACAACCCCCCCCCCCCCCTTGTTTCCGAGCTTGATGCCTGCGAACGTGTGCAGATTTATGTGCAGAACGAGACATTTATGACACCATACACACGTCACACAAATACCGCCACTGTATGGATGATTTAGTGCTCAAGGTCAAGATCAAATATAATTATCGAATTGTTCGGGTCTGGCGTACGTGAGCACGATTCGTGGTATCAGCGGTCATCAGTTGGCCTCCGACGATTTTGATGTGTTCAGTGTAAGTTGCGAGCACAAATTATGTCTTGTGCTGTATAATACAGGACTGGGAATTTGTTGAGAATTTGCTACGCGCCATAACCGAGTATGTGAATGCAAGTTAATAATACAGAATCAGGGACAAATACACAAAAACATCACGACAAAGGGGTCAAAACAGGCGCATATAGCGATATTAGGGTTTCTCAAACACACGAGTCCCCTCTCGGCAGGTTGAAGCACTATAAATGAGTCACCCGTCCGCTACAGTGATAATTCTAAAATGGCTATTTGGCAGCGACTCCATTATCTTACAAACGCTCCATGACGCAATCAAGTCATGACTTACTGAGAAGCCTGATCTACTAAACCGTGGACTTGTACTGTTTAGAACAGGTGGTTGCACTCCAAAGCATACCAATAGTTACAAAAGAGTTGATTTCATCATATCTGAGATTTGACTCGATATATTCAAATGTTGAACATCCCCTTTAGGAAACGTCTTCCGCTGGTAACATACTTCCAGATTAGCTCTTTTGTGTCTGGTGTAGTGAGCCTTTTTGGTGTTTGTTTCTGGACAATCAAAGGAAAGTATCTTTCAACGTGCATCGCGATGTTCTTTTTCTCTTTACACTTCAGAAAACTAATCCTTAATTTCCAGCTTCTAGCCGGTTTTCAGCCTTGGTCCTGAGCTCCGATGGCACCAGATTCGCCATGGCAGGCAGACTCACGACTTCGATACCCGAGTGGGGCCTTGACTTGAGCACCCTGGAGATGTGCTGCTGGACCATTGGAAACTTGGCATCCTCAGGAGCCCATGAGTGACACATCTTCTTTGCCATAACATTTTGAAGGCATTTACACCTGTTAAAGGCAGTTGGTACTTTTGGGCCAGGTCGACGTTCCCAATTCGTTTTTGTTATTGAAACACATCATCTTGTTATTATGCTATGAACTGACTTACGACGTGCACACATTGCGGCAAGTTAGGTTATCTTAAAAGGTTTGTCTTTGGCCCAGTGCTTCTGATGCAATTGACCAATAACCCTGTTTAGTCTTTATCGGATAGTTATTCCTCCCAACTCCGACACCGTGATATCATTGTATAAAAATCATGCCATGGCTGCGTCCGAATGATCACTTTTCTTCGTTTCCAGTGGCTAGCAGCGATCTAGAAACAGCCATGAATATCGATTTGGGGAGCAGTTTTTGGAGGGTTGGTGACAGACATCAGACATGTTCTGACAGACAAAACATCCGCCTTGGGGATTGCAGAAGTAAGAAAGACCGCATGGTTGTTTATCGCAACGCATCGAAACTCAACGTGCCGCGTGACAAAACGCAGTTTGCCATACTGCAAAAGCACCATATAAACCTTAGGAGAGTAGGCTTAACTCACCTGTGTAGCCGTCATTAGCCTACCCTCAAACTATGGACTCTGAATGTTCATCCATCGTCATACCCTGGACCTGCGTTCAAAGACGATTTGTGTCCGACTGCACAAGTCGCTCCAGATAGCATCTTGACGCGCGCCCCGTGAGCTACGTCACACCCTGCTGTTGGTGCAGTAAAGAAGAGCCGAGTGCCAAAACGAGACCCACATGAGTCCACCACGCGTCAAAAAACTAGTTATTTAGGGGTCGCAGGCCAAGTGATGAAATAAAAAGCTGAAGCTAATTTTCATACGTGGGGCCTTGTCTAAAAGATGTCTTCCACGAGCACCCTGTTTTCCAATCGCAAGTGATATGTGATGGCTTCCAAAATGCGGACAACTGCGAAAAAAATGCCACCTTGCAAAATGCAAAGAATGGTTGAATATGCGTAAGCTGCTGATGTCAGAAATGGAGAAAAACCATCATTTCATAAGACTCAAATGCAAACGTTTGACAGACATGTTTCAGGACTATTGTTTCCCCCACAGTCCTTTCATTAAACTGCAACTGAGTGGTGATATGCCCGCTGGCGACAGCCAGCTACGTCGCTTCACTAACTACATATGACAGCAGCAGATCCCCCTATGACGCGCTATAGTGGTGCAACGTCGCTGCATTGCCATCTGATGACTTTCTAGCGTCGGACAGGTCCATAGAATGGTAGGGCTTGCAGAAAAGGGTCGGAAGTCATTACAGTGTCTCTCTGGATCGTACTGCTACCCAGGAGCCGGCGTCTGCAAACCAGCCGGTGGAAGAAGACGATTTGTTCTCTACACACTAGCCTCATACGCTGTCTGTGCTGAGAATGTATTGTGCCAATAGTTTGTACCGGTATCAGACAATAATCCAGGCTTGTGCTTGATTTCTCTGCAGCGGAATCGAGTCTGACTCCGACTCCATGCATGCGGCTGATTTTGACTCCGCCTCCGAGCAGAACGATGAACTGTTGAGCTGGCTCTGGTTTTGGTGACCGCGAGCGAAGGCAAGGCGTTTCATGAACGTCGTAGAAGCATGCATAAACACATATTTGCATGACAAGGGAGCGATTGCGCAGCGAAGGCGACGTAGCGCTTCATTTGTTGCAAATAAAAGCATGTCAAACTACGAATATTCGTTGCCAGTTATGTTTATACTTGAATGGATTCGCCATCCATTCCAGCCAACGCCGATGACTCAACTACAGCTGACATTTTTGAATGAGCGGAATCAGCTGCGGCTCAAAGTAATTTGCTCAATCCCCGGGGAAGAGACACTCAGCCGGAGGCCAACACAAGCCTGGATGACTCACGTGAGAACATCGGTCTTGCGCCGACAGTGTGGCGGCGGCTTTGAAGGCAGATCGTCGGAACGTGCAGGCACTTTCATGTTTGAACATATAAATAATATCACATAGAGGTAGAGTTAACGAATGAGGTAACGGTACAGATGCAAGAACCGACGCCGAATAAAGCTCTGCTGAGTTGGATAAACGGTGGGAAACGGCTCAGTGATGGAGGGAAAGTTAGCGCACAAACACCGACGAATGCTAAGCGATGCAGGTAGATATTACTTCGGGACAGATGTCTAAGAAGTCCTGTAAGTAGCTGTAACAACTGAATTCGCTCATAGTGCCGATATGCTAAATGAGTGCGATGCCGAGCTAAAGCGAACTTGCATCGTGACGGATATCATAACGTAACAAGAAGCTTTTGTCTGACGGTAGTGGTGAGAAAGACAGACACAACAGTACATTTGACAAGAGGTACGAAATGCTCGGTGCGTTGTGCCTATTGAGCCCCTTCACAAATACGCCAGGTCACAAGCTGACTCAACAAGGGTATGAACAGACACAGATCAAAGTGGATGGATAAGCACAATCTAGGTATGAATGAAGTAATTATCCAGAAAACGCCATCAATGAGCGTTTCCCAGGCTGAGATTGTCTTTACCTAGACGCAAAGGTGACGTAGAGTGCAAAAAGTTACCGCACCCGAATAATACTGTTTAGTACGACAAACTAGGCTCACCAAGCATGGACAGTCGACACTGAAAGGCAGCAGTAAAGGCCCCTCGCCTCGACAACACAAGCGTCAGTGCGAGATGAATGCACACCGAACCAGGATCAAGCACCACATGACACGTTCAAATGTTCTTCTGGGAGACGTCTGCTCCGCAGCCTACTGTGATGACGTCACAGGGGCTATCGTCGAATAGTGCCGGTAAGCTGTGGGTTCTTCGGCAGGGTCTTGCCGGACCCTAGCGGTGCAGCGGCTGACACAAGGTGTTCACGCCAGCGCACCGCGCCCAGCTCCAGTCCCAGTCAGTGAGCGACCTCCGGGTCGCGGAATAGTGCCGGTGACGTCACGGGGTCGATGGGGCGCGCGTGACGTCACAGGATGGAGCAGCAGCCCCAGCAGTACTTGTCGGGGTAGTCGGGCGCGTACACGCGGTTCTCGTAGCCGTAGACCCAGAAGCGGCCTGAGCGGGACTTGTGCGAGTAGCATACCTCGGCCACCGGCACCACGCGCACCTGGTGACGCTGCAGCCAGCAAGATGAGTCAGAGGCACACCGGCTGGTGTCGGGGCTATTTCAAATCGGAAGCTAAGTGTTTTTCCATCCCGCTGTTGGAGGGAAGGAAGCAAAGTAAAAGCCGCACATAACACGCTACTATTTGAGGAGCGCTTCATCTATGCGTGCTCGTGCTTGGGTCGCAAATCCTCGCTTATGCACACTCACGCACGCAAGCACACACACAGACACATTTCAGAGGTGTCATAATTCGTTTTACTGACCGGTGAGATATTCCCCCTTAGTTTTGGAAATCCTACAACAATTGCAGCAGACTGAACTGAAATGCTTGATGTTGCTTACAGCCTTCTTACACAAAGCACTCATCAACCTTCCTCAAGCGCCCAGCATCATCAAGCGTATCCACTCTTATACCAGACACAGTGCACGTCCCACTAACCTGCACCAGCACCCACTGGTCGCTGAACTGACATGCGCCAGCACCCGCTGGTTGCTGAACTAACCTGCACCAGCGCCCGCTGGTCGCTGCACTAACCTGCGCCAGCACCCGCTGGTCGCTGAACTGACCTGCGCCAGCACCCGCTGGTCGCTGAACTGACCTGCGCCAGCACCCGCCGGTCGCTGAACTGACCTGCGCCAGCACCCGCTGGTCGCTGCACTAACCTGCGCCAGCACCCGCTGGTCGCTGAACTAACTTGCGTCAGCGCCCGCTCGCCGCCCGCTGATCACTGAACTAATCTGCGCCAGCGCCCGCTGGTCGCTGAACTAACCTGCGCCAGCACCCGCTGTTCGCTGAACTTGTCGGCATGCTCCAGCATCAGCTGGGCGGAGGCCATGTTGATGGCGGCGTCTGGGTAGTGCGACAGTGGCGCCACCGCCGGCGCCTCCTCCTCTACGGCCACCTGGCCGCTGACCTCGCGTATCAGCTCCTCCGGCAGTGAGCTGCGCTGCACGATGTGCTCTGATGTGTTCACCTTCCTGGAAGGCGGCGGCAGAGCAGTGGGTTGATGGCGCCGTGCGGCCGTGGAGGGCTGTTGCGGGGTGGGGTGCAGCGGTTGATGGGTGTACTACTCGTGTGAGGGCGCAACGGCAGCGCGACAGCGTTAAAGTGATAGGTGTGTGCAGTTAAGTAGGAAGGATTTAGTTGGATTACAGTAGTAGTGTTAATGGCGGCGTTGGGGAGCGACGCAGCGGGTCAAAACCTGGGTGGCTCGGTGCTCGCGGAGGTTTCCGGTTGGCGTGTGGCCGATGTGAGAAGGGTGGTTCGGTCCATCTGTTACGGAAAGGTGCATCGATGTTCGCAATGGGGCATGTAGCTGCGTGAGGAGTTCGCCAGCCAAGCCCCAGAACAAAGGCAGCAGGTGATCTAAACAGGCAATTAATATATCCCATTTGTCATGCCTGAACACAGACAATGAATTACCGTACCTAGCCAAATGAATGCTTGCTTCAAACAGATGGATGAACCTCCAAACCACAGAATGAACGGCAAGATGTCATACGACATGCAAACATCTCACAAAGATGTACACAGCAGGAAGCAGCATCATCGTTCACCTGCCACATCCGTCACTAAACTCACGATGCAGATCAAGAAGTGGCAAATTCCGTGCGACGAATGATCTGGCCAATGCCCTTCAACATTGCATTGACAACGTTACCAGGTTCGAATGTAACGACGATCTCGCCGCAGCACCCGCTGCTCCGAGTCAGCCGGGCCGGCCAGCATTGACCAAAGATGGGTGAGCACCGACCAAGAGATGGTGAGCACTGACGAAGATATGGTGAGTACTGACCAGAAGATGGTGAGCACTGACCAGGAGACGCTGAGCACTGACTAAGAGATGGTGAGCACTGACCAGGAGATGGTGAGCCGGATGTAGCACCGCACTTGGCCGTAGCTGTCACAGGGCGGACACGCCACCCGACCCTTGGCGTTACACTTGAGGCAGTCCTGTTTTCCGTCCCCGTAGGCCGAGGCCTGGCAGTAGTAGCACCGCTCCCGGTACCCAGAGCTGTCTGCGCTCCAGCCGTTGCCATGGCAACTGAGGCATCGCGTCTGAAAGGGAGGTGGAAGTGAACCGTAGTCGAGGCCAGCATTGTCTATCAGTGAGCGGGGGCGAAGAGCGGGGAGGGGGTCGACGATTTAGAACGGGAGGCAAATATGAAGCAAGTTGGAGGATTAAACAGCCTGGGTGAAGATAAAAGAGCACAAGGCATGTCAATGATAGAAATCAACCGGGTTTATGGTGGAACAGGCAGGAAAACGCGCTAGTTTCCGTCGCGAAAGAAGCCCCATCACCACCACAATCTTGTTTCGGGGGATTTTGCAGGCAGACCGAGATCGTGGACGTGCTCAATCTGCTGACGGTGACAGAATCGACGACCAAGTAGGTCGTCGATTGACCGTTGACCCTGTTCGACCACCCGGCACGCGCCATCATCGGTGCCGACGTCGGCAGGCGGTCGTGCTGGCTCGTACCCATCCTTTGCCGTGGCACTCGGCGCAGCTCAGACTGCCCTGGCCCTTGCAACGGTGACAGTCCTTGGCCGAGGCCGTGTGCGGAACCTCCACCACCTTCACCTCGTCATGGAACAACTGGCCTGAAACGTCAGAAGTGTCGGCTCACCGGACATCGCGTGGTGCGTTGTCGGGACGTGCAGCCGCCAGTGTACTGGATTGCCAACGGACAGCGTTGCTAGAGGCATTGCTACCTTGGGGAGTTGTAAGGAAATGGTCTCAAAAAGTAAGAGTCAGCAGAAATGACGGCCTCGTGGCGGACATCGGTCATTCTAACACGTAACGGGCAGTGGACCACAGGGCAGTTGCAGTAACGGGGTACACACTGCGGGAGCGCAGTGGAGCCTGAAACAGTTACACTGTCAGCAACAAGTGAGCTAGGACCCAGCAGTAAACATAACCTTATAAAAGGAGAGGCCGCGAATGTCCCACCCGGTTAGCTTTGGAACCAGGTTTCACTTCCAAACTGGAAACATTTATATTTCACACGCACGCCATTCCATCAAAGTCCTCCTTTCAGATTCCGACCTGCCTTGATTTAGCTTCACGCTGTTCTGACCTCGTCTGACCTGGCTTCCCATGCGCCTTAACCTGCCCTGACCTGGCTCCTGAGGGCGCGCTCTGACCTGGCTGGGCGGGCACGCTCCACGGCTCGGGCGCCACTCTCCGCTGCCCGGGCCGTCCACCTCCCCGCCAGAGTAAGGCACGAACGTCCACGACGTCTCCCGCTTCTCCGTGAACGTCTGCAGCTCGTACTGAAAGGCGCCACGCTCGGGGTGACCGGCGCGGCCGGCTACGCTGGGCACTTCAGAGCGGACCAGCCGGACTCGTGTCCTGCTCATGATTACCACTGGCCTCGTTACGACGGCAGAAAAGCCACAGAAGAAACGCTCATGACGTACACACGTCGTAATAAACATATGATAGGACAAATATGAAAAAGGCGGAACGCCAGCGCGCTAGTACACACCTTTGTGCATGGCTTATAAACTTAATGGCGCAGAGTGGCAAGACAACAGGATTTAAACCGTACTGACGGCGTGGTGGTGTGTTGAATATAACATTACTTGTGAGCACATTCCAGGAAACTGTAGAGACGTGGGCAAGGCAGTTCGATGGATTATAATTTATATTAAGTGATAAAACCAAAGTGAGCTCGGACATATGCGTAATTTAAAGATGCCAGATTAGTCACCACAGGTGCATCAACAGCATGAGAGAAATGCAATCTGTTTCAGACGTACACAGCTAAGTTACAAACTGGGTAAACCGAGAAAACACCAGGCGAGACATTCTTCTCGTACCAGAGAAAGAACGCGACTACACGTGAACAGTCGATGTAAAATCCAAGGACAATGCGCATTTCTCTACGCTAATATTCAAACTCGTAGATCCCCAGCATCATTCACAAATCGGAGGTCACGTAACCGTGGGACGTACGTAGGTTTTCGCGAGAAACGATAAAACTAAGACGCATTTACCAAAAACACTGCAGCGCACCACAAGCACGCTAAATTTGTGGCAGGGCGTAACAAACATGACATATGCGCCAATCACACATGGCATGTCAGTATTTTTATTTGTATGGATCTAGCTCCATCTAATTGTCTAGTGTCTGTAAGAGTGCATAATAATGAATGCATGTAAAAATTTGATAGCGGGGCATGTGCATTCTATGAACCCCTTGAATAACCACCCTGAGAATGATCACATTTAGGGGTATCTAGGTGATCCGACATGATAAAGGCAGTCGGTGTTTAGTTCGCTAGATAAGCTGCGAATGTGTGGTCTGAACAGGGAAAATTATTAAGTTGTTAGGTGCGTTTGAGAGGTACAAACCATTCACAGAGATAAGACAGTAGTAATAGGCTTATTCCTCGGCGAAAAGCAGGAATTGGCCCCATTTCATTTATATATTCTCCTGGTCTTTATCCGAGGAATAAGGCTATTGTTACTGTCTTATCTAAATGGCGAAAATGGTTAAACGTCCCCTCCAAATTGTTCGAAAAAAGATCTTCCTCTACTCAGCGTCATGCCAAGCGCCAGAGCTGCACCGATTAATCGCTGCCTTCCCGTTTGCTGTACCGCTGTAGGACCACAACGCTCACCAGCGCTCTGCGCTTATAAATTAATGAGGCAGACCGGAACCCATCAGTACGCTTAGAAGGTTCATCACTGATGCATTTATCGTTTCCAAACATCGACCGCCCGGTTTCATGCACGCGCCACGGAGCACACTTATCCACGTCCGAGTCTGCATGCGGCGGTTTCAACGGCTGGTGATAAGGAGGGCCATGTCCTCACGTGGTGGGCGGAGGTGTAGTTGATTTTGGTCATGCTCATGTGGCGGGGCGGCCGCCCGGCCGTAGCAGCAGTGGTCGGTCACGTGAGCAGAGGAGGGCGGCGCGCGCCTGCTGCTCGCTGATCTCGGCGCCCACGTGCACGGGGTCCGCGTGGCGGCGCGGTGCTCGGCTCAGCCCATGTCGCCTGCCGGCGGCGGCGGCGGCACGCACACTGCGCCGCCGAGTCAAAGGTCAGAGCCAGGGGGTCGGGGGGTCGGGCGCGGGGCAGCCGCCAGCCTAGGTCAGTGCCGGTCAGAGGCGTCTAATTGGGGGGGGGATGAAGTCTCGCAGAAATGGTGATCTTGAACAAAACAGTCGCAGACATATCGATATGACCTTGCGTGGACGCACCAGGGAAACGATGAACGCAACATTTTCTACGCAAAATTCGAAAACGCAGATGTGCGTTGAGTATGCAAGTTGTGCGAGCCAGTTTACTGCCGGAGCACTCGCCGAGAGACCAAGGATTGTGTAGTGTGGGTGTGGTAACGAGAGTGTCATGAGACAACGTGGATACGAGAACAAAATCACCTGCTGGGCTCAGAGTCATGCGGACGGGTGAAACATGATACGAATAAACTAGTGGGAGTGTTATACATATAATCAATACCTCGTATATTCCATGTGATACCTGGAAAACAGCGTTCGTAAAACATTGCGAAGCAGCGACTAGCCCGAGAAGAGGATGAGCGCACATCAGTAGGTATTATGCTGTCAGGTACATCGAAGAACCGCACAAAGCACATCAATAATCGGTGCGTAAATGTTTAGCTGAAGCAGAAATCTTAGCGGATATACCTCCAATAAAAAACGTATTTTCACGGTTCGAGAAAAATGTGGCATGCACCAATGCATTAAAGAGTATCCAAAAGTTGACATCGTCACCAAATATTGCAATAGCGTGAGACGCTTTTTAAAAATTTATTTGGAGGTCTGACCAAAGTGACTGTAAATGTAACGGTGGTCGCTGTCAGAGGCATGTAACAAAACATTGCACGGACTGTACGACGCTTCCGTATACCTGGTCCGTCGTTGGTTGAACAGGTTGGTGTGGAAAGACGGTGGACCGCCTGATGTCATCAAGTGGCATGCCGAGCTATGCATCTTTGCGTCTTTAAGCCCACCGCATCAACCGGCAGCCAAAGGCAACCATACGTCTGGAGCTCCATCGAGGAGCGAGGTTAGTCCAAGCGACTTGCAGTACACAAAAGTCTTGGGCGACTGGCGCAAGTGTGGCTGATGTCTACTCGGGTGAGGAAGTACCCGCTGATGCCCGCGGCCAACAGGAGCGGCTTACCGGCATCGAACCCGAGCGCCTCGTAGCCGGGCACCGAGTCCAGCACGTCCAGGGGTGGCGCCGTCGGCACAGCCTCATCCTCGCCGTCAAAGTTGGTGTGCGCTGAAACATGGCGAGGCGTTGAAACGCAGGGGAGCTGATGTTGCGGTGCGGCGCTCGAATGTGGTGAGGTAGAGAAGCGGAAACACACTTGACAGCTGAACGCAATGCACGAATACCCGTTGAGACAACCAAGCGCGGTTAAGCGCTGAAACACGATAAGAAGCTGGAATTTGGCAGGCTGCCAAAGCGTTGCGGTATGCTTCAACGTGCTGCGTCGCCGAATATGGCGCGGTGCTGCAACACGGTGGTGAGGGACATTGGACATAGTGCGGTGCCGAGACAATGAAATGTAGTGAGAAACTGAGACCCTGGAGGGGTGCTGAAACACGATGGGAAGAGTCTGGCCTAACATGAGTGAGCTGAATACGGTATATTGGCAAGCATATTGCTAACTTTGCGATAAGTTGACGCCTGATGGTCCAACCACGCAGCTCATCCCAACAACGAAGTATTGGGCCGCATTATGATTACCGCCATATTATGATTAGGCCACATCATGATGAGCAGCACAGCCAAGCACAGTAGCATATTGCACCATTCACATGACATTGTCGGCTTTGCCGCAGAATATAACGTAATATAAAGCATGTAAATCAGAGGCGTGGTCCAGCTTACGAACTTTTCTGCTGCGGTGACACGAAGAACGCACTTCGAGAGGAGAATGTATCGCACTGCTTAGACTGATGAGTGAAATCTTCCCAACACATGTCACCACTCATTGCCGACGTTCCATGCCAAAAGAGTCGTTTCAATGCTCTCACACGGGACGCAAGGCTTAGTTAAATCTAAGCGCGCGATTGTTTCAGCTCATTGCACATGCGCCGAAACGCAGATATCAAAACAGGCAAACTCAACACGATAGCTCGATACACACAGCGTTGATCGCCCACAGCGTGTTTAGAGTCGCCCAGTCCGCCCTCGAGATGCTTGGAGCGCCACGAGTCCACTGCTGCTGCTAGAGTTGTTAACAGGCGGTTGCAAAGTAACCGTGGTTGCAATATAAGCGCTCGCGCTTGATTGGTTTTTGGTACTTTGAATCATGTCGTGCCGACCAATCACAGGTTTACCATGCCAGTATGCGCAACAGACAGTCCTGAGAGAGGCTTCTTCAATCAAAAGCACAGCAGCAGAACTATCATTGGCATCACGAAAGATCTGTCCCTTTTTGCGCATCGATGCTATTCATGACCGCCTTAACCACTTTTAGTGTTTTATCTAGGCTCAGGCTCTCACAATAAAAGTTTTTTATTCTAAAACTGGTGCAAAACATCATGACAGCTACAGAAATGTCTTCGATCCGGGGCTCCATCACAGAAACAGCGGGGTTCTGAACTAATCTTGTTTTTGTGGCCTTCAGGTCTGGATCTGAGCCTGTCCAATTTCAGGCTGCATTTTAGTGGCTCGGATTCCTGATTGCTCAATGTTTTGCGTGATTTAAAACAGACGCGCAACATAAAAACGATAAAACACCGTTTACTGTAATAGTGTTTTCCAACGAAGGTCTCTCTGAAGTTTGCCTCGGGATGCAGTTCGCAGTCCCACCAGAGTGGGTCTCGAAGGAAAGGCGACGTTCGGCGATGCCCGCAGGACGTTGGTGCAGTGCTGTGCGCGCGAGATGCCATCGCTGCAAGTGCGTAATAAACCCGACAGACAGAGGACACCCCAGCTGTGAGCGCGTTCGAGCACCAATGCGATGTGCACCAACAGGAGGATGTGCGGTGACAGCGCGGTGAATAACGTGGGTGCGATTGGTGAATGATATGGTTGGTGACCGCGTGAGGCGGCAAAACATCGGTCTCAAGCATGCCGCATAAGTACTCAGCGGCCCGTCAGCCTTCTGCTCCCAAATCGTGCTTCTGTACTTCCAAGTGTGTCTCTTCGCGTCCCGTTTGCAGTAAGCTGAAATTTTTACCTTGGCATTACATGATGATCAATGGTAGTGTAGTCAATGGTCAGCATGCTTGTCACAACTGTTCCTAGGCACCATGCATACTCATTGATATATCAAAATACTGCTCAAATCACAAATGGTAGCATCAACATACAGCTTCACAAAAACCGACGACTCAGCTGCCCATGTTTACCCAGAATGCGTGTGGATTTACGTAAGGATCTGTATTTACCCAACCGCAGGATTTCGTTTTTTGTGTGTACAATTGGCTAATGTTTAGGGGCCGGCGGGGTAAGTCTACATAGTATACCAAGTTGGTAGCACTGAAAACCGTGCCATAGTTTATGGCCGAGTACTATATTTGGACGACAACGGCGTGGCTGCAGTGACGAATCAGGTTGGATTAGCACGTGGCTCTGTCCGCAGATGATTAGGTAAGACTGAAATTAGCATTGAGTTAGAACATTAGCATGAGGCATTAGCACATATGCGTTAGCTTTCCAGGCCACTTTATATTCACTTGTTCGGTTGGTAGAGCACTGGAATATGATATGGCTGCCCTTGTAGCATAAGAGCAGTTTTATTTGCAGCGTACGTCCGTCAGAGTAAACAACTGTAGTGTCGCAATGATAACTGACGCGAATACCACACATGTAATATTCACATGTTTCGATGTAATATCTATCCATTTATCTATCTAAGATTCATGACGCGCTTAGAAACGTGTGTAGCAGTCAGAAACCTTTCCTGGCTTTCCCGGCGAACCTGTAAAATGTGGAACATGTCATACCCATTTACGTTCATATTACCTGTCACATTCGGACATTATACGCAGGTCCTCTTGCTCAGCGGCGTAACCAGGAGTTCGCTCAGGAGGGGCCAAATCGGGCTTAGGGGTTTACTTTCAGTTGTGGGTGACGTTTCACCAATGGGGACCTATTTTGTCGCAAAAGAGTTCCTTTCTTGGATCTGGAGAACCTTTCATGCTTGAGATCCCATATAGATGTCCCGAGGGACTACTTTTGTATGTTTTTCGTCGCCATACGGCTTAGGCTGCGTCTTATTAGGCTGCGTCTTACATATGCGTCTTGTGGCGTCTTAGGCTGCCACAAGTGCCGCTTAACCGGCCGTTTCGCCAACCGTTTAAGCCGCCATTGGGCCCCGGCAGGCCTAAGGAGGTCTTCTCTACCTGTTACTTCTGCTTCTACTTCTAGGAGGAGGGAGGGCATGGTCCCAAAAGCCCCTTGGCTACGCCACTGTTTTCCCCTTCTCTGAATTATTGCCGCCACAGTGTGTGTAACCACGTCTCTGAGATTGGAGAAGGGGTAAATCAGAGTTGGAGGGGGAGGTTGAACTGAAATCTGGAGGGAACGACTTGAAAAATGCATTTTGAATGCAGAACAATTAAAAACGTGCACTCTATGGACAACATTGGAGGAGACAAAATCGCGCTTCGTAAAAATTAGAGGGGACATGCCCCTCCTCCCGTGGTTTCTCCCATGGCCGTCGCTGCTCACGGGGCGCAGCAGAACTGCCATTCGGTCCGCACCTGGTCCATTTCTGAGCCGGGCACCCACCGCCAGAGCGGCACCCGGCGATCGCGTGCGTGTCGATAGCTGGGGCGGAAGCGGCAGCTCCTAACGAGCCAGCGACGACATGGTTGCGATTGAAGCTGGCGCCGGCCTGACGCGGCGCTGCACGCTGGCGCCGGCCTGACGCGGCGCTGCACGCCGGCGCGGCCTGACGCGGCGCCTGCACGCTGGGCCGGCCTGACGCGGCCGCTGCACGCTGGCGCCGGCCTGACGCGGACGCTGCACGCCGGCGCCGGCCTGACGCGGCGCTGCACGCCGGCGCCAACCGCACCAGCTCAGCGGTGGAGCCCTCGTGTGACGGAGAGCACAACATTCTGACGGCAAGTACGGGCTGCAGGACGGATGAACAGCGGCTCTTCTGAACGCCTTACAGCAAACGCTCGCTGCATTCCGGCCGCGGGCGTGTTTAGGTAGGTCATTAGCACTTGGTATGCGTGTATTTGACGAGCTGGACACTCAAGGCCCAATCAGCCGTTGCTGAGCCAGATTGACTAAGGGACAGCCGCCGGGAAACCATTGGCTCCCACAAACATCATAGGCGGCAATGCCACCCTCACAGGCAGAAGCCCCAAGCAGCGTCCTCTGAAGGTTCCTCCCGCGTCCCGCAGCGAGCAATATTAGGCCAGCAGCATTGTGAGGGATGCTGGAAATGCATCAACACCACCCCGGTCATAGGGGCGTCACGCTTTAACGCCATCGCGGTGGCGTGGAAGGCGCATGGCGGACGGTGCTTGGTCCACTATACGTCAGAGTTCCATTAATGGGCGCCCTACGGCGGGATATTGGCGGTGGAGAGCGAGCTCCTCCCTCTGGCAAGCTGCGGGGAGCAAGCGGAGCAGCCTATGCGAAGCCCACCACGCACAGTGGAGAAGATCAGGTGGGCATCAGTATCATCATATTGAAAACCATCTGCATGGTGGCTGTTATGGTCTCAGATCAAGGCCATTTTCATGTTGCATATATGTGCAGTGAAAATAGGTGGGCACAGCAGGTATACAATAAAATGATATGGGCAATGGTGAAATCAAATTATACGAACAATGGTCAAAGAGCTGAAAACAGATATATCAATGGACTATTGGCAGCGGTCAAAGGTCAGTGGTAAAGAAAATTACATCACATGTGACGGTCTTAAACGTGCTCAATGTTGTGGCTTCACACGTAGGATGGTAGGCGTTTCCAGGCAGCTGCGGCTCGATGCGAAAACGCCGTCTGCGTGGCATTCAATCGGTGTCCACGCAGGAACAGACCACCTCTTTTGAGGCGCGTTTTACGGGTGGAAACAGCGGCGCGTGGCACAAAAAAGCGCGCGGACCTCGTGAGGCGCGCCTCCTCCTTCAGCGCCCTAAACACTCTGATCACGTCGCGGCGCGCCGCCATGACATCGATCCTCGGCCATTCAAGGGAATTTAGGGCAGGAGTTGCACGATGACGCTTTTTGGAGCCGGTAATTATTCTTGCAGCAAAGTTGATTGCTTTTGAACTTTGTGTAATTGGCTCTTGGTCGCCCCACCCCACACGCACAGGTGGCACATGATATAAGGGAAACACATACGCCTGGATGATGATGTTGAGAAGATCAGAAATAAGGTAAATGACGGAATTTGTCCCAGAGAATTGAGAATGGCATTGCATTTTTTCACGGCTATCGAGGCATTGGCGCCCTTTGCCAGGCCAAAGGAAGACAAACTATGACGCCAGAAATTTAATGCCACTTGAGGCATGCATAGTCGAACTGTTTACTTCAAAGTGAAAGTCAGCTGACTTTTTTAGATTTTGCCTTGACCCAACGAGCATAAAAGCATTTTTTGTTTTGTTCATTTGTAGAAAGTTGGGACTGAACCATCTCTTAAGCTCACGCATGGTAAGTTTCAGTCTGGTTTTGAGGTCGGCGAGACCCGGTCCAGTCAAGGGTGGGGGGTGGGGGGGGGGGGGGTGGCGACGTGCGTAGTGCCGTCAGCGTAGGAGATGATGCGGCCATGAGTCAAGTACTCATACAAATTGTTGGTAAGCAAAATGAACAAAATTGGACCGATGATCGAGCCTTGGGATACACCTCACGAAATGAGAAGGGTGAGCCGCTCCTCCACGCACCATCTGTACTCGGCCACTTAAATAACTCCTGGAACCATCCCACATCGGTAAACGCCATACCAAGGCAGCTTGGTGAGGAGGACGTCGTGATCGACCTATCGAACGCCTCTGACAAATCGATTGTCGTTACCGACGATATCAGACCGCCGTCAGCGTTGGTGACCAGGCGTTCGCTGCGGCGTGCACAGCGGTCCTCGGTCGAGTGGCGTGGCCTATAGACATACTGGATGGATGCAGCAAGCGCTGTCGCATTCAAATACTCCGTTAGCTGTGTGCAAGCTAACCTTTTCTAAGAATCGTAGAGAGCACACTGAGGTATATATATGGGCCTATTATGGGCGGTGCACTGGGTGGAGTCCGATGGTGCAGTCGCAGCACCTCGTGCGTATGCGGGAAACTATGAAATGATGACTGTCTCCATCAGTGAATGAATGAACCCCTTACACACAGCCTTTGATATATGCTTATAAGACAAAAACTGACGTTTCAAATCAAGAGGTATATATTGACCTTTGACCTTTGATAATGCTTAGAAGACAAAAACACTTACGTTCAAGCAAGAGGTAAAACTTCACCAGACAATTCGCACATCAGACATTTGTGCAAAATGCAAACAAGATATGTGCGTAAAATCCGCTCGAGCACGTTTCCAGGAACAGAAGCTTTCCAACATCTGTTTTTGAAAACGTTCTCCAAATTATTTTCTTCTGGAGACGTGTTTCAAATAATGGAGGTTACGGTAACCTCCACAAAGAGCTCGGCGCGATTTCAAACAGCAAAGTCCAGTTAAGCGTACAAGAAGTTTATCACCCGCGTACCTCCTCTTTGAGACGCAGCAGTGATGTGCATGGGCTGGGAACCGCAAATAAAGCGAGTAATCAAATGTCAAGATCCGTTCTCATCTGTTCTTTTAAAAACATTGATTTTGAAAGTTTTCACGTTTACAGAGCCCGTGTGCACCTATCATGAGCAAATTAAGCGAGAATATGGTAAGTGACAACACGAAATGCATTTAGTTTACACATTTGCAGCACACAAAGGACAAACAGTCAGGTAAAATGAAACGGACTAGTTGTGTCACCCACGCAGACACGTACGCACATATACACGCAGCGTATGCACACACGCACGCACACACACACAACGGATCGCCACACACACACACACACACACATGCACATCGCCCTGCACTCATACCACTTCGCCCAGTCGCACAACAATCCCCGACCTCGAGCGAGCGCTAGCGCGCGTGTGGGGGGGGGGGCTGCCTGCCGCCCTCGCAGTGCTCCTAATCTCAACCGCCTCGACGAGCAGTAGCCAAATGCTCGAGACGTCCGTTTGCGGTGCAGAGACGCCGAGTTGCGGTACTTCTTCAGCCTTCATGCCGCGCGTGCCGCTCGCGGCCAGCAATCCTGATCATGGTTCCCGCGGTCGGCCGGCCGCCCGACCAGCGTCTGGGCTCGAAAACCGGCCCAGCGTCGCGTCGCGCGTCCGACGACGCGTATCACGGAATCTCGGTCGCCGCGCCGCCAGTCCCGAGCAAAGCAGTTAACGCCGCCGACGATCGATGCGCACTCGGTGCGCGAGTGGGGCCCCTGCGAGGGGAGGCCTGTGGGCGCCAACTAGGGAGGAGGATGGTCCATGGCTACCCTGGGAGGGGTAGTCGCGGGCTCTGTTGAGAGGGAAAGGATGCGGTCTTCTGGGAGGGCGTGTCTGGGCTCCCCACGGCCATGAGATTTTGTGTCTTCCCGTGGATGCGGGTGCTTCCTGTTGCTCCTCGGCTTCCTGCTCATGTTGCTTCCTCGGCGAGAGGACGTTTGAAACGGGAAAAAGGGCGTGCCCGTGATTGGCGGAGGGCAGCACTGGGCCTTCTGGGAAGGGAGGCGCTCTTGTTCTTGTCGGGGAGGACGACTGAGGAGGTCTCTTGCTCTGCGTTGATGGGGAGGATGGCTAATCCCCAGGAGAGATGTGGCAAATTTTTAGGAGAGTTGCGTTTGGTGCTACCGAGGAAATCACGATCTCTGTTGCTCCTGGTTTTGATAAGGGACTACATGCCTCCTAAGGATAGGGCTTTTGGAGACCTTTGTATGCACCCTGCCTCAATGTTGTGAAAATAATTAAAAGCCCATACAATCCCTTGGAATTGTAAATCTGTCGCTCTCCTCAAGACATCTAGCCTTCTTTAATTCATAGAAAGGGCTTGGCCTCCCGTCGTGCCCAAAGATCTCCATCCGTCACCACGGCGGGCATATCAAGTCAGTCCTCCAGCAACTGACCCAGCGAGAAAAAGCTCGACAAAAACCGGGCGCAAGTGATCACAGGAGGACGCCCTATCCACAGCGCGAGTGCATTGACGTGGGTCGTCTGATCACTGTCTATTATCAGCTAATTCGCAATGCATGTTCAACAATTCTCTCGAATTCAAAACGGCACCTCACATTCCTCTCGTCCGTCTTTCTTTTTTCACTTTCGTTCATTCCTCGAAGCTGAGGCTTGCTGTTTGTTCTATCACTCACAGATGGGGTCTGTCACCCCCGGAGCAAAGTCCGCTGCCCTCCGATGCCAGTTTTGTCGGTCTCCGCGGGCGGAATCTGTCACACCGAGGATAACACCTGTCACTCGCATCGGAGACCCGTCCCGTCGGGTCGTCAGTGCCACGCCCGCTGCCCCACTGCGGGACCGCGTCGGTCCAGCGCCTTCCACACTCCTCTTCGGGCCGCCTCCACTGACCGCCGCCCCGCCCCCTGACCGGTCCCACACGCACCAATCACTGACAGACGCCGCGGGACCGCAGCCGGCGCCGAGGGCCGTCGTCGGCGCCTCCCAGCCGACGCCGCGGGGCGGGGCCGCTGCTAATTGTGCGGAGGTGCTCGTCTGACGGCTGCCGCTCCTCCCGGCGGTAAACAGCGCGTGAGTGAACGTAAACTGACCGGCTTCAAACGCGCGCTCGACGAGTCGCGGAGTGGACGGGTATGGCTGGAATTCTATACAAGTGGCCAACTAAGTAATGATCAGTGATTCAATTTTTAACGTGCATCTGTGTTGGATTTTTGGAGCGGTTTCTTTGTTACTGTAGTGGGTGTGTACGTGCCTACCCTTTGTCGTTTATTTAATGTGACTTGTTCCACCAAGCGGCAATGTGTAAGGCATTGCTTCCATTGTGTGTGGTCAACGGCAATATACATCAGATGCGATGTTGTTCACTGTTAACGTCGTAGTAAAAACGCAAATTCTAGAAATTATTTTTTTTAAAATTCTACAAAAAAATTAAGACGGAGGAAAGAGTAATGCGCATGACCACGTACATGTAAAACTATCTAGATTTTACGCAGTTCTCTTCTCAACATTTTTGGTGTGAAGCAAAGAATGCCAAAATACAACGGCATGGAATCCCTTCCGTCAATATATTTATAATCGCCTGATGTAAACCACAGTTAAAAAGAACCGCCCATCCTGGCGAGCAACGATATTGTCAGATCAGTGACTTCCACTTGACAATGCTTCGTAACTGCGAAGATTTGGGTGAATCGGTGATCGTCTTACCAGTGGAATTCCAGGCTTGCGCGGATTGAGTCACTGGAGTCACTGGTTGAGGTGTAATTACCAGTCTATATTTGGGAGTTTGACCCGCTATTCACTTACGCGGGCTGGGTCACTGGGGTCACTGGTCGAGGTGTAGTCACCCTCCGTATTTGGAGTTGTGACCCGCTATTCACTTCCACTAGGCATTACCATTCAAGTTGACAGCAAGGCCTTATGGTTTAGAATAAGGTAGATTCAATAAGGTGATCAAACCGGGGCACTCTGGTACTCACAGCAGCAACATTTAGATGCATGCTTGGAATGCTGGTCTCTGCGCGTTTACCATTACTATATACCGAAATTCAAAATCCAACTACGCCTAGTCCCCCTTGCTTGTGTGGCTATCCATATGAAGACCCTAAACATTTTGTATTGAAGTGTCCTCGCTATCATGAAATCCGAATTTTCAGTGCGACGTAGAACAGATTGTATCATTCCAAACTTGTACGAGTTTACTCACAACGTGCAATTAAGTATCCACCTCAGAGGTAACGGTTTACAAGATTGCACTGGGCAAGCAGATAGCAAATATTCTCCACGCATTTCTTTTTCAGACCAAGCGATTCGCACTAAAAACTTTCAGCGGGCGGCGGGCAGCAGACGGGCCACTGGGGTGGCGTTGCCGGGCCGGGCGTCCGCCCGCCGCTCCGGTTTACACATATAGCCGTCCCGGGCCGGCGGCGGACGTCCGGCCCGGGACGGCTTACAGATCTGACGAGTGGGCGGTGGGGTCATGGGTTCCCTGGCGGCGATGGCCATATCTCGCTATTGTTGGGAAAGACACTCAGGTTTAAGCGTTCCGCTTATGCGCCAATCCACTCACCATATAATGTACCGTTTCATGTCCGCAATCGAAAATAAACATCAAACATCAAACGTCAAAACCATGCCGCAAGACATTGATTTCTACAACTGGACACCGTATTTCTTGCTGTTGCTGGCCATCTGATCAACTCGGGCAGAATCAGTGCTAACCCATTTCTTACAGGAAGTGTCCCAGTTTTGGGGTATATTTTAAAACCACACTCTTGTGAAATCTCAGGGCCATTTACTCCTGATAACAACACTGAATGCTGAGATGCACCGTCAGGACATAATCAGAACATCAGTGTTACATATTTTCGAGTCCAAATTACGCTGTCAACACTCATGCAGTGGTCACTACCGTCGTCATGGCAACCATCGTGCACGCATCTACTGCTGCCAATTAAAAAAACGCTTGTGATTGGCCCAGCAGCCAAGGTCTTGTTACCGAGAAGTTTGGTTGGTTGAAGTTTTAAACCAGTGCGTCAATTGGATCACACCATACTCCCCATTCCCAAAGCCGAAGTGCGCCTTGAAAAGAGTCACTGTGGTGCATGCCATATGGAAGAAATCAAGCCGTTATGAAACGTTCTGTTGAATTGGCAGGATGATAGCTCCATGTTTGCATATATTTTTGTCCTAAACCGAGTGTTTTAAGCTTGTGTACCATATTACACCTATTACACAAGCATTTTATACATCAGTGTGCTGTAAACATTTCAGAGCGCTCACTTTGGAAAAAAGCATGGCAAATGAAAGCTACTACTGTCATAGAAGTGAGCATGGAGTCAAATGGGATTTCTCGCGCAGGATCGGCTACTTTAGACCGAAATTCCGAGCTGTTTAGAAGGGTTTTGAGAAAACTGGTGTTGTCTATCAAATCGCATGAGTCTGTTGTAAAAACGAGTGAAAAGTAAAGAACGTGGGTTATTTCCTTTAATGAAAGAACGGATACATTATTTGCATGTGCTTAAGCCACACTGTGATCGACACGGGCAACAAGCAGCTCTCCTCAAACGACACAAATAATTCGGTTTGTGTAGGAGCGCACATTCCCTACTCCTGCAGTAGTCTCGCACCCGCTCTGGAAGGTCTGAGGATCCGCGCCCGTATGACTCACGACATCTCAACTAATGACCGAGCCGTTTTCCTTCCCTCTGGTGGTAAATGAGGGCTGCTGCTCTCATTTACTTAGCGTCATGATGGCACTCAGACCAAACGGACGAACTTAATCAATCACATTCCAGCAGGATGAAGGCTGTGCGTTCCTTGGCGAACGGCAACTGCGCGGTTCACGGTTGTGACGAGAAGCATTAAATTATTTTGCGTGCCGCGCAAAATAATTAATACTTAAAAACGTCATATATCACCATTGTCGCCGATGGCCTCTTCTCTTCTCTCTCTCCTCTCTCTCTCTCTCTCTCTCTCTCTCTCTCTCTCTCTCTCTCTCTCTCTCTCTCTCTCTCTCTCTCTCTCTCTCTCTCTCTCTCTCTCTCTTCTCTCTCCTCTCTCTCTCTTCTCCTCTCTCTCTCTCTCTCTCTCTCTTCTCCCCTCTCTCCCTCTCTCTCCCCTCTCTCTCTCTCCTCTATCTCCCTCTCCTCTCTCTCCCTATCTCCTCTCTCCCTCTTCTCTCCTCCTCTCTTCTCTCTTTTCTCTCTCTCTTTCTCTCTCTCTCTCCTCTCTCTCTCTCCCTCCTCTCTCTCTCTTCTCTCTATCTTTCTCTCCCCCTCTCTCTCTCCCTCTCTCTCTCTCACCCCTCTCTCTCCTCTCTCTCTCCCTCTCTCTCTCTCTCTCTCCCCCCTTGCCAGATGACGATTACCAAAATAGAGCAGTGATGTAACCGTCTCCCCCTTAGATGGAACATGCGATAAGATAAGGTGACTGCCTCCCACGGGGAAGCGTTGGTCATGACGTCTCCAAAATACAGTCCTGGTGGTAGATATCTCAAGACTGAGCACCACTGGCGATCTCTCCCAGGGGAACCATCCTTGGCCATCTCTTCAGGATGGAGTCTGGTCGGCCATCTTACTCCACCTTATGACCTAAGGTCGAACCTCTTAACCTTGGCACCTCGACCCCGCGTGATGATGACTCAACTGAAAATGGAGCACAGGCGCTGACCAAATCCTCCGAAATCTTCTGCCTGACATCGCCCTCGGTCCCATTGTCCTGGGGGAAGAGCCTTAAGACTAACGTGGTGTGGCGAAGCCCCTGGAACGAGCGGAATGAGCCTCTCTGGTTCGGCTGGGATTTCCTTCGTGCAGTAAGTCGTCAGAGAGCTGCCATCCATAAACAGGTCCGCTCATGGCTGATCAGGCACGAAACTTTGCCATGGGAGGTGGGAGGGGGACAAATGTCAGATCTTTCCCAATTCCTGCGAATTTGCATTGAGCTGCGAAATTGCCCTGCACCTAGTGCAAACCTCTTGATTCAAGGGGGCATGTTCCTCGTCCTATCACTCCCCCTCCCCCCCCCCCATAAGCTACATTCCTGCGGCTGGCGTAAGCAGCTTGCCCCGTATCAACGGGGCCATGCGGGATGAAGAATGGGGCATTGAGTGAGGAAGGAAATGTGGACGTGCATTCTTCAACAGTGGCCTGGAAAGTTCATGACCATTCGAATGAAGCTGGGTCTGACGGACGATGAACCCATCACACCGCATTCCCCGCCGCGCTGATTGGATGGCGTCTCGAGACAGGGCGCAGACGGCCAGCTGCTCCGCGGTGGTCCCCCGTCTGGTCGCGACTGCGCCGGTCTCTGTTTATCCGCCGCCATTGTGAGTTTACCGTTAAGCCACGTCGGTGTCGTTGGAGACGGGCGCGGCGCAGGCGAACTTGAGCTTGCTGCGGCGCCCCGCGGCGCGGCGGCGGCGGAATTGGCATGCGTCCGGCTGATGGGCGGAATGCTAGTTTATCGGGTGCCAAACAGTGCGCAGGCAAGGCCGGGTTCACAGCCAGGTTACAGCCTTGCCGCTGGGGCAGCTGGTACGGTCTGAGGCGCCAGAACAGGCCTCCATTCACAGCCGTCGATGCCTGAGAAACGCCACGTCTCTAGCGCCGTAGATAAACGTTCTATGGAGCGCATCAATCCCGGTCGGAGGCGCCTGAGGCGTCCCAGCTGGCACCCGGAACGTTAAACTGAAGGATTCACGCGCCAGTCGACGAACGCCCCGTAGCTTTAGCAGCGCATGACGGGAGCTCGGCCGGTCGCAAAACTCTGAACCCATAAGAGCGTCATTTGGAGATATTTGAAACCACAATGCAACACCAAGAGTTGGCAACGGAGTTTGCAATTCATCAAGAAATAGATATTGCAAGCCGTTTTCACACACACTCAGAGAAACTGTCCTTCACTCTGTCCTCACTCATCTACTCCTCCAGAATCCCCGCAACGCCATGTCCCTATGGGCCCAGCCATGGCAGTTAGCCCTGACCTCCAAAGCTTCCAATGGCTCCCAGCCAAACTGATCCCAACCAAACCAAATAAAAGACATTGCTTTAAAAAAAAAAAAAAAAAAATAAAAAAACCGCTTCATTCATGGGCGCTGTAAGCGTGTTGGTCCGATAAGCAGGTCCTCTTTAGATAGTGGGGCGCTAGCTGAAATATGGCGAGGAAGGCCCGAGAAGTCAGCCTCCCCTTTCCGGGATACGGAGATCGCGAGCATGTGCTGCACGCTCCCGAGAACATTTTCCCATTGAGCAAACGTTATCAGAAAGGTACTTGCACAGGTTTGCTGCCAGTGCCCGACATATTGTCCGCAAAATCCCTCCTCCGTTAGGGAAATAAAGCACATCTGTACATACTGCTGTCGGTTTATGTGAGATGGTCTACCCGGGGTGGCATGCCGTACTCAAAGCAACCTCTCATGACTTCTGTCCATTCTTCTTCAGCATCCTGCCAACGTGACCTTGAGACCCTTCGCTGGCTTATTACTTCGCGCGCTTTCGTCTCTCCCGCGTAAAACGAGGCGCGGGGGCCCTCCGACCTTGAAGGCTGCGGCGCCCGCGTCGCCCGCGGCGGTCGCGGCGGTCGCGGTGGGCGCGGCCCCGCGGAATTCGCGGTCACCACTGCGTGACCAGATTGTCCGTCACCATCGTGATGGACAGCCCGTGTCACCCCCCGCCGGGCACCGGCGTCGTCTCGAGGGTGGTCACTTAATATGCGTGACAAATGCCACCACTGAATGACCGTGACAGTTTTGTGGTTCGCAGCGGCCCCGAAAAATAAGAGTCCAATCACTGTCAGCGGCGCGCGCGGCGGCGGTGGATGTTATATGCCATGTGGTAGCTATATATACCGAGGCGGTGTTATGTTTTGCAGTATCAAACAATCCGGCTGGTAGTTTGTGTACATTGCTGTATTCAAAACAAAACACACAAATGTTGAATATTTGATCTCAGACCCAAAAACGTCCAGCATCAAACAGGAAAGGCGATTTTCATTTACAATTTGAATGTACTTTTGCAGTCAATGTTCACAACCGAGCCGCCAGCGGCGATCTCATCAGAGACTAGAAGCCGATTTCCCAACGCATTTCGCTCTGCGCTGTTTTGGGGATCAAACTGATTACTTTAATCTCCGCAGGCCAGTTAACGACCAGGCAGGTCCAACGCAATGTGATAACGCCACAGCCCGGACGATAACGGCTCTTGATCAGGGACACGCAGCATGTCTGAAAAATTAAAGAGTCGCGGCAGAAGACCGCGTGAAGTCGTGGCTGGCAGGCATACCACCGCGCCAGACATCGAACTGGGAGAGGGCGCAGGGCAGGACCTCCACGCCGATCATCACATGGTGAGATAGGAAAATGAGATTTTGCCGTTTTTTTTTGTCAGCGGCGTTTTGGGCGATTTGGGCCCCGCTTCGTGCCTCACGCAAGCCAAATTCCAGAGATACCTTGGTGTGAATAGAGACCATGCTTCTCTATGGAGGTACAAAGCTCCACCATTGTCTGGTCGCTTACGGGATCGATGACTTGAACGGAACTCTTAAGACAGTGCATCTCTTTTCAAGGCACTAAACTCCGCAGGAGATGCAACACGCTTTCATTCGGCGCCAGTATGAAGCTTTTTACAATGAATAAAACCCGGGCTTCTTAGGCGGGATTCGTTCTTCACTACAGACAGAGCATATCCGCGCAAAGCCCGCGGTTATTTCCACAGGGATTCCTCGCCGCCACCGTCAGCACTAATAAAGCGAGTCCCATCCGTCATGTCACTCAACAGTCGCCCTCGGCAGACCAACTGCGGTAAATCGCCGTCCAGACCGCGCCCGTCAGCTGACCTCATATGTGGTGCCTGTCCTCACTTGGATCTCAGCTCGGTCGCACCGCTGCGGGCGCAGCAGAGGTTATCGCGACCTGTGTAAAGGCCGCTTCCAATTGGCCGCGAGGAAATCACGTGATTTTGAATAATGATAGAAGTTTGAGTGCATCCGTAATGCTTTCATTCATGCTCTTATCGATTTTCAGGGTCGATGAAAAACATGGTCGGTCTGGTTGCTGTCGCACGCGCTGAAAGCGAAGTGCTGCTTAGGAATTGACAGATTGTGACAGAGAACGCTCCTTGATAATTTGAATACTATATCAGCACGTGCTAACAATCGCACACAGCGATTGTCAGTGCTTCTGTGAGTGCGTTCCAATCGAGCAGCCAAATTCAGCGAGTATGCTAAGGGTCCACCTGCAGTTGTTGTATGCAACACGACATAATAACTCACCCGAAGCTAATTCAGCCATTGTTTCAAACGTCACAAGAGTCACCCCTACAATTCAGGCGGCGTCGACCCACATCCAGTCCGGGGCCGCCAGCCACTTACTGCACGAGGTCTTCCTGCCGTAGAGCATATAGGAGGTGTGTGCGGCGGAACGGCCGGCTGGCGCTGGCTCATGGTGGGCGCAGGTGCCTCACATCACGCCGCCGGCTGCGCGCACTCGCCGCCGCACCCCATCCGCGCGCGGCACCCCACACGGCGACCCCCCGCGGCGCGGCGCGCGGGCGCGGCCCCGGCCGCTGCGGCGAGCGCGGGCGCACTGAAACGCGCTGTCCACCGCCGCCCTGTAGCCAGCGGCCAAAATAACGGCCGCTTCGACACGCTCCCCCTCCCCTCCCCCGGCCCCGGCCCCGGCCCCTCCGACGCGACAACACTGTCGTCGTCGATAGCAGCGCCGGCGCACGCACGCGGCCGGAGCCTCCGAGCTCGCGTGAGCGCGTGACGGCGTGACCGTGTCGCGGTCCGGTCACGCGGTCACATGCTGACCTGCGGCGGGGCGGGGGCGCTGACCGCGTCCACGGCCACGGGCCGGCTGGCCGGCGGCCAGCGGCCCGGCCGCCTCCGGCCCTGCTCGGCACAAAGCGGCGGCGTGGCGCGCCGCGGCCGACGGCGCGCCCGACGCATCGCCAGCGACGAGAGTCGGATAGGGGGGGGGGGGGCGGAGGAGGCGGGTCAAAACCGGGTCAAAAGACCGCCTCGCGCGCTGAGATGCAACTGTTGCGAAACGACCTGTTGATCATTTGAGGAGCAGGGCCAAGCGAAGAGGCGCGGCAGGCCGACGAGGCCCGGCCGAGCAGCTTCCTCACACCGCGCGGTGTGAGGAAGCTCTCGATGAGGCAACCGTGCATCCTGTGAAAAGGGGATGGGTGTATTCATGATGTGTGAGGTGGCAACAGGAGACACGGGCCCATCCCTGTGTTGCACTCACGCACACGCAATCACACCTGTTGTGGCGTTTATCACATCTTCCTCACCCGATATCACATCTCTCCTTTCCTCCTCCCCCCCCCCCCCTGCGGGCTCTAAGTATTTCACCGCCTCTGATGTCACCGGGGTTTGGTAGGGTATTTGCTGACTCCACAACCGAAGTGCAACGGCAAGAAACCAACCAGGGCTGTAGCTTCGTAGGTGATCTGACGATTTTTAAACGTTATTTGCGGGAAAAATCCCTCACGGTTGACTTGTCAGGTAGCGTCAAACAAAATCAAACCATTTTTCGGCGTGTCTCCGTAACTTGCGTTTGTTTGCAGAGTGAAGATGATGGAGATCAATGAAGCTACCATTTATTTCCACTGGGCAATGCAATGTCATCGGAGGTCACTACGCGACACTACCAATATTTGTGAACGGTTTTCCAAGCTTAGCCTGGCGCGGCCTCAGCATTGAGTGACCATTGCAACTACCAGAACATATCAGTACAACGATTATTTTGATTTATGACGCAGCGGTTTTGAGAGTGCATCTGGCAAAGCGTTTAATGCTTTGCTTCATGTAAACTAACGTTCAGGATTTGACCACGGAGGATATTAAGACAGTAGTTATGACCTTATTCCTAGTGGAAAAACCAGGAGAATGGAGATTTAGATGCGTTGATATTTCGGCAACATGTCTTTGTCCAAGCGAATAGCAGAAGGCATGAAGGCAAAGATGAAAGCATGTTGCCGAAATATCAACATATCTCTGTCCCCATTATCCGGGTTTAAAGTAAGATAAAGGGATGCTGGCCGAAATGTCAGCGCGTCTATCTCTCCATTCTTCTGATTTTCTACGAGGAATGAGGCTATTTCTACCGTCTTATCTATGTCCATATTTTTCACAAATACACTGAACAACTTACGGAAAATACCGGCAAATGATAGTCACGATGACTGATGATAGGGGTGACATTGTCACTTGCTGTTCGCACAGGTACTGATGAAGATCGGAGGCAAGATCTGATGCGTACAGAACCTAGGGCGCGTCGCAGAACGGCGGTTTTCCACAATTTTGGCGCGCAGAGTCTTGAACGCCAGGTTAGTTCTCGATTACCTCAAGTTGTAAGTCCTTCAAATCTTCAGATTAAGTAAGGAAATTTTGGGATTCAGTTCGTTGAAATGCCACCACCAAGCAAAGAACAGGTTCTGAAGATGATTTCGAAAAAAAACAGAGGAATTTGCATCAATGATAATGTGACATCATCTGGCGGCACAACCTATAGTCGGCGCCACTTCTGATTGCAAATGTCAATCAGTCGTTAAATTGTTCGTCTTGCCCAGTCAAGGCAAATGTGCAAAATACCGCATGACATTAAGAATTCAAACAGTTTGAACTACACAGGGCTATATCAACTTCACTCAACTCTGATTTATTCGTGAATACCCGATGAGGCTATCAGTGAAGTCAGTATAGTCGCCGTCTGTGGTCATATTTGAATCCGAATACGCATACGTGGCTGACTTCACAAGCATAAAATGTACTCAGTACCTGGATGTTTGGATTTCATGCGCTGAATGTCATGGCCCGTCGCCGATTCCAGCATGGCACATGCGGTTGTCAGCACGTTGAAATCGGCCCGTACCCCGGCTGTCTTCGCCGTGACGGTTCTGTCAGCACGCCTGGACTGGTTTTGATTCAAACGCGGCCGAAAGCATTCAGGAATCTGGAAGGGAGCGGTACTCGCAGTTTCCCGGCCCAACATACCGAACGCATGCTGATGATAAGCATACTACTATTGTGATTATGGGGTTTTTGCATATCACACACTCGTTACCAGTACTTGCGGATTTATTCGTCCTTACAACATCGGAAGACTTGTTGGCCAAGCTACACTTGAAGTAAAAAATATGCACGCAAGTAGTAACAAAAACTACGCCTGATGAAGCTGGCCCATAGACTCACCATGATCTGGGCCCGACCAGTTATCTTCTAACTTAGGTAAGATATTGAGCACAGTATGTGCTTCTGATGTATCTACTATGTTCGTGCTCTGGAAATCGGGGTGGAACGGCGCGTAGCTTCATAAAGTTCGGCGCAGGACCGAATTACCGACGTTGAAACAACCCATGACGCCGCCGTGTGCCCCTTAGCCACCTTGTGTGGGATTTAAAGTTTCGTTGCCAGGGGCAATCTTTCCGTACGCGTTGTTTTTAATGGTCGCGTACTTTCAACTCTGACTGCAGCCCGAATTCTGCTCGTCCACAAAGAAATGGTTTGTTGTCCTAAAATATATCTCTCAAGGATCTCGACAGCTAGAGCCTCTTCTGTTCATTGTGTAACTAGCAGTATTAAAACTAAACGCTAGATGTCGGGCAAATACAGTTTTTTTCGGCGAGCAACGCGCTTCAGCGTCGCCGCGTGCAAGCGATTGGTACGGTATATTCGGTGCTCGATTAGTGACCGATGGCAAGTGGAGATCCAGTGGCGCCTGAAGCCTGGCCGATCAGGCGTTTTTCCACCTTCTCCGGATGAGGGGCTCTAAAGGACTCCTATTACAGAACTTTATGTGGTTGAGTTGAGTAGAAAAGCGACATCGGACAGTTCACGTGCATAGCTAAATCGATTTAACGCATAATGCAATGAGCATGCCATGACCGTCTTGGGCTACACTAGGTTAGCGAGGCAAGAAGCGCATTTCGGCGTTTTTATCATCACAACCTTGCTTACTATGACGCTGGAGAATCGAGATTCTATAGCGCTCAGTACACTGAATCGCGTCCGTGCTCACAGCGCTATTGGTAACCCTTGACACACTGAATCAAACAACGGCGATAACCCATCCGCATGTATGACTTGTAACACAGCCAATCAGGTCACATTGCTCAAGCGTTGTGTGATCGAGCCTAGGATCGATCGCTGATAGCTATCTCGACAAGGAAGCATGTTGACGACAATGCAACAACCGGCGCCAGATAGCGTCTGGACACATCAAATATTGGCTGGTGATACCTGCCACGCGAGATCATGAAAAGCATTATCTTCATACGAATATTTTATCTGTTTCCGTTGTTCAGGTTTTATCTATGAGGACTTGACGTCGTTACACTTGATAACAGTGCACGATCATGCAGTGCGGCATGCAATAAGTCAATGCAGCGAAGGTGCTTAGAGCTTATCTGCTATGAAAAAGTGATATGCGACACCCAAGCACGAAATGCGACCGACGTAATTTGACATGGTATGACAAAGCATGACTACAGCTTAGAGGTACTTGGAGGTGCTCCTCACTTCGAGAGGAAGGGGCTTCAAATTTTTGCACATAGTGTAAAAACGCACAAACTCAGGGAATGAAAATGCATGCCGCATACGTTTTCTGGCCCAGAGCCTCTACCGAGCCAGCGTCTGTTCCAGTTGTTTTTGGTCTCTTTGGATCATTCGGAACTTGAAAACTTTGGGACATTTAAGCGTGGCGCAACGCTGCAGCTTACATTAACCCAGCCACGGGTCACTCCCAGTAATCTACCCAGGCGTTTGCAGTGCCTACCATGCCATACCCTGGCACCTCTGCAGTACCTTGGTCAATCGGTCCTGGCTATCTGACATCAGCAAATTATGTCACCATGATCAATTCAGCTTCGGCGAACTGTTCGATGTAGAAGCCTTCAGCTTTAAAGGCATCGCATGCGCTTAGGTCCAGTCTTTGCCTGTTTATCTCTTTTCTCCCAAAATGATGTTCAATGCTGTTGCGTGGGTTGACGTTCATCTTACTGAGCAATCACGCTCTCATGATCCACAGTGTCTGGCCCGCGATGAATACTTGCTGATTTTCTTTCGCTGACTCACTTGCTGATTTCTCCTGGCTTCGCCTCGGCTCGGCCTGAGGAGCAGCTGCAGAGGACTCCACCCCGCATCATGAGTCGGCCTCGCGTTCCCGTCGTCACCGCGTGACGATCCGAGTTGTCCATCAGAATTGGCGACCGGACACAAACGTATCACACGGGAAGAAAAGTATTCCGAGATGCGTATGTTGTTTGTGGCTTTGGGCCAAGATACATGACTTGCATAACCCATCTGGGGCCATGAAAATGAAAAGTCTCGTCATTTAGTACTCAGATTAAGTATAAATGTTTTAGTATTCTTGTATCAGCATTGCATGCGCCCATTGTATATTCGTTTTGCATTACGCTGTCGTGGACGGTATCACTATTGTGCATGCTTTCCTTCCCTTACGCCATGTCCATGTAGGCATCCTGTCCATGGAACTTTCCAGTTCCTCCTCTGCTTCAGTTGCAGAAAAACAATTCCTATTCACTATCCCTGTGGAAAAACCTCGGCTCGGCCCGAGCAGCAGCGGCTATCTGCCTCGGGCTATCTCAAAGCAAATCACCATCACTCAGTACACAAATTAAGTATAGATGTTTTTGGCACCGCACACACTGCAACGATCAAACAGACTGCGGTCAGCGACATCGCGCGACTGTGCACCTTCGTCCGCTGCTTGTCCCTGTGCCTTATGCAACTGCCGCCATGGGATTATGCCACCACAACAAATAGCGATAACCTTGGCCGCTTAACTAAATAAAGATTGCATGCAAGCGCGGCTTCGTCGCTGCCGCCTGCAAACCGCATTTGGGGTGAGATTTCACGCTTCCGCGAGCGGCGGGCGGCGTGGCGGGTTCGTGACGGACCGTCTGTGACAGGCGGCCGGCGGCTGAGCGAGCTTCGCCGGCTATCTGGCGGCAGATCCCGCCAGCGGGCCGCTGGTGCTGCCACCGTGCGGCAAAAAGTGCGGCTCGTGTGAGGCGGCGACGGGACGGCCGCGGTCGGCGGAGCGACCAATATGGTCAGCCGGAAACGGTCGGTTTCCGGTGCTGGCGCTGGGACGTGGCTTAGGGTAATCTGGCCCTGTTGCATCGCTGTTTTGCTGGCTGATTGCCAAGAGATCAACTCTTAATGACTTCTGACGATGATCTGGAGGATTCGAACTGATTTGATCGCTTTTGCTTGGCGCTTCTTTTCCTGGTCGGTTTGTGACGTTCATTGGCTTGGCCTGCCAAAGTCTTGGTGTCGGGTGATTTTTTTAAAGGGCGCTGGGATGCGGCGTGTGCCTGTAGCTGGTGTTTTACGCTGGCGGACGAAAAACATACAAGCTTGGACGTGAACGCAAGGTTACTCTGCGAGATAACCTCTTCTGCAGAAACTGAATAAACACTACCTGAGAACGTTCTGACAACTGAAAGCCGAGAAATGACGCGAACTTCAAACCCAACCAAAAATGGCGTGCCGCCGTGTGCAGCGGTTGGTAGAGTAGGCGGCATGAGTTGTGGATCTCAGCTGCCCACCAGCCTGTCCGCCAGAGACGTGCACATACTTATATGCGCGAATCTTTCTGTCATCGAACATGACATTGACTGAGCCATGAGCACGATCTGCACGGCCCCGAGCAGACGTCTGACTTGTTGCTCCACACATAACTCAAGGTGTGCAAACGTCTGCACACTATCCTCTGATCGTCTGACGCACGGGTCGGGTGGAACTAATCGACTGCGCAAATTTGGAAGTGATTGCTCGGATCGCGCCGCTGATCATCTGCGAACGGCTCTAGGGGGACATATTTATGTCAAGCGTTTGCGTCTGGAAAAGGACTATAAGCCATATGTGCTCACGACCTCCCCACATGTTGGACACAGACACACTAGTGAAATAGCGTGATTCTGGTATTCATGGCCGAAATGCGTGCATAATATTTGCGTTTGCTGTGGCGTTGCATGTCGATAATGATTCGATCAGGTGCACTTCTCTGGGCTCTGTATCCCTTCCTTGGAGCACCTCGCACTTGGCTTCACCTTGCACTGGGACAGAAGCATACGCCGTATTTGCAATGGGAGGGACACAGCGAAAATATTTTCACTGAAAACCAATTAGGCGCGCCGCAGACGCACGAAATTCGTTGAGTGATGCAAAGTAACATTAGAGGTTCTTGCTTGACTTGTTTTTACGTATCTAGCCCGAATTTTGTGGCGTTGACCTTTAGTCGAGCACACACTTAAGTGTAAAGAGTTTATAGGGGAAGAGACGGGAGGATGGGGGGGGGGGGGGGTAGGCACTATATCCGCACGCACTGCACTAGGATTTGAATCTGATACTGGCTGAAGTTAACCGAGAGATTTCATTGAGGAATGTGCTCTCCCTCAGTTTGCTTTCGTTATTCGCAGGCGTCCAATAATGCCATAAAATCCGTAAAAACAAAAGTATCACTGAGTCATAACATGACGCATCACAAGCTTATAAGTCTGGCAAAGACAATAACGCACTGAATGCTAATAAAGCACGTGATAGCGCTAGTGATTTACATATATAATTTGCATATATATGTATTAAATATATTTCCGACGGTTTCACTTGACAAAGACTGATATATCTCAGCCGGCATTAAACAATCAACTACACTGCCCCGAAAGCGCCGTCTGTTTGCCTGACATCGCAACTAAGCTTATATGGATGCATGAAATGTGATAGCCTCTTCAGATGGATGATATACATTGATGGAGAAATTAAGGTGTGGCGACGTCACCTTATCTCGTTTGCAAATGAGAGGTGGCCGCCATCTCAGTCACTGAATTGATATCAAGCTTGTTGATGGCTGCAGCCGGTGTCTGGAAACCATCGGCATCTGTATATGGAGCAGCGGCCGTTAATGCGCATCTGTAGAAGCAAGCTGTAAAGGTGCAAGGGGCCCTTTTTGGACAAGGCATCTATAAGAGAAGCTTTTGCGGATGTTCCGCGTAATATCTACGCTTAGAAAAATCATATATTTAAATGCCTCTGCATGCACGCATTTTTGTGTATATTCAGAAGCTGCTTAAGATAAGCGCCACCGGTAAGACGCTTTGTGACATGTGGGATAAGCAAGGCTATACAGGAGTTGAGTGCTGTCAGATATTATCATGTGGATGATGCAAAAAACTAAACCAAAAGGTGGAAAATATCAAATGTTAATGGAGCTAGGTGCCTTTCGGGACCCGTAAATAGGTCTGATCGATGCTGCAAGAAGTGTGTGTTGCATAAGAGTCTATCGGACGGTAGTTAAGTGATTTGTGTTTCTTCCGCGCGGAAACTCACAAGTTAATTTGTTCGAAAGTTGGCTGCGAGTGTTAGCAGGCGTGAGAACTTAAATTAACGTCACGACTGATAGTTCATGGTGGCTGTGCTATTGGCGACCGGTGATACAAAAAATGAGAATCACGCCAATATTTCAGTGTGAAACTGATTGCAATGAGGTCCACTGAACAGCTACGCCATTTGCACGCTTAAGTCTTTAGTTTCAGGCCGCAGTGTGTTGCACGCGATGTTGGTCGCGAAGATCGCAATAATTTCCGTGTTTCGGTGGGCTGTTGATGTATATGCTTATGGGATGGAAAACGTTGAGATAGTCCGCCTGATTGCAGGTGATATGTTCGCTTACGGTTGATGATGGTCTGGGCCTTTGCCTCTTCTGTTTTCCAATGCCCGACATCAACCATTGAAGGAAATGTTTTCCTTTGCAAATACTGAAGCAAGTATAAGATATGATGAGAGTTATATATATATATATATATATATATATATATATATATATTCACTCATAACTGTTGGCATGCTTTCAAGTGGAAAAACCGTTCTAGACGACGCAATTCTCTATTTATTAAACATGCTCCTCAACGGGTCTTTGTTTGATTCCGTCATCGTACTTTGCACACCATTGATGGACAGCTATTTGGCCCGGGAGTTATATCTGGAGTTGTGCTCACGAACGCCAGATATGAACGCTTCGACAAGTACACCTCTCTTTGTCTTGATCACCGTGCGAACAATGGAGTGGCAGGATCTGAATGACGTTATTGTTGTGTCATGAATGCCTGTGTAACAATGAAATAGTTAAAAACGCCCCAAAAGCAGGCAGATGCTTGGCTTGTTCTCGTGCACGCCTGACGGGCTATCAACAGCGATCCCAATGTATGCTACTGTCATTTCTCTCCATTATCGGTAAGTTGTGGTGGTACCTTGTTATTGTGATGCCGGGTCGTGGAGTTTGTGCCAGGTTTCTTCATACGTTGTACACCTTTTATTGATTAAACATTGTGTTCCCACGTTCATCCGACGCTCCCAAATGGGAAAAGTTCCCACGCTCATCAAATGGGAAAAATTGTATTGGCTCAGACTGTAATGCTGTAAAAAAACTCCTCTTCAAACATTTTGCGTACACAAATCTAAATCATACGGCAGCACATCACACAGCTGAGCTTAGCATTGCTGAAAATGTATAACGCAGCGATCTGGTGGCTGTGGATGTGTCAAATTCCAGGAAGTGCGACAGCCTCGCCGGGCCAGGCTGGGTGGTGTTAGATGGGAAGGTATTACCGTACATGGCCAGGTCGCTGGTCTGCGGCGTCGCAGGTGATAAGCAGTCGGAACTGAAACTGTACGCGTCTGGGTGAGAGGCATCCCGTTCACAGTGCGAATCTAGATGCCATTGAATATTTCGTTCCACTTTTTGTCGTTACTAAAAGATTGTTTCTTGCTCAGCAAGTTTGTTTTGAAACTTATGGACGATGCCGTTTACTTACTTGAGTCGCATTGTTGCTATAGCTGGCTTTGATCAAATTACGTCATTATAACGATTTTGGCGTGACGGATTCACAACAAACTAATGATTGGCACTTGGTGTAACTTGCAATCACGTCAGCAACACCAAAAGCCCACCGGAATGCAATGCAGTCATTGGTTGGACTTCCCATGCATCTATTCTTTGAATGGTTATTGATCGCCGCTCTGATGAAAAAAGCTGCCTTGCAGCTTTGCAATGTGGAACTTTCTGCAGCTTTGGTCAGCCTTCAAGCTTGCAATTTAAGCAAAAAAGGCTTCCTTATTTTATTTTTTGGTAGCTTTCACGCGCTTTCTGCAGTCATAAATTACAGTGCGGGCTGGTCACGGGCGTTCATTGCAGGTGTTTGCAATAGCTACAACGACGGAGTCTCTTCTTAACCAAACGAGGCGATAGGAATCCTTCTCATCCCGATTTGAAGAGAATGGGGCGTTGAAATAAACCTTCTCACGCTTCCCCACGCGTAATTAGCTTTTACCATTCTAATTAATATATAAATTGACACATTGTTGGATACGCAAAATATGCAACCGTCTTGAAAAAATGAACGGACGGAAAAACCACTTTTTTAAACACACTTGCCTCATTTAAGTACAGGCTTCCGTCGGCTGTGCCGTTGTGGTTTCTGTTAAAGGCTTCTGTTTAGGGTGGCTGTTTCTATTCATAGACGACATTTTTAAATCTAGGGTGAGTTACTGTTTACATGAATTGGGAACAATGCATCCAGCTCTAATAAAAATGGTTAGATGTTGTTGCACATTCAGCCGAACCCGCCGGTTTTGTCCAGCCCGAAACCTTCCATGCAATATACTTTTTGTTCTCTTAGTAGCGGGAAAGTTGCTTCGAGTTTTACAGCTTGGAGTCAAAAGAATTAGTACTGTACCTTAAGTCATGCGCTTTTCTTGAAATATCTGGGGCGTACATCAAAGGCGCCGCTCGGAGTTGTATGCCTTTACATATAGTTCGGCGAATGTTGACAGGAAATTACGTGCTTGCGCTAGAACAGGAAAGGGCTACAAATGTGTAATTCAACAACAATTCTGCGGCGTGTGCAATGTTTTTCCCATAGCTGTATTTTATTCGCGATGATCATGTGATGGGTATGGTCCCGCACAGCAGTATTTCGCTTTCACGTCTTCTCACCAGCGCGCTACACTAATCCCACAACGTTTGACGTTTTTCCCTGTCCATGGGATGTCCTTGTCCATACAACGTCTCTGTATCAGTGTCCATGTAACGACCAGATTTGGCTCCATTGACATATGGTTCCCACAGAAATATGAGCACACAAAAATCATCCAAACGTGAGCTGAGCACTGAGTTTAGTGACCGGTCCTGTCCCTGTCACCCTCAGCCCAGCTGCCTCCATCCCACTGTGGTTATGGTCCCGGTCCTGAATCCGGCGCCAAATTAGCTCGTCACTGATATATGCCCAAAAATCCGGGCAGCAAGTCGTCTCCCATCCATCACGATCAGCAATCAGCATAAAAAATATTTGTCTATGTCACAAGTTGTGATGTTCATATGAGCTCCACGTTTCTTGATAGGGCTGAAGTGAGTGGTTTCTTTAACCACACCCATATCCATTCTTTAGTTCTCAGTCTGTATCGCAAGCCGGTTGCAGTACAAATGCACTAAGTTGGCAGTTCCCTGATGCCTGGATTCCGGTCTTTAATGAATGCAGCTTGTCTGGTCGTTCCACCCCGCGAGCTTTCCGAATGGACTCGTCCATGAGTGTGGGCTGACAGAAAGGCATGACAGCATCAGACCTCAAACACGGCGCTGCACTGAAACCCAACGGCAGCGATTCCATGAAAATGCGCTGTTGCATGGATCGCGATAATGGTAATGAAATAATCGATTATTTACATGGCCTGGCTGGCCCTTATAAATCACCGATTGCACTTCCTGAATGTCCACGCAGGGGACCAGCTGTCCATAACAACACCGTGATGTAGCTTAGTGACGTGCTGAGATTAAAATCGCGTAGTGTCCACGCGCTAGGCATTAGTATTTTCCCATTGTTGTCTGTCTTGTGAATGAGGAAAACCGTGCTTTATTTAATATCGTATCTGTTCTCCGAGCCATACATTGGCTGTTATGACTACGGTACGCTTTCTACCTTGTGAAGCAGCATTTATACTTATGCGAAATTTAACACGCTCTCAATGGTTTTGGGATCAACTACAACCTATTGCATGAAGTTTTTCCAGAATAGCTTTCCAACGGTACTTTGTAGCATGCCGTACTTTTTGTGACTGTAGACAACTGAGAAGTCGATCTTTTGGTGTGAAAATTAGCTTTGCCGCTTAGGTCGCTGACCTGCAGCAGGTCAAAGTCAGACCATGCCTGTCAGCAAAGGCTATTCGAAGGGTTTTCAAGCTGACGTAACAGCTGAATAGCATACAAAGTCATGCAATTCATAAATGGTACATTAGACAATCAGACAATTGAAATCAGGATTACCACTTATTATATTGAACATGGGCCAGATATAAAAGTCAGACCAAGTTTAAACCCAAATAGTTGTTTATTCGAAATCTATCGCAGAGAAGCAGTTTTAGACGTTCATTTCAAATTGCATGATAACAGGAACCTCGACAGATTGATTGAAGGGAACGCCACACACACCGTCGCACACCTTTTACGGAACGCCAACGATAGCAGAGGCCATGTTATGTCCAAGGTCCATGGCGCAGCCGGGATTCGAAAAGGCATCTAGGTCAAAGCTGGTTACGTGAGGAAGTCGGAGGGCACTTCGGACACTGCTCTCGAGATTGTCCTTATTTGGTCCGGAAGTCACGGCCAGAGACTTGAATATTTGACTCAAATGAGTTATATATACAGTCCCATCTACCCTGTGAATTTGGGTTATCTAATTCTCTTAATTTTGTGTATGTCTAATTTAACCTCCGCCCCCTCGCACGCAAACGCGTCGCATTTAATCGACCACCCGGGCACGCGTTAAAGGAATGGTTGCGTTTTCTCACAAGCGCTCGAACACCGATAAAATTTTCGCCTTGGTCCGCCGGGGCCAGCTGGTTTGGCCACCCGTCATAGCCTCTAGGAACGTGAAACTTCCATATATCCTCAAATTTTTCTTTTCTCATCCGCACCTTCTAGCTTTGCGACCACTGATCGCAGTTTCATACAGCTGTCCGCGACAAGATGATGTCAGATGATAGACTGACTTTAGACGCTGGACCGACTTTAGATGTTGGAATGACGTCCGACGTTGGACAGACGTCAGATGTTGGACTGAGGTCCGATGTTGGACAGATGTCAGATGTTGGATTAGCGTCAGATGTTGGACTGGCGTCAGATGTTGAACTGGCGTCAGATGTTGGACTAACGTCAGATGTCAGCAGTCAGAGCAGACATATAGCTAGCCTCGCGGTATATGTGCATGCACCCGACATCACCCGTATCGCTGGCCGATAAAGACACCGCCTGACCCTTGGGTGCACTCGTCAGTGGCCACGTGCCCCAGCCAACCCCGAAGAGATGCGCTATCTGAGTCAGTCACAAGCGTTGCGCGACTTTGACAACATTATCAGAATTACAAAACAACACCGACAACACTTGAAGACACACCAAACATAATTTACTTGCGAGCACGTCGACAATTTATGGCGTGCTGTTTTGTGGATGTGAGGCAGACGATGGACTAATACCCACCCCGATACATTTTGAACCAGTTACATCGCGTGGTAACGGTGACATTTCTTAAGAGCTGCAAATGGCATAAATAGCAGACTTGAAAATAATTTCGTTAAGCTATGCTTGTTTGCTCTAGCTCAGGAGCAAGCTTGTGCAATGTTTAAAGGGAATGTTCCACACTTGTGTGGGGTTTTGAACTGAAATAGACATCTTGAAGGTCATTCGGTGCAGTTCCCGGTCCTGCCCTTCTTAAGATCTAAGCCCTTGTAGTTTCTGAGCTAAGCGCCCGCGAAAATGCGCAGACAATTTCGGAGAGCTATTTTAAGGTCACCCAGGCATCCATGACGCCATAATATCGTCATTCAAATCCTGTCATACCACTGGCCGTGCAGCAAGCAAGGCAAATAAAACATGATAGCTGGTCGCTAATATCTGACGTTCGTGAACATAATTTCCGGATATCACGGCGGTCAATTGGCTCTCAATCAATAATATGCAAGGAACGATGATGTAATGAAACAAAGACGTATTGAGGGCAATATAACCAATGCAGTTGATGCGCCTTAAAGTTCAATAACTAACTAGAAGAGCAAATTTACTTAACAGAGAAATTGTGTTGCCCAGAGCAGCCCTTTCCACTTCAAAGTATACTAATATTTATAAGTGAGCTTATCTTGTTATGTCGTGTCTTCATTATCTTCAAACGTGGTACATTCCCTCTCAGCGCAACCTCGGCGCGTCCGTGAGGCTGGTCGTCAATTTTTTTTCGAATGCAGCCATGAACTGTTGACAATAACGTGACCAAAACCCCGTGACCATCATTCTGCTCATTGTGCCTACACGCACACATACATTCTTATGTCAGATACGCACCAGATCCAATAGCGTATGTCACGTCTCTGAGCCTTCTTGTAGACAGCTCTTTTCCTCAGTTATTTAGCTTCTCATTCGCACAGACCGTGTGTTGTAAGACAACGGCGACCCTGGTCCTGTAAAGGTAGGTGTCAGATCGGCCAGTTGAGTGTAACTGTCAAGTGTCAAGCTGTAGGTGGGTAGAAGGGATCGACAAGCGCATAACAGTAGCATGAGAAGTACTAGCATTGCAGGTAGATCGTTTTCTTTGCAGTATCTGTGGACACTCACGTGGCGGAACAGTGAGCCAAAACACATAAAAACGAAAATAGTAGCGTCACGCTCACTTCTCCGCTACATGGGATAGTGTATCAATCATGGGGAGCTGAGGCACGTCTAAAGATGGGTCGCCTCGTTGCGTGTGGCGCCGCATGCGCCGGTGATTTCGGCAGTCTGCAATCTAAGCAGAATTTCGAGGCTGTCGTCCCGTACCACGTCGTAACTCAGCGCTTATCAAAATTGCTGGGAAATGCTCACCAACGGTCGTCGACTCGTGGTTCGGGTGATATTTCGACGATCGAACGCGAATTACTGCAGATTGAGCTCGTAAGACTTCCAAATCCGGTCTTTTTGTGGGATTTTGGCTCACGCTACCACACGGTGCCGCAATGCGGAAGCTCTTGGGTCACGCTGCCTTTGGCTGCGGGACATGCCCAGGTCTGTGACCTCTCTTACAAAGGAAAGTGACGTCCCGTGCACAAAGAATCGCCCGCTTCGAGAAACAAGTCCCGTATCTGACACGCTTTCCAGACGGGATCGTCTCAAAGCCCGAGCCGCCGCGGGTCCCGGCGACACGCTGCCAGCTGCCGAGCGCCGCAGCAGCACCGCGGCGTACACGACGCCGTGTAATCCCCGGGAGCGTCGCCGTCGCTCCCATGACCCGCTGAGCGTGCCCGCACACCTTCCCACATTCTTCGGGTGCAGAACGGCTTCGGGTCGGGATCAGCCGCATGGCTGCGGCGCCGCGGTCAGCTGGCGGCCGGTCCGCCCGCCCGCCGCTGACCCCCGGTGACCTCTCGCGGCGCAGACGTCGGCGGCTCGGGGCTGTCGACTCGGCGCTTTCGAAGCCGAGTTTGGCGTCACTCACGAACTGCATTGTGCTTGCTGATCGGCTGTTGTTGCTCTGCTTTGCTGCTCGCGCCGGACGCCGCGTGGACGTTTGACGAGGTCGGGTGTTCGAGGCATTGGCCCTAACTATGCCGATTTCTGTATCGCTAGGAACCGATTGTTCCAACCCCTTTATGGCTCTTTGAACCAATTGCTCCAACCCCTTTATGGCTCTTTGAACCGATGCTTCCAATTCCTTTACGGAGAGCGCCTGTAAGAAAATTGTACATCCTCCTCTTAAGGAAAATGGATTAAATTTGCTCGCGTATTTTGTGCCACGTACTCACATACTCTAATCACTTTGCACAAAACGGCAGCTGTTGTCATCCAAACTAGACGGGAGGGAAAGAGAGGGATACGTCAGCAATCTAGACAGATAGATACCTACCTAATACTTATCGAAATCGCTCCGGAAGCTCCGAGGCAGTGCTTGTGCGGTCCTTGAAGGTCCTTGCATTTTTACTCATTTTGCCGGCTTCTGGTCCAGCATTCGTTGTTTCATAAAAAATTGCTAAATGTGCCTTGTCTACAACTGGAAGGAGCATCGTTGGTTTGCATGCAAGATCTGCATCACGATTGAGCAATCGCGTATGACTGAGTAATTATCTGGCCTTTGTGGACCATGTTAAATGATTTCTGGATGACGCGTATTGGGATTACGTACTACTTGTTTGTATGGCTTATTGGTTTTATGTCGCATTTGTATTTCAAAAGCTTCGTCTTTTGAAGGATAGTAAAAAGGCAACTACAAAATCACCCCTAGATGTATACAGTTTCCCCGTTATGAGAAAACGTACCGCGGGCACGATCAGGCGACGTAGTAACGTTAAAACAATATTTCGCGGGCATATACCAGTGTGAACGACGAACAAAGGAGAGGTACGACACGAGTCAGGAGATAATCCCAGACTTCCTTACGTACATACCTGGTCACTAATTTTTGGGAAGACTAGATCGCTGGCATTTACTATTGTATGCTTTGGCTCGTTGGAATGCTACACTGGCATTTAAGAATTAATCCGCACTTTTTCATTGAATGCAATCTGGGATCAAAGCAGTGCAGCTTAGCAGTGCGTGTTGCGTGAGCCTTGGTCCCAGCATCCAATCGTAAAATTCCAGTCGAACGACAAACCTTTCCCGCGAAGATTTTGCGTGTCGCAATGCTCAACACGGTCCGCCTTGCTCTCTGACATCTTCTGACCTTCGACGCGGCCGCTGCCACCGGCCGCTGGCCAGCCCAGTCAAGGGTGATCGGTCCCCCGAACCTACGCCGCCACAGGAGGTTGAGTCCAAAGACAGGCGCTCTAACCAGCTGAGTTACCGGAACAAGCTTACAAGGAAAATGAAATAAAATATGCTGTACTGCCCCGTCTCCACTATTCCACCTGTTTACCATGCGTTGACTAGCATCCGACCCCCCGCCCCCCCCCCCCCGAATGATCTTCGACGGATGGCAGATGCGTGGCCAATCCCATATTAGAGTTGTAACGCTAATCAGGTAACCGGAATGGACAGACGTCTACAGCCAACTAGAGCATCTATCCATGGCCAACAAACAGCGCCGCGACGGTGAGTGCCTTGCTCCACTGCTAGTACGGCCAGTAGACGGGCACATGTGCTCGTGGGTCGCGTGTCGGACGCCGCGGGACGTCTCCGAGGTGGAAACGCCGTCTGCATTCGACCGTGGCGATCGCGCGACAATTTCGGCGGCACATTGTGGTTCCGCTTCGCGTGAGCTGTTCCTCACTTTGACGTTGAAGCGAAAAAAGAACGCCGCATATAGGGAGGGTTTTTTTACAAGAGCTGCGCAATGTGTGGGGTTTTTGCAAGTTGCATGGCATGTAGCGTGCTTACACACACACACACACACACACACACACACACACACACACACACACACACACACACACACAACACACACAGCACACACACACACACACACACACACGCACACACACACACACGCACACACACACACACACACACATATATATATATATATATATATATATATATATATATATATATATATATGTGTGTGTGTGTGTGTGTGTGTGTGTGTGTGTGTGTGTATGTATGTGTGTGTGTTTGTATGTTATATCTCACATGGGTTATAACCAATATTGGGAGTATGAATATAGCATGCTTTTCTGTTCTATTACGTGCATCGCCACAGATTACACACACTCTAGTTACAGATGAAGCTAGTTCATCAAAAAATGGACAACATGCGAACCTTAGTAGCAACTAACGCTGCCCCTGACGCAAGTGGTAAATGTTAAACTCACTTATAAACATAACGTAATTATAACCATAAATTTATAATAGCATTTAAAGCAAACGGATTTTTTCGCTGCCTGACGTGATCTTCAATATTTTATGGCAAAAGTTGATACCAGTATTATGGGCCTAGAACTATCGTCAAAGAAGTTCGCTACAGTACAGCGATGAGCCAAGAAAGCATTTGAGAACTTGCTTGATAAACGTATTGAGAGCTTACCTGATAAGAATTACACAGATTCGTGTTGCTCGCCTACATGTCGGGTTACAACACTGTATATGTTATGTGATTATGCTTTGTGGGCGGTTGAGATGACGTTGACGCTAAAATGCAACCTGTAATCGATCTCAATCACTAGAAGTATCCGGTTGTGGTATCACAAAAGCGACAGAAAACGCATGTGGCGAATGCGAATGATAATCTATTTGTCCAAAAGAATGCGATATTGATCATGTTGCTTTGTTCGCACGCACAGACAAAGATGGCGTGCAACATAGAAGGACATGTGTGAAATAGCCTCTTGCTAGGGCGTTTGTACTCTTTATACATCAGTAAACATAATACCTTACCTATGTTTCCTTAACACAAAGCCTTGGTTAGTCTTTGGTTGGTATAATATTCGCAAGCTAACGTTGGGGCGCTGCAGATTTCACCGCTGACTGAAAGTTTAGACTTTTCTCCGCGATAGTGCCGAACAAGGCACCACAGTTTTCACGATGCTCACTGCATTTTGCAACACTGAAAAACTTTCTTGGCAAACCGGAAACAGTGGTTACAAGCCAAAGTTTGACGCAGCACAGTGCCATCGCTGCTGTCACGATTTCGCCTGGACAGAACGACCACGGCTGCACGTGGGCAGAGTGGCCACCGCTCCCGTGCGAGCGACAGATGGCCTGGCCAAACCATGCAGCTCGATTCTGATGGGCTGCTTAGCTCCATTCTGGTTGGGCACCTCGAAAACAACGCACCTCGATTCTGGTTGGGTTGGCTGGCTGGTTTGCTCGCACGGGAGCGCAGAAGTAATATCGAATTTTACCGCTTTTTTGGTTGGATGAAGCCAATGTCACTCCTTCCACCGATGTTATGTACTAGCGGACCATCCATACATCACATCATGCATGGGAGGGAGGGATAGTTTTGATGGGGAGCGTAACGAATCCGTCGGTTAGTCCGTTCCGGTGGCTCTGTCGGTTAGAGCGCCTGCCTTGCGATCCACCCACCCGTGGCGGGGTGGGTTTGAGTCGCTTTAGAGCGCTCGCTATTTGCCCTTGACATGTATGGCCTGCGGCAGGTGGCAGCGGTCACGCTAAAGGTCAGTTGACGTCAGAGGGCAGGACGGACCGTGCCGACCATTGCAGCACGTTAGACTTTCGCCACTAAATTCTGCAGTTGCCTGGAATTGTACGATCGGATGGTGGGGAGTCAGGGCTCACACAACAAGCACTGCTTAACTTGAGCGCCGACCCCAGAAATCCATCCATTCAAAGAGTCCGGATCAAATTTATATAAAAAACAAAGAGAGGCGGATTGCACTTTGCAACGTTATGCTCCGTTGTCGTCCAAAAGCATGCTTTTTTATCTGTCAAGTCTTAAAACCGGCTCCTGCTGGCTTCCTATCATGGCAAGCGACACACCCGTCTTTGTTTCGCACATCTAGCTCAAACAAGGCGTCAAACAGACGTTACCTTTGTGGGTCGTTACTCTTAAGCACAGCCTAGCCAGCGAGAACGAGGGGGGGGGGGAAGAGGAGGGGTATCTAGCGTAGCAAGTAACAAGGGGCAGGTCAAAAGGTTGAAAATGCATAACGTAGTCCATGGAGGGCTCCTAGCGTCATTAATACCAGTGTCCCTGCGATCGCTGCTACTAATGGTAATAACGGTATTAACGTCACGAATGAAATGCTACTGCTGTCAATGATACTAATACTACTAGCCATCGCTGCATAACTGTCCAATGCGTGCTAGTAGCATTTTAGTATAATAAACGTTGCAGGTCATCACTGTAAGATTCGAACCGTGAGCTCTCATGTTTCCGGTGTTGTGAAAGAGAGTAGTTTACATCGACTTCCTGGAATCATGTAGTGTTCCCCATGAACACCACGCGTTTCCAATGCGGCCTATCGAACGGAAGCAGATCTGCACAAACCATGCGCATTTGTGTGACCCTCAGGATATCACGAAAATATTGTTAATGGAGCGTGGCAGGCAAACACGGTACTCTGATGTACTCATGTGTACGTATGCTTGTGCGTGCGTATACAGTGGCGTGTATACAATGCGTCCAAACAGACAATGGAACTGACTCACAGTTATGCGGTTTGCCTCTGGACCTAATTGGCCGGATCTCGTGAACATATCGATGGTGGCCCTACCTCTGGCCCGACCCGAATGGCAGAATTGCACGCGTTTACCTTGATTCGTTTGCATTCGCAAACAGTTGGCGTGTTTGGTGGAGCACCGAGCGCAGATATTGCCGGGATTTGCTTCAAAAGGCAGTGCCTCGCTCTTAGTGGTGTCCGTTGGCGTGACAACTTCAGCACATTGGTACAAATTTCCGCTGTAACTAACTAGGCTATTTCTGCATCTGTAACAGCTTTTTAGGTAACAGAGCTAAGTACGCCGCGGACTTTTGCGCTGGGCTGATGTCGATGCGCATTAGCCTCAGCTTATATCTATCCTCGTGGTGTTGTATTTAATCATCACATTGTGGCAAGCCAAATTACTTCAGAAACTGTGAGCATGACACGCCAAAGAATATTGTATTATTGAGATTACTGCGTCAAAGATATAGTAGCCAGGTCGATGCATGATGATATTAGGCACTGGGCTACATGCGGACAGAGCGAGCGGACAGGGCTACAGTATCGGACAGAGCGAGACACGTTCCGAGTGTGTTCTCCCTCTCTCTCCTCTCTCTCTCTCTCGCCCTCTCTCTCTCTCCTCTCTCCTCTCTCATCTCTCTCTCCTCTCTCTCTCTCTCTCTCTCCTTCTCTCTCTCTCTCTCTACTCATCCTCTCTCTCTCTCTCTCTCTCTCCCTCTCTCTCTCTCCCTCTCTCTCCTTTCTCTCTCCTCTCTCTCATCTCCCTCTCTCCCCTCTCCTCTCTCTCTCCTATCTCCTCTCTTCCTCTCTCTCTTCTCTCTCTTTCTCCCTCTCCTCCTCTCTCTCTCCCCTCTCTCTCCTCCTCTCTCTCTCCTCTCTCTCCCCTTCCTCCCTCTCTCTCCTCTCCCTCACTCTCCCTCTCTCTCTCCTCTCTCTCTCGATCTCCTTCCCTCTCTCCTCTCTCTCTCTCCCTCTCTCCACTCTCTCTCTCTCTCTTTCCCCCTCCCTCTCCCCCCCTCTCTCTCTCTCTCTCTGTCAGTATTGCGAGCGCCCGCGCAGCCGGACCGGAGACCGTCCAGGCTCCGTCTCGCCCAAGTCATTAGTGAAGCCAGAGAATAGGGAAAGTGCACTGCTGCCGCACCGCCCAGGCCTAACACAGCGCTGAACACACAGCGCTGTTTGCGTTGGATCTGTCGCCCAGTTTACCGACTCGACCGAGGGGCGAGGCAACGCTATGCCGGCGGATGAGCCGTTGAATGACGTCCCCCGACTGCTGCTGTTGGACGCTGCTGGACCCACCACCAGCTGGACGACACCACGGGGAACTCGCAAGTAGTGTGTCTTGATTCACGGGCCAGGTAGCTGCCGGCATTGCAGACAAAAAGTTTTTGAGCACTGTGACTTTGGCGTGAAAGCTCGAAAGTGTTCCAGGAAAACGACTCTTTCCCATGCGGTCTGTAACATCTCAAACGGACGCTGCCGTACTTGACGGCAGCTTCTTATCAAAATGTTTTTGTAGCGAGATCTACACTCAAGCAGCCAATTTGTAGCCAAACTTGCCAAGCATATAACTTATCGACGACTTCATGACGTCATATGACAGCTCAGGGTCCAGCACCGCCGCGCCGAAGGTTCGCTCACGGAGGCGGCGTGTCGCAGCGTTTGCCGACAGGGCGCGATTGGCAACGCTAAAGAGCCCGTGCACCTCGTCGGCCTTGTAGGCACGCTACGGACCACGGCGTACAAACACGGCTCGATGTGGGGATAAGGCCTCAGCGAGCGACTCCAGATGAAATCACTAACGTCAAACGAGTCGTCGCGCAGAAAGGGCTGTGGTTTTACGCGGGGTGGGCCGCGACGGTTTTGGTCATCGGTGTTGGATTTTACTGGTCGGTGCTGTGTTTCAATGGAGCCCTCTGGGCCCGATTTCAGGACGTCTACAAGGTCGTGCAAAGAAGCTCTTAATGGATGTGTAAATCAGGCGGATGTGCGTTTGGTGTTTTTCCTCGTGCTGCAGGCTATCAATCGCGTAAGCTGCTGACTAAAAGATGCTACATTTTTCGAAGGATAATAAAAATGGACGCGATAAGTCACGCAAGCATATGGGTTCTGTTATATATGAACGGAGGACAAGTTTGCCACTTTAAGATAATTAAGCATTATTTATACGCAGTTGCATAGGGAGAAATCAGACAACAAATTCAATGTGCCGCAGTTTTGGACCCGTCGAAACACCCTTCAATAAGTGCACGCTGTTCCAGGGCGCTTTGGATGATTGCCCTTTCAGTGCATTGCCTCGCCAAACTGAAGCGTGCAGAGTTCTGCCGGGTGTCGCCTCGCTGCAATTTTGTGCCTGTAGTTGTTTGGCGTTGTTAAGCTGTTTTTGTTTGGAAATCCACTTGCGGCTTTCGGCTTTCGGCTTTCAACTCGCTTAGCGATGGGGCTCCCCGCGATAAGAAGGAACCCTGTCTATGGTATTCCTCCGGACCTTGATACTGATAGCGCTCTGGCCGTATGAACGGCGGATGGCAAGTCGAGCATGTGACAGGTCTAGTCGAGCACATTACATGGCACTTACTGGTGACCTGATCGTGGACTTTTATAGCCTGTAATACACTCTGACTGGGGGAAGCTCAATTTTTTGTTGGGAATAGCATGAAAGCCATCCCAAACAAGGGAGTGCACTTTGGATTACTGCCTCCGGCACATTTCAATCTCCAGGGGTGTGGTTTCCTGTTCAGCTCGGAGGTTCAGCTACTGACTTTGGATGGAGAGTGAGGGGGGGGGGGGGGAGAGGGACCCAGGGAGGAAGCCATTTTTAGTGTAATTTTGGGACACGCTTGGCCATTTCCCTGCCCAGCCCCCTCACCCTCACCTATTTTACAAAATTGCACGCCTGCGGATTGCTATACTGTGGAAGGATTCGTCGGAGGCGGAGAGACACTGAATGCCTCGGAGTGTTAGCCGAGGACAGCACGGACCAGCCACGGGTAGGTGAGCTTGGGAATGTGTATGGAAGCTCTTTCATTATAGAAGTTTCACAAGCTCGCTGGCCTGCCTGTATGTGAGGCGAACCAAATCGTTCAAGAGCTCCTTACTGTTCTGAGCCACTAACCCATTGGGGGGATGGGTTTGGTGAATGGACCCCTGATATCTGCGGACGAAACGTTGGTCTATAGCTCATGCAAGGCTTAATGAGATTAACTCAGTTTATTTTGGTGCCTGAGGTAAGACTCAAGATCATACGCATCATGTAAGGTCACACTTCTGTCTTGCTTGATTGGGTTCGCTCCAAGTACCGACCTTGAGCTTATCCCCACATGGAATATTCTGCCTCATATGTTATAAGGACTGCACACACAAGATTAGAAACAACCAAAGTTTTCTGGCTCGAGCCAACGTAGGTAATCAAAGTCATGTGGTTTTCCTTTGACCAAAAAGTGTTTTCGCCAACCAGTGTTGTTTCTTTTTTATTGACAGCACCCATGGGTGTCGTCAGAATGCATTTGAACAGTCTTAATGACACGCGCACTCCTGTGTGCAATGCATCAAAAGCCATTCCGTGATAGCCAACAGCGACCTGTGATATCTGATATTCGTGCTGCCGAAAGCCCACGAGATAAAGCCGCTCAGGTTCGCAGGCTTCGCGCAGCTTCCCTTCAGGATTGCCCAACCGTGACCAGACTGACTGGGAATGCGCCTCTGGAATGCAGAGAAATGATGGCCAATCGCCCCAGCATTCCTCCAAATCGACGGAAAGGCATGCAGGAAGCACCAAGACGCATTATTGTGTGCTTCAGGCTTGCTGAGATGGGGGGGGGGGGAACCTGAACCTCAAGTAGATGTGTGAATATGCTGTCTATTGGAGGCCGTGTGATGTAACCTGTGGGACCGTGGGTGTACATAAGTCTCACACCGGCAGGTTATTTTCAATCCGTGCTGGGAGCAGAGTGGATTTATTTGATCTGTATGTCCTTGCAGCATAGATTATTCTGTTGTGGTCGGCCCATTGCTTAGGTGGCAAGGCAAACTACTAAACATTGCTCAAAAGAAGAAACCGCTCTCTCCAACGGCGAATCCGTCTGCACTTGTTACGTAAGCGATTTGGCCGCCTCCATGTGACGGAGGCTTGGAGGTCCTTTCAGATCCCAGAGGTGCATTTTTCCTCTTCTGATGACATTCACTTTAATAATCCTCAGACTCAGTATCACGCTCGAGTCGACGTACACTTGTCCTCTTAGACGAAGTGTCACTCAAATTGTCAGGTGCTGAAACCAGACAGCCTTCTCGGAATTGAGCCGCGGTTACTCAACCTAAGCAAAACAACTCACTGCAAGGAACTCAACCACGGTTGCATGATCACGCCGTGCATTGTTACACAATTTTAGGAAGGAAATGTTGCCGCGTAACAGCCGCCACGCGTGTCGCCGACCGCCGTTCGGGATGTTGCGGTTCTGGCGCGGCGCTGAGCCGGCCGGTCCCGTCGTGGGGAAAATGCGACAGCTCTGCGCCTCGGGGCGGACGGCCGCGTGACCTGGGGTCCGGTCAAGGCCATCATCACGCCGGGAGGGATTGTCGAGCAGAGAGCGGGGCTTGGTGATTGTGTATTCGAGCTCTGGCATCGTTAATAGATTGAACTATGAACTGACAGTCTTTGGGGACGGGCGCACGAACAAGAGCTTCCAACAGAAGCAAACAAATGCCACTTTCCGGACGAAATACCTTCGTTCTTGTCATGCGTGCAGGAAGAGCCGTCGTGAATTTACAGCCCGTTGTCGCTCCTTTGTTCCCTTGTCCTGTGATGAGCTGCGGAGTGGCACACAGGTGCATGACTCATGAGCTCAGCGTGGCTTCCGCCTCACTTGTGTCTCATTAGAATTCAGAGCGCGCGCTCCTCGCACAGACACGGCTCTGTGCACGGCAGGCGAGTGTGCAAACGACGCGCGGAGGCGCACAAGCCGTGGAACGCTGCGAGATAGCGGACGGACCCACCCAGTCGGACCAGGGCCAGGGGATCGCGAGTCTAAGCCCGACCTCGTGGCAGAGATCAGTAATGACGGCGATCTTCGAAGCAAAGACCGCGTCGTCTTACTGCCGGTGTGAAGGCTGTTAAAACTTGGTGGTGAGCGAAAAGGACTCGGAAAGTAAAAAACAGGAGCTTGTTGTAACTGACGTGAAAACAACACAGATGTCGGACCAGCAGACGATCGTGACGAACGCCGAGGGTTCGAGAGCTCGTGCTGAGAAGGGCGGTCTGGGCCGGGGGAGGCGGCAGCACGAACTGACCGCCGTGTTGGGGCACGGCCCATTGCCTCCACCTGGCGATGATGTCATCCCAATGACGTCACAGGACACGAGCACGGCCAAAAGTGTTGATATTGCATACGTGAGTGGCGGGTAGAGGATGCTGTGGGCGGTAGCGGCCTTGAGACCCGGCCAGAGGAAAGTCTCCCTTCCTTGTTCGTCGTGCACGCCAGAGACAACGCCTTGCGCCAAGTCGGCCTCAGCTGTTTGGATACGCTCTCAGCGGTTGGCACTCGTGAAGGGTCCTGACACCTGTTGGATGCTTACGTAAACTAATTGCCTTTCGAATGGAAGCCCGGGAGCTGGGGATATCCTTCAGCTTTGACCGTAATGATTCATTTACGAACCTTAAGCTGTAGCCTCTATATTCGGTGTTGCTGTGACTGATGTTCTAGATGTTTGCACACGGCCGTAACATCAAGTGAGTCTGCTTACTTCATTACTGCGATATCACCTATCTTGAATGGTTGGATGCGCCGTGAATTAGTTGCCCTCGCAGCCATTTCCTTATCGATTGTTGTGAATAATTGAAACACGGCTGTAGCTGCTGAGGTGACAAGATAAGAAATTTGATCAAGGATGCTGTACAGAGAAATTTATGGCATGAATGTAAGGACATTAGCATTTACGCTTGCAACGAGCGTTTGCTAAGGGATGATGCACGCCTTTGATCAAGCGTGCAGTTAGACTTTCACAATCGGAGGATATCATATGACCACTGCTGCAAACATGGCGCACTCGCGGTAAAACCTCTGGGTCCAGGATATGAAATCAGTCCTGCATATCTGAACGACCGCACCACAAGTTTCCAGAGGCATGGTCCCATGTGCCTTCTTTGGTCTTCGCAGGGGCGATTAATGTCTTCAGGGGCTTAAAACTTGCGGGAGAGCTACTGCGAGCAAGCCGCCAACAGCAGCCATGTTGTCTTAATCCCTGTAGGAAGGGCGAGCAACACAAGACATAACTTGTTTCTTATCTCATACCTATCTCCCGTCGTCACCGCAGCCAAGCGCTATGTAGACAGCACCCACCGAGACCTCACCCTCGTCGCATTCCTCGCGGCGCGCGTCTGGCAGCACCAATTGGCAGCGTTTACTGAGGCGATCGGCGGCAGCCGGCGGCCCCGTTTTGGAGGCGCAAAGGGGCTCTAAAGCCACCGCCAGCTCAATCAGGCCCAACTGGCTGCACTTCGGCCGGGCTTCTGCCGCCGCCGCGCCGCCGCCCCGCAAAATCAACGCGGCGAGACTGCCGTCGAAGAGCCGCCATATTTGGTCTGATCGCTCGCCGAATCCCCGCCGGCCGTCGTTACCGATCACTTTGCACATCGACTCGGGGGTGCGGCGGTGCTGCGCAGATCTCGCGGCGAGCACGGCCGGAGGGCGGCCCGCACCGACACGCCGCCCGGCGCCGCCGCCCGCCCTGTCTGTCTGTCTGTCTGGTGTGTGCGTGCCCCGGGGTCAACGCCGCCGCCTGCCGCCGCCGCCACCGCCGCCCGGCCGTGGCGCGCGCTCACTCATGGCGCGCCGGTGCGGTGGTGCGGTCGGTCGGCGCCCGACGCCGCAGCTCCGGTGCTAGTGTGCTGTGCCGGCAGCCGGCCGCGCAAGTCTCCGCGTCCACCGCATGCCGCGGACTGCGAGCGAGCAGGCGAGAAGATTGAGGAGGTGCGTTTGGATTCTCGTTGCGAGATTGCGTCACGTGACGTGACGTGACGTGACTTGCTGGTGCGGACCCGGTCAGGTGGTGGCGGTAGAACGCGTGTCCCAGCTGACCTGTCGGAGAGGACCGTGTGAAGCGAGTGCCACGGAGAAGATCTCGTGACCAGTCCACATACCGGGAGGACAGCGTGGACTGCTTGTCGCGGCGGGGACGTGTGGGCTTGTAGCCCGCGTGGAGGGCCGCAGAAACCGACTGTCCGAGGGAGCCGGGACCGGATTAGAACGAGGGTCACCCGTGTGACCCCGCAGCGGGATTCCTCCTGCCTGGACGTCCGAAGGTCGGGCAAAGATGCCCTACGGCGGTGCGTTCTCGGCGGGCAAGCCGCCCCTGCCGGGCTTCCGGAACTACTCCAGGCTGGACCAGCGCCAGGAAGGTAGGCCCGCAGACGGACGCGCTGAGGGACGGCCAGTTGCCTCCTCTGCGCTGTCCGGATATGCCCGCCATTCACGGGCTGCGTGGCATTCAGTCGATCCATGCTCTTAGTTATATGCTTGCTCATATATGTCTGGTGTGGTTGTCCTATTATTTGGCTGCGTGAGAGCCTTTGCAATCACTATCCCCAGATGCGTTATACTTAACAGCATTTCACATGTTTTGTAGCGATATGAGGAGCGTGAAGCTGTAAATTACCACATGCGGGACTGTTTGTTGTTCTTGTCTTGTTTTCTGCTCGGTGCCATTACGATCTGTATTCAGCTTTCTCTTTTTCATTTAGTGGTAGCAATCGCCCCATTTTCAGTGTTCATGCCTGGCGGGTCGCTGATGACCTACGTAGCTACGTGAACCATCTACACGCCATGCATCCTTTTAGTGATTTACGACCAACGCGCTGGTGGTCCCGAGATGAATGGCCTCAATGTGCTTCGACGCCAGCTGTGCAGAAATGGGCAAATGGCCTGTAAGCATAATACCGTCCAATATGAATACGCATGCGCATTTTTAGGGGATGGCTATCATTTGTCCTGCTTTTGAACTTTTGACGGCCATGTTCGACTACAAAACGCTTGGCCAGACATAAAGAAACTCGAACATGTTGGGGAGGGCGCCTTCAAACGACGCGAGAAACTGACCTCTGGAAGAGAGAGCCCGGACATTCAGAGTCAGATCAGATAAGATCCTGAATATCCCATCCCTTCGTCCCCGGCATGGAGAGAAGAAAGGCGCCGCCGCCTGCGCCTCGTCACCAGGACCACCGCCGTCCCACGTCCGGGCCTCGCTCGGCGGCGACTCCACGGGGCGTCTGCCGCGTCCCACGGCTTCGTGTCAGCCATTCGTCGCGCTCGCCGCTATCGCCTCGGAGCCGCGTCGCCGTTTTGTCCTCCGGAACGGCTCCTCGCGCCCCGCCCGGCAGTAAAACCGCCGCTCCCCGGGAGGGGCGTGGAGCCCGCTGAACCGCCGAGCCCGTCTCCGAGCCCGCGGCCGGTGGCGGACCCGGTCAGGCCGGATGAATGGGGGAGTGGGAGGGGAAGGTCACGACCGGCGGTGACGTGGCCGATGACTGCGGTGCTTCCCGCGAGAGGGGTGGGCGGCGCGCCGGCTGGATACCGAACCGGCTGCCGGGGAGGGCGCGCGGTGTCCGGTGCACGATATGCAAGCCAGGTGGGCAACACCTGTCTGCACCGTAGGGCTTCTGTTGCCTCCCCAACCGACGGCCGCCCGGCTGGACGGAAGCCAGGTCGCGTGATGGACGAAACACCTTTTTATATCGATCGGAAGAGGGTGAAACACTATCACCGCATCCTCTCGCAAACGAACGCCTCTGTCGAATTGGAAGCGACGGCAAAAAACGATTCGCTATTGAGCCAGCAGCGGGATCCCATGCCCCCAGCGACCCGGTTTCATTCCTCCCTTTGTGCGGGTGCTGGGCTGGGCGGCTCCAGGTGCCGCCGTGAGCGCGCCGCCGTCTCTCGGGCGCCGGTTTTGCAGCCTTTGTTCGAGGCAGGCCGGCGCGGAGGGGGTGTCAGTCAGATGACAGTGCCACGGGGAGGGCTCCTAGGGTGTGGCGGCGCCGGGAGGGGTGCACGACCGCGTCGGCGGTACCGGGCATACTGTATGCGCGCGCGCGCGGCATGGAGGATGACTTGTGAGGCGGTTGTTAATGAATTACTAGAAGGCATGATCTGCCATCTCAAATGGATGGACTCTCACATCGGTCTGGTATATATGTCGATTTGCTTCGATTGACGATTAATTTGTGGCGTTCTGAACTGCGAATTAGAATTGAAGTGCGAAGCAGGCCTACTGTAATAAATTGATGAGGCGTTACTTATATGCATACTAAGCTGCAGACCAGGTCGTTCTTTTGACGGCTTCCTGACGTTTATAAAGGAAATAGATTTTGTGAAGCTGCACACAACCTGTTTTCAGCTGGGATCAAACGCTTAGCGACCGTTAAAAAGGCGCGTCTTTGATCCATGACGCTGCCGTTAAGATATGAAGTTGGTAAGCTATCACGGCCGTGGTCAGGAAAGGAAACAAAAGGCGCCGTGGATGCGCCTGCAGGGGTGGCAGCTGGCTGAAATGGTCAATTGTGCATTGGCTTGGTGTAAGCCGCTGGTAATGACTGCACGAACAATACTGACTTCATTAACTGAAACGCCGCTCGCCGGAGTAATGAGCCATCGTGTGTGATGACAATACAAACAGATGGTATTCTTATCTGTAGAAGGCTGATAGAATCACGGGTACAACACCCGAGTCACATGAATAGGGAGAGGACGTCAACAGAGCATACAAATATGATGGGGTCCACACAAATGAACCGTTAGCCCCATTCAGCACTTTTTATTGAGGCGTGATGGCTCACACCTTGAACCGTGATGAAAGCTGGGCCAGCCGGTAGGCACGTGAACTGGAGCGTTTCCCTCCCCGGCTCCCCTTTGGTCCCATGCGCCGCCTGCCTCATTGTCCGCCCCACCGATGAGTCAGAGTTGTTGCCTCACTACACAGCCGGCGTCGGTACGTGACGGAGGTGTTGATTGCGCCGGGCAGCACGTCCGCAGAAGCCTGCAGATCGCGGCACATGTCGTCTTCGGTCAGGCTCCTCCGCCGGCCGGACGCGCAAAGCCGCAGATCGCGGCGCGATGAGACGAACGCGGCGCGCCGCTGCCGTGCGCTCGAGTGCAGGTCTTTGTGGTCGGACGGAGACCATGGTCTTTATCATGGGACATCGGTGCGCCGCCGTGAAAACTGGACGCGACGTCGCTGTCCTGGATCAGCTCTGCATGCCGCACCCAGCGCGTGGAGAACGAACGTGACCAGTCACTTCAAGCGGCACGCCGAGCCCGAACTTTCCTTTCCATTACCGCCCGTACCTGCTGCGTCACGTGCGCGCATTAAAAGATAATGAGGACCCCAGCGCGGGGCGGCGTTCGTTCTCCTCTCACGCGCTGGGAGCCGCGGGCCCGCAACGTCTTCATAGGCCGCGCCGAACGATAACAAAGTCGGCGGGGTTCCGGCTGAGCCTGCCTGTCTGCGCCAGCCCCGGTCACGACCGGGACCGCTGACCTGATGAGGCCACCGGGACCGGTCGGCAGTGCAGGGACCACCGGAGAGCCGTGTGGTGGTGTCGGCTGCCTGACCCGGCGAAGTGACGGCTGTTGTCAGGTGACTGCGTTCAGCAGCGGTCTGCTCCGCACTCATAATTCATTCGAAATGTGTGATCAAGAGAAACTGCATGTCGGTGTGAGTGATCCTGAAATGCGAACTCCATTCCTTTGCAGATAAATTTCCGCCTGGCGCGACAGTACTTCTCTACATCCGTGGCATTTCGTTGGGGTGCCATACGCTTCCTTTTCACCTACTGCCTTTTGAACAGCCAGTCTATGGTGTACACCGTTACTAAGTTATGACCAGGGGTCTCAGATCATTTGCTGCTGATCTGATCCCGCCAGTGATGCTGTTTAAGACCCCGAATGCACGAAATGCAGACTTTAGAGGTCGAAGCAGATCAAGGTATAAACGCAGTGTAACGGGCCGGGGCCCGTAGCAAAATCCGTGCCTGAGCTTCCCAGTTCCGATGCGTGGGCTCTCTGCTTAGCCCGATGAGCGTGAGCATCCGTTAGATCACTGCGCCACGAGGCCGGCCTTTCCTGGCGGCTTTCTGCATGCCATCACCGTTCGTCGCAAATGCGTGATTCCGGGCACACGACCTTGGCGGTTACGCAAAGCCAGGACAGGATGCTGCCCTTCGTGAGCTTTGGCCTGGCGAGGACTGCTTTAAGCCAGTAAGAGGATGCTACAAGCTTTGTTAATAGCGTTTTTATTTCGCTTCAGGGTGGAATTGTGAAGACAGGTTACCAGCAGTGTCTTGTCAGCGCTGGCGTTAAGGTTAACAGCGGTGTCAACAGTACAAATGCACCTTTCACCGGTATGGACAGAAAATAACGGCTTGCAATGAGGCGGGCGATGACAGCATTCCGCCCTTCCACCCATTGCAGATTGCACAAACACAACAAGCCGCGGCGGAGCCAGGTTTTTCGCCGCTTATCCGCCCGCCATCGGATCGGTAAACATGCCGCCACTTGCCGCACGATAAACACGTACCTACTAACGAGACGCGCTGGTAAAGACAAGCAAAAAGACGGGCGAAGAGCAAGCTCCTAATGAGCAGCAGCCCGCCGCCCCGCGTGAGCACCGGAACGAGCAGATGTGACGTCACGGGGAAAATAGCACGTGGCACGTGTGGCCACGTGTCAGGAGGCCCATCACGTGTGGGAACGTGCCATGAGGTGACGAGGGTGACGACCGTGGCACGAGTGGAACTAATTTCGGGGGCGTTCAGTGAGACCCGGATTTCGTAGGATTGCGTAGTGAAGTGTGACCGGTTTTCTGCATCTGCATGTCTGCGTTGGACCATGGTTTTACCTTTTACCGTGTATTTTGTGGTGCTTCTCGCACTTTGGGTGGCGACACGGCCCAGTGCAGTCTTTGTAATACCATCCTAAGCGCCTCTGCCAAGTCACAACGCTCCTGCGACTCCCAGTTGGACCGTCCCACTGCGTCGACCAAGTTGACACACACATGCACGCACACTCACCCACTCGCCCGCATGCTGATGGGGGCGGCTGCTCAGGCCACGCTCTTGACGTCTCATCTCCATGCAGAGGGCGTGTCCCGCGGGCCCTCAGGAGGGCGGCGCGCGGCCGACATGGGCCCACTGCATAAGAAGTGGCGTCGGGTTCCCCTGGGCGGTCGCCCGTAGACGGCTCAGTGCACACCCGTGATGGGATGGCTGTAAAAACGGACGCCCCCTGGCGGCTGGCGGACGCCGCGCGAGCAGGGGCGGTCCAGCGGGCCCACTCGAATCAGGCCAGCGTGTCGGGTCGGTATTAAACGGCGGCTAATCTGCCCGAATTGGGCCAACTGGCAGCGATAATGCACAGCAGGTGAGAACGTCCCATGGACGACGCCATGGTAATCGCCCGGCATCTTTTGAGGAATAGAGGTTAATCTGAAGGGTAATGAGGCACCTTCGAGGCGTCCGTTCCACGAAGGGGTGTTTTGCCGCGATAAGAGGGTATTTGAGACCTCACTTGAATCGCCAAAGACGTGGGCGTCACCCGTTAAATTTAATCCTGTCAGTCAATCACCATAAAATGATTCGGATCCATCGCAGGCAGCCCACCGCCCTAAGGAAGACGTGCCATCCTCTCTAGCATCAATCACGACCGCGGGGCTTGTCCAGCTGTCAGGCGCGACAGGCTCACCCACGGCCTACCGTCCTGATGACGCTGCCAGGGGCTCCACCCTGCCCCGTCATGTGGCCGATGACGCTGAAGCCGTGCTGCCGTCCATCGGACCTTCAGCCCGTAGTCGCGATGACGCTGCAGGAGACTCCACCCTGTCGCCGTCACGTGATCGACGACATCGTCACCGCGCTACCGTTGCTCGCGCCCCGGACCCGTGGGAGGTGAGGGGGAAGTCGCCGGACCCCGGCCTGGGCCGCGCCCCGACTCGTCAGCCCACGTGCCGGCTGCACCAGATAGCGGCACAGGGGCAGGGGAGGGGGGCATCGCGTGAGGTCGGCGCCGCTGGCGTGAGTCAGGCTCCGGGAGGTGATGGACTGGTCCGGCCGTGGAGCAGTCGCAGTCCGGCTCGCTGAATTCATTGATGGCCGGAACTGGAGCAAGTGCTCCCTTTTTAGGCGTGGCGTTTGGGTGACGCTTGCGGTGACGTTTTCAGACAGATTGATTGGTGGCTAGCCAATTCGATTTGTTTTCAGGCAGCCTGATTTGTCCTCAGACAGCTTCGTTCGTTTTTAGTTCGGTTTATCGTCAGACAGTTTGCTAGATGCATGTATTTTTAGTTCGGTTTATCGTCAGACAGTTTGCTAGATGCATGTATTTCGTGAGACTGCATCGGTAAGCTACTCGCAATGCAGCAACCTGTTCGATGCGTGCTAGTTATTGATAAACGTCCGCTGCCCGCCTGACATCTTGGTGACTTCATTCACCACGGGCCACGCCCTTCATTGAATCTCATCCCTCAATCTGACTCACAGTCCAGTGTCGGACTTGCCCTTGCGTTGGCCGACAGCTGCGCCCCAGATTCCGGTCCGGGCCCGGCGGCGGAGACGGGTGGCCGCGCCGGTCGGCCGGCGGCGCCGGCGCCGACACGCCGCCGACCGTGTTCTGGCCGCCGCCCGACGGCCAAGCTCGGTCCGGCGCGCCGCGATTGTCATCGAACTCGGCGACAAACACCCGGCGACGCGGCTTATCTCGATACGCGTTGACAGGGAAAGTGGTCGACGGAGCGAGAAGGGCGGCATGGGTCGGGCGGACGGACGGCGGATCGGGAGCGGCCGTGGGGGGAGGGGGGGGGGGGGAGGAGCAAGGGCCGGACGGACTGGGGAGCGGGCATCCCTCCGACCTGCGCAGGGGGGAATGGGCTGCCCACGGCTCCACAGGGGAGCGATCGGAGCAGCAAGGGCCAGACGGACTGGGGAGCGCGCATCCCTCCGACCTGCGCAGGAGGCATGGGGCTGCACACGGCTCCACAGGGGAGTGGTCGGAGAGGGAAGGGAGCAGCGTGTTGTGGGTCGAGTGGGGATGGAAGGGAGGGTGGGGTAATAAGGGAAGCAGGGATGGTGATAAAGTGATTGGGGGTTGGGGAGGATGTATGAGAGGACCGGCTGTGGAAATCAACCAGTTTGGATGGAGAGGACAGATTGAAAAAGACGGGAATAAATGGGGGTTATAATCTTTGATGTACATGGTAAGTGAAGAAGGAAGAAGGTTTGGAGATGTTGGGGGACGTTGATCAAAGGAGTCAGTGTGCAACGGAGATCAAGGAGGCCAGGATCAGGAGATAGAAATAGACGTCAGGTGTCATCATATCTGCTCGAATCATGTGACGAGAATAATACACGGGTGGCGTGAGGATCGCACAAAGATAGCTACCACTGAAAAGGATCGATGATGCTTTCCCACTTATACAACACTTCTGGGTTCAAGTTTTAAACACAAAGGGTCATTCTGATGCGTCTGTCAGTCCAAGCGACATGAAAATGGATGCATCCCACCAGAGCCTCGCACACATTTTGTACCGGTGTGAGTGTAGATAAGGTGAGTCCGCAGACATCCGCCACCTGACATCTCCATGACAACAGGTTGATACACGCGCTCGCCAATAGACGTCTGACAACGCCTCAAATAATTCACGTCCCAGCCGACGACCGTTAGTTTCGCCGTGCTCACTTAACACACTACGGGCGGCGGAGTTGGGCTCGGGAAGCCATCCATCTCCCTCGGCATTCACCCAGCCGCCTCTCGTCCCGCGCAGAGCACAGTCCTGACGTATGCGTCGAAGCGCCGGGCGTCTGTTCCCCGGTCGGTCACGACAATGCGCCGCCAGCGCGCGGCCGTCGCGGCCGTCACGGGCGTCACGGGCGTCACGGGCGTCACAGGCGCCCGGCACGGCCGCACCCTGGCTCCCATCCGTCACTGCGGTCGTCGCCGCTCTGTAAAGCACCCGGCTAAGTCGATTGGACACGCGCCCGCCGCCGCTGGGATGCGCTGCTTGGCGTGCCTCCATCAGGACCATGACCGGCGGTTTCCGCGGCACGCAGCAGCTGCCGGCCCGCCTCGGTCGCCGGGTCACGCGCTCAACTCTGACCTCTGGCCTCGACCCCGGAGGTCGACGGGCGTCGCCGGTGCCTCGGCGGACAGACGCCGGAGCTGGGCCAGCCCCCGCTCTCGGCTAAAGCTCGCGCGCATACCGGCACGCCTGTTTGCGCAGAACGGATGTGACGTCAGTGCTATGGATCGCCGCATCGGCGTATTTTTGCGTAATTTCCCTCGGGTTGTGAGGACTCTTAGACTGAAGTAACAGGCTCGAGCCCGCTACTCGTGCTCGGGAATACCAGGGCGAGGTGTCACGTGTCTTTGCAATGCAGATGTGAGGCTATAGAAGCGGCCATGACACACAGGCCAGAACTCGGCCAAACCTTCGCACCTGACTATCGGCCAATGAAGTCATTCTTGTGGTTGGGTGTACGGCTCGACTCATACGTATTCTGGAAATCGCTGTCATTCACTGCGGTCTTGGACGTCTCTGGAATCGCTGCCTTTTAGAGGCTTTTTATGTCGCCGGTACCGGATGAGGCGCTGAAATTTCTGAACGGAGCTGACTGTCTTCAGCCCGGCTGTCGTGGGAAAACTGCGTAGGATGGAAGCATTCCTTCATTATCTAACGCAATCGATTTTAATAGCATAGTTTTGAAGAGTTTCGTCCGAAGTCTGTCAAATCCACACCAAAGGTTCGATGATAGCGATCTCGTGTCGTTGCGGCAGCCCACTCTTGTATGAGGACCGGGCGACCTCGAACTTCGCCCCCATCCAGGACCTGGCACGCGAACACCAAACCTCCCTGCATCCGGTCTTCGCCAGGACTGGGTCGCTCAAATCGCAGCAACCCCACCTCAGAGTGTCACCTGCAGGTGCGTGTGCCCTCTCTTCGTCTTCTCCGACCTCTGAGTGCCTGAACCAGCGGCCTGTCCCTCTCAGGTCTCCGACTGGTACCGGACATTCACGGCCGGCCGCTGTGGATTACCTCATCCCGGCGTGGGCGCCCGGGCCATTTCCCGGTTTTGAATCGGCCGCCGCGTCGTTGGGATCGAACGGCCGGCCGTTGGGCGGCGCGATCCCGCGCAGATTCGATGGTTGGTCTCGCCCACGACAGCGCCGCCGCCTCCGCTGGCTGGGGCCCCACGGGGGCGACCGTCCTCTGTCGGTGCTCTGCTGTCGTTTCTCCGGCGTCCGTCCCCGCCGCCAGTCTTGTGTTGCCGCTCTTCGGTTATCAGTCGGCTGCGGCCGCCGGTCTGGTGAGCATTGTCTGCTGTTGGTTCTCCGCCGTTTTTTCGTGTCGCCGTTGTTCTATCGCTGGATTTTGGTTGCTAGTCTGCGGCTTCCATTGGTCTTCCGCTGACTGAATCAGCCGCCGACCGCAGTCACGTGACCGGCCCGGTCCACGGGAGGCATTCACGCGACTCAGCTGGTGACACGTGGTCACGAGGGAACTATAGATGACTCAGTGCACCTGCACCAAACGTCATCGGCCGAGAGACGGGCGCAGCCACGTAGCACGAAGATCCTCCATCCCGCGTGTACTGAGTCGGCGAACACGACGCTCGCTGCCCCGGACGTGAGAGCCGGCAGCCGCATCAGCTGCACTCCAAGCCGGCCGCCCCGGGTGCCGGACACACCCTGCTCCGCACCGCCGCCGCCGGCCAGTCTGCCGGGCGCGCCGGCCGCCGGCGGAGCCGGTCTGCCTGCGCCCGGCAGCAGCCGCTCGTCGCCGACCTCTCATGCGAATTTAATGACGGCTCTGCGCTCGCAACTCCCGGCACGGCCTGAGCACCGGTAGCCAGGGCCACTCCACCAGCGGTGGTCCGCGCCCGGGGCGGCTCCCGCCACCTTGCAGCGCAGCGGCGGACTACCGGCCTGCCAGCAGCGGGTGGGGCGGGGCGGGGCGGGGTGGGGCGCGCCGCCGGCGCTGCCGTCTCCTTGGCAACGGAACGTCGGAGACCCCTGGAGGAATTCAGAGTCGTGGGAGACGTTGATTAGGAGGAATCTTGGATGTGTTTTACATGCGGTTGCAGCGTTTGAAGCGGGTGAAACTTGATCCGTAGCAGGCGTGGCTGTCTGTGAGCAAAACTCTGCCCGGGTAACCCTTGCCCTTGAAAGTGTGGTTCTTTCGTAACAGCGTACAATCTATACTGCGATCAATCAAGCTCGAAAAGGCTGACAGTGGCGTTCTTCGTTGGTGTAAAAAAATGGTGTGAGCCCTTGACTCCTATCCGATGTTGCTGTGTTGCTCAGGTCCGTTAATGTGAGCTCTTTTTCAAAAACCATGGGCGGAGATCGTTTCTAAGCCGATTTTGTCGACAGATCTATGCTCAGTCTCCGCGTACAACGCCGTCGGACGTGTGCATGCATGGCCGCATTTTATGGACTACGAACCGTCTATTATAAGCGATCAAAGCGTCCCTTCGTCGGCTGGAGCCGCCTGCTTTAAAACAACGTGCCTCGGGAACCAGAACCACGCTGTGTTTAGTGGATCTGGGCTCGGCGGATCACGCGGGTCAAGGCACGAGATGACGCATCGCCTGACCTTTCGCCTCTGCAGCTGATTTCGATGCTTGGTCGGCGCGATGAGCGCTTTGTTTCCAGCTAAGTCGGCATTGTCTGGGCTCTCCAAGCCCAGCTCCGGTGCCGGAGCCTCTCGGCCGACCGCATCACCTCCCCGAGGAGAGCAAGCACAAAAACGCCTGCACTCAGAAGTCGGAATCGCGGCCCACTAGCGCGAGCGCGGCTGCTGCTGCGGTCATCTGCCCGCCCGACGGCGCATTGTGCTGTCTCAGATGTATGAGATCGGCGCCATGATGTTGTATTTGTTCGGACCGCTGCGGTGAGCAGACGGTGAGACCGCGCAGGAAGTGATCGCTCGACCCCGTGCGCTCCATTCTTTCCCGGGCGCTGATGCCGGCGCCGACCGGCGGCCACGTGATCATCTCCGCCCCCGGTGCCGCCTGTTCGGCAGTCAGCTCGCGCCGCTGCCGTCGATCACAAATCAGCCAGTTCGACAGCGGGCCTGAGTCATCCCAGTCAATGCCCGGTCCCGCTACGGCCGGCCATGTGCGTCAGAACACCTCCGGTCCCGCCCGAACCGCCACTGCCTTATTTGGGAGCGCAGGGGAACGGCCGCTGCTTTGAATCGCGACCTGAGGCGCGCGGGCGCCCGGCTGTCGTGGGCTGGAGCTTCGGCCCACCGCCGACAGAGGTCCCTCGAGTCGGTCTGGCGGCGAGCACATGGTGCAGCATGTGCAGATACGACCGTGGGTTGCGTGGAGGTCGTCAGGAGGACACCGTTGCTCATTTGCATTGTCTCGCCGTTGTGCTCCGACGGCTGGTTGATAAGGCGGACCTGCATCATGGTTGGTTTTCTAGTTGTCCCCTTGCCCACATCCTCATAATCCACGCCGTTTCTCCGACTCGTTTATTTATCGCGCCCTGTACGACGATCGTGGCTCCATCATTCAGCGGTGGCACCTGTCGGCGCGCAGTCAGACGAATTTTGCTGCAGGTGTTAACTCGCGCCGCGGTCTCACCCCGATCCGGTGACCTTGAGCCGCCCGGCAGCCACCGACTGCCATCTCATTAGCATGCAGGCGAGCAGCTACCCTGTCCTTAAAACATGTTGCATACAAACATGCAACCGCGGGAGCTAACATGTCCATGCAGAATCAATCACGGGCAACAGTCAACCAGTTAATTTGTATTGTCCTGGCAGTGGTCAGTATGTGACCGTGCGCACCTTTTGGCGCGGGCCTGTAATGACGAAGCAACGGAGAAATGTTCGTGTTTTAACACCACTCTGAATAGCCCCGACATCCCTGCAGCTGAAAAGTGCCCCCCCCCCCCCTCAAAAAAGGAAGAAACCCGTCATGCGTACGCAGGAAACAGAAACACGGTTGTAGCCGGTCGCGAATGCGGCGCTAGCGCGGTCTGGCTTGTCGCCATCATAGGACGGCCGGGCTGGGCCGAGCCGCGCTTGAGCGTAATCTCTGCTCGTCGCTGGGACCCGTCACTGGGCCTCATGGGTCCGACGCAGCCCGTCTGTCCCGCGCCAGACAAAGACGGCCCGGACTGGTCCAACCTGTTCCGACGCCAATAGATGAATGGGGCAAGGCGCACGGACCTTGACGAATGGCGACCGGTTCGGCTGGACAGGCGGCACGCAACGGCCACCGGCCGTCCGGCCTCGGCCGCTCGGGATCAGCACGGACGGCACGCGCACCAGCAGGCTGGCGCTAGCTGGAGGCGTCTGCGTGACAGGGCCGACGCGGTGGGGGTACCTGGAGTGCTTGCTCCCTGGGATACCAGTAAGTGTGTTGTCGGAGAGTCAAGCGAGCGATGGTGACAGGGCTAGGAACTCGGCTCATTTGGTCTGTCTGAGTGCCTGGACCATTTTGGCGTCGTTGGAGGCAGTTGACGCAGATACCTCACGCGGGAGTTATACAGAAATACAACTGGAAGAAAACGTTCGTGGTCACTGTTATTGCCACGGAATCGATTCACGCCTATCAGCTTTCGTAACTCGAATATATTCAAGTACAAATACTGACACAAGACAACCGCCAGCGTCACCTTGCAATTCTGCAATATTGACCAGCAGACTCATGAGCTGGTAAGAGATTGTCAGTATAAGCAACACCTAAAATCGAGTTGGGTCGGCAAGGAGGGATCGGACACCGTCAATGACATACGGCTAATGAAAATCACGATGGCATTGCACGTCACTAGGATACATTCCATTCCATATTGACCCTATAGCTGGACTTATTAGTGGACCAGGAGCCCAGCATGAGGTCCCTCCTAATGCATCGTGCCGCCGTATTTCACCGGCCGTCTTTTATAAGCGGCCCGTTTGACGGCACATACACCGCGGGGTCCGAGGGTGAAAGTGGCGGGCCGCTAATTAAGGTGAAGGCGACAGAGCGACCGGGAGCCGCGAACGGAGATCAGCCGGCGTAATCGCCACCCTCCTCTCCCCTCCCCCCCCCCCCTCTCCCCCCCCCCTCTCCCCTCCCCCCCCTTCTCCCCCTCTCTCTCTCTCCCCTCTCTCTCTCTCCCTCTCTCTTTCTCTCTCCCTCTTCTCTCTCCTCTCTCTCTCTCCTCTCTCCCTCTCTGTCTCTGTCTCTGTCTCTCTCTCTCTCTCTCTCTCTCTCTCTCTCTCTCTCTCTCTCTCTCTCTCTCTCTCTCTCTCTCCTCTCTCTCTCTCTCTCTCTCTCTCTCTCTTTTTCTTTCTTTCCTGCCCCTTTTTCTTTTTCCTTTCCCCTTACTCCACATGTTGCGCGTCATAGTACTCCACGGGGAAGGAAACACGGCAATATAGCAGGGCACGGCTGCAGCTCATTCCGCATGCAGGTTTTGGTAGCAAGTTTTCAATGCGGAGACTACGGATGGTTTGCGCAAAGTAATGTCTCTGTGCTGACTTATTTCACGGTCTGGTGGTTGTGCAAATGGATTGGCGAAGTGAATTGAATTGCTTGAGGTTTGTGATCGTGTATTGTGATAACAGTGAGTGTATTTGCGCTTCAATTATGACCTGATGAATAAATGTTTTTTTGCACCTGCTCTGCATCTTGACAATAAAAGGGGATACATAGCAATGATTGATCAAATGGCCTACAATATGGAAGATCTCGCAATGTTTTAGCTACCCATTCAGTCCGTGCAAGGTGACATTTACCGTCGCCTCATAGGTTATAAAGTCGATAGCATGAATTATTTGCGGGATGCCGTTCTGATAAGCATCCTCGCTGATCATGGTTGTTGCGCGGAAACCGAACGTCCGTCTGTCATGGTTGTTGCGTGAATGCTGTCTCCGCCACCCGGGTGGTGGTTCGTGCTGCTGTATAATTATGTCATAGTCTGCCACCCAAACGACACCGGGGACCTCAACGCGCCATGTCATGGCGTAGCACGGCTGGCCAGTTTCAGAGTTTTCTTGCTCTCCTGGTCGGGAAAATGTCCACCCTCAGGTAGAACTCGAACTCACCTGGACTTTGTGCCTCGGGGCAGCCGTGTCTAACACTCGTCGACTGTCGCTGGTGGTCTAACCACTATACCACCGAGATGGCTTATCGAGAACAATGATCAGATCGTTCTAGGCCAAGGTACTTAACCCCTGCATTGGTAGTAAGTTTTTGTTAGATATTCGGATGCATGAAGCTCAAGCCCGCTGGTGTTAGCTAGTGACTACCGACCCTTCTGTTGCACGGTATCGTACTGAAAGGCGCTTGAATTTAGGACGAAGGAATCCGCTGACTTGCGATGTCTGAGAACGCCTAGCGTGCCAGCCCTGTGTTTGCCTCTCCCGCATTGTCTGTCCTAAGCTAAAAATAACTTCATCTGATAGCCTGTGTATTGTTTGTGCCTGCAAGTGCTGTTGCTTTGTTTTCCAGGCAGCAATGCGGGTGACGGGGAATTGCCCGGGAGGAGCGTGAGACATTTCATTTGCCACGCGCCGCGTCTCCCGTGGAGCTCCCGCTGTGCACTGGATTGGTCATTTGGTGCTCGCCGGTCACGGCTGCTCGGCGCGGAGCACACGCTAATGTACGGCTCAAGAGGTGACCGCAGTCTGGCCACGTCCAGTCAGGGCGCAGTGCAGAGCTCGGTTGGTGCCGACGCTCAGACGAGTTCGGTCGGGGCCTCCTCGGGCGCGGAGATGGCAGTGTGGCGCAGCCGAGAAGCTCACGGGATCCAGTTCGGCGCGCCCCAAAACCAGATAAGCAGTTCAAAGTTCTAAGTTTGACAGAATCCGATCACGGCCAACCCGTTCAGAGAGCTGTGTTAGATACAATACTACCACTGTTAACTAGTACAGAGCATTCAGTTCACTCAGGCCGAAGCGCCCCATTGCAAGGCCATGCAATCGCAGACACTCTTCTCGGAGTGCTCATCCTGTTACTTGGGGCAGAGTGCCCCATTAAGAGGCCGTGCAATCGCAGACACTCCTCTCGGAGTGCTCATCCTGCCACTCGGCCCAGAGCGCCCCCATTACGAGGCCGTGCAATCGCAGACACTCTTCTCGGGTGCTCGTCCTGCCACTCGGACCAGAGCGCCCCCATTACGAGGCCGTGCAATCGCAGACACTCTTCTCGGGCTGCTCACTCTGCCAATCTGGTCAGAGCGCCCCCATTACGATGCTGTGCAATCGCAGACACTCTTCTCGGAGTGCTCATCCCGCCATTCGGCCCAGAGTACCCCCATTACGATGCTGTGCAATCGCAGACACTCTTCTCGGAGTGCTCGGCCAGACACGCCGTCAAGCCTGGAATGCGGGACCGAATCACGCTGCCACCGAGCAGCGGCTGCCGATTTTCCGATTCGATTCGGCTCTCGGGCGTAAAATGCCCGCTCACAGAGGCGCGTGAATAATGAGCCGACGCCATTAGTGGGCCGCGGCTGGCACTCTGCCCTGTGCGGCGACGGCGGGCTCTGATGGAGCCCAATCACCGGACCCTGCCGGCCGCCATCTGCCGCCCCCTCCCCCTCCCCGCCTAACGCCCCACCCGCTGTCCGCTGGCTGGGTGTAGTGTGGTGGGGGAGAAGGTGGTGAAGACGCTGGCCAAAAACGGACTGGTAGCGAGACCACGGGGCTGCTTCCCAGTTTCTTGAGACTCCATAAGATTGTTGAGCTGGGTGGGAAGGATTACTAGATTAACACCGACATGTCGCAGCACATAGCATATTGGCGAACACTATTGATGCCGGTAGTTGCAGTGGAAACAGTGAAAAAGTGACGCAGGGGGCGCGACTCCGAACTAGTTCCAACTCGACTTCAAGTCCGCTCGACGTCCAGCTGCGCCGACCTCTCACGATTTGTAATCCTCACTGCTTCACACTGACAAAATACCACGCGATGTATTCATGACCATATTACCCCGGTTGATTATCATAACAATGAGCATTCCTTGCCACCTCAACCTGCGCCTGCCGCCGCCTTGTTTGGCGACCTCGTGCCCTTGGGTTTAAATGCCTGCCGGGGGCCGGGCGCGCTCTCGGCTCTCCTCCCGGGCCGAGTTGTTGACTGGTGCCCGCCGCCCCCTCCCTCGCGTCCACATGTGGGACTGTGCTCGGAATGAAAATTGGGCGCGAGACGGGGGTGAGGGGCCGATCGCGCCTCATTGGCGGCCATTCCTCACGCCGTCCGACAACTTGATTATACGGGGATTCACTTGGAATCACCAAACCAACTGACCGGTGATTGATCAGCGCCAGCCGGGTCTGGTCAGCCGATCGGTTCCCAGGAGGTCGGGTCGCGGGCGGCGGCGGCTTCAGAATAGCCCGGCGTCGAGAAACCGGCTCTGGGAAGCCGCCGCCCTGGTCCGCGTCATTAGCGGGCCTTTGAGTTGCGGGTCTGCCATTGACGCGTACAAAGCGACGCGTCTGCCGTCCCCGCCGCCGCCAGCGCTGAGCCCTTGAGCTGCCCGCGGGACGTCGAGACGGTGCAAGGTCGCCACTAGCGCGCTGGTCGCAGCGGGTGCGTGGCACGGTATGCGCCGCGTATTCGGCGGCGGGCGCGGCGTAACCCGACCTCTAGCTGCCGCGGCTGTCGGTCCGAGTAGGTAACGGTGCCGCGCGCTGGAGCGACCTGAGGCGCAGTTTCCGCCGGCGCCCGAGCGAGCGGTTCTGGGGCTGTCCTGCTGACACGCGTGGGGAACTCAGCGGTGCTGCACTGATTGCAGCTCTGTCTCGAGGGACTGCGGGTGGGACACGTGTAGGGGCGGACTCAGCGAGAGTCCAGACGCGGGGCCCAGGTGGGGCCCGGTTAAATTGTTGGCTCCCAAGAATATGCAATGCAGCTGTTGCAATAATAAGATGCACAGCATGTGATGTTTTTTTGTCCTGGTTTAACATTGCACACCGTTCCTAATTAACACCAATGTTCGGCGCATTTTAGTACCAGAGAAGGGTCTGAAACAGTGAGCGTTGCCCCGTCATAACTGCGACGTTTGCAACTATCAGTGGCTACGGTGAGCATCATTAGTTTTCCCTTCGGTGTGCCGGGGTTAAGTGACGAAACTTGTTATGTTTGGAGCGTGGCACGGTCGGGTAGCATCGAACGGCATGACGCGTTCTCTCCATCTAATCCACTGACCTTCGATAGACTGGCTAACTGGAATACAAAAATTCGAGACTGCCTCGTTAACAAACTAAGCGCAAGTGTATGTGTAATTTGATTTGAAGCTCACGGCATATAACTGTAATCCTATAACGTTATGTCGGATCGAATACATCGTTGCGGGCTTACCGATCCGAAATGAATTCGCATGCACCTCTTGTTTCGGGATGAACTATACCCTTTTGAGGGATGCTTGGCACAATGCCAATCAGAGGCTGCAACGCAGCGGTCGGAGCAAACTATAATTTGAGCTTATTCAGTTATACTACTGCACGAAAGCCTCACGCACCATTGGCGGACTGGAGGTGTTTGAGCAGGTATCAGTCACGGCCGCGGTTTTGGACCGGCTGTGTCGCTCATCTTTGTCTTACAATTATCAAAAGTCTTTGGATAAAGACACCATAAAAATTGCCATCTCTGACATAGATTGACGATTAGCTTTGTTTATAGCCAGACTCATTTGCTTGTCCTAGATGTCACCTGGTAAATGAGCATCGAGCAGGCCAGCTGACAATACAAAGCGAGTCTCTGCCAAAAACGGGTCACAGAGGCTTTGAGATCAGCACAACGTGCAAGCTTTGCCTTAGCATGCACAAACGCTGTTTCAGACAGGGGTGGTGGGTATATATTATGTATAGCTCAATTACCGAAACGAGCGGAAAACACGTTGCGCTTTCCTCATCCGGTGCAACATTCCGGCAAGTTTTTACTTGCACGAGCAAAAATTGGTTTTAGCTCCTGGCTTGTTAGGTGTTGTTTTTATAATTGAGAATAACCGACTATCAACACACCAGTAGACATCGGTTAATACGACGTTATAAAGTTGATAACGTCGCTCAAATCCTTGATAACGTCGCTTGACCAGTTTCACCCGGCATAGTAAAGATTGGTTAAGCTCAACATAGGGCCTCATAATCCTGCAAGGTGCCTAACGGATATCTGCAAAGCAAATTCATTCACGTGCTGAGCCAAACAGTTGACGACAGGTGCTTGATCCGATATCGATGTAGCATGAACACCGCAAGCGCTTTCGACAGGTGGGACCCCACCGGACTGTGACGCAGAGATGTCTGATGTTCTTGTCCTAGTTCGTCGAATGTCGTGACCGGCTGAGCTCAGCCTGTCCGTCAATCGTCGACATCGGCAGGTTCAAGCTTTTGATTTAGGTTTTTTTCCAATCGTTCTCCATCTGAAGAGACGGGCGGCGCTATTCCAACATGTATCAGCTGTGGTTCGTGACCGAGCAGAGCCCAGATCTAATGCGAATCCATTGATAGCTATTCCATGTTCCCTGGCAGGTGAGGAGGCGTGATGGTGCCAAGAAACTCGTTTTGACACTTGGTATCGTAACAGGTGGTTCAGCCAAACCGTTGCTTTTAACACATGTGTGTATCAGTGTTGGTACACGGTGAGTGTGTGGGATGAAGAAGTTGTGACATATAACGTGTGACGCTTATTTGTCTATACTATCGTTTTTAGTCATCGGTGACACCTTTACGTGGCCATGTTTTTGCTTCTTTTAGTTATTTTGACGGCGATCTAGATCGTGCAGCTCCACATTGATGTGCATTTCTGATTTTCCTCTTCCTGGACGTCGCCACTTTTACCGGTTTGGGTGACGATCCAACGTCAACTCCGAAGTACCGAGAGGTCAACACTCGTCCAAGCAGCAGCTGCAGCATCTCAGCGTCGATCGGATGCCGCGCCCCACCATCCCACCTCCCGCCAAATCTGACAGGTGTCCGTCACCGGACGGCTGCCGCCCCCCCCCCCCCCCCCCCCCTCCCACCCGAGCGGCACTCCCCGTCATTCACGAGGCAGCCACGTCTGCTGCCGGCGGCGACAGCGTCCCGCGGCCTACGCTCGTCATCCTGCCGCCCATCCGCGCCGACCCCTGTAATCTACGCCGGTCATGTGCAGCAAAACAGGCGCCAGCGCGCCGTTGGGGGCGCGGCCGGTCCGCCGGGAGCTGTGCAGCGGCGCTGCGCCGGCGCCGGCTGAGATGGGTGCCCGCGCCCATGCATATTCCGGCCGTCTGAAGTGAGCTGGCCTCTCGCGCTGCTGATGTCACCCAGCCGCTATGTTCGAGACGATGGATCTCTTTCAGGGGCGAGGCCAGCGTATGCATTAGCGGGCGATTGGTCGCGTGCCCGTTATCGGGCTTGAGCGTGCATTAACGTCATGCCGTTGTGTCCATTAACGTCATGCCGTTGTGTCGTTACAGGTAAGGGAGCTCTTAGCACATGGTTCGGCGCTGGCGGCGCTGACGTGGCCGGCTCGACACAGCCTTGGGGTTCCGGTGAGCCGGCGCGCACGGCACAAACACCAAAACACACGGCGCAAACACACAAACACGGCCGGGACGCTGTCACAACACGACGCGCCCCACCTCCGGCGCCGAGGCGCACAGCACGTGGCGACACGCGCCGCGCCGCCGCACGTGACCGTCCCGCCACGTGACGGCACGTCGTCGCCGTCTGCTGGCGGCGGCGGCGGTATCCGGGCGGCCCGTCGCCGCCGACAGCGTCGCGTCGTCCCCTCCCGCGGCGCGCCGGCTGGGTGGGCCGCGGCCGCTTCCGCCGTGCCCGCCGATCGTCCGCGCGTCGGCTTTGATGTGGCGCGCCGGACAGCTGAGGCGGCACGCGCGCGCGCCGCGTCGAATTCGACACCGGCGCCGGAAGTGGCGGCAGATGGCGGCCGTGACCCGCCGGCGAGCCGGCCGCCTCGAGGGAGCGGCCGCTTCCGACCCGACCTCGGGGCGATTTATGGGGCGGAGGTATTCACGGCGACATTGCGCCGCGTCCTGTCGCGTGGCCATGCCCGAGCTTGGAGCGAAAATCAATCAACGGCTGTCGTCTGTCATGCCTGTCAACGGTGCTCGGATTCCATTCAACCCCCCCCCTTCATCCCCACCCCCTCACCCCCTCCTCCCCGATCCTGCACGGCGCGATGCATCCGCCTTGCCTGATAGCACCAACAGCTCATCCCCCATTGTACCACGTAGATCCACCGAGAGCTGGTCTTCCGTCCCGGTGAAATCACGCGGATAAGTCGGTCCGCGTCCCCTCGAACGCCGGGGATAAGCCGTGGGCCGGCCGCGACAGTGCCGTGGACAGCAGCGGAGAATGCCGCTCCGGCGGACCGGACCTCGTCCCGGCCCGGCGCCGGAAACCCCGCTCATTAATCAGCCGCCGCATTCCTGTGTGCGCACTCGGCGACAGAGCCCGGTACCGTTCCCATAAACCGCTGAAAACCGAGACGCCTGAAGCGGCGCGGAGCGCGTCGTTTTTGCGCGCTCTTGCTGCCTCCCGCCCGCCGGTGCCGGGGCGCGATCTGTCTGCTTTGTTTTCCGTTTGAGCCGCGCCCGGTCTTCACGGGTCGCGTTTCGAGGGGGCGGCGGCGGGACGGCTCCCGTGTCGGTCCGGCAGATGGGGCGCCCCCCCCCCCCCCCCGTCTGTGCCGGCCGAGCCGTCTAGCCACCGCGGCGGGATGTCGTGTGATGGCGAGAACATGGTAGTCTGCTTGTCAGCTGGGTGTAAGGGACGGGAAAAGTGCTACCCTCTCCGCCACTTGGCCACGAGCCATGTTCGGAACATGAGATTTGCTATGTGCTTCTAGGGTTTTCAGGAGAAGCGGTCTCTCGCTATAAACGGTCACTAAATAGTATGCGTCGTAAGAAGTCATAGACGCCCTACTTTAAGCGGAAGGGCGACAATATAATAAGCTGTTGGCACCTTCATGGGTTTGCCGGACTTGAAGTGCACATCTGGTGATACTAACAATTCAGCAGCCCGCTTCGCAAAACTGGGGATCTCCATGCCAAACCTTTGCGCGCGTCACCATGCCTCCCTGCTGAGACTGAGGCTCCGACTCCCCTTCGCCTCACCAGCAGTCCCGGAAGCGCTCCAGGATACACAAATACGGCCCGTGGCCGACGGAGCGACGCGGCAGTCCCGAAGCGGCACGCCCAGCGCTCCTCTGCGCCGAATCACGATCGCCGCGCCGCCCGCCGCCGTCGACGCATCCCAGCTATGCCCGCCCGCGCGGCCGAGAATGCGCGCGCCGCCGCCGCGCCGCACCACGCCGCGCCGCGCCGCGCCGCGACAGAAATGGAGTCATCCGTCCGCGCGCACCGTGGGAGTCAGAATTTAGCGCCTGTCTCGCCGCGTGATCGATTCTGCGCCGGGCTAGATTTTTCGGATTTTGGGCGGAACGATGCCAGCGGGAGAAGCGGATCCTCTTCCTTACTGCTCTGCTTGCTGCTCTTCCCTCTGTCTTTCTTTCCTCTCACCTCGTTTCGTATATGTGTGTCCACTCGGTCTATATTTTCATTTTTTTCGTCCATTGTTTTGCTCTCTCTCTCTCTTCTCTCTTCACTCCGCGTTTTTACATGCATTTTTCGTGGTTTTCTGGCACCTCTCCTGCTCTTTCTCTCCCTCCTTCTCTACTTGATTCCCTCTTCCTTTCCTCTCTTTATCTGTCTTCCACCCCCTCCCCCTCTCTCTCTTTTCTCTCACTCCCTGTCTCCATCTCTCCTTGCCCCTCCCTCTGTCCCCATCATCTCCACAGCCGCCGCTAATTCGGCGCCATCGTCCGTGACCCTGCTCAGCCCTGCACGACCGTATTCGGCGGCACTTACGCCCGCGCCGTCTGCACTTAACTGTCGCTCCAGATTTACGAGACATACGCGGAGCGAGTCCCTCTGCGCCTACCCTTGCCGCCGGGCGCCCGTAGTACGTGTAAGCGGCGCCGCGCCGCCAGGGGCAAGCTCCGAGGCCCCTCCCCTCCCTCTGTCCGGTGGTCAGTCGGGCCGCGTCGCTGCTTCAGGCCCGCCCGGTGGCGCCGTGGGAACCAGAGGCACCCGTGGCGTCGCAGGCCGGCGCCCAGGCGTGCGCCGGCGGCGGCGCGGCCGACCGCCGTGTAAACGCTCGGACCGAAACGACCGACCACCACGTGCTGCGGGGGACGCGAAACGAGACGGGTGCAGGCGGCCAGGCACTCACGAGACGTGCTCCGGATCGTGCTCTGCAGGGAGTGGCCGATCAGAGATGTGTGCTCGTCTCTGCCCTGATCCTAATCTTGGAGTGCTATTCTGTAGGTCTCACCTGTGCTTGGGGTCACTGCCAGCCACCGGAACCGTAGAACGCAACGGCTTAGATTTTTCCCACTGCCGTACAGCCAAGCTTGCAGAGTTCACCATTATTCTCGACTCACGCTTTGAGGAGCCGGCCTGAGATGTCTTGAGCTTTTGTCAGGACGATCGGCGTTCGCAAAATTTCATTCGGCAACACTTCGGCCGCCAGGCGGCAGCACTTTCGTGTTTCGACAGCCTCAGCGGACGGCACTTTGTCTAAAGACAGAGAGCCGCTGTTGCGAAGTTGCGGGGCGCAGATGAGCCTGCCGCGCGACCGGCCGCGAGATCTGTCAAGCCGTCAAGCGACGCTAATCTGACAGCGCGGACCATCAGCGTCCGGGGAGCGGCCGCCGCCGCCGGTCGGCTGGGGGTCGGCCGCGCCGCTGTGCACTGCGCCGTGCATGGCATCGCCATAATAGGACGGCCGCGCGCGGCAGCAGCCGAGGTTCCCACAGTCGGCCGCGCGCGGTCGCTGTTGTCACACGGCCCGGCGAGCTGGCCGGCCCTGAGCCCGGCTGCAGGACAGACGCAGGCTACCGAGAACGCAGGCCCGCGATGTTGGTGCTGAGGTTGGCTGATGTTCAGAGGTGAAGCTCGTAAAATGTGTTAGGGGCGCAGGGAGAGGAAGTGGCTAAGTTATTCCAAAAATAAACAAACAGCATGGTTCTCTGTAGATTGGGCCCACTTTTCTTAAAGTTTGGAAGGGATCTAGCTCCAACCACCCCCCACCCCCACCGCCAGCCCCACCCACCAACTGAATAGGAAACTACACCTCTCTTGCCACTGGGCATTTGCGAAAGAAGGTTAAGCACTTGGTAGACATTCTGTCAAATGAAATAGATGATAATCGAAATTAATTTAGTAGATGGAATTAAGTGATACTGAAATCAAACTTGACGTAGTTTCGGCCAACCAGCGACCCCAGTGACATGAAAGGACAACATACTACATAGGAAGGCTCGGGTGCAGAACGGACCGCGAACAACTGGACTTGTAATTATCACGGCAAGCAAAACTGGTGCGTCACGACCCGGTAGCTCTGGTATGGCAGAGCACCCGAGTCTACCCGTTTGGGTCGAGGACAAAGGTACAGCCGGAACAAAAGGACTTGAATGAACATTAGCTGTCTTGCATGCCTCGAGGGATGGCAGGCATGATTGTGAGGTACCATTAAGGCAGCGGGAAGCCGAAGTAAGTTGCTTTAATTGTTTTTGAACAAATGCATCGGCAACGGGCCATTAAGTTTGGATGGACCACTGTAAGTGCCCTCACGCTCAATAGAGCGCACAGAAGGAATAAAAAGGCCTTTAAGCGCTAATGCCCACTGACCACGTACCGGTTATCGGTTAGAAGCGCTTTACGCGTGTTTGAGTACCGGTTAGGCAGCCATTGACGTCGGGCACGCCTCGGACGTTGGGTGGGACGAGAAGAGGAATGGCCGTTCCGTTTGAGCCTGCGCACGTAGCGCAGCTACTGCTGCGACGAGCGGCACCGGTGCTCATCAGGACGATGCCGCTGCTCATCAAGACGGCACCGCTGCTCATCAGGACGATACCGGTGCTCATCAGGACGGAACCGGTGCCCATCAGGACGGCACCGGTGCTCATCAGAACAGCACCGGTGCTCATCAGGATGGTACCGCTGCTCATCAGGACGGCACCGGTGTTCATCAGAACAGCACCGGTGCTCATCAGGATGGTACCGCTGCTCATCAGGACGGCACCGGTGTTCATCAGAACAGCACCGGTGCTCATCAGGACGGCACCGGTGCTCATCAGAACAGCATCGGTGCTCATCAGGACGGCACCGGTGCTCGTCAGGACGGCACCGGTGCTCGTCAGGACGGCACCGGTGCTCGTCAGGACGGCACCGGTGCTCGTCAGGACGGCACCGGTGCTCATCAGAACAGCACCGGTGCTCGTCAGGACGGCACCGGTGCTCATCACAACGGTACCGGTGCTTATCAGGACATGTCAGCGAAAGACAATTTTTCAAGATTTAATCCAAGCCCTTGAATGGATGGATTTTGGGGATCAGAGCTCACGCTAAGCAGTGCTTGTGTGAGCCCTGACCCTTTTCATCCGATCGCGCAATTCCAGGGTAACGGCAGAATTCCGTGGCGAATGTTCATCATGCCGCAATGCTCGGCTCGGCCCGTACTGCCCTCTGACGTTAACTGACCTTTACTAGCGCGGCCGCTGCCACCCGTCGCAGGCCATGACAAATAGCCAGCACCTAACGCGACTCGAACTCATCCCGCCACGGATGGGCGGATCGGAAGACAGGCTCTCTAACCAGCTGACCCATAGGGGCGGGTTTTGGCGTCGAAGCGGGACTTGACGGAATACCAAGATGACTGAGCTGACTAGAAAACGTTGTCGGGGTTAATTTAGAAAGTTGTGACACGTGCCATTCTTGCCCCGATTCATCCGGTGCTTTTCGTTTCACCGAATCTGTTGTATATGCTGCGATAATTTGACAGCTTCATCCTCAACATGAATTCTATGAAAGGTGGTTACAAGGAAGTGGTGTTTTTTGCTTATGACAATGTTTCAGTCCATGGCATTGAGGCCGAAGATAAAACGCAAAAGTGGCAATATTTTGTCTAGTCGGATGCGTTAGAATGAAGTGGCGTATCTTTGGAGAAAGAACAATGTTCTGCTCGTTCTAGGAACCAAATCATGGGACTGATTTGGCAGATCCAGTTCTGGGTTTGGCTGACCAGACTCCGAAGCACAATAAGACGGAAAGCCGTGACCTGTCTGGGCTAAGTCTACCACGTGCAGAGGTGTTCCAGCTGAGTGCCGGATTCCGCCCGACTTCGTGCCCATCCTTCACCAGCGTATCAACCAGCACCTGAGGATGCCTAAATCAATCCGTTGCAGATCTAAGGCTGGTTTCAGGAAGTCTACAGTTTATGTAAGTCTTCCTGGATTACGTGAGGATTGTGGGAAGTGGTGACTTCATTTCCCGGTAAAATTGACCTCGTATTTACACCAATGAACGACCTCTGCACTGTCTGAATGTGGGGACATACGCCTACTATGGTTATAATTATCCTTGGTAGGACATCAAGAGACACTGTATTTCCATTCCACACGACCTGCGTACGATCGCGCGGAGTTTCATGCATGCCAACGATGGTCGATCTGCCAGAAAACTTGGACCGGCTGGCCAGACTCCAATCAGAGAATCTGAATTTTGTGGCTGTTTTTGGTCCTCACAACTGGCAATGCCCCTCTCGCACTTAGGGTGTACAATTGTCATCTCAACCCATTCGGTCACCCGCATTGTGCAGCGGGCAATTCGTTCCCATGCCAAATGTCCGAACAGTGCGCGCAGGTCCCTTCGCAGCTCCCCACACAACACCGCGTCGGACGTATTCACATCCATCCTGAAACCAGCCCAGCCTGGGCGCCGCCCCACCACCACGGGCGTCAACACGGCCTCCCCACCCTCACCCAGGGCTCGCAGGTCGGTCAGTGGCGCTGGTCGGACGCCCGCCGGGTCCATTACGGCGTGTTTGCGGAGAAAACAGGACCGCGCGCGCGACCATGGCGTTCGGCGGCCGGACCGGCGCGCCCCAGCCCTCCGCCGTCTCCTCCCGCGCTGTCGCGCGCCGCACTCCCGCACCGGCCGCACAAGTGGGGGCGGTGCGTGCGGGCGGCGGCGCACGGCGCGCCGCTTGGGCCAGTGACACGTGACACAGTGACACGTGACGGCGGAGAGGCACTCAGGGCGGCGGGGCGGCCCCCGCGCGAAAGTCACGGGCAGGTCTGAGGAGAGCTGGAACTGAGAAGTGCACGTACACCGAGCGACGGCGCCGGGGGTGGGTCCCAAACAGTGGGGTTTTGCACTTCGGGCAGCGTGGTGCTTTGGGTGCATCTGGTTGTCCGTAAATATCTAAATAAACTGAAATTAGCAGATACTGGTGATGAAAACGTCATGATTTCCAACCCCGCTACATCTAGAACCACGTTGTTTCGCAATTTATTTCGAAATTTCATTTCCTGCCCAGGGAGTCCTTACGTAATCAGTAAGCATTGGGGCCGCGTCGATTACAGTGGTCATTTGCAAATCAACGAGTAGGTTTACTACGAAAGTTTTATTATTTATTTTAAAAGCTAGGCCGCGAGCACGACCATCTGCTCAGGAATCTTGTCTTATCATTAATCACATGTAAATCACCTCGAGTCGACATTACAGCTGCTAATTTGCCATCCTGTAATTGGTTACTCGGTTAAATGACGCTACTTTGCAAACTTGTTCGCAAAGTCACCTGGTGACTTTGGGAAATTATCACTTGAACGTCACATCAGTGCTGCATGCAATGTTATATATATATATATATATATATATATATATATATATATATGCGTGTGTGTGTCTGTGTGTCTGTGTGGGTGTGGGTGGGTGTGGGTGGGGGTGGGGGGGTGGGGGGGGGTGTCAGCGTATCAGTCGCGTCGCTAGTATTAATATCTATTTTCGCATCTCATTGCGAGTTCAACTCGTCGGATTATGACCTGTGAAATTGAGTCAGACGCCATGGGGTAGTTTTCAGCCGCGCAGAATACAGCACGCGTCAGCTGATTTCTATCAGCAGCTGTGTTGGTAGCCAAACGATCTAAACAGTCATCATCTTGTATTACAAGACGACATGATAGAGCGATGAGTAGATAGATAGCATCCTCCGGATGTACAATCACTCGTGAAGGCCTCCAGCAGGATCCCCTTATCACCACATCGGGCCCCAGCCGTAAGAGCTCACATCCACCGTCCATTCAATCTAGGCACGTGCCTAAATCTTGGTGGGCATGGGTGCCAGTCGCAGGCTCTGCACAAGTCATCGTCCAATGAGCTCCGATCCAGCTGCAGTTTAAAATTCATTTGCGCACGAGGAAAGAGCCCGTGCGCAAATGAGTTTCTTGCTCGCTGCTAGTGTGGTGCACCGGAGAAAGTAAATTATCCGCGTTGTGAAATATGGCGAGGGGTGCTCAAACAGCGGCGGCTTCAGGTCAAGGTCACGTCTTTTATAGGGCTAGCGTGGTTCCAGGTCCTCGAAACCGGTCTCAATGGACGCCAACCTCGCAAGCAGTCGGAATCAGCGCACAGCTGTTTGGATTCTCGGGACGCATTGCCCTCGACTGTCTGAGCCGACTTGTTCCGAGATGTCTGAGCTATTCGCCCATTAAGCACAACTAAGCATGCGGATTACCTCTTGCTTGTGAAAAGCACAGTGCAGGGAAAGGGATGCATTCCATTTACTCTCGGGTTGTACGTGTAATAGCGCTTTTAAGCACATATACTGTACAATCATGACGCGCTGCGACAATTTCTGAAGCGATGAGGCAGGGAGACATTTCCCGTCATCATCGTTTGTTCTGTACCTATTGGAAGAAGGCCATATGCCATCATTACGCGGATACATGACGGTGTCGCAGGACACCCTGTATGTACTCTGTCTAACGTATTTGTAGTGTAGAAGGGGATACTGAACCATTTTGGTGTACAATATCTCCAGCTCCCCGATGAGGGCGAGTGCTGCACCCGACCAGCAGGCCGGCGGAAAGCCTGGCTAGAATACGCCATCTTTTTTATGTTTCGCGTCCGAAAACGCGCGACCTTTTCACCTTGATGCACTTTTTCTCGGTAGATGTCGCCGCTAGCAGCTGGATCTAAACTCCCACGGGAGCTGAATCCTATCCACATGATTGCACCTTTCTCGGGAACTATCCTTGGGGCTTCACTTTGTGTAGATTTGAGTGTAACCATCAGGCCAAGATAAAACTTGCGTTTTAGAGCATATCACTACCGCAGTAGGTGAAGTAGGTGCTTGTCGCATCTGAAGACGTCTGTCGCATTTATGGTGGCCAACTCACTTCTGGAGAAACGGCGAAGCCCAGTTATCTGAAACCTGCAATCCAGAGAAGATAACTGAAATCAAACAAATGAGAAATCCTAGACATCTGAGGACGGAGGTTTCGCTTGATGATCCGTTAGTTGTGGGGCCTTCTGTCTCTTAGCGTGCTTCGGTTCAGTTTCCAGGAGTGCTCTGTGGTAAGTCATTGACCGCGATGAGATCTTCTAGCAAGAATCCACTGGGGTGCTCAACTTCGTTGTTTACAGCTTTCGTCACTTCCTTCTGCAGGCATTCCGTTCTTTTCAAAGGTTTTCCTGCCTACTTCATGGCGATTTAAGTCTTGTCCATCATCCAGGTGTTCATCTGGATGATGGACAAGATGAATATCATCACCCAGACATTCACAATATTCGTTGGGTAAATTTGTGCGCTACCTCGTATGTATCACTTCCTTTATACTCAAGATCGTTGCAAGATCGTATTATATCACAGAATATTTTGGCGCTATAAAACCCCAGAGTTTGTTATAATGCCCCAGATTTCAAGTAGTCACCCGTTACCTCGGTAGCGAAGATGTGGCCGTACATTAACAGTCTGTTGTGCACACCCATCGACTGGCTTGATATGCGCACACACACATGCACACACGCACGCACGCACGCACGCACGCACGTTAGATTGATGATTTTAAGTCTTTTTGCAAGCGTGTCCAAGTACATCGTTTAATCGGGACACGTGCATAATTTTTTAGCCAGGACAGGGCAGCACAGGGGCCCACTCAGCCCCCACTGCCCCCGCAAGCCGTACCGGCCGGAAGCCGGGGCCAGAGCGGACGGGGCAGACCGGGCCCGCGGTCAGATGTCGTGCAGCCAGCCAGCCAGGCGCGAAATCGGTGGTTGGGGCTGACGACACTGGCTTAGTTTTTGGCCGACACGTACGGCCCAGCGGAATGACATGCAGTGATAGCAGGTACTTCGTTTTGACGGACACCGAGCTCGTGCACGAGGCTGCAGGCTTTCATGGCTTTTTTAGCCGTCGTTAATTCGTTGTGAAGAGATGACCTTGGGAGCTCCAAAAGGAATAATAAAGTCATGGATAAACTTGCAGGCTGAATGCATGAGCAAGGTTCTCACATACAGTCGTTGAACGACTGTCAGTTTTTCTTGCCTTTTGCGCATTTTAGTCGCATTCCTTCGTGAGCCATCTTTTCCTTCCGCGGTTGCAGTGGCAATTTTGATCGTCCAACATTGCTGCCTGTAGCGGCACTGGCATTCTGGCCAGTTTAAAAATGCTGATTCTCTTCTCTGTTAACACACAGCTTAGAAATACCAATCGAAAAGCTCATCCACCGCGTGCGTCAGCTGACTACCCCCGCATGACAATGCGCCGCGCGTCGCGTGGTCGCGATAGTTTTCCAAAAGCCTTGCACCCTAAATGAACGATAGAATTTATTTCCACACCCCTGATGTTCTTTTTTGTGTAATTCACTGCAACAGGATATCAAAGTGTCTGCATTCATGGACTGGGAATCCCTGTTATAAGGAGGAATGCTCTCGTTCTATTTTTGCATTTCAGCGCGCAAAAAAGGAGCATCAGTTGTTTTGCATTATGAGACACATGCCACATTAGATAAACGTTGCCGTTGTTGTCATGCTACGTAACACAGGTCGTATTCTCAGGTTATACGTGTGTCATGAAACACGATAGTGTATTCCATTTAGCAGTTTATCCGTTAACCTCTACACCCGGCAAGTTTCGTGCCGCCGTTGTGTTTCCCCTCCCCGCTCTCACCCAGTAGGTCCCCCTTGCTAGCAGCGATCTTGGGAGATTCAGACACCGTGTTTACGGCAAGCGCCCTCAGCTCTCCGCCAGACGCCTCGAGCGGTCCTTTCTGCTGTGCTCTGTTTCCTTTCGGTGACTTGGCACATCTCCTGTCTTCCCTTGCGCTGTCTTCCCCAACATCTTAGGTGATCTTCGACCGTTCTAGACGGCTATAGTTGTGCCCGTTTTTCTAGCATCGAGCCGAGCAGAGTTTCTTTCAAGCGTTTTCAGACACGGGGAAGACTGTAAATGCAAATATGTAAACAGTCAGCTTCCAACCCTCAACAAACACAGAACAACGCAACATTGCAGCTTCGACACCTTTTGCTCCAGGCCACGCCAACGTAGCCTAATGACCTAAAGCACCGTCACAGAGCTTGCATGTCCATAGCGTTCTGATCTCCCACAGCAATTTCATGTTCAGCGACTTCACATCACCTCAATGTCAAAACACCACAGATTATATTGCAGGGAAAAGAACGAACGGCAGGCCGCAACAGCTGCAGAATAAGGGACCATAGGAATGAGGAGTTTTGTTCGGTGGTTCCGAATCCCATAGCGCTAATTCCTTCATTCGTGGCACGTTAATGTCTTGTGAACCGCTCATATTCAAAACGCAGCGTATCAAACTTAACGACTCTAAGTGTTAAGTATGTTAGCATAAGTATACCATGTCATAAATATATCACTTCGTATTCTGTAAAAATGGTGGGAAAGATTTGACCTGGGGCTCATCAATGGCAACATGGTCGGCAAGCTGACAGCTCGTAGCTCCTCTAAACATTTTCACAATGTCCTGTTGGTCCATATCTCGCCAGTATTCTGCCCATCCCACACGAGTTTGCATCAGACTTGCTCTGCTACTCCATATCTAGAAATGGCATGAGAGTGATAATGATACCAATCGCCCTTCGGGTTGTGCTCCGCGGCTCCCTTGTCTCCTGCATATCTCTTTTCCGTCCCCTGTCCGCACGCTCTTCCCCCCCCCCCCCCCCCGACCACGAACGCCGCCTCGGGCACGTCTCCTGACCACTCTCCCCTTTCCCGGCCACTGCTTGGTCTACTGGCGGCGATAGGGCATCCACCTGACCGTCTCCTTCTCCTGCTCCTGCCCGCCCACGCCGTCTTCCGCCCTACTCCTGGCCGTCTTACGCCCATCTGCCCCGGCGTCGACCGCCCTCCAGCCGCCGAAACTGCCGCAGCCGCGCCGAACGCGCCGCACGGCAGCCATTGTCCGACGGCGCAATTATGTCCGAAATGTCGGCCTATCTGGGGGCGTCGTGCGGCTCCTGAGACGCATCGGCTGTTGACCTGTGCCGGCGGGATGGCCCCCGCCGGACGGGTCCGACCCCGCTCCCTCTCCCGGACCCTCTCTCTTCGGGTCCCGATAACGTCTGGACGGAGGGACGGCGCGAGGCAAACAAGGGAGCTGTCGGTGGCAGACGAGGCCGCGTTTCTCCTGGGGGGTGTTCGTGTTCGCAGCCTGGTTTGTCCTGAAGGTGCTGGGCCGGTGATAGCCTTGGGCTTGGCCTTTACGGCTAAACACAAACGAATCGCAGCGGAGATTTGGCCTTGCAATAGGGTCCATAAGCTGATTTGCCAGGTGTGTTTTGATTAAAAACGGGTGGTTCTGAACAGCTCAATGCGGTGAGTTGCAAGCACCACGTTATTTTTAAGGTGGCATTCATAGGGTTTTGGCGGGCATTAGAACAAAATATTGTGTCTTAGACATTGCCTGACCTTGCAGCAAAAGGTTACCCGTTGTCAAACAGTGCACTACACACGTAAAAGTGAAGTATTGCGGACTGAGCAGCAACATCGACTACTGACGATAAAGTTCACGGGCACCATACAAGGCGTGCTGGATGAGGTCCTGCACGCCTGACTACGCTGCGGAGTCACAGAACATGACGCTGCTTTCAAGCGGACTACGTCAATGACAGATCGCATGAGCTTTCCGCTACGATGCCTCTGATCTCCTCGCCACTAACATAATTCTCACAATCGCTAGAGTACCGTTGAAATCCTCGTCGGCAATCCTCCACCTCGCGCTCGGGCCGTGCCGTTCAACCCGCCTAAGTGGGCTCTCACGGCAGCTTTCCGTACCAGTCCACCGTGTGCACGAGTGTGCCCTGCGCCGGCCACGCCGGCTCGTGATCCCCTGGCGGCGGCCGGCCCTGCGCCGAGCCCGCCGGGCCCGCACCGGCAGCAGCAGGCCGAGATTGCGATCCGTCCGATGTCCGATAGTGGCAGCTAAAAGAGCTGCCGCCGCGCCGCGCCGGCGCCGGCCAGACGCCGCTGAGTCAGCGGCGCCGACACTGCTGACCCGACCGCCGCTGGCGGCCTCCGGCACTGCCTCGTCGTCCGTGACCGGTGGTCCGTGGTCTGTGGTCCGCCGTCAGGGGCCCGCGGTCCGTTCGTCGAGCGTAGTATATCGGTCAGTGATTCTGGTCCCCGAAAAGTGGTTCGCACTCGACAGCTGCAGAGGAGCGTGGTCCGGTCCGACTTAGCCGCCGGGGCCAGGCGGCTAAGTCGGACAGCTAGGAAAACGCCTACGTCAACACTACAGCGCACGCACGTTGCGCTTTGCGCTTCTACGCTTGCGTCGCCTCTCTGCCTTACTACACACCTTGGCGTAATGCTCACCCTGCTAGCGGTTAACTCAGTTGTTAGCTGGGTTGCAGTTGTTTTGCCTTGTTGACGCCGTCAGGCCAGCCGCCGTTGCGTCGGACCCACAGGTCTGCAGGCTGTGAGTGGAGTGTTGGCGTCGGACGCTCAGCTTACAATCACATGTTCACCTTGACGTAAGCTGTTCCTGCTTGTGAGTCTCATTCACCTCTCACGAAATCCTATGTACTGAAGTAGCGTCTGGTATTATTAGCTGCTGGTCGGCATTCAGAGAAACGCTGCGTCACCGACGCGCATGAATGAAGAAAAAACGGCGCGCGGTGCTCGGAGCAACATGTCATTCTTCACCGCACGTGCCCTGTTGCTGCTCCTGACTTAGCATGTATACACTACATGCTCAATAAAGGGCCGTTATCCACTGGTCCGATGCTATTCACCACGCCACATCCGATGCAGTGGCTCTTGCAGTGGAGAGGAGTGCGAATGCGACCCCGGTCTTAGTCACACTCCACGGTCGTCATCGGACCGATGGCACGAGGCGGCCTGCCACATGGCCAGTCATCCCCACCTCCCCCCCCCCGCCCATGCCAGCGTCATGCCGCGACCTTCTCCCAGACACCAGCTCTGCCATCCTCCCCGAGCCGCCGGACAGCTCCGTCCCCTTCTGCGCCCCCGCAGAGGTTCTCGCTGCGCAACCGGCACGCGTGGCGGCCGCGCCACCGCTCCTGTCCGCCCGCCCCGACAGCCGAGCAGACGCCTCCCGTCTGTCCGATGTGACGCCTGTCCGACGCCCAGTCCGCGGCGCAGATCAGCGGGGCCTGCGATGGCGGCTCTGCGACGGGCAACTGGTCCCGCCCGACGCTGTGTCGGTGCTCGCGACCACGGCCGTCGCGAGGTGACAGCCGCCTCGCCGCCGCCTCGACGTGTCCGGCACTCCAAATACGCCGTCGGTTGTCAGAGTCCGGCGTCGCAGTGGCGCCCCCCCCCTACCCCCCTACCCCCCTCCCCCCGCCGGCCAGCTCCCGGGCTGACCGTGCCCTGGTTTGCACGAGCTGATCTGCAGTTCGGCCGGTTGCCTGGCAGCTGCCCGGCTTGTCGCCGGTCTCCCACTTTCCGGCGTTGTTGTGGTGACACTGCGGTCAGGGCGCCGGACACAATGGCCGGTGCTCGCGACACGAACCGGTGGGGAACAACCGCAGGGTTCTCGCGAATCCACCCCTCAATGCTCAGCGCTTGTCCAATTAGCGACGCTGTCATAGTTGCGGAGACTACGGCATGACCGTCGCTGAGGCATGGATACAGCGTAGCTTACAGTGGGGGAAACACTCGCTGACCTGTGCTGATGAAGAGCAGGGTCGGTCAGTCGGTCGCTGACGCGGTGTCCGCCGGCGAAAGCGGGCCGGGCCCCATCGGTCAGGAGCCGGGCCTGCCGATGACCCGACACAGGACCGGTCGCGGGTCTCGCACCCGTCCGGTGACCCCGACTCCTCGGATCGCCGGCTCGAGACGCCTATCTCGGCAAATCGTCTGGAGGCGTCCGGGCGTCACCGCGAGCATTAGCATAGATGGGTCCGGGCCCGGCTGCCTTCCTGGTCGGGTCACGAGCCACCGCTGGAGACGCGAGACGACGCGGCCATTAACCATCGACGTGCTTTTGTGCGGGTCCGATGGGGCTCGCCAAGGAAGCATGTGGGGAATTTTTCCCTTCGCGATGCTTGGCACGAGATAAAGGACACGCATGGTCTCGAATGAAGAAGAGACCAGGGGCGAGTCCCCTCGTTTGTTTGGGCGGGTGCTATTTCTGACCGGTAATTTATCAGCGCTAACTGCGTCAGAGATAGAGACTGGACGCCCGCTCCCGTACACCAGCTGTCGCTCTATTTGCTTCTCCGCATGGCCTGTGTGATGAGAGCCTTCTTCAGACACCAGCTGGGGTCATCTGGCCGGCCGACGTCGGCGGCTCCAGCCGGGGGAGCATCGCCAGCCGAGCCTGCATCGCGAGGAAGTTCCGCGTGCTTTTGATTCTCCCACGCGGCGGCAGCTTCTTTCTACCGGATTGCTTCTGATCGGCTAGAGCCGCCCGCTACCATCTGGGTGGTGCAGCTCGGGGATGAATTACTGCTCACTGTGCCGAGAAAACTCGGGGCTGAAGGCCACCTGCAATGACCTGATTGCAGTCGTGAGGCTGATGTTACCCGCAGGATCGGTCTGGCACACTAAGACACGTCGTTTTCGGCTCTACTCTCGGCTGTGCTTCTCAGCAGACAGCCCGTTAACCGTTTCTCAAAAGCTAGGGCTGATAGCGTCCGCCGTGAAGCAAAGCTCGCTTCGGGCCGTTCGACTCCCGCAATAAAACATACGGAACGGTGATTACCCTAGCGCCGCTAGCCTCGATTCATTACCGGCGTCGAGCGCGTGCAAGGCAGATAGCATCGCGACGCCAGGCATGGGTCCCGGCTGAACTTTCTAAATCGAATCGTCGAAGAGCTCACGATCACTCCAGATGTCGATCCCGACTGCATGGGATCCAGATGTCGATCCCGACTGCATGGGAGCCCTGCGGGGTCAAAACCCGTCAGGTCGTCCAGCCATGGCGCAAACCGCGCGCAGCGTTCAGGGGCGCCGGTCGGACTGGCCCCGGCGGTCACGGCAGGCTTAAAAGGCGCAATGGGTTGTTGGCGTGGAAGTGTGCCGGACGGCGACATGAGAAGCATGGCTGCGAGGGCTCGGCGGACAAGGCAATGAACGTCCGCGTGTGACAGGCCCGGATAGCGCACTGCTGACGCAGCGGGGTCGGACAAGCCGGGGCGGCCATTCGTCGAGACGGCTGAGGCCGGGCCTGGACTCTCACGATTGCGTGCGGGCCGACTTCACGACGGCCATCCCAGCCTCTCCTGAGAACAGGGGCGCATCCAGCCGGGAGGAAATGTGCACATGGTTCTTCAGCTCGCATTGAGTTTATGAAAAACTAAGCTTTGAAAAAGGATTCTTGAAATATGCAGCATTGATGTTAAAAACGCACCCTATCCCCCACCGCCACCACCACCTACTCTCTGATATCTGGATGTGCTCCTGTCTGATGTCTATGCAGTCTAAGCTCTCAGTGGGGCCGCATGACTGACAGGCCATTCAGGAAACCTTGCCTCACTGCGGTCAACTTCATTCTCTAAGAACTAGCTCATGCCGAGAGGCGGTGTACGAGGCATGATACAGCGCTTCTGATTTAGTGCCTGCGTCTCATCCGCGCGGGCTCTCGGCGGGTTTTCTGTCTGCATCTGGGGATTTGTCGAGGAAAGCCTAACAGACGGCTGGCGAAATGTCGTGCTTGGGCGCTCGTTTTCCGCTGCCTGCGCCCGTGCTCCCGTATAAGGCGATGATAAGCCGCTGGTAGCTCGCGATGGCGAAGACGGATCGCTCTCGTGCGGCCTGCACTGTGCTCATGACGCGAGTTACGGCTGGAGCCCGGAGGTCGGGGCGCTCTTACCGGCTGTAAAGGGACCGTGATTTATGACAACCCGACCGACATTTATTTTTACTCAAGGGCTTAATTCGGCGGTAACAACGCGGTCAGGTCGGGTCAGCTGGGCGGTACAGCGCTTAGAAGCTTTCATGCCCTTGGGGGCAGAACCCGAGCTGACTCTCAATGGAGGTTGGGTTTCGGGGCGCCGGACGCATGGAACTAAATATGCGGACCTGCAGGGTCTCAGTCATCTATGGCTCGCCCACCTGCTGTATATGGTGTGAGTTCGTGAGGCTAATTTGCCGCCACCAAGTTAGCACCGCGGCGAGCGTGGCCGGACTGCACGAGGTGGTCCTGAGCCCATTCATGTCTCGCGATGCCCCAGATGGGCTCCTCGCCCCCAGCGAATGCAGGTCAACGATGAACGGCTGCAAAGAGACGTGTGGTGCTGACTTGTGATGTCAACCGATGCCTCGGGGCTGTAAGCAGTGCGTTTGACGAATATCGTACCATATGAGCAATGCACATGGTCAAAACATTATGCAGATTCAACCAAATACTACGTTAAGTAAAATATGATGTTTGCTGCGCATTTCTAACGCTTGTCACAATCTGAAGGCATCTTTGTCAACATCAGTTAATACGTGCTTACAGACGGACACCCGTGCACAGGCAGCTATTGAAATGTGTAGCATAGCAGGCCAACATACTACACTGCATATGACGCATGGTATACATAAACCAAATTAGAGCTGAAGTGACATCTTAAAACGTGCTATATTCTCTCTTCACAAAAGCGAACACCGGAAATGTAGACGCCCAGCTGCAGCGGTAAGCAGCTGTTAATTACGCCATTTCAGATGGAAATACTGATAGATGACCAGCACGAGAAGTAAATTTTGATTACTTCTACGATATATCTCGATGAACAGCTGACTGCCCGATCGACACGTTCCCACAATTGGCCGACGGCAGCTCCGCATGGGCTGGGGAGCTGGCGTGCAGCGCGTCCGGGAGCCATAACAAGACAAGCCGTGCCCTCTCTCGATGCATGGAAACACAGCTTGATATGCAGTGTAGCTTGGACAGTGTCGCCATTAGTGTCTGCAGCGGTGTGATGGCAATTTTTGTTATCTAAATTGCTTTATTTGGGCTTGATTACGGTGTTCGTGTCAACCAAATTAACGTTGCTATCGCTGCCTCGTCTTTCCGGTCAATACGATCTTGGCGCTGTAGTGCAGCCGGTGGCTTACCGCATGCTATTTGCGACCCCACTAATTGTATTGGCAAGTGATCCATTCTATTTCTCTACTTCTTACTACTACTTCATATTGCTACTTTTACTTGACGATTTGTCCTTAAAGACCCGAAAAGGCACACATATTATGTGCGAAAGGATGGTGTTATGCACCTGCTAAATCAAGGATACCGACTTGTATTTTATCGCGAAGGTAGCCCAACATTGAAGTTAAGTTAAGCACCAGCAATTTGTTACTCTTGTGCGCTGTATTCAACGGCTTTTATTAAAAGGCGTTTATGAAGCGGTTTCAAAGTAATAGATGCCCTGCTCAGGACCACAATGCAGGTGAAGCTGTAAGGGAAAACTATTATAATATTATTGTTATGATATAAAATTATTATAATATTATAAAAAGCTATATTGCCATAAACTGCCATAATATTATGTATGAAAAATATATTCTACCAGCATACGGTGTTCGACTCTGTTTATTTCGGAATCGACAGACATCCAGCCCGTTTGAGTGGACGTTGACTTGTGGGCCAACTACTGTATTCATCCATGTTACAGCACATAGGATTCAAGCACACAAAAGAATTCGAAGCATGACTTAGATGACTTTAGTCAAAGCAGACTACCGTAACTCACTACTGAACGTTCCAGAAATCGTTATGTTTTCGGACCACGAAATCGGTCAGTTTTCAGTCACAGTGTCCTCATGCGAATCGGCACCGCCTCAGGCAACATTTTAAAATTGCTAGGATTGCACATCAATAGCTCTGATAACTCTGCGATGATGATCCCTCCGACCAGCATCTCATTGCTCCGCGAACGCTGCCACACTGGCGTTTTCTTTTCACGCATCTTTTTTGCAGAGCTTACACTCTCTTGTAACTTTACCACCTCAAATGCAGCCAACTACGGCTCAGCCGTCTGCAGGGTCTAATCACAGATGTCTGCCGACTTAGCGCTGTTCCCACTTGCCGTTCACCTGAACGACACCTGCCGTTGGGATCGGTCGTGCTGTGAGTCATGCACTGCAGCGAGTTTTGCCTTGCCGATGCACATGACTCACTGTTTCAAACTTCGAATGCCTGCAAATGAATCGCTGCTGTGCTGTCATGCATGCAGTGCATAGTTGTCCATTGTATGCTTCTGGTCTGGTTGCAATCCGGTGGTCAGTATTAGCTGCAAGCCTCAAAAACGCAGGCGCGCCTTCGAGGCTGCCCGTCCAGTTATCCTCTTTTCGTCAAATAAATCGCCGGGTATGTGGTGAACATTAGCGAAGTCAATGTGTGTCCGGTCCGTAATGTCCACGGAAAAGTGTTGACTGGGTTCTGAATGGGAGATTTGGTAAAAGTTATATTGTCCTAATCGTCTGAAAATAACTGCCTTACGCCGGTAAAAAATAATGAAAATTGTCTGCCTTTATTGCGTCTCCTGTTATTTCTGCAAGCGTGGTAAAGCAGAAATTTGCGACATGGCACGTGACCGTTAATCAACAAATGGAAAGGTCAGTTCTGTCACTCAACATCATATGAATGCATTGCATTGGTCCCACGGTAAGCTTCGGCCTGACTCTCAGCGTTAGAGCCCAACCAAAGGAAGTGTCTGACGGGATGCAGCATTCGCTACGGAACTGCGTGGGCTTGCCAGCTGTCGGGAATTGGTTAGCATTGGTATATTGCGTGTCTGATGCGAATCATGGTGACGTCACTGGTTCCGACCGGTGCTCTCCTCGCTTGTCGGAGCTCGAAGCGATGCATGCGAACACTGGGCGTAAGCAGGTGGCATCGAAACCATGATTCAGATTATGGCGCATACAGTTATGAGAGATGAACGGAAATGGGCATTTTTATATTCGCGCGTCGGTTTTAGTAGCGTGACTCTATTAGATATCGGTGCATGAACACGCACAACGTTATCCGGCTTCGAAGGCACACCTTTGTTTCCTTCCGTGAGTCTGTTCTTCGACATTTCCTCCTTCCGTCAGCTCGACCCATCAGTCTGCGTGTCCGTCCCCGCTGTCGCTGCAGCGGCTCCCACTCATCGCCGCTGGTTCCCAGCCTTTGGCGACGGCGCTCGCTTGTTAGGCAAGAACGCTCTCCGTCGAGACTGACTCAGCGTTCGGGCGGGGTGCCTAACAGGCCGGGAGGGCTATTTCGGGTTGTGGGGGTACCCGGCGCCGTTTTTTGGCCGGCTTCCCCTTGCGACGAGCGGTAAAGTTCAGAGTTTCCTCAACGCATGACATCACCGCTGCCAGACCGATGATGCCCACGAGACTGCATTGTTTCACTGCCCCCGCTGCGGCCGGCGCCATGCCGAGCCTCTGTCTGACGGCGGGAGAGCTGCCCCTTGTCCCTGGCAGTGCGGTGGAGCACGCTTGTCTCCCGTGCTGCGCCGGAGAGACGCGTCAGCAACGTCTCCTCGGACGGACTGGCGGGGGAGGCACCAACGCGAGATGGCACGCGATCTGGGCTTTGCGGTCTGCTTGGCTGGATGCGCCTTGCGCGAGCCGACGGGACTTGACTCGACGTGTCTTGACCAGACCGGTCGGCTTGTTATGCTCGCTGCCCCCGCTACGACCGGCGCCATAGCGGGGCCATATCATAGGCAAAAATATGAGTCCCTGATCAGCTGCGACTCGAATCGCCTAACGCGACTCATCTTGACTTGGATCAGCTACTTGGTTCAACTCGACTCGCGTCATGCCTTGTCTAGTCGAGTTGAACCATGATGATGTAGTGCCAACCGTCATCATCATCATGATTCATCCCAACTCGACAAGGCACGACGCTGAATTGGGTTTGCCATGCTTTTATTTTATTTTATTGGACTGTGTTCAGTTCGCGAGGCGTGTACTGACTTGTTTTCGAGTCTAGCCCCGCCAGTGGGTCGCATCGCCTTGGCGGTCACTCGTTGCTCGCGATGCTGCACTGGCGACATAGCGATGCTGCTTTTCCTTATGGTGCGCTAGTAACATCCCGGTATCCATGTAGACATTCACTTATGCCTCAATCAGTCATGCTAGATGTACACATCCTGAACGTATTTACAAAATCGACTGCTGTTTCATAGCATCGTTACGTTTGTAGTAATATACACGTTGACTCGGATGCGTTGCTCGTGGTAAAAATAAACTTTTCGGAGTTGATTTATTGCGACGAACGGAGAAGACACTCCCACCACCCACGCCACAGCGTAATGCATGTCCCTCGGCTATCTCTGCAATCCCACTCCTCTCAAGTTTCGTCACGATGAGCGTCAGCTCAAAATGAGGCAGGCATGCAGAGGATTTATCGTAATATCGCTTGCCGATTGTTTCATAACCTGAGTCACGTATGCGTTATGGCGCGGGGACGGTAGCCGACGGCGCCCATAGTTCACGGGGAGATATGGGTCGGCCTGCTACGGGGTGCTCCAGCGTTGTTCACTGACGCAATCGCGATGTAAATCAGATGATTAACTGGGGCTGCAGCGCTAGCTAGCAGACAGCCACTGAGGACGGCTGGCTGAAAGCGAAAGATTGAGTTTGAGAAAGGGCTTGAGAGGAGGTCCGAAAGATTTATGAGGGGAGACCGGTACTGTGGAGAGAGGAAAGAGAGAGGATAGCGACGCGAGGGAGAAAGAGAGGATGGAGACGGTTAGAGGAGGCGAGTAAAACCGACTTAGAGAGAGAGAAGAGAGAGAGAGAGAGAGAGAGAAAGAGAGAGAGAGAGAGAGAGAGAGAGAGAGAGAAGAGAGAGAGAGAGAGAGAGAGAGGAAGAGAGAGGAGAGAGAGAGAAGAGAGAAGAGAGAGAGAGAGAGAGAGAGAGAGAGAGAGAGAGAGAGAGAGAGAGAGAGAGAGAGAGAGAGAAGAGAGAGAGAGAGAGAGAGAGAGAGAGAGAGAGAGAGAGGAGAGAGAGAGAGAGAGAGGAGAAGAAGAGAGAGATAGCGAGAGAGAGAGAGAGAGAGAGAGAGAGAGAGAGAGAGAGAGAGAGAGAGGAGAGAGAGAGAGAGAGCGACGAGAGAGAGAGCGATAGAGAGAGAGAGAGAGAGAGAGGAGAGAGAGAGAGAGAGAGAGGAAGAGAAGGGAGAGAAGAGAGAGAAGATAGAGAAGAGAGAGAGAGAGAGAGAGAGGAGAGAGAGAGAGAGAGAGAGAGAGAGAGAGAGAAGAGAGAGAGAGAGAGAGAGAGAGAGAGTAGAGGAGATAGAGAGAGATAGAGAGAGAGAGAGAGAGAGAGAGAGAGAGAGAGATAGAGACGAGAGAGAGAGAGACAGAAGAAGAGATCCGACTTGCAGCGCGGCGTGCTTAGATATGACGTCTGCCTGAGGGCTCATACGACCTACGACGCCCGACAACAACCGGCACAGACGTACCTACTACATACACGCGCAGGTAGTGCGTTCTCACGGCCTGGCGCGCGGCGTGAACGTTAATTGGTCTGTGCCTGGGAGGGCTTCTCTCACCCCGCCCGCCAACCGGGACCGACAGACAGCCAGGTGTGCGTTGTCGTAGCCTTGAATAGCTCCTTTATGGTCCTGTCTCCTAATGAGGGGGCGCAGAGCACTGCACTAAAACGCTGAGATCACGAAACACAGAGTGGCTCAGTACAGCTTTATCGCCGGCTTGAGAAAGGGCCGGGCCACGATCCTTTCGCCATTACGGAGCTCCGAGACGTGCGCGAGGGACGGAGAGAGGTTTCTCTTCCCATGGACTTAGCGGCGGGTCATGCCGTCGCCCGACAGGTCTTTAGCTCGGCGTCTTTGTGGCCTGCAGAGCTTTTGTTCCTTTTCATTAGCTGACCGCATGCAAAAACCGCTTTAGTACACCGGAGCATCACGAGGCGCCGTGCGCAATGTTTATGACCGATGTTTTTGCATGCATTAAGCCGTATGGTTTCAAGTGGGGTGTTTTTGTCCGATGTCCCTGCTCGTCTGTATCTGCCGTAGAGGATTCCCAGTGGTGCGACCGCTAAACTTAGGCCATCGGGATATCCTATCACGGTGCTCATTGGCTTCCTCACCGGCGCCTGTCAGACGCCCCAACGGCGGCGTGCGTCACGATGACCGGGGACTTGTCACGTCTGGGCTGATTAAAGGCGACGCGACGCAGCTGTCTCTCTTCCACGCCCTGCCTGTGAGCCCTGAGCAAACGGGGACCGAGGCGAAGCGGGTAATGAGGGGCAAGTGACTTGCAGCCGCACGCTCTAGGTGCGGGAGAAACGGGGTTGGGGAGGGGGCCTGGCGGGCATCACGGAGGTCACGCTCCCCGCCCATTCATCTCCTCTGGCGCTAATTGCTGGATGCAGGCACGCAACGCTCCGGACGGTGCGGTGCGGAGGACCCTGAGGGCGCCGTTCCGCGGCTGCTGTCCATTATTTGGGCATGGTTATCTGATGTGCTTCGCATTATCACAGTTTGTATTGTGCAAGTTACCATTGTGAACTGATACCGCCCGAGATTGGCCCGGGGTAAACCTGCGCTCCGTAATTGGCCAGCAGTCACCGTGCTTTAATGCCCTCTTCCGCGCATAATAAATCGTCAGCTCCGATCATCGTGCATATTTCAAACGAAAACGCATCATTGCCGTCTTGCATTTTGACTGGTATGTGTCAATTAGCAATTTTATTGGCCGGCTTTTGCTTATTATTGCGCGAGTGTGTGCACGAGTCGGCCAGACCACACCACTCAGTGGCTGGCCTCCGCAGGTCTGAACGCCAGCTGAGTTATTTATGATCTCAAACCAGTTCGGCCTCGGTGTTCCCGTGCATTGCACAGCAATTTTAGCCAATCAAACAGACGTAGATTGGATCTCGCTCTGCCGCCGCGACATGCCACCGCCGTGGCGGCACGGCGGCAGGTCCACGAAAACAGTCGGACGCTGAGGCACTTCAGTTGAAATCGATATCGCTTCGGCACGGCCTTGGGTCAACCCAACAAAAGCTCATCTGCGAAAACACCTCCATCATGAGTCCTCGCGCCTGACACCCCCGGGGGGCGTTGGTGAGATGACCTGCTACAGACGGCGCCGCCTGACAGCGCGCGCGCGCTGACGCGTGACACACCTCCACTAACGCGCGGGCCATCAGCCGCGTCGCGCTCGAACGACCGCGGAGCTGTGGCGGCGGGCTGACGGCGTCATCAGTGTCCGCGATAATCACCGCTCGTATCCGCGGGCGGGATCGCAGATCCTGGCCGCTCAAGATCCAGGTATGTTCTCTGGCTTCGGCTGGATGATATTGAGCGCTGGGGATGGATATAGTGGGACACGTGTTTTGGATGCATGGCGTGCATCAGAGCACTTGCGGGTAAAATGCATAGCAGGTGTTGCCGCTGCTGATAAAACTCAAGAACTTAGACCGAAAGCAAACAGTGGGCACGCTAGGTGTACTTCAAGACAGTCACCATCCAAGATTGGTCGCTGGTAGACTAGCACACTGGTGTCGGCGACGAGTCTTCTGCAATAAACTCCGTTTATTCCAGTATATCATTCAGTAAATCCCGGAGATAAAGTCCCAGTAGGGACTTGATCTCCGGGATTTGGAGCCCCATACGGACGTCGTTTCAGAACCCTGGCTGTGTCCGTGGCGACCGGTGCCATCACGCCGAGTTCCGACCAGGCTCGGCGCAAATGACAGACCGGGTCCGACAGACCGGATCCCACAGACCGGGTCCGACAGGCCGGGTCCAACAGACCGGGTCCGACAGACCGGATCCCACAGACCGGGTCCGACAGGCCGGGTCCGACAGACCGGGTCCGACAGACCGGATCCGACAGGCCGGGTCCGACAGACCGGGTCCGGCAGGCCGGGTCCGACAGACCGGGTCCGACAGACCGGATCCCACAGACCGGGTCCGACAGGCCGGGTCCAACAGACCGGATCCGACAGGCTGGGTCCGACAGACCGGATCCCACAGACCGGGTCCGACAGGCCGGGTCCAACAGACCGGATCCGACAGGCTGGGTCCGACAGACCGGATCCCACAGACCGGGTCCGACAGGCCGGGTCCAACAGACTGGATCCGACAGGCTGGGTCCGACAGACCGGATCCCACAGACCGGGTCCGATAGGCCGGGTCCGACAGGCCGGGTCCGACAGACCGGGTCCGACAGGCCTGGGTCGACAGGGGAGCGCCGGGTAAGAGCGGTCCGCTGTCGCTGTATGCTAACGCGATGGCGGGGCGTCGGTGCGCCACAGATGACCTCTGCTGATCGGCTCTGTTGTCGCGCTGTCCGCCGAGGTCATCCGCCGCCCCGATTGAGACATCTCGCGGCCAGCACGGCGCGTGTCGTGTGTCGACACCCAGTCCGGTGTCACGCCGACCCGGCGGTGGAAAGAGCTCGGGTGGTGTCGGCGGTGGAAATGGCCTGGGTGGTATCCGCGGTGGTAATGGCCTGGGTGGTATCCGCGGTGAAAATGCCCTGTGTGATGTCGGCGGTGGAAATGGCCTGGGTGGTATCCGCGGTGGCAATGGCCTGGATGGTGTCCGCGGTGGAAATGGTCTGGATAGCGTCGGCGGTGGAAATGGCCTGGGTGGTGTTGGCGTCGGGCGAGCTGTGACATCACGTCTACGGCCGATTGACCCCGATGCCTTGCGGCACTGGAGCAGATACACGTGATGTCTCCGTGGGCAGTGAGGGGAAGCCTTTAACTCGGTGACAGCACATGCGTGTAAGAGCCAACGGCCATGAAAACCCGCGAATTTTCCACAATGTCACGGTGCCCACAACGCAACAGAAAGGCAAATACGCCACCAAATACGCTGGTCAGATACGTCCTCGCCGTTCAGGTGGCCAGGTGCTTGGCAGCTCTGTCCAGCTCCCAGCAGACTGTATCAGCCCGGACCGGCTCGCTGACCTGGTCAGGTCCGCCCGGCGGCGGCAGCAGCTGCGGTGAGTCAGCCGGCCGTCGCTGGTCAGCGGGTCGTTTGCGCTGTTGCGTCAGCAGCGGCCGGACCGGCCCGCTGGCCCCGATGGCCATCAGGTAATGACCCGGCGCGGCTAATTACCCGGCCGCGGGCTCGACAGGGGCCAGACCCTGCGACCCGTCCCTGGGGCCGGGCCTCGGGACACCGGACCCCGTGACTGGTCCATGTGACCTGACCCTGCGACCTGCCCCTGGGGCCGGGCCACGGGACCGTACCCCGTGACTGGTCCCTGTGACCTGACCCTGAGACCCGTCCCTGGGGCCGGACCACGGGACCGTACCCCGTGACTGGTCCCTGTGACCTGACCCTGAGACCCGTCCCTGGGGCCGGGCCACGGGACCGTACCCCGTGACTGGTCCCTGTGACCTGACCCTGAGACCCGTCCCTGGGGCCGGACCACGGGACTGGACCCCTGTGACTGGTCCCTGTGCCCTGACCCTGAGACCCGTCCCTGGGGCCAGGCCTCGGGACCGGACCCCTGTGACTGGTCCCTGTGGCCTGACCCTGAGACCCGTCCCTGGGGCCAGGCCTCGGGACCGGACCCCGTGACTGGTCCCTGTGACCTGACCCTGCGGCCCGTCCCTGGAGCCGGGCTACGGGACCGGACCCCTGTGACTGGTCCATGTGGCCTGACCCTGCGACCCGTCTCTGGGGCCGGGCCACGGGACCGGACCCGGTGACTGGTCCCTGTGGCCTGACCCTGCGACCCGTCCCTGGGGCCGGGTCATGGGACCGGACCCATGTGACTGGCCCCTGTGACCTGACCCTGCGACCCGTTCCTGGGGCCGGGACCGGACTCCATGACTGGTCCATGTGACCTGACCCTGCGACCCGTTCTTGGGGCCGGGACCGGACCCCGTGACTGGCCCCTGTGACCTGACCCTGCGACCCGTCCCTGGGGCCGGGACCGGACTCCATGACTGGTCAATGCGACCTGATACTGTGACTCGTCCCTGGGGCCAGGCCTCGGGACCAGACTCCGTGACTGGTCCATGTAATCTGACCCCGTTGGTGGACCACGCGACCTGACTCCGCGACTGGTCCCTGACCTGACTCTGTGACCTGACCCGGTGGTACCACCGGCTTGGAGGCGCCGCACGTCGATAAGGGAGGCGGTAGGAGGCGGAAATCGTTGGAGACGCTGCATATGTAATTGCGAAGGCATTTTGGGAGCACATGAATTATTGCGCGCAAGTGAAAGCTTCAAACCGGAGCACGGCAAGATGCTGAATGCCGAGCTTTAACATCACTCCCAGTGAATAAACTGAGGGCTTCAGCAATGTGAAGATACGTGATTATTTCAGCCCTGCTAGCCACCCCGCTTCCTTGTAGCGTGCTGGTTTTAGTTCTGCGGTGAGAGATGCCTGCCTCTCTTCTCGCATGTGCTCTCTGTGAACGGCTGTTCTGGGAAGGATTGTCGTCCCATACATTAGTGTACGGAGGATAATCCCGCTGAAAGCACTGGCCAAGGGCACCAGGGTCTCGCCGGTATCTGCGTTTAACCGTTCCATCATCCTCTGGAGCTAAAGCTAAAGCTAAAGCTCTGCTGGTTAGCACCCTTACAATGGCTGGCTGCAAAGTACAAACTGTATCGAGACTTTCAAATTACCTCTATGCCAAGATCATATTGGGGCGTGTTTCAGTTCCAGCTCCCATGTCCAGTTCACTCCAGCTCCCTGTCTCGCCTCACCCCCCCCCCCCCCTTCTCGGACGTGTGGACAGTTGCGTCAACACGACCATCTTCACCCGCGTCGTGTTTTCGCTCCGCACCCCCGTCCGTGTCCGTTTGGTGGGAGGTGCGACACAAGCTCAGGGCCCAGCTGCCAGCTAGTCACGTTCGCTGGTGGGCGACGCCTACACGCCCGCTCATGTTAGAGTGATGGGAGTCCGTCACATGCGTTTTTCGTTCCACAGGTGAGTGTGATCCTTGTCGTGCTAGCCTATTGCGCATATCATCCCATCATCTGCAAATGGCGCTCGTACCATGCATTCGATTGACGTGCCGAAACAAGTTATGAGTTCCAATTAGTAAACGCCAAGGCCGCAGGCCTTCGATGTCACATGAAGACATTAGCGTGTTACCTCACTTCATCTGATTCGCCAATGCTGCGAAGTCTGGATGGGTCGGCTCTGTTGGCACAGAGCAGAATGAACGGCCTGCGGGGGTACAGGGGACCGGGGGGGGGGGGGGGCGGGGCTGGCGGGGACTGGGCCTCCGCCCCACTCTGATCTTTTTGAAGACTTTGCATCGTGCCTTAAAGCGGTGACCGGAAGCAAACAAACAAACAAACAAAAAACATCTACTCCCAACTTTGGAAAGCTTCCACTGTCCCTGATGGCCTGAGTGAGCTCCTCAGCTTGCGTTATTTATCGAGGCGTTCACCTCGAATGTCCGCGGCCGGGTGCGAGCCGGCAAATCGCGCCACAGCTGGGAAGGAAACCCGCGTGCTATGCACCATGCAACCGCCGACACAACATCCACATCACGTGCGCACCGGTCCCGGATGGGGCCGGTTTGTGGCGAGGCGGCGGCGTGCGCGGACGCGGCGTCCGCGCCGGTGCCGGTCACGCGCCGAACGTAACGGTGGCCCTGTGACGCCTGGCCAGACCAGGTCAACTACCCAGACATTACCCCGATAGTCGCATCCTGTGCAAACGACCGCGCCGCGACGCCGATAAGATAGCGAAAAACAGCCGCGACAGGTGACCAGATCGCCAAATAACACGACTGGTGTGGGAACCGTGCGGGGTCTCCCGCGTCGGGGCGGGGGACGCGGGCGCCGCTGAGGGGGCGGACGCCGCCGGCTTTGTCCCGCCGGTGGCGGGGGTCGCTTCAGGACGGGCCCTGTTTTCGGCGGCCGGCTGCACCTGTGCACCAGCGCCGCCAAGTGCGCAAACAGATTTTTAACGCGCGAGCTATCTGACGATCTGCTCTGGCGGCTTTTTGGCCGTTGAAGTCTCCGGACGCGGTAGGCAGCGAAAACACATCACGGCCGCTGCCGTGGCGCGGCGCGGGGAAGGAGCTCGCCGGCTGAGTCTGCAGCGAGCGAGGCTCAGCCAGCGTACCCGCGCAGCCGTCAGATGTCGGGCGGGTGCCCTCCGTTCAGCAGGCTGAGCCGAAGCAGGAGCACTGCGTCAAAATCGCAGCTGTTAAAGGTACTCTGGAGACCGAAATGTTCTCACCGAGGTCCGAAGGGGACTTCAGGAGAAGTTAATATTTCGATGGCGGGAGACCGACATCACGGTGCGTGTCCAACATTGAGAACCAAAATCATCCGTGAAAGATATTTCCCCCAAAAATATTGAACTTGAAACAACACGGAGAAGCGCACCGGCACCGAACTGGGACTGGATGCGCTGCGAACACTCCAGAACACTGCAGTCCGGTATCTTGAGCGCTACGGCCCGGTGAACAGAAATGTACCTGCCAAGCTGGTAATCGGGGCGATGTGGGATGAGGATGCATGAGACAGAAGACCGAATGCAGTACTTTGTTATATACTATATTGCACTATCTTCGCACCAGAGGTAGCGCAAATCCTCAGGGGTGTACTTGACTGCAGGCTTAAAAAGCAAGAAGAGAGAAATTGGTGCAGTGTAGCCGTGAAATGAAGCAAAATTTGTTCTTGAAGGGTGCCAGCTTCCTATGATTGAAAATTTTTCATGCGCGCAATAACACCATGAAAATATCACGGATGAGCTTGGTCGTGACTTCCGGCTGCATTGCGAGCTATTCACGCACTTTTCATCGTGAAAAGCGGCGCATCTGCGAGTTTCATTGAGAAGTTCCTAGCGCACCAGTGCGTGGTATAGTCCTGCGATATGGCACTACATTTCCCTGGCATTGGCAAGACATGATTCAGCCGCAGGAAAACCACCTCTTCGTCACAGAAGCCATCCCATCTGGCGCATATTTAACAAACTGTGTGTCATCACGTGGCCCCGCCGGCCGGACGTCTTCCTTTTCGAGTCACCGGAACGCGATGAAGTCACATGCTCTCCCCGAGGCCGGCGCGCCTCCAGGTCGGCCTCGTCACTTGACCGGACCGCGGGGAGGTCGCAGTCGGTGACCGGGGGCGGCGTGGGGCCGTTTCCGGGTCGGGGTGGAGCCTCACTGGGGAGCGGCGCTGGCGCACGTCGGTGACGCCCTCGGCCGCCAGCCAGCGCGGCCTTACATGGCATGGCGGCCGTCCATGTCCCTCGGGCTCGCCTGCATATCGACACCGCATCTGGGCGTTCAATGGCATTGCAGAAACGCTGAGAGCCCGTGACGTCACCGACGGCAGCGTGCCGTCTTACCTGGCGGTACGGTCTCTGGCAGCACGTCCGCGCCCCGGCACAAACGCCGCTCCCAACGGGGGTGAGCGCTAAGGGGCGGCGGTGATCCTGCCGAGCATGTTTTGGGCATTTGGCGAGCACATGCTTGTTGGATGCCGGGGCGGCGGCTGCGGGATCGAGGGGGAGGGCAGGCAGCGGAGGGGCCGACCGTGCGTCACCGTGTCGGAGACCGTACCGCTGCCGGGGCCGGGAATCTGAATGAACGGTCCCGGCGTCCGGCGTCAAGGCAGTTGTGCGAAGGGCGCGGGAGGCGGTGGTCTGGCGGCGCGTGTGCGGAGCGGATCGGAGTGGTGGAGCGGTCTCGCTGACGGTCTGTGCACACGCAGTCGAGGTGATCCCACTGACGCTCGTGCGCGACGTTTGGCCGAGAGGCCCACTGATCAGTGTCCTGACGCACGAAGTACTGTGATGACCAGGGGTCGCTCCTAGCCACCGAAATGACGACTATGGCCAGCGCCAAGTATCAAGGTAATGACGCCTTACTGGACATTTGTGTCGATGAGCATGTGATTCGTTCGGTGTGACCCGAACTGCCTGCAAATGAACAGAATGCCTCCGCCGTACGATTTATTCCGTCTCGTTTGGCGGACCGCGGATTTGGTGCGACATTTTACAGCCTCACCTTCGAACTCTGACATCGCATTAACCTAAGTGTGAAATGGAGCCTCGGGCGGCTCGAAATAGCATACTAGCGTGTGAACACGTCTGATGTGCCAATTAGTCCAAATTATGCTAAATCGGCTCCAGCATGTCGGCTATTTACGGTGTGGGAACGAACGATCTAGCCATCACGTTTACATGTGCGCTAGAACTCAATAGGCACGAGACTTGCCTCAGTCAAAATTTACTACTAGCATCCAAAATTTACTGCTTAAAAATCTAGGTGAGCCCGCTCATCTTGATTTATTAGTTAGTGTTGAATGGGGGTGTCAAGCTCGACCCTTCAAGTCTTCACGTCTCGCGGCATTTGTCTCGACGAATGGCTGCTGCCCGTCATTGCTGCTCTTCACAAGCCTCATTTACGCATGCTATCGGCCGTTGCCATTCGGCAATGCTCATGGCTCGGTGATTAAATGCCAACTGTGATAATCTCGCTGAAATAATGCAAATGGGATGTTCCCTTTTGCAGCCGCATGACTGGAATGACGGCCGCATTATATTGGCTTGCAGCATTGATATGGTAGCATGAAAGACCGCCGCGAGTTAAAACTACGACAAACTGCGTGGACGGCACCTAAAAATCCAACACGCATAGGGGTTTTACTGTGCATTACGAATGTCGCTGCACTGCAACATTGCAGTACCACCCACGGACACGACCAACTGCCGCATCAGGGCTCATCTTCAGCTTGCCACATCCGATGACTAAGCATCTGACGCGGGGTCAGACTCACCTAAGCGGGTTAGTTTCACGCGTTGCGCCACGCTGTGTCGCGCTGGCGTTGATTTAGTGTGTCATCTAGGTGTAGCCGGGGTCTGTCGTCAGACACTGATCCGATGAAGTCGCTGAGTTGTCGGCTTCCCATCTCGCATGCGCGCAGGACCGTGTCTCGCTTTGCCAACGCGGCTGTTGAAATAGTACCGCAGCGATGCTAAGCGTATACGTTCTCTGAGTAAGGCCCGTGCAGAGACGCCGCGGAGTTCGTAGCTCGGGGTCGAGCCGGGATAAGCGCCCTCTCCCTGCCCAGCCCGGTCAGGCGGAACACCTCGAAGGGCTCTCGGTGGCGGGCGGGCGGCCACAAGTCCGCCTGTCTGGCAGGCTGGCAGCCGCACGCGCGCGCCTGGCTGCGCCCGGCACAAAGCGTCCCTGTGAAAAAACGCCCCCCCCCCCCCAAGCCGTCCCGTTTCGGCGGCGGCGAAGGCCGGTTGGGGGGGGGGGGGGCAATCCAGTCGCGGCCATTTAATCACAAACCGGCCGAGCGGGACAAAAAGCGACATGTCTTCCACACGGCTGCGGTCGAGCTGAGGCCGAATGATGGCCGGACAACGCGGCCCGTGGCAACCAGCCGCCACCGCAGACGAATTCAAACCGGCACTGATTGGAGGGGAGGAGACTGGGGTGCGGACCCTTGGCTCCCAGTCCCTGGTTTAGCTGGTGAGACCTGGCCCTCGCAGTGTGCGCGATCTGCGTCTCGCTATCGCAGCCTCCAGGGAAACACCATCGCACATCTGCTGCGCGAGGTGTGGCGGCGCGCAGTTTGAGCGCGTCGCTCATCTGGTCTGCTGGCCTTCGCCGCGGCTGCGGTGACGCGCCCCGTCGCCACGCATTCCCGGCCGTACCGGAACCTCCCGCGGGCGTTGCAGCGCCACCTGCACACCTGTCCACCTGTCCACCTGTCCACCTGCACACCTGTCCGCGCCGCGGCGTCGCCCGGCGCCGAGCGACTCCACCCATCCGCCGCGACACCTCAGCAGCCGGGCGCGTCTCAATCCGTCGCCGTCCGCGCCGTCCGCGCGCGCCATCGCTCGCCGCGGCCGGCGGGTCGCTGTGACGGGCGAGGCCGGCCGGCCACCGGCGGCGGCGGCGGAGGGGGTCGTCAGCGCCGCCGCCGCCGCCGGAGAGCACGCCAGGCTGAGTCATGGCGCCGCCGGGACCAACCGCCCTGCAGGAACGGGTTCTCGGCGGCGGCGCGGCGACCGCCGCCTTATTTGGACGCCGGCACGATGGATTAGCGACAAATGCGCTTTTCCTGTCGGCTGCCCGCTCTGGGAGGCGGATTCGCCGGCTGCGGTCGGGCTGACGACGCTGCATGGGAACGGCAGCCGGTCTGTGGCCCCGCCGACCTGTTGCGGCCCGGCTTCGGGGCGGAAGGAGAGGCGGTGGACGGGCAGCGCCCCGACACGCGGCGGGTGCGGAGTGTCAGCGCCGCTATCGCCACATCGGCGTTATTTACGTCAGGGCTGATCAGCAGCCGCGTCCGACCCAGTCCGGTTTGGCGGCCGTTGGGCGCCGTTGTGGACTGGGCGTTCGGCGTGAGGCTGCGTGAGGCGAGCCTTGCCGTCTGCGTGGGGCTGCGTGAGGCTGCGTGAGGCGTGCGTGTCACGCTAGTCGCCGGTGTCGCTTTAAATGCACTGCAGTGATGCTGCGAGCCTGTGGCACCGGAGTCAAACGCATTTGATTATATGTGCTCTAATGTGAAAACGCGGTGCAGTGGTCCGGTAGTGTAGGTAGCTGGGATTGGACATCATGTCACCCAACGGACGTGCTCATTCATGTTTTCGCCTGTGGTAATATCTAGTTTCATGCGCTCACCATACATTAGTGCCCCCTCACCATCCACAATGAGCGCCCTTCTCACCCTACCTGCCGTCGGTGAGCATCTTGCTCACCCCGCTTGCTTCCGGTGATTAAGCTTCTTACCTCACCGGCTTGCCTCTGGTGTCAGTCAGCTTCTTACCGCACCCACCATCAGAAGCGCCATTCACCTCCACTAACCAGTGGACACCACTCTTCCCCACCATCCAGTGAGCGCCCTGCACATCCCGCCTGCCCGTCTGTGAGCTCCCTCTCACCGCCGTCCGCTCTGTTGCAGACGTGGGCGCTCAGCGCCACCTGGCGGCCGACCTGGCCGACACGTGTCTCGTCTGTTCGGTGCCGTTCGACCAGGCGATGAAGCGCAAGATCACAGACGCTTGCGGTCACGAGCGCTGCTACAGCTGCATGACGCGCTGCCAGAGCTGTCCCCTCTGCTCTGCCGACGGTGAGTTGGTCGAGATTGGCCCGGGTTCACTGCACGGCCCGGCTCGCCGGCACTAATGCTCTGTTACTCTGTTCTGTTCTCTCCTGCTCTCGATGTCCTCGTGCTCTATTTTGTAGAGAGCCCCCGGGGGCTAACACGTAGATGAAGGTTTGGGTGTCTGGACACGCTGTGCTTTGCGGCTATGGCCAGCGTTAGCCCACTTTTATCCTGTGTATAACTGTCCTAAAAGCAGCGAATGGCTGGTTGCCATGCCACCCTGCTACAGCGCCGAACTCGAAGCTAAACAGGCAACCGACGGGCAGGGCAGAGCCACGACCAAATGTTCCCGCAACAGTGCCCGTTTCTGTGGCGCGACCGTGCCTTATCGCGCCGAGTTTGACAAGGCCTGCTGCCAAGGACTGGGCCGGCTGGGGTGGGCGGGTAGTGGCAGATCGAGCAGATTGGCTGCAGTATGTTGCCCAGCGGGACATTCCGAAACAAGGTAGCGATGGGAGGAGCCGGTGCCAGCTGCCGGGCCGTCGTTGCCACCCACGTGTGTCGTCTCCGACTTCATCGCGCGAGGCCCGCTGCGCGCACCCGCCGGCTCGCTCCGCCGGGCGAGATGGCCGGAAAACGCGCGCTTTGGAAATTGGTGTCATTAACACTGGCTGCATCGGCTCATTACTGACACAGATTTGACATGGACATGACAGTCACCCAGCTGATGAGGTGGTGGGATATATACGAATTGCTCTCACAGTGGACTTAACAGGCACGCAGTGAGCTGTTCCAACCTCGAGCTAGCTATTCTCACTGCTTTTATCACTTTAAATGTCCAACATCGTCGTAGTGACGGCTGCTCTCGCCTCGGCGATCGCCGACTTACAAAGACTGCGCGAAGGACATTGCTTCCTCCCTTCCACGCACCGTTATGCGACAACATACAGGGGCCGAAGTCGCTTAAGAGCACCCTCACGCCATCGGAATTCCATCGCATTCGGTACGCCTTTGCCTCGCACCACACCGTCAGCCCTTTGTCTGCAGCGATTGCACCTTTTAAGCGGCGTTCGATGTCGTCGCCGTTCTAAGGTCGGGTCTCCGCCGCCCGGCATCAGGGCGGTGACCGGGGACGGCCGGCGGCGGTGCCTGTCTGTCGCGGGTGATTCCTTTCGTCTTAAGGTCGCTAAACCCCTCCTCTGATTGATAGGAGCCGCCGTTCCGCTATCGCTCCGCCGCCCCCCCCCCCTCGATGCGTTCCGTGCAGCCGGTCGCCGCCGCCAGGTCATCGGCTGGCGCGACCGGCCGGCGCCTGATAGGGTGTCAGTCTGGCGGTGACGTTGTTCCGCCGGCGGCGGCGCCGTGGCGTGACGCCTGCTCCGGCAGGTGAGGCGGCGGACTCAGGAAATCAACGTCAGGGCCATGCCGCTCGCCTGGACTGCTCTGGCTCGCGTCCGACGCCGGCGTTGGCGCCAACGCGATAGTTACACAGCTTGTCCGGCTGCCGCATTTTGTAAGTTACTTCACGTCGTCCACGCTGTCGCCCGCTGCGTTCTGCCTCGATGCGCCGCTGCGAAGAGGCGATAGGTGCCGAGATTCTGCAACTTCCGGCTCGGGGGACGTCATGTGAAGAGGTGTCTGGCAGGACTTCAGAGAAAACAGCAGCCGTTGAAGGCTGATAAGTGCAGCCGTGGTAGCAGACGGGCACGTGGTTCCCAATGAGAGACGGGTGGAGCGCGATGGGCTACCGATGCGGCGCCGTCCGCTCAGGTCCAGGTGCGCTCTCCTCCACGCTGATCTCCTGAGGTGGTGTCAACGGACCAAAGCCCTTGTGCGGCTAAGCAGCCGTTCCGATACGGACGTGCAGCAGGCTCTTGAACTCGGCAAACGTCGCCTGCTATTGCCCGTTAGAGCCCCTTCCAGCGCTTGGTCTCGCGCTGTGCCAGCCCATGAGCGATAAATTCTGTCACGACCACGATATGGATGGGAGTAATCCACAGCGTCCGCACGTGATCCCGGTGTTACGCCAACTTATCTGATGTCCAAGCGTCTTTTCTGTTCTGAAGGCTGTACTTTTGCCGATACGCAATTGAATCCGGCCGTTGAATCCGGTCGTTGAATCCGGTCGTTGCCTTGGGCTCTTGGTGGCTGCTTCCCGACAAATCGGTTAATCGTGACAAATTACTTGCTTCTCTCCAAAATGCCACCTGATCGATTGTCTAAGCCCCTCATTCACGTCAAACCCATTCATGTATACACCCGAAATGACATCCAGGCTGTGTAAAAATGTCTGTTCTTTGCTTATCTTCTCGTCAGTTTTGCAGAACCCTTTTACAACGCTTGTTCGATGAAGCTTATCGAATCACTTTCGATCCATCACTTCCAAAGCTGTGACTCATGTCGATAGCCAACCAGCAGAACCGTCTGAGCCCAGATTAGTCGCTGCATGAGGCTGATAGCATCGCACGCGCCTCCACTCGCTGCTCCTTGTGTGCTGGTGCTGCCCCCCCCCCCCCCTCTCCCCCTCACCAGGATACGACGATGGCCGCGCTCTGTGCTTATCCCCCGCTCCCTCGTTCAGGTCGCTAACCACGTCTCGCTGATCGGAAATTTGCATGTCGGTTGTCACAGAGGCCAAAACAGCAGACGTATGTCTCTTGGCCACCACACACGGAGATATCGTATCCAAGTACACAGGCTTTATGATAGCTACATGCGGCAATCGAATTACAAAAACAATCCGACGGGTACGTGACGGCCACTGGCACGACCCATATATAACTCACGTCGTCTGTCGTCTGTGACACCACGCCTGACTCGATGTCAGCTTGGAGAGTCTTGATGCCCGTGAGCTGTGCTTCATGTAGCCGATCACGCGCTCCGCACATAGACACTCCTCGCGACACTCCTCGTCGCCACTCCTCGCGACAGTTGCTGCGCGGAAGAGGAAACTGGCCGCGCCGTGAACTGCAGCTCACTCAACCTTCCGGCCTCCAAGCGAGCGGGCCCGGCGCAGGCTGTCGCCCCAGTCCACTCAGGTCGCTCGCAAACGAACACCCTACCGCATACCGCCGCCGGCGGCGCCCCCGCCACCCGAGCCGTTCGTCAAGCGACCCACCTGCACTGGACACCTGGAGCGTGGCGCCGGGTCAGCCCGGCAGCGGCCGGCGGCGGCGCGGCGCGTTGTCGCCGGACGGGGCCGGGGCCGGGGTCGGCGGGCGCCCTTTGTGCCGGCTCCCTGGCCGGGAATGTTAATTGGCCGAGGTGCTGTGCCGTCGCCGGCCTGTCATTACCGGGGGCCGACTCGGCGTGTCCGGACGGCGGCGGCCGTCTCGGCGGACGCGCCCGTGTCCGGTGGCGTCCGGACGGCGGCGGTGCGGCCGGGCGCTCGGTTTGAGGTGGGGTGGGCAGCGGCGCTGCCGGGCGCTCGCTCGGTTCGGGGGTGGGGTGAGCGGCGGCGCGGCCGGGCGCTAGGTTCGGGGGTGAGGTGGGCGGCGTAGGCTCCCGGTGGGAGGGACTGGGGGCCGGGAGGTGGGAGCGGGCGTGACTGGGTTCGCGGACAGGCAGTGGCGCGCCGTGTTGGCGTGGTCAAGTGGCGGTTCGGGCGCTATCTACTATCTGATTAGCGATCAGGTACAGACACGTCGTCGGCGTCGCCAGCGGTGGCAGGAGAGTGCTGTTGGGACCTGTCCGAACAGCACTTTCTGGAGCATTTATCCTTTTATGGGATAACCGTCCCTTTAATGGGATAACCCCTGTGGATAATTTTGTAGCAACAAACTAGTAAATCTCCCACATCTGATTGAACTGCTGCAGCGTTCAACACTTTGAGTTCAATCGCGGTTCTCTTTATCAGCGCTTAACAGAAACCACAAGAGGAAAACACGTCCTTGTTCACCCACTAATCAGGGTACGAGCCAGGCGGCGTGACCGTCGTTCCCTGTCTTCAGTCCCCGCTCTCCCTCTCATTAGCTGGCGAGGAGGGCGTCCGTCGCCCAGCCATCGCCGGCGGCTCGCACCGTCTCTCTGTACCCGCAGTCACGTCCGGCCGAGCGGCCCGCCGGCGCTGGTACCGCGTGCTGAGGGCCGGGCGCCGGAGACAAAGAGGTGGCCTGCCTCGGGCAGGGGGTGGCCGGAACACGCGGCCGGCTCCGGTCGGCGGAGATGCCGAGGCCTGGCGCGGAGGCGTGTAGAGGCGGCACGACCGCCCTACACACGTGCACTGTTTCCGGACAGCAGTCCAGAGCGGCCTCTGCGGTCAGCCGGCAGCCCGTGTCGGCGTCACTACCCCGCCTTCTCCGGCGCTCTTCGAGGCGCGCCGCTTCGCAGCGTCCGGCGCTGTCCGCCACGATCTCGCATCAGCCCCGCCGCGGCGCGCAGCGTCCGGCGCCCTCTGCCACGATCTCGCATCAGCCCCGCCGCGGCGCGCTGCGTGCGGCCGACCGCAGAGCAGCGCGCGCAGCTGCAGACAGCGGTCCCCGTGGCAGGAGACCGGCTCACGGTGTCCAGTCCCCCTCTCCTCACCGTTGCCTTGCACGGCCCGGCCATGCATCATCGTTGCGTCGCTTTAGCCGCTCGGCGAATGGCTCGCGGAGATGAGAAACGAGGCGGCGAGGTCCGTTCTCGCAGAGTCACTGCGGTGCAGCTTATTTATCGGCTCGTGCGTGGGGCCTTCGCTGCCGAGAGACGTGTCTCGGCAGCTTGCAGAGGGTTCAACTCCGGCGAACTCCCTCACAAACGCTCTCGCCTGCCCTGTGAGTGTGCTGAACCCTGCGTGTAGCATCCGGCTTCTGCCGGTAGCAGCTCAAGCTTGAGCTTTGCGCCGCCTTTCGTCCGCAGAAAACCAAGCCGCCAGCGGTAAGCAGCTTCGCCACGCTCGTCAGCGGCGCCTTCGCCGGTCTCCGCCGCTGACTGGTTAATCAGTAAGCGGCGTGTGTTAAGCCTGCTCGGCATCGCTCGCTGTTGCGCCGCGGGCGGCGGGTTCCGACCGGCGCGTGGTATGCGGGTCCACACGCGGCAAAAACGCCAGTCGCCGCCGATCGACGCCGCTCACCGTCCGCGCCTGTCCGCAGGTGCGCCGGCGCGAGCGCGGAGCAAGCCAGCGCAGCTGCTCGGCTCCAGCGTCACCAACCTGCTGCACGGCCGCTCCAAGCTGAAGACCAACGGCCACCTGACCGCCCTCATGCAGGTACGCGCCGGCGGCACGTCTTGCCGGACGTGACGGCACGCGCCGGCGGACGTGGCCGCGGCGGCGCGCGGACGTGGCGGCACGTCGCGTGCCGGGCCGCGCACGACGCGACCGGGCGATGCCCCGGCGCCGGCGCGGCGCCGGGCTCGTCCCGTGCCGGCGCGCCTGTCGTCAGGCGGCGATTGCTCGACCGTCGATCGGTCGGCTCAGCCCGCTGTCACGGTTTGCCTGTCGGCGATGCTCGTGCGCCGTGAACATCGCTCAGCGTCCGGCTGTTCGGTAGAGCAGGGGTGTTTAATGGGGGTGTTAGTCTTCTTTTCGTGCTTTATCCCTCACGGCCCGCCGATGGCTGATAACTTCATGTAAGCCGCCCTAATAGGGCCGCACAGCGTCCAGCAGCGAGCGGCAAGGCCGGCCGGCACAAATCCCCGACGGAAACTGACGTGATGGCAGCGCTCTCCCGATCGATCGTGTCGCTAACGCTGAGGTTACGTGGCGACTTGAACCCGCACGTTACAACACCTAGGCGAGCCGCGGAGGACACCTGTGATGATGACGCGACCCTCCCGGCCGCAGGCGCGGCAGGAGAACGGCGTCACGACATCCCGGCTCTCGCCCAGCCCTCTGCGCGAGCTCGGCAACACCGGCACCTACATGTCCAACGGCAACGGCGTCCCCAGTGGTGAGCAGCCAGTGGAGAGCTCCGTTTCAGCGTTCGCCCGGCAGGAGCCAAACTTCGCGACGCCCACGTCTGAGCCTGTCAAGGGGCGGGGCGCGATTTGACGGGTCCGCGTGGTACGGATGTCGGGTAGGCGTGTGTGACGTCACAATCCGGCTCGACGCTGCAGCGTGCCCTCGGGCGGAAACGGACGACTGCAGCCGCCCGCGTCTGTGTCGGATTGGGTCGGCTCCCGGTGGGAAACCCCGACAACCCCCATACATGTACATGCAGGACGGCTGGGGAGGAATGACTTCCTCTGCTGGTCCGTCCCCCTTAAAGGCGCACAGGGCGGGGCGAGTTCCATCAACAGCTCACATTGTTCTGAGCCATACACGGGCATTGCCTCTGTACTTGATCCGTCGTCGCAGTGGTACGTGTACCGAATCGGATCAAGAAAACGACGTCGTCTTCGTGTGTTCTGAAATGATTCAGGCTACCATCAGACGGCATACAAGCACCGCGGGTCTGCGGGCACCTCCACAGACATGTCGCGTCACCCCGGGAGTCCGCCCCTGACTCCCGCCTCTGACCGGCGCCCCAGCGTCCCGCCCCTGGCTCCGCCCTGGTCACCGACCGGGGCCGCCCCGCCGCCGAGCCTGGTGCGGGTCTGAGCCCATCCGTCACGGACAAATTAGTCGCTTGGGTCGCCGCGCCCGCTTTCGCGCTGATCTGGCGTGCCGCGGTCATGTCTGCTGCCCGCCTGCCGCAGTTCTAGACCGGCTCGGCACCTGGAGGACGCGGGCTAGTTTTGCACTTCAGGTTGAGTCACAAATTCGATGTTTTTTCCCGGAGAGGTCGTTCGTGGGATTAAGCTGATTGAGAACGTCGCTGATGTCACACATGTCGATTGGAGGATTTTCCGCGCGATTTTGACAGCGTGTTTGATGACAATTCCATGTCTGTCTAAGTAATGGCACGTGTAAGCTACCATGATTTCATGGCTTGTCACGTGTACAAACCCCGGTTTTGTATTTACCGTGGGCTTGGTCTGCACGGACGAGCATTTTGGCCCCGACTTACTTTCCCCAGTTCGGTTAAGTCGCCTGCCGGGCGCTGTCCTGTATCCGCCTCCCACCCGCACTTCCAATTCACCGTCCACACGCAGTAACTCAGCTCACTGCGGAACTCACGACCGAAAGATCGTGAGCTCGAGACGCACTGCCGGCAATGTTTCCGTTCATTCCGCCCCGGCGGCGCGACCGGCTCGTGTGACCGCTGACCCCGTCTGGTCCGGCAGGTCTGCCGACCCCGCCGGCCAGCCGGCGCCGCCTGCCGCCGGGCACCAGCCCCAAACTGCTGCGGTTGGCTGCCCGACAGAGCCGCAGCCAGCGAGCCAACACCATCGGCGTCGACAGTCTGCAGGGTCTGTCTGGTGAGTCTGGCCGAGACCTGCCCACTCCCCGCGCGCTCAGCAGCGTCGCGTCCCCCCCACCCCCGCCCGCGACAGGGAGCCCGGTTCGGCGAAACGGGGGGACATCGCAGCCGACGGCACATATACCGGGAAGACGTCACTGTCGTCGAGCGCCGCCGCTCATCGCGCGGTCGATCCGCTTGAGCCTTATTGAAGTGTTGACCGAGCAGTGGCCTATCGGCTCTCCTCGCCGGTAGGAATCGGCCGCCTCCGCGGCGCCTGCCTTCCGGCACTCGGCCGGGCCGCTGAGCCCAGGCGGATCAAAACGTGGCCGCGCCTTTAAAAAAGCGAGATAGCGGCTATCGGGCTTGAATGGGCTGAGTGGCGGGGCTCTGTTGATCCACGCGGGACGAGTGATAACACCGTCCGCTCCCCCGTCAGAGGCCCTGGGGTACGGGCGACCCGGACGCTATTGTCAGGCAACGACGGGATCACGAGAAGCCGCTGAAGTCGGTGCCGATGGTGTGACGATCGCTGTCGCGATGACGTCAGCGAGATACGGGATGCAGTGCAGCTGAAGAGCGATGTTTGGTTGACAAGATGTTGACCTGACATCTCCTTTGCTGTCCGGCCTGTCACGAACACGACGGCGATTTTTATTCTCGCGCGGCTGCTCTCGCGTCGGCGACGACACTTCGCGATCGCTGACTGTGACGTCACCGTTTCGCGCAGCCCTGTTCGCCGGCACGCCGGGCCGCGACGCCATGATAGGTCGACTCGGCTCGCTTTGGACGCTAGGTTGGTGCGCATGCGCTCGGCCGGTTTAGGTAGTGGCGTTCAGCACGATCGTGAGCGCGGTGTCGACCAGGTCGATGTCTGGATAGCTTGTTTTCAAAAGAGTGCTGTGCTTGCAGCAGCGCAAAGGCATATATATAGTCTAATTTCATGTTGGTATTGACACGAGTAACACCTGTCGCCAGCATGTTTTTCAATAAGCCGACAGCTGACAAGCAAGTTGTGTGCGGTGAGCCAATAAAGGACTGAATGTTCAGCTGGCTGACGAAAGAGCCGCATGCATGGCCTGTGTAAACCTTGACGCTGCATGTCTACTCAGTAAGTGCAGTTGGCTGTACAGGTTTATCCGCGTTTTTACAGCCATGCAGCGAAGGAGAGACCACGTTGTTATTTGCAGCGGTTCCTGAAGCGATGTGGATATAATGTGTTGCATCCTTGTATGGTGTGGTACTGCCGAACGCGCCTGGTTCGTATGTCTTCAAACATAACCGAATGCAATGGAGCAGCAGACGCTGGAGTTCATTAAAACAGCCAGAACTAGGTGCAAGGCGTTGTCCCCCCCCCCCCCCCGGTGTTTCTTCGAAACGCTGAAGAAATGGCGCGCTGCGTACTCCCTGAGCTCGGCCCCGCCCACACAGCAGGGCCACCCAGCGACCCGCCGGCGGCGCCAGACAACAGGTTGGCACCCGATCACCCGCTGAGGAGGGGCACCTGACAGGCACCTGACCGGCCGCTGACACCGGACTGCCCGCGACGCCGCGTCAGCCGTTGCCGCGTGGCCCTCCCCGGTAGCTGACACCGGCCCGGACCGGCCCCGGCCGGCCGTCTCATGCTGTTGCTGGGTACCTGGCCCGTCGACCGTATCGCTTATTCATGGGCAGGTGGCCCGCTCGGAGACCGCCGGTCACCGTCGCTGGGACGGACGTCACGCCTGACCGGACATGCCACGCGCCGAGGCGGGTCACTGCCGAAACCGGCCGCTCGCGCCGCAGCGCCGGCCGGCACCGCGAAAACTCCGCGGCCCACAACCGGACATGCCACGCCACGAGGCGGAGGCGCGGGCACCGCCGAAACCGGCTTCTCTCGACGGCAGACCTGTCGGGGGCCTTACAAGCTCGAGAGCCCTTGCGGATGCATACAGAAGTTTGAAACCTCAATGCCGAGTGTCTCTTGGACACAAAGCTATTTCAGTTTCCTCAAAGCGGCGTCCCTTTCGGGAATAACTATGCATGGGTCTCCAGCCCTCGTTTCTAGCCGAGGCGCTTGCTTTGTGCCGCGAACAAAGCGCAGGAGTGGCCGGCGCAGCGAGCCCCTTTTCTCGCTCCCGGAGAATCCGTCGCCAATCGGCTCACTCACTCGCTCTGCGCCGCATGCCCAGCAGACGCACACCGCAGCCACGGGCTGAACAGTCCTAAATGAGCGCTCTGCCGACGCTCCTGGGGCGACCCTAGCCCTCTCGGGATCTCCTCCAGCGTGCCGCCATCACGCGGAGGATGTTTTGGCGTGCGACATCTGGCCCGTGCCCCGCCAGCCGATGTTTTGCCGGCGGACGGAGGCCGCCTCGCCGCGGGCCGGGTTCCGATTGTCTGGTGCTGAATAATGCATGCCCTCCCGGGGCGCGTGGCGCGTAATACAGGCCGTTTAACTCCCCCCCCCCCCCCCCCCCCTCCAACGGCTCCGCGACCCAGAGTACGCACCTTTGGCTACGCAAACATCATGTGAAGCTGGAGATTGACGCCCGCGTCGCTGAGATTGTGAGCGTTGTCAGAGTGAACATGGCAGTGGTTATTACTACGCAGAACCACGATAGCATGCGTTTTGGCCTGTCAACGGGGACTCACAGCAGAGGCGTTGTTAATGGCCATGTTTACTTAGCAACGCCATGTAGTCTGAGCATTTGTCATTCCGCCGGTTCTTTGCTCATGTGCGAATGCTAAAAGCGCCGGCATGTTGATTCTTTGCAAAGCTGTTTGATTTCGTCTGTGCCGCTCACTGTTTCCGTTGGATCATACAAATACCTTTATCGTCGCCGCCTTCGCAGTGCATGTAGCCAAGGCCTCAGCCACGAACCCCGTCGCTCTTTCCGGCGGCTGCCTCTCTTGACTGGCGGCCGGCTGGTGCCAGGCTGTGTGAGAGTCGCGCGAGATAACGCACCTGAAGCTGATATGACCACGTGCTGGCGGGGGACGCTACGCACCGATCCACAGACCGAGGGGTCACGCAGCGCTTGAACTCCGGATGAGAGCGGCCGGCCGGCACCAGCCGAGAGAGAAGCGCGTTGGCATGCGCTGGGCGTGCCTGACTAGGGGTCGGCGAATCGGGCATATGACGAGAGGGCGCGGGGCACGCAGGGCCGATCCGCGGGCGGGGGGGGGGGGAGGGGGGGGGCAATCCGAGGACCAGGTGTCGGACGGGTGTTCGTGGTGTCCTGTCCACTTTGGCGGGGTGTGGCGATGGCGGAGATGTGGCGACACCATCTGAAGCGTGATCTGGTGCCAAAGGATTCGTGTCACAACGCCCAACCCAGAGGCTCACTCAGATGTCCAAAAAACATGGCGCTCTCGAAGATAGATGTTGTAAAGACAGAGTTATGAAACAGAACAAGGTGTCGCGATGCCGCCATGCAGCATGTTTCGTGTGGCCCCAGAAGACTTCCTTGGCTACGACGCCGGCGGAAGAGATCGCCTCTCTGCCTTCCGCTGGACCCGCGCCTGCCGCCGGGGCTCGGCTGTGCACGCAACGCGGCTGGGGCCGGCCCGCAGCAGCGCCGCTGACGCCGCCCACGGCCGCTCGTGTCACGTCCGATTACCTGAGCTGGCCGGACGCAGCGGCCGCAGCGCGCCGCACTGCGCTGCATCGCTGCCGCGCGGCCAAATTTGGCGCGCCGCGATGGCATCGACTTCCCCGCCGCCGTCGGCCCGCGGCGGAGCGTGAGGGAGTGAGGCTCAGACGTGAGCCCCAGACTCAGACTCAGACTCATACATGTCCCGCCGGCGCGGCCGGTAGACGGCGCGAGCTCGGGACTGGGCGCAGGGGGGGGGGGGGGCGCACCCGACAACCTGCGACGCCGCGCTCAGGACTTCCGAAGGCGCGCTGGCTGTCGAGACGAGGATCTTCCGCGCCCCGTCTGAGCTCTGATGCAATCCCGAGCGGTGAAGGAGTGGGAGTGAATCAGGTTGTGCCCGGGAAAGGCGTGAAGGCGTGCTGCGTCGCGTTTCCCCACTCGTGCGCCGCTCGTCGACGCTGCGAGTCCATCCCCACGCAGCCCAGCTGACGATCTCGATCTCGCCTACCCTTCCAGGCTCGACTCAGCGCCGCTTGTCTCCCTCCACCTCTCCCGCCGTCTGACGCGTGCCGTCCTCCCCGCAGACACGGACGAGGAGAGCGGCGGAGGCGGCCGGCCGGAGGACAGCGCGCTGTACGCGCGGCTGGGCCTGCTGCTGGGCCCGGGCGCCGAGCCGCGCTCGCCGGGCTCCGAGCGCTCGCGCTCCAGCCGCTCGGCCAGCTCGGGCGCGCACTCGGGCCACTCGGGCCACGAGTCGCGCTCGTCGCTGCCGCGCGGCGACATGGCCTCGACCAACACCAGCCCCGTCTCGACCCTGACAGGTGGGTGCCGCGACCCGCGCCGCCGCCCGGCCCTGGCAGGCGCCGCCCGTCGGCTCGGGGCGGACTTACTTGGTCGGCCTCAGACCGAGGCGTGGGTATGAGAAAATGTGCTCTTGTGTGGTTGTGCACAGAGCCCCAAATGGTATGGAAGTGAGTCATTGGCTTGGCCCCGGGAGGAGCGGCTGACGTAGCAATGCATGCAATAATCTGCGGCGCGTTTCACAAAAATGACCTTATCTTTAAAAAAACATTTTCTTTGTGTCCAAAATAGCACTTGCGTACATATAGCCCTGCATGTCTCTGCTGTCGTGGATCTAAATTTGCCTGAGTGTTGTTGCGTATAGACCCACTGTCGTCAACTGCCAACGTTGCACCGTTCTGATTTTTGTGACTCTTCACTTTGCTGATATTGACACCTTGCCTCGCTGACGCTGACGTCATACCGCGCTGACGCTGACCTCATATCGTGCTGACGCTGACTTCACACGGCTCTGTCTCGCAGGCTCGAGCGAGTCGGAGGCGGCGCACCTGCGCTCGGAGCGTAGCCACGAGAGCCTGGGGTCGCTCATGTCCATGTCACTGAACGGCTCTAACCCCTCGGCCAGTCCCCTTATCGGCTCCCGCCGGAACTCCCTGGGTGAGTGCCGAGCCCTCGGCGCCTCGCGTGGCCGAGCGTGCATGCTGTATGTAGGCCCGTAGCGGTTGCAGTGTGCTTCGCGACGCTCAGGGAACAGGCGACACTGACAGTGTCGTTTCTCTTCCCACATGCTAGGAATTTTTAAACGCTCGTTGCGCCCAATTTCTTTTGGGCCGGCATGCACTTTGTTTTATCGGGCCCGAATCTCCTTGGCGCTTTCACATTCTCCGCATCTCCCGTGAGATGGCAGATAGTCGCTGATGTACGTAGGTTGGTGCCGCCGGTGAGACCGTAGTCCTGTCCCCCGGCCAAGGGTCGTGCGTCCATCCGCGCCGGTGTGAGAGTCGGTGGTCGTTTAGTCTGCACGTGCCTGCGGGGTGAGCTCGTCGCCACTGTCGCCGCCACTGTAGCCTAGTGTCGCCCGGTGCAGGTGGTAGAGGCGCTGTGGATGACGTCAGTGGATTCGGCGGCCCCCGGAATCAGCTGGCGCGGAGGTCAGCACGCTGCCCTCGGGTCACCACGCCAGTTGACCCCAAAGGTTTGTTGCACGAGCCTGGAGTGGTGGTGGTGCAGTGGACTTTCACTGGGCTCTGTTATGTAAGCGAGAGGTCATGCGTTGGGTACAGCTGGTCGCGCGCGATGCGCGTGGAACGCCGCACTTGGGATTAGAGAAGTGTGCTGCACGTGCTCCTTCTTGCCCGACGTCTTAGCAGTAGCAGCAAATCCTTGACGTTTACACAAAGCCCTGAGCGCCTTTCAAGTCTTACTTACTTTTCACCCGATTCGCTACGCCGCTTTTCGGCTCTCACGTGACAACTTTTTGGTCTCGCCTCATCTTCACAAGCACTTCAGTCACCTCGCCGCATCTCTCCCTCTCCCTAACGACGGCGCTCTGCCCGCAGCGCGGTTCGCGCAGTTTCGGCCCCGCCAGCTTAGCCTGCAGCCGCTGTTCTTCGAGGTGCCGCAGCAGGAGCAGGACCCGCTGTTCCTCGGCCGGCACTGGCTGTTCGCGGAGCTAAGCCGCGCCCTGCTCGGCACGCCCAGCCGCGGCTGCGTGCTCTCCGGCAGCGTCGGCACCGGCAAGACGGCCGTGCTTCTCCAGCTGGTGGAGCACAGCTGCTTCGGTCGGCGCGCCGTCCGGGACGATGCTCTCTATCAAGGTGAGCTGCCCGTCTCCGACTCACGATTCGAGGTGATGTGAGTGCTCGCGCGATTCGGCCGCGATGGGTATAGGTGTGAGTTAACCATGCATTTGGTGCGCCCTTAAACCTAAGTTGCTGTCATTCACTTACAGTCCGTGAACTGTGTGCCCGCTTCGGGAAGAGTTTATGACCTTTCACATCTGCAAGTCTGAACTGAGAAGTTGAGTGCTGAACATGCGTGCTTGCCAGGTGATGGATTGAAGGACATCTGCCTGTTTCCCGACACCACCCTACCGCAGCTCTGCCGACACCCCTACCGCCTCTCAAGTGCCGCTGGTATCTCTTGCTCCGGCCTGCTGGCTGCTCTCCGCTTAGTTCCGCCGTTGACCGCCGCTGGCGCTGTCCGCAGAGATCAGCTCGTCGGCCGGCGGCGAGCGGCCGCGCGTGGTGGTCGGCAGCGGCGGCCTCTACTCCAACGTCTGCGTAGTTCCGGAGGACCTCAAGATGCTGGGCAGCCGCCTGGTGGCCTACCACTTCTGCCAGGTGAGAGGTCCGGGCCGCCCTTGGTTAGCAGCGGAGCAGTGGGAGCCGTGAGAAGCTGTTCGGACGGTACTTTGACGCATTACCTTGTAAAAAATGGTTGCGTGCAGATTTTTGTTCACTGATGCAGCGTTCGTTCGCAAAACCCGTGAGGTTAACATAATTTTTCGTAAGTCTAGAGTGGTGTGTCTTCAACGTCATTGCCTTTGATGTGGTGACGTCGCAAAAACAACACGAATTTTGGCTCGTTCAGGCACTCAACTTCGCAGGCCCTCACTATCCGCCACTCCGCCTCCTGCAGGCCGACAACAGCGCCACCTGCCTGGTGCCGGACTTCGTGCACTCGGTGGCGGCGCAGCTGTGCCAGGCGCCGCAGCTGGCCGCCTACCGGGACTACGTGCAGCGCACGCCGGCGCTGCAGACGATCCTGGCGCAGCGCTCCTGCGTCAGCGACCCGGCGGCGGCGCTGGCGCGGGGCGTGCTCGAGCCGCTAAACGCCCTCCGCCAGGCGGGAAAGCTGCCCGGGCAGACGTGCATCGTGGCCGTGGACGGCCTCTGTGAGGCGGAGTACCACAAGCCAGGTGAGCTGGAGCGGTGGCGAGACGGGAGCGGTGGCGCGGCGGGCTGGCATGGTCCGCGCCTGCCAGCCGTTATTCTGTTGTGTCGCTGTACGCTGGATGGGTAGTTTGAACGACTGGGCGGCAAGGTGTTTGCACGTCTGGTGTTGATTGCAGTGTCCTGGATTCGAGCCTCTCGCCTCCCTATCCTCTCTCCTCACTATCTGTTTCGTCGTTGTCTCCGGTGCAAGGGCTAAGAGGACGAGCTGAAACACTGTGCTACAAATCTTAACAGCTCCGCTCCAAACCAGTTCGCTGCAGTTCGCTCCTAATGTCCCTGGAGCTGGCATGTGACGCCCGCCTGGTCTGTTGCAGAGTACGGCGATAACCTGTCGGCCTTCCTAGCACGTCACCTGGTCAAGTTCCCCGCCTGGCTGAAGCTCGTGGTGACAGTGCGCACGCAGATGCAGGGCATCGCAAGCCCGCTGCCGTTCCACAAGATCAACCTGGACCGCCTGCGCGACACGGACGACCTGCAGCGTGACCTCAGCGACTACATCGCCTTCCGCATCAACAACTCGCCCTCCATCACCAACAGCATCCAGGTCAGCGGCGCCAAGGTGGAGGGAAGCGGCCAGTCGCGCTTCATTGCTCACCTGGTCAACCTCTCCAAGGGCTCCTTCCTCTTTGTGAAGCTCACCCTCGACCTGATCGAGCGCGGCAAGCTAGTGATGAAGTCGTCCAGCTTCCGCGTGCTGCCCGTCAGCCTCAGCGAGATCTTCCTGCTCAACTGCAACCTCAGGTTCCCGACGCAGCGGTCGTACGAGCAGGTGGAGCCGATGCTGGCTAGCTGCCTGGCGAGCCTGCACCCGATGACTGCCTACGACATCTTCCACTCGGCCAACGCCGGTCGCACCAGCGCACCCATCTCCTGGGACGAGTTCATGCGTCGCTTCAAGACCATCTCGGGCTTCCTGGTCAAACGCGTCGACGACACGTACATGTTCTTCCACCCGTCGTTCCGGGAATGGCTGACCCGGCGCGAGGAGGGCGAGAGCGCCAAGTTCCTCCTGGAGCCGCGCCTGGGCCACGCCAACATCGCGCTGCGCATGAGCCGGCTGGAGGCGCCGCTGGACGCGCAGAAGACGCTCGAGCTAGGCCACCACGTGCTGAAGGCGCACCTCTACAAGAACTCGCGCGAGGAGCTGCTGGTGTCGCCACGCGACCTGCAGGCGCTCTGGGTGGCCGGCGCCTCGGCTGACCTCTCTGCCGCGCTCGTCGCCGACCGCAACGCGCACAGTCCCAACGTCAAGGTGTCGAACCTGCTGCTGCTGGCCGGCGCCTCCCCGGACGCCGCCGTCCGCCAGCGGGACGGCGCGCCGCTGCTCGGCCTCTGCGCCGCCGAGGGCTTCGACGAGATGCTGCAGCTGCTGCTGCGCTTCGGCGCCGCCGTCGACGCCGTCAACGGCAAGGGTGTGACGCCGCTCATGTTGGCGGCGACGGGTGGACACGCCGAGGCCGTGCAGCTGCTGCTGCAGCACGGCGCCAGCGTCGGCCTGTGCGATGCCGGCCGACGCTGCGCGCTCGTGCATGCCGCTGTGCACGGTCACCTCAGCGTGGTGGAGTACCTGCTCTGGTGCGACTGGGCAACGGCCGGCGCCGGCGATCGGCTGGCCATGGCCGAGGCGGCGCAGCAGGCGCTGGTGGCGGCCGCTGGAAACGGTCGCCTCCAGATCGCCGAGTACCTGCTCGACATGGAGGAGGTAAGTCCCAGGAGATATCACCGCCGCCTGTGATTAGTGACTATGATCAACGTGCATTATAGGTCATCACCTTACTTAAAGTTAAAGTTATCCTTGATTTTTTATACTTGTTTCGTTTGAGTTGTCCATTCTTACCTGCCTGGATTGAGAAATTACGATGTCAGTTTGTCCCATTTTTGTAAAAGCTGTACTCATCGGAGGAGTATTTGATAAAAAATAGTTCATTTAGTGGCTAGTTGTACATCTTTCGATTGCGTCCACCGTCGCTGGGATAGTGGGAGTGGCACACTTGATTCCCAAAAGTCCACCCACGAGTGGCAGAAAAAAGCAAAGCTGATAATGGACCGACCACCCCACCCTCCGCCCTCGCCACATGGCTGACCAGGTTCCGCCCACCACCCCCAGGTGGCAGTAAACACTTGCGACAGTTTGCACGGCGAGACGGCCCTGACGATGGCGGCCGCCGCCGGCCACAAGCCGCTGGTTGAGATGCTGCTGCGCCGCGGCGCCACCGTCGCCGCCGCCAACTCGAAGGGGGCGCCGCCGCTGCTGGGCGCCGTGCGGGAGGGCCACTGGGACATCTGCGTAGTGCTGCTGGGCCAGGGCGCGCCGCTGGAGCAGCAGGACCAGGCGGGACGCACGCCGCTGATGCTGGCGGCCAGCGAGGGACACATGGGCGTGCTGGATCTCCTTCTCAACAAAGGTGCGGCGTGACTTAGGCACGCTTTTCTGCCCCACTGTTTGCGACGTGCAGTGTCCCAGGTGATTGCATTTAAAGCTTCCCCGACTATACGTAGAACGTGTGTTGTTCTTACATTCCAACACCTTGAACTCCACTTAGTCACGCTTTACTGTGAAGGGCCTGTCCAGAGCCTGTGTTTGTGCCTAGGGTGACCGATCTAACGGAGCCGACCCCCGCTGCTCTCTCCAGTGTCTCCGCTGCTCTCTCCAGTGAACCGCAGTGGCCTGTCGTCGACCACACTGACCTGTCCCCCCCCCCCCCCGCAGTCGCGTCTGTGGACCGCAGCGACCGCGAGGGCCTGACGGCGCTCTCCTGGGCGTGCCTGAAGGGCCGCGCGCACGTGGTGCGCTCCCTGCTGGACGCCGGGGCCGACATCAACCACACGGATAACGCCTGCCGCACGCCGCTCGATCTGGCGGCCTTCTACGGAGACGCCGGCGTCGTCTCGGTAAGGGTCGCCGGCTGGAGGAGGGCGGAGGGAAAGAAGAAGAGGGGTGGAGTGGGGTCGGGTGGAAGCGAGTGAAAAGAGTCGAGCTAAGGGACGTAAGGAAGGGCGCATGTGGGGGATTGTTCACGGGCGCAGTGGTGAACGAATCTGTATGATGAGTCACAAAAAAACGGCGGGTTTATTTCACGAAGCCTTCAGATATGGGATATCACGTCTTGAAGGTTCGCGTAGACTTGCTCACAAAAACGGAACGTTTCTTCGTCCTGCAAAGACCTAAAGCATCCGTGGACATGCCACACGGCGATCGCTAACCTCATGACAATCCCCATTCCTCCGAGTGCCGAGAATCCGCGGTCCTGTGTGTCCTGTGAGCGGTTGCCACGGCCTGCGCTGACCTCTGCCGCGCCCGGCAGCTGCTGCTGGACCGCGGGGCCGTGATCGAGCACGTGGACCGGCGCGGCATGACCCCCCTGGACCGCGCCATCGGCTGCGGCAACGTCCAGGTGGTGCAGTGCTTCCTGAGGAAGGGCGCCAAGCTGGGGGCCACCACCTGGGCCATGGCCGACGGCAAGCCGGAGATCATGTGAGTCGGCAGGAGGGGGTACAGGAGCACTGTGGGGCACAGCTGAAGGGCGATTTCGTTGGTGTAGCACTAGGTGATATGGTCGCGACTGTTTTCTTTGGCTGGGATCCCGCATTGACTTGCGCGGGTTAATGTTTGCCTTCTTTGCGTCCATTTATGTAGTGTATTCGGGACGCCATTGGCACGCTTTTTAATCGCTTTTGCTACAGGCTTGGCTGCCGAAGTGTGCCATTAAACACAAGGAAAATCTCATCAGGCTATCCGCTGGTTAGCACCAATAGCATATAACAATTCGCACGCTGCGTGGACTTTCTTCTCATCCACGCCTCAGCTTGCGGGAGCGGACACTGACGGACTTCTGCTTTGCTTCAGGTTCACGCTGCTGAACAAGCTGAACGACGACGGCATGACGCTGTACAAGAAGTGTCGGATTCAGGAGGCCGACCACCGCTTCACCTACGCGCTGAAGAAGTTCCCCGAGGGCGGCGTGCAGGAGCACGAAGACCTCTTCCGTCGGCTGCACGTCAACCTGCTGCTCAATCTGTCCCGGTGCAAGAGAAAACTTGGCGTGAGTTGTCACTCGGGCGCCCAGTGGGTCATGTGATCAAACTCGGCTTTTGATCGATCAAGCTTTGTAGCATGCAATGGTCGCTTGTTTAAATCATGCTTTTACTTCCTCACCTCATTTTTTGCAAACCATGTAATGTGATGTAAGCTGTTTGTATTAAATACGTAATAATAATAATATATGCTTTGCAAAATAAATAGTTTACTCATAAGTGATATATACATATATATAGCAATACTACATCATAATCAGATATAACTGGCGTTATTTGTATGCATGCTGTAAAATCACTTCTATGATATTTAACTTTGTGTTCGCCTTGAAAGAAGAATAAATGGTGCGTCGTTACCACCCATCCATCGCCAACGGCGATACTGTGTAAATTCATGCACGTCGTCCCTACTCGTCGAAAGCCCCTGCGTCCCCTAGTCTGGTCATGTCGTCCGGGTCTCGCCTGTTGACCAGTGCTGACCTGGACCCGTCCTCTCCGCAGAAGCACCAAATTTCAGCAGAGCTGGCGACGCTGGCCATGTCGGTCCGACCGGAGGCCTTCGAGCCCTACTTCTTCCGTGCAAAGGCCAAGCACGCCCAGAAGTAAGCAGATGTGTCGCGCTGCAGCGCGGCGGTAGGCCTCGCTGACTTGGATCACCGGTTTTAATGTTACTTCGGGGCGGTGGCGGGGTTCGGGTGTCGACTGGCCATCCGTATAGCGCCAGCAACACGACAACGTACCGATCAGACACCAGCTCTACGTGAGCTACGCTGTATGTGAGAATACATCGCTGACGATCCTGTCATTCCGTGAGAGGTTCGTGCGGAGCCCGTCAATACCCGATCTCCGCCTTTACCGCGCGCACGTCCGCGCCGGTGCTGACGCCTGGCGGCCGTTTCAGGCAACTGGACGGCGCGCTGGTGGACCTGAACGAGGCGCTGCGGCTGGCGCCCAGCAACCGGGACGTGCGGCGCACGCTGCTGCAGGTGCGCGACCAGATCCAGCACCCCGAGCACGGCACGCCCGGACACCAGCTCGGCTCCATGGACCCGCTGCTCGCCCAGTGCTAGTGATGTCACGGTGACGTCACGCCGCCGCTTCGCGGCTATCCGCGTGCTCGGCGGCGGGCGACCGGTGACGTCAGCTGGGCGAAGCGTGACGTCCTATTCGTTGTGCCAAAGACCGACAGAGAAAGAGAGGCGATACATGATTCCAGATTATTGCATTTACTTACTTGTTTGTGCTTCGGCTGGCAGCTCTGTCGAGATTCGTTCCGATATTTGTTAGGGTGTCACTGATTGGATAGTGTCCGCGGAATGATTTGTACCTACGTGGAAACGCGTCATTTTAGCGCTCGTTTGTACGGTATCTCCTGTAAGATTTGTAAAGGTCGAGCGCGTCCTCCACGCGACCGTCATGTTACCGGCGGCGACACTCGGTCGACGAGGCACGGTCCTCGTCCGAAGCTGCCAAGTGTTTCCGCTGACGTGAGCGCCAGACGCACTCCAGCGGCGTGTGATAGGCGTAACTTGTGAACCGCCAGCCGTGTACTGCCGTCCAGGCCCGCCGAGGGCCCTGCGGACTTCTGTGAAGCGACTCTGGTCGCCTTAGCTATCTGTAGGCTCACGTCGCTGCCCCGTACTCCCTGCAAGCGCCGCGCTGGGGGGGGGGGGGGGGGGGTGGCGGCCATTTCTGCCATAGGGCGGCCGGTCGGTCGCAGGTCACCGGCCTTGACCTTTGGCTCGCGCTCGCTGGTGGCGTTGAACCCGATCTTGGCGCGTCGCTGCGGCTGGTGAAGTGCTGAACGCAATGGTTGGTGCTAGTCGTTGAGTGGTGAGCTGTGGGGGATGTGAGTGAGGGTTGCTTGACTGGAGGGATGTACTGCTCCCAAACCATGGTGGTGTCGTTCGGGATGGGGGCCAGCCGGCCATGGCATGTGATAAGAATATGGCCCTCGGCCTCTTAAGCTGTTTTAATGTATAGTTCGTTGACTTGTTTATGACCAATAAACCTGCTGAAAACTAGTTGTGCCGTTTTACCAGGCGGTGCGGGTCGAACTGCGAATCTACGAGGTATCGCATGTATCTGCTCGATGGCAGTGCCGAAATAACGGTCTCACTTATGAGACTGTTATACTAAGCAGTCTCACTTATGGGCAGATACCGCATCGGTTCAGCTGGTATCGGAATCCATACTGCTGTTTTGCACAATGCTTCCGTCATTTGAGCGAAGCTTCTGAAGTGGCAGGCTGAAGGGAAGCTCCGGGCTAATCCTTCCGATGTATAGGGATGTGCGGCTTGTAGGCGGGCCCTTCCATGTCCAGCGCCAGTGTTGCTTGCTGTCTTGAGGGAGTGTGTGAGGCCAAAGGTACAGAGGTATAGCCGAGCTCAAACCGTCAATCTGCTGCCAAAGGACACTGCTTCAAGCCTTCAATGCACCCAAATAAACTAAAACCTAAAGTGCCCAAAAACATGTGCATGTAGCGCCAGAAGCCCGTATTTGGCCTCATTACAGTACACTTGACGGTCGCAGAACACGTATGGCCAGAGGCAATAATGTTTTATAGAAGCTTGATCCGATGTCACTTCCACACAACTCCGTTCAGTTTTGAATCTGCTGCGATGCTAATTTGGGAGGTTGTACGTTCTTTTCGTAGTGGATCTCGGCTCACATGAATTCGAGTTGTCTCCAGTGCGTGAAGTTGTTTGCAAAGAGACAGACTCAAACATATATCAGAGAAGAAGCAGAAGCATGTTATGTGTGGGCCTGTGAAATATTTTGATAACAGTACAAGAATGGGATGCCCTAAAAGCATCAGCCGCAGCACACGGCTAGGGAGCTGGGAATGAGCTTTTTGTGAGCCAAACTCCCCCGCCTAGGGTTAGGAGATTCCAACCAATGAAGCCAGTGCCATTGAAACTAACTTAACGCGGGCGCAACTAATACAAAACCGAACCCTACACCCAATCTCTACTGCGCTCAAACTCCTATTACGCTAGCTTTCCTAGCTTGACGCTAATGATGACGCTAGCTTTCCAGGACCGTAGCTGATTTTCAACACCACAAAAATCGTTTGATTCCGGAATCGCTTTCCGACTCCGCTCGAAATAACGCTGAAGTCTCTTCCGTTGCATAGCTCCTGCAACGAACTCGGGAAGGAGGGCGCCGCGCTGCGGGGTGGGAAGTGCATACATGTTGTACATTTTACGTCACTCGGGCTCTCCTCATGCAGCCTACAATGTATTTCTTACAGAGATGGCACGATGTGGCTCGTACCTTTGCGAGCCTGTCCGGTCACACATATTTTGTGTTGCTTTTTTAGGAATTCCAGGACGGCATGAGATGCGGTCAGGCTCACCTCGCGTATGTCCTCGGGGACCGTCCTAATGTTTGCTATGGCTCGGGTACTTTGCACCGCACGTGGACAACAAGACGCCTAATGAGCGCTAACAATGCCGAATTAGATTACCCACTATATCCACAGCTGGGTCTTATCTGAAGGTCAGAATAACGACGTTCGGTCTTTGCGTGTGAATGTCAGAAATGCAAATGTCAGCATGCATATCAGCGATGCGTCGTTACAAATAACACAAATGTGTAACGTCTCAGCCAACAACGTTATCGGAAAGGTCTACGCGCGTTCCAAAATTATTTGTCTCTTCAATGGGAGACCTGAGGTCACCAAAGCCGGAGAGGCCCGACACCTTTATCGGGATGGAAATATCCTGCCTTCCAGCAATCGCGCCGGTCGGTGGAGGGCAGCTGGTACAGCGACATCACGTGGGGAGCCGAGCAGCCGCTGTGGCGGGCAGCGTGCTGCCGTTAGTTGACTCCGGCAGTGCCGTGTTTTGACGGCACTGTCCACCTGGTAAGTTGTGGCTGTTTTTGTTTCGCTGGGTGGCCCAGCTGGCCAAACAGATTCCGCGCCTTGAATCCGGAGAGGGCAGGCATTGTTCACGGTGCTAAGCGACTCGCTGGGGGTCCTGTCCGCTAACGCCAGGGGGATTTGGCATCAAAGCACGGTTACTCACCGCGGTCCAAAATGACCCATTAAGTCCAGCTCATGTCTCCGCGAATTGGCCAACGTGGTAAGCAGCTATCATGAGCGACCACATCTCGTACGGCTGGCTTTTGACACTGCATTTGAGTACGTCATGAATGAATGCATGACATAGTGTATGAAGAAATTACATTAAAAAATTCAAAGATGAGTGCACGCCATGAGATGTCAGTGAATTTCGAAAAGATCAAAGGTGCGAGCACATGCTGTGTATAAACTGCACGCACGTGGATCTGTTGATTTATGTCGGTTGTTTCCCATATGGAGTGAACGATTCCACAAAAGTCTTCCTCATGAGATTACTGCTATTAACCAAACCTCCACGATGCAACTGCTAGTATAAATACTGCTGCGCAATATCACTTCTGTGTGTCTTAAATGTTGACGCAGCATCTTCTACGCGCAAATATTTTTAATGCCAAGACTTCTAACAAATGAGCTTCTGCCACGTAAGCCTATACGCGAGAAAACTTCCACCGCAAGACTCCAATGCCAGAATGTGTCAGGGTGAAAAAACATCCAGAAAAAATATCCTACGAGACTTTATGTCCGACGCAAGAACTACTAATGCAAAAGCGTCTCCACGACGAAACTTCCAGCGCAACAGGCAACGCAACAAACATTTAAGTCAAAACCTTCAACCTTTCAATAATTCTGATACAAACTCTTCTTGTGTACGAACTCTCAGGCCGCAACACACCTAATAAAAAACATCTACGTGGTATTCATAGCGACCGCAACAGCATTATATCAGCCCATATCGTGTGAGACTAGACTAGAAGAAGACTGCGCGCCAACTATATGAGTCAAAATCTTCAACCCCACGATAGGTCTGATGCAAAACCTTTGTATGCACTAACTTCTAGGTGACAGCACATCTAACATAAAAACTTCCACGTATTATTCCCAGTGATTGTGGGCTTTCGGACTGCGCGTTCGACTACAAGGTCAAGAGATCGGGAGTTATAATCGCGACCATTTCAACTCTCGCCTTTCATATGGTATAGAGGACCCATCATAGAGGTTCTCAGATTCTTAATGATCAGAGCAGCTTCCGCCAGGCCTTGTCAGCTTCCCTCGCTAATCAAGGTGAAGTGGATGTCGCGTCTGCCTTGCCTGTCGCAAGCGCACACCATTTCGGCGTCTTCGTTGGCGCTTCGATTCGCCTTGGAAATCTAATTCTCCCTTTGAACATCACGTCCGGTCAATTACGCGGGTCAGGTCAAGGCAAATGACATCGCAACTAGGAAAAGCATGAGATTAAACGCACGTGTCGGCCATGACACGAACCAGAATAAATTTGAATGATGTAAAACAGAAAATGAATTCAGAACCATGGTCTCAACACGCCGTAGAAGAACGGGAAGACAGATAGTAAGTGCTCAGTTTGTGAGTCGACTCGAGCTTGGAGTTTAGTCGAGCACAAGTCTGCTCACATGCTACCAACGGCTCAGCATTTTGAACAAGAATTATTGCTGTGTATTTTGTGTATATTGCTATTGCATGTTGCAACACATGACTACGCGAAAATATTATGGCGGACATAGAAAAGAGTGGTTAGTCCATCCATTACCATCAGCTTTTCCTCGGCATCCGCTCTTCCTCTTTTGGGAAAAAGAAACCTGCTTGCACATGCGCTGCGTATGTATTTCTGCTTCTTTTCAACAATGCACATTTTTGTTCCACGCGTTTTGCCCGATTTGTTAGACGGTAGTGGTGTTCGTAGTTTTGTGCCATGTGAACAGATTACTCTTTATTAGCAAGCTAAGTTTGTTCTATTCTTTAGACGAAGGACAAGTCTGATCTTTTCATCTGCTGCTTGGTGCTAAGTTGAATTACAACCAATATCCTTAAAACACCATCGTCTTCGCCATTAAGCGAGTAAATACCCACCGGCGATTCCTCGGTGCCAGCTGAAGAAACCGAGTGGTGCAGTTTCGAACTCTGTTACCGGCCAAAAAATGTGACAAGAGCGGAAGGCATTAGCTCGGGTGCCGTCGAAGAAAGAAATGTCTGGCTAGGGGTTTTATCTATCGACGCAAAAAAGCGAATCCTATTTCACATTTATCCGAGGCGTGCACCAAGAAATGACTGGACAGTACTCCCTTTTATTCAGCCGTGTGGTAAGAACCGAGGAAGCGTTGGCCAACGTTTACTCAGTGCCCCACAAAAATATAGCCTTGATTTCTATGTCAGCCTCCTCTGGTATTTGGTCGTAAGCTGATTAGCATGTAGTACGTACCCGCGCAATAAACAGAGAATGCTCCGTCTGCAACTCAACAACCGTTAGACTTTTAGGTTAAAACCGACCAATCGAGTCGATCGGTGACCAACGACGCTGTCACGCCGACCAGTCGATGATCGGTGACCTCGCGGTCAGACTGAGCGCTAGGGAAGCAAGCTGACCGGTCGTGGTCGAAAGTCGACTTAATTGATGACTGGCACGATGTCTCCTTATTCATCAGCTCTAGGTAAACTGGCATAAGCCACCCACGTCACACGGGTATTTTTCCCAATGTATGATTAAAATTAAGTGACTCAAAACTTAAGAAAACAGCATAAGTTCAAGTGAAATCCGACATTGCGAAAAAGCCAATTTGTACCCCGCCCCTACCACGAAAGTATGCTAAGTGACGCGCCTGCGTTAGGCATTTTTCCATGTAAAATTAGTGTCGCGCGGAAGCTCCTGTGTGGGAAGTTAAAGAAAATACAGGCATGATTCGTTGCAATTTCTCACATGAAAGCAACAGCGCGTAGAGTCCTTTGTGTTATGTATTTTGTAGCAAAGTAGTTTTGGAGTGAAAGCTTTGCCACGTAGATGTTTACGCGTCAGAAATGCTCCCTGTAAAGATCATTTAGTATAGAAGGTTCCTCGTAAAAAGTATTGTCACGAAGAATGTTGCCGACAACTTTTGACATCAAAAGGAACGTTTGAAGTTGTCGGGCCAAAAAAATTTCGCGGAGAAGTGATGTCGCGTAGAAATGTTGAGTTGGAGTTTTGTTCCATGGAAGTTTTGCGTGAGAAATGTTTGAGTATCTGCGCGAGAAATGTTGTCGAGTGCAAGCTTATGTATTGGGAATTCTTGCATCAAAGGTAATGCTGCTTGGAGGTTATGTCGGGAACACTGTCGCTAGGCACATTTGTATTAGAAACATTGTCGGTAGACTGGAGAGGACATTTTTGCTCGTAAGGCTGGCATTCAGATGGCGGAATATTGGGGGTGATGCCACACACAGCTGTCACTAGATGCAGGCGAAAGCCATCTACAGCTCGCCTATGGTTACGGGCAGTAGGGCTGCAGGCCTGTATCTCGCTGTCAGTTATGATTACGCCTTTATAGTGTTTTTGTAGCTAGCACATGGTCGCTGCGCAGGGTGATAATCAGATCAGTGTCAGCGACAGTATGAGCAGGCCTGTTCCCAACATAGCGGTATCAGGTTAGTACCCGGGTCGATCAGATCTCATTGATACGTCGTGGGCGTCTGACGTAATTTGGCGTTTCAGGAAAACTGGTCGCTTCTTCATTAACACGCGCTCGGGTGAAAGGCCAAATTGACCCCTTCCCCGAAGGTTTTTCCAGAATTGTTTCCGAACGGCCCGGCGTAGCCGCACCAAATTTTGCATAGCGATAGACAGTTAAATACCGGATCTTTTGAAATCAAAAATTTAGATTTACCTTGTAAGGTCGCTGATCTATGGCAGGTCAAAATCAGGCTATGGTTTCAGCGAAGGCAATTTCTAGGAAATCCCTCAATCTAATCCAACAACGAAGTGTTAGATAAAGCCATACATTTCTGAGATGCTTTCTTAGGCAACACAACAGTTGAATGAGCAAATTACATTGACCTAAGGTCAGATATAAAGGTCACACTATGGTCAAACCTGCCCGTTTTGTTACTCTAGGGCTTTTTGTATGGGACAGTTTCTGGTGCCCATTTCGAATTTATTGATAGCAGGAACCGCATTAAACATCCTTCATGTACTTCTTAGAGGTCAGAATAGGTCATTGACCTAACATGCCAAGGTCAACATTTTTTTAGGAACATACTGCCTAGCGTAATCTTTGTCGCTTAGTCAAATGCAAAACTCAAAGCAATCTTGTATTATTTGGGTCACCTTGACCTTCAAAAGGTCAAACAAGGTCACTGAACTTGAATGAGCCTGTGACCTTTTGCTTAGAAACGGTTATCTAGGTTCTGGGAACACTTTGGATATAAACCTGGAACTTTACCTTGTTTGACCTTTTTTGACCCGAAGGTCATAATCTAGGAACCTGCAACTTTGATGTAACTGACTTCACGTACAGGTCATTACACCCTGTAAATTTGGTGTCTCTAGCTTTCTTAGTTCCCGAGATCTCAGCAGGGGCCAAATTGTGTGTGAGTTGCATAGTTTGCAGATTAGGTCGAGGTGCAAAAGGCTGGATAAGTGGTACATGACATCTTGCGGACTATTTCCGGGCCACGGTTTCAAAGCAGTCCCGGCATTGGATGGTGTCTGATGTCCGAACATGCTCCGCGCCGCTGCGTCCATGGGGTGAGCCCGATATCCACCCGCTGCTGTGCGTTGTAATGGCCTGCGACTTTCTTGATAAATGATGTGCTCATCCACGGGTGTAGTTTTGCGACTAATTTTGAGTCTGGTCGAACAGGAAAAGGGCTAAGCTTACTCCTAAAATGCTCCAAAAGACGGATTTCCTGTTGTATGTGGGAAATTCCTCAATATTGAGAGCTGGGACCCCCCTAATTGAATAGGAAGCTACCGCTCCCCCCCCCCCCCTCCCTCCTCCTGGGAGCATCTACCACTACATCTGGATTGGTTTGCTTTCTCGTGGTGGACTTCGCTCTCTCAAAATATATTGTTAATTGTTATGTAGTCATACCAAGCTGTAGTCAGTACAGTCATTAACCATTGCAGGAAGTTTTTGAGACTATTGTCAACACGCGTTACAAATTGTGTTTGTAAAATGGTATGCGTTGCTTGACTGGAACACTTTTAATGAAGATATCGCTTCCCTATTCCATCATCGTTGTGCTACAGTCTGTTTTTTCATCAGCATTTGTTATCAACCATTGTTAGATGATTACACGCACAAATGTGCCTAAGGAAGACAAATTGGTGAATTTTATCAAGAGAATATCCGCACAGATCCGCAGTGGCAGCTCGCTCTCGCCATTGTAACTCAAACTCGCTGACTCGCTCAAACCCCTGCCGGATTTTAAGCCCGCGTCTGACGGGCCCGCAGGCTCAAAAGTGGCAGTTTTAGTTGAGACCCACTCACCTCTCGCGAAATGGTATTCGCCAGGGCAAACCAATTAACCGCCTCTCAGACTCAAGCCCTGGTGCTTGTCATGTTGGAGAGTTCTGATGGCGAGCCACTGGGCCGTGACTACGGAAACCCAAATAAATATTGCACTGATCAAACACAAAACGGCTATTCAAAGCATTTCGTGCCCGATTTGGTCAGGCTTTGCCTGAAACATCTAATGCCCGCTAAGTGCTTCATGAAACACCTCACATGTTTTACATCTGCTAATTAAATGGCGTATTAATTGTGATCACACGCAGTCGCTGGCGACCACGACGGCATTGAAGAAACGCTCCAAATTTTCAGATAGTGTCATAATGCATTATGAATTCAAGGTTCCTGTGTTGAGTTAACGATTTTGACTGTATCAGGAGATAATGGTTGACCGACGTCGTAGTGCTAACTAACGGTTATATTGACGGTGCTCAGTATTTCGACTTGTGCTCATTCTTATGAATGTTGGATCTGTGTAAATCAAGTTAGAAAAAACAGGAGCTGAAAGTCTTTCTTTCTTAAATGAAGCAGTGTAGTAGTGGTGGCTTACGAGGATGACACGAAACGCAGATGCTACCTGGAACATCTACTTTTATCTTACATGCCGAGTTTTGTCGAAGGTCTAGGACAGATATGTTGGGCATCAGCTTATTGGGCCGCCTCGTGTATTTTACATGCCGAGTTCATTTCGGCGATGCTGCGTTGAATGTAAAACATAACGTAAAATGAAAACCGAGGTGATTCCTTCTGTGAGTTTCTGGAATCTTGGTGTAAAACAACACTCCCATGTATTTCCCGGCTATTCCCCCCACGTTCTCCTACTTCTCCCTGTATTTGTCGAGCATTCCTGGGTTATGCCCGTAAGATTCCTAGCCGGCAAAACATAGCCCTTGTGAGTGATACCTCTGGTATTCCTCATGATGCCTGGTAGTATTCCCGTGTTTGATGCCTCTCATGTGCTCCACTTTCCGTAGCTTTTCATAATATATTGATATTATGCCACCACAAAAATAGAACTTTCATCTATATGCTGCCCCAGTGGCCAGGTGTACTCATCCTTGACTCCCCTTTGGCGACCATAAAATTTCCCATCTACGCCAGTCACATGCTTATGTATGTTTCACTAACAGCAGCCAGTTAGGTCCCGAAACAATGCCCAAATGCCCTAAGTCCGTAATTTTTTGGAAGACGTTAGCAGAATCGCCGAACATCTCAGGATGAACGGTGACGAATTCTTCCACCGCGCCTCCGCTCGAATCGCGTTTCAAGTGACGTAAATGCCAATACTGCGTTTATTTTTCTTGCTTTCTCAGACATCAAGCTTTCGATGGCAGTATTAATAGCTAGTAAAACTGTCATTTTGGCCACGAAATACAAAAATATAGACCGCTAGACAGCAATCGCCATCTTGGTACTCGCATGAAAAGCCATATCCACATATCTACACGGTATACCAGCATCGAGATCAACACGACATTCCACGCTGAGGTGCGTTCCGCAGAAATATTTTACAAAATGCAAGGATTGCGACCTATCCGCCCAGACGCAGCCTATTAAACTTGTCCACTGCTGGTCGACCGCTGTGATGGAAAATGGCGTCAACCTGGCCGTTTGACGTTCTCAACTGAGGTGATTTTTCAACACTCTTGGGGATTGACTGGGTTCTCGAGAGAAGATGGCAGGCATATGACGAGGGTGTGAGGGTAGCAGAATACTTAAGTGCTTTCGGTGAATTTGAAAGGAATCAAGGAATCAAATTAAATTAAATCACAAAATGTTTGACGTATTCTACAAAAGGGCCACGGTAACATTTTACCAGAACTAAGTCAAAGCAATGACGTCATTTTGGTTTTCAGCGTACAGGCCAGGTGGCAGGGCAGTTTGGCAAGCATCTATCAATTACAGTAACAGAACAAAAGTTTGTCAAATTAGGTGGGATGAGGCAATATTTTTCTTGAAATATGAACTTTTGCGGGATTTAGTGTTCTGGAGACTTTCTCGGCGGTTTGAGCTCCACTATAGCGGTCCGAAACAAACACGGTGGATGGGAGTGCAATGCACACCGAAACTTAAAACTCACCCATAAACATGCACTTTGCCAGATGGTGTGTGGTCCATGGGGCTAAGCTTTCAACTGGTCGGAAAAACTACCGTTAGTCATAGTGAGAGCCACATAGTGAGAGAGCCACAGATTGCTTGTTCTGAAGGAACTAGTGGCGTTCTATGCGGTCGAAGTTCCCCAAGGGGCTCATATCCCGAGGACTTGGGATTGCCTTATCGAACCGGCTTTAATCACCACGGGAAGAGTTCAGCTCTAATGGAGTGCATGCTCCTGGGCTGTATATTACAGACGGACATACACTGCATCATTGCCCGGTGGACATGTACTGCATCATTACCCGGTGGATATGCACTGTATCATTACCCGGTGGACATGCACTTGTTATCACCCGGTGAACATGCGCTGTATCATTACCCGGTGGACATACACTGTATCATTACCCGGTGGGCATGTACTGCGTCATTACCCGGTGGATATGCACTGTATCATTACCCGGTGGACATGCACTTGTTATCACCCGGTGAACATGCGCTGTATCATTACCCGGTGGACATACACTGTACCATTACCCGGTGGACATGTATCGCATCATTACCCGGTTGACATGCACTGTATCATTACCCGGTGGACATGCGCTTGTTATCACCCGGTGTACATGCGCTGTGTCATTACCCGGTGGGTGTACACTGTATCATTACCCGGTGGGTATGCACTTGTTATTACCCGGTGAGCATGCACTGTATCATTATCCGGTGGACATGTACTGCATCATTGCCCAGTGGACATGCATTGTATCATTACAAGGTGGACATGAACTTGTTATTACCCGGTGAACATGCACTGCATTATTACCCGGTGGGCATGCACTTGTTATCACCAAGTGAGCATGCACTGTATCACCACCCGGTGGACATGCTGCGTATCATTACCAGACGAACAATTACCGTGCCATTGCCTGGCGGGCACGCCCTGTATTATTAGTCGGTGTGCATGCGCTACATCATTACCTGGTGGACATGCACTGTCCCATTACCCAGTGGCCATGCACTGCATCATTACGCGGTGGGCATGCACTTGTTATTACCAAGTGAGCATGCACTGTATCATTACCCGGTGGACATGCACTGTCCCATTACCCAGTAGGCATGCACTGCATCATTGCCCGGCAGACATGCACTTGATCATGATCTGGTAGACATTCGCTGTCTGTATCATTACCCGGTGGGCATCGCGCCCCACCGCCACAGAACCGACAGGCAGAAATCCTCCGCAACCGCCAGCCGTTGAGAGAGAATTAACTCCTTCAATTGTAGGCTATGCTTGCTTTCTCTCGCGTTACGTGCGTCACCTGAACAAGGTAGTCCCATTTTCGTCGCCATTTTCCTGTGGCCCTCGTGACGTCTCTGAGGTGTGCAATGTCCGGACGTGGGTGGATCGACGTGTCGGGAGGCCCCCTCCCCCCTCCGCCCCCCTCTCCTTCGGCTCCGCTCCGGTCTGCTTGCCGCTGCGCTCATCTGTAAGCGGAGGGCCGTGCTTGGGACGCTTCGGGGCCCCACTGTAAACGGCCGCCTATTTCTGTGTGGATTGTTGCCGTCGCCACGGCTTCCCGCCGGGCGGCGGCGCGCTGGCCATTCTCGCGCGCATCGGAATGTGGGAGACAAATATTTCGTTCGGCCCACTCAGAGGTTCCGAGAAGCGGCGCGGCAGAAAACGCAAGCACAGTGTAAATGTGCGGGGTTCTGGTGTGGTGTTGGCTGGTTCTGAGCTTGGCGCTGGGATGGCTTCATCCGAGGGGTCTGAATCATCGGCAGAAATGATGTTTGGTTTGAGTGATGGGGGCTGGTTGGAATCCTAAAACAAAAGTAATAGGCAGGAAGGCCACGAAGAGTCAATATAGTCGCTATCAAGTAGAATACAAAACCACTTAGTGGTGGGAAGTTTAATACAGCCAATAGCAAGTGAAAGTAACAGTGCTGGAAAAACCGATTTGTTCTTGAAGCGTTATGAATCGTTTCCGGATGCAATGGACTTTTTGGATATGAAGTAGTAAAGCTTGATAAGTATCATTTGCACCTAGCGTGCTCGTGCAGTTTTACAGATCAAAAGTGCTGCGCATTTTACCTACTGAATGACAAGCCCCAGTGGCCATATCTTGTTATTGCCATTGCTCTACACTTGTTTCCTGTTCCGGCTTGAGAACTAGCCGTGCGCCCTGTGTTGAAAAGGTCCGTTCACCTGTCCAGATGGCGGGTAATTCTCCAACGGTCCACGTGGCGCATAGCTCAGGCATGGCTAGGTTGCATTGACCGCGTGCCTGAGCTCCGGCGCGGTCACGTTCCGACTTCCACTGAAACACGCACACGCCGCTGGCCCAATGCTCGGCCACTTTCCTCACAAGTGGGCGTCCTCATTAATATTTCTGCGGCCATCACGGGACATTAATGAGCGATTCTGCAGCAGTCCAGCCCTGGCTGGCAAGGCGCAGCACGTCGGCGGCAGTCACGCTCCGTCGTGGAAGGATTACCGGAATCCACGCTGAACAGACTGCTGGGTGATCGAGGCACGGCGTCTGCTCCAGCCGCCTCTTGTTCCACCCCATCTTGCCGTGTCCGACTTGTTCTTTCCGCTGCACGGGTGTGGTGACTGCCGTCCCCGCCTGGTCTCTAGCGATCAAAGCGCCGCGACTACCGTGCGTTAGCTGACGAGTTTGATAGCTAGACACATCTGTTTATGGTGCATAGTGATGTTGCCGCGTAAAAAGCATGCTCGTTATTTCTGTAGCCCGGGGCTTGGCTGCACTCGAACCAACTAGAATACACATCATGGTAAGCTTGCTTTATGTGGAAGTTATCGTTAATAGGATAATGATCCTAAACACCACAGGAAGCTTGTTTTTGGTCCGCTGATGGCCGCTTCATATATACGTTTGTTGACCCAAAATGAAATGACATTTTGCTGTTTTTCCTGTTTGCTGAGCTTAAGTTCGCTATTTGATTCGTTTGAGCGATCATTCCTCTTCTACGCCTCAAAGGTTTTATGGCTTTGATAATTTTATCCGTTCAATTCATGAATCAATTCAATATGCCTCATTTCATTGATATCATTCATCTTACTTCGCTTGTGCACTTCTTGACGGTACCGTTTCGCTTGTTAACTGCATCGTATATTTATGTGAGAGGCTCATGCTTCATTTCTGCCATCCAAGAGAAGAAAAGCTTGCGTTGAATTTAAGCCTAATCAATTTAGTTTTCCATTACAATGGAGTAAAAAATCTTTCCTTTTATGGTTCGTTGCTTACATTAGATATAGAATACAGTCTGAACTTAACATTTTTGTTATATTGCTTTCACAATACAGGTTATTGCTTGGCTCACCATGAGCCGTGTTTGGGGACGCATCTTAAAACGGCAAATGCTTCACGTGCCTTTCTTTTTTGCAACAGCATATTTGCAATGTTTCTGGCGCGACAGTCCACAGCCATATCTATTGAGTCCGTATTGGTTATGGTCTGAGCAGTTGGATGCGACGTAGAATAGTGTCATTTTTAGGCAGGCTGGCTTGAACTGACGGGCGGTTCACACCAAAGTGCTGTCCCAAATCCTGGAGCTGATGGAAATGTGATCAACTGCAAAATAGTTAACCCTGGACGATTTTATCGCCGACTTGTCACCCCCGGGCTCCGAGGTGCAGCTTCGAGGCGCTGTGTTGAACAGCTTTGCTGCTTGGTTGGAAGCATGTACGAATCTTGCGCGTGGCTCGAGGCATGTACGAATCTTGCGCGTGGCTCGAGGCATGTACGAATCTTGCGTGTGGCTCGAGGCATGTACGAATCTTGCGCGTGGCTCGAGGCATGTACGAATCTTGTGCGTGGCTCGAGGCATGTACGAATCTTGCGCGTGGCTCGAGGCATGTACGAATCTTGCGCGTGGCTCGAGGCATGTACGAATCTTGCGCGTGGCTCGAGGCATGTACGAATCTTGCGCGTGGCTCGAGGCGTGAACGAATCCTGCGCGTCCACAGACTCCGAACTCCGACCAGCCTGCGTTCGCCAAGCAGGTTTGCGGCGCACGGTCCGCCCCGCCGCCGCCGTTGTTTGCCTTCCCCCGGGCGTTTTGCTCGCGCGAACACTTATTTACCGCGCGAAAAGACGGCAAACAGCGCTCGCGAAAGCCGGCCGGCCAGCTGGCGGGCCCCCGCAATCAGCTGAGCTGCCGTGATGTGTGAGGTCAACAGAGTGCGACAGGGCGCATTACCGAGCGCCAGGCGCGGCCGGTGGCGGGTGTGACGCACTGCCGCCAGAGAAGACGGACGAGCGGCTTCCGTCCGGGGCGGGGGCGCGGTGGCACGGCTGCGGGGGTCAACAGGCACGCCAAGGAGCGACAGGGTAGGCCACGCGCTGGTACCGGGCAAACAGGGCGGGCTTGAGGGGGGGGGGCAGAGGCGGGGGCGAGTCACTGTGGACGGGGGGCGCTGGATGGGGCCGGGAAAGGGCAGTTGTCCCCTAATTCCGAGAAGCATTTGGAGGTACATGGAGAGGAACGAGGTAGAAATCACGCTTGTCCCCCACCCATTTCCACAGAGATTCCTCCGCTTCCGAGCGCGTGGGCAATTTAACGGGAGGCACATGGATGAAGAGGATGGCTTGCCTTGCGCTTAACTCTGGCGTGCACACTCCGTCGACAGCTGGCCCGCTGCTCAGCTGATCACACCACATCTGCTAGACGTGAGGCGGGAGCTGCCCTCGGCACGCCCCTGCCGCCGCCGTGTACGCTGGCGACTCCCGCCGCTGCAGCCGGCGGCCACCGCCCGGCCGACGCGCACCGGTCCCGCCGGAGTCAATTTGTGACGGATCAACGTGGACGTGCTTGGCGGCGGCCGATGAGCAGCCAGCGACCAGCGCCGTCGGGGGCCGGGATCGACGCAGCCGAGCCGGGATCGGCGCCCCGTCGACTGGCCGGCGCCGTCTCCGGCCGCTTCATTGTCTGGCTCGAGCAGGCTCGGGCGCTCATGCGCTACGTCGAGGAAAGGAGGGATTTCGACGCGTTCCTCGCCGCCCGCCTCCGGGACCATTATGAGAGCTACGCCGCGATCGCGCCGGGAAGCCCGGCTCGGCGACGGAGGAGGCGCCGCAAGGCAAGAAAGGTATTGTGTTCGGTGTTAGTGGCGTCGGTCAGCGTAAGCACGGCTTGTGGCGTGGACGGAAAGTAATTCTGAGATAGGGCATCCTTTTGGCAGAAAATATCGTTAAACGGAGCCGTGAAGTCGATAACTTGTGAATCAACCCATTAGCTTATCAAGCGAACGCAAGGGACGCGCTGAAATCCTTTGGCCGAACTTCAAATTACACCGAACTGTAATAAAATAAATTCAAAGGCATAGGGTAAGTGCCCTGTTAAGCACGACTCTTAGTCACACACAAGCGCAATACAAATATGTATATATGTTGCTACAGTTCCATCACATGAATTTCACCCCACCACACGCCGATTTTTTTTAGAAACAAAGCACTGAATACTCAGTCGTATGCGTTACGTGGGAGGAAAACGGCAGTGATTCGTTTGGAACACTTCTCCTACTTCGTGGCTGAAAAGAGCACTCGTAAATCATATAGTCATGCGTTTTAATTTTCTGTCGGAAGCAAATGAAGTCGCAGTTCTGAAAAGCGGATGTATTTGGGAAATAAAGCAGGATGGTTTGTTTTGTTGGAAAATTGCATTAGATCCAGCAGCAAATCCTTTGTGCCCCAATTCCCAGAGTCCGTGTCTACGCTGTTAGAAACACACATCCTAACTGTGCAAAAACCAATTGGCTGATTAGTGCTAGGAGTGGAGTGCTGGAGTGAGATTGTGGAAAGAGTGGAGTGCCAGGATTGTTCCCAGTCGCGCGCGTACTGTCTCGTTTGACTTGAAATGCCTGGAAATTGCGTATAAAATGCGTTTGGATTATGAAACGTTTTTGTCACGCGTTTTTAAGAAAACGGGCACAGCATTTACTCATTGAGCTCTAATATTTTAGGAGCATAATCTAAAACACGCTCCTCAATTGCTGGAAATCACACGTGAGCGTCCAGTCGTCGCGCTTCTGCCGCACCTGGCGTTGGAAACGTCGCCTAGTTACATCATGGGCGACGTTTTATTTCAGTGTCATTTCATCAGGACGAAGTTTTACTTCACCAGCGCCTAGTCCTGTTTTCAAGCGCTGATTAACTGCATTTGCAAAAAATAGTTCATGTGCTCGGGTAAAGTTACTGTAAGCATGCAATTAGGTATTGCCATTAGGGAATAGGTTCACATGCTTTCTCACCACGCAGAATAGTGGAAAAGCTTTCCCGGGGTTTCGATTGTCCATGGGAATTTAATCAAAATTGCATTAGCTGCTACGAAGTGATGAAGGCGCCATTGCAACATAAAATGTTGATCACGCGTAATTAGCGTATTCAATGCTATTTGTGTGTTATATATTACTAGTGTGTTATATTTGTGTTATATGTATACATATAAATAAACAGTATCATGTATTTTGTATAGAACATATAATACTAATTGTGTGTCAAATATGAAATTATGAATTTAAAGTCAGTTTGTTGAGAGTTATCGATCTTTGATATAGCAGGAGGTGCCGGTAAAACGACGTTATTAAGCAAACATCGGTTACATTGGATTCGCCCGACGTTTCAAGCAGCGCTTATACTCGACGTTTCCAGTATACTTATGGTCACGAGTGATTACCACCCGTGATCATAAGCACGGCCTGAAACGTCGTTTGCCATTGGGGCTTTGCGACGTCAGGTGGAAAGGTGCCTAATTTGTCACCGACGAAATTTGGAACATCTAGATTGTCACCTGGAGCCATATCTACCAGACACCGTTGCAGTTTAACTCTTAGTGCGATAAACCACAAAACACAAAACAAATGAAATGCATTCCGGCGTAACCATCAAATATTTGGTTTCAAGTGTTAATTTGCAGTTAACTATCATTTGCTGGATATTAAACCATGAATGATGGTTGAGACTAAACTAATACAATTATCAGATAAAGGCATATATAACACAACGAGTCTAGACGCGGGTGATTTCCTATTCAGTTGCGGTGGAGAAAGGAGGGGGGGGGGTCCATCCTAACCAGGGATGTAGTTTTTTATTCATCATTTTGCATTCATTATTTTTCATTTAACTTCACTGTTTAGGGTTCAGCCCCCCCCCCCCCCAACCAACTTTGAGAAAATATGTCTCTGCTCTCAAATCCGAAAAGCCAGCGCGTCAAATCTGGGGAAAAACTGTATTGAGTGCATTTCAAAGGTAGGCTCAGCCATGTTTTCTTTTGGCAGCCCCCCCCCCTTTCCTCACTTAAACGCATTTTACGAACCTGCGTCCCTGTAGTCCGACGTTTACCGATAGCATGGTTTTACAAGCACGTGAAAACAACATCACCTTTGCTCTTGTGACGTCATCATGCAATCAGCTGGAAACGGTGGCGTCCTTCACTTCCTTCACATTCGTTGCATTACCGGTGCGGGCCTCGCACCCCCAACATGATTCCAATTAATTAGGGCAGATTCCATGCAATTTTAGTAGCAACAGATGCAAAAGACATTTTTGCACGCCTATAACACCTTCATTTAGATCTATATACAATGAAATGGCAGATAAAGGCGTTTTATCTCACTCCTGCCCCCCAGTCAGAACGCTGAGTCTAAGGTGCGACGGGCAGTGTGAGAGGCCTACATCAGCGATGCCCGGCTCTTACCTCAAAGTCGCAGGTCCTCTCAGTAACAGGAAGGCCCGGATGAATCCTTGGCATGTGTCGCCCCAAGTTTCTCCGCTAACCTCCGAAGCTACAGTTCGAGTATTCATAAACAAAAGCCTGCTAGATCGGCAGGGCTTTTAAAGCTATTACCAGGGACGCCCCTCATGGCAAATCCTCGGAGAAGCCGCGCAGCGTCTTAAAAAAAACTGGCGATTGGCTACGTTCTTTAAGCCAGTCAGTTCTCACATGAACACAACCAACGGTAGGTCACAGCCTTGCACTGAACCCAATGCATTGTCGCGTGGCGAGCATTTGAGCCCATCTGTCTCAAAAGGTGCGACGCTTTAAAATGCCGCGTGGCTGATCACGTTCGTCGTCAGTCCCTGTGGCCAGCAACGATTCTTACGACCATTAATAAGCCTAGCATGTGAAGTGAATCTTGGCTGAAAATCCATAAAGAACACTGGTCTGGGGGGCATTGGAGAAACACTGTCACCGCTGATTGGTGATCCCAGCACTGATGTAGCAAAGTTGGCCTTATTTATCTGTCATCAGCTAAAAGGTATCCTGATTAAAGCCACTATGTTTGGCAACGTCTCGTGGCTCAACTTGCTCATACAACGAAACGTCCGCGTTTCGACATGCGCTCCACGCAAGTTCACTCTAGTGTTAGCACACGCTACGCAAGTGTTACGCAACGTGCATGGCGCTCGCTCGTACGCTTACGCTCGTCTACGCCAGTGCTAGTACAGACGGACACTAAGCTTTGAGTAAGTCTAACTTGGATGGTCTGTCGTGATATGATCTGTATAGAGCGCAATTTTATTACCAATCGGCTCGCAAAAGTGTCAGTTTTTTCCCATCAACCATATTTGGTAAATTAGAAGCTCTTTCACCCCCGCACGACGCACTCAGTAGGTGAGGCTATAGAAGGTCGTTTGCCTTTCACCCTGGAAGGAAGGGCGGACGCCGTGGGGAAATTGAGCCACGCAGCTGTTGCTTCTCAGACGCGCAGCTCAACGCCTTAAACCTCCGGTATTGACAACATAAGCAATAACTGCGTTATAATGCTGTACTAAATGCGTTATAATGCTGCTGTACACGTGTACCAGTATTTACTAGTTTGCTGAAGGTCGATAGCCGTAAGCGCAAGAGCTCTGAAGTAATAATGCCGAAAAACAGGCTTCAAGGCTATCCTTCCTCATATCAAGAACAACATACGACGATAAAAAAAAAAACACTGTTTCATGTAGCACGATGCATCTAACCAAAGCAATGGGCACACAATTTCCGCATAGTTATAATTAAAAGGTGCATACACTGCATGGAAATTTGTAAGTTTAGGTCATCTCGTGGAGCGGCCCGTGACAGATCCTCAGCTGACAGATCACGTGACAGGTCGTGACAGCTCTTTGCGAGCAGCGAAATCCCGTGTGGGGCACCTTGACCAGCGACCCATGACGCACCAACGGTAGCACAAACTAGGGCCATGTCATTCCAGAGAGCTGTACTCATCAAGCTCCCGTCCAAGACGGCATGGCTGCCTGCCTAGCTGTTATGCCCGCACAGCCCCATTAATTAAACAAGGATTTATCATGCGTTTGCTATCCGCCGCGCCCGACAAGGCCTCGCTCTGTATTTATCTGGTTGGGTTTGATTGGCTGCGATGGCCAGGAGTTGATTGAGTGCGGCCCTTATGGAGATTAATGCCTGCACTCTTAATTCAGATTATTGGGAGAAGACGTATTGAGCGAAGCGATCATTCTTTGCGTAGCTGTGTTGATATCAAACGTACCGCCCGCAAAATTGAGCATCTTTGTGTGATCTTGGTACGAACATTTGCAAAGTGGTACAGCCCTCTGTACTAACCACCGCCTTGGTATGTGCACTGGTACTGGTCAAGGGCAGTGTTAGTCTGGAACCCGCCCGGTACCGGCGTTGGATGTCTGTTTCAGTGCAGGCGAACGTGCCCTGGTACCCACAGAGTACCCGGATATAGCACACCACGCACCGGTTTGGTGTCATCGACACCGGCTCAGCAACCGCGGGCGCGTTCGGTCCTCGCTGCCAGCACCTGAGAATAAAGGCATCCAATTCCGTTCCTGAAAGTGCGCCAGAGACGTTCCTCTGACCGGAGGGGAATGGAAGACTGCCCCGCATGGCTTTGGTGTTAAGCGGCACAGTCTATATCGCAGACTCGTCTCTTCCGCACTGCCGAGGCGCAGTTTACATCAATAGCCCAACATGTTTCCACTGTCTTTGGACACGCGAAAACAGAAGTCTTGTCTGGAGATCCTGTCCGGTGGGTTCGGATCCCTGGACCTCGGAAAAACAGAAATATGTGGGGTGGGTGGGTCCAGAGATCCGGGGGCGCTCTGGGAGTCTCGCTCGCGGCTTTTCTGCTCGGTCACGGTCACGCTGAATAAGAAAAGCAACAAAATTGCCAACCATAAGGTCGGACAATACTAAAGCAGCCTCTTGCCACCCAGTTAGTCTCATCTGGTCAACTTGCGGGCGCCCTCTAGCCGTTCAGTGGGGACTTCCTGACCGTCAGGGGGCGTTCTGCTTATGTCCTTAAACCTAAGTAAAGGCGTGGGGCTTTTCGCACTCCTTGCTGGACACTACGAGCACCTCGGAATAACTCGTGACTCTTTGCCCGATAAGAGGTCGCATTGGCCGCACAGGGACTGCTGTGTACCCAAGGTCGGTGCTGTTTTAGCTGCTCAGGCCTCTGTTCCACACAGCGCACAGGCCCCTGCTCTGGTCATGGAAGGGCTATTGGCGTTCCCAATGACTGTTCTGGCTACTCAGCGACCCATTGAGCGACCCGTTCGGTCACTGGAGTCACTAAGCCACACACTCGCAACCCTCTGGATGCTTGGAGTCTTGCTATCTGTTTACGCTTTTGTCCACTCCTACCGCCCAAGAGCCCTTCTGGGTGCTCGTGAGCCCTTCTGGCTGCTGGTGGGCCACTTCGACCGTTCAGGGGCCCTCTGGGCGCCCAATAGTCGATAAAAACGTCGCTGGCTTTCTTCTCAGTGTCCCTTTTGCCGCTCAGGACCTGTCCAGCCAGTGATAGGATACTCTGGCAAGCAAGGAACCTTCCGAAAGCTGATATGCCTTTGGCTGCTCAGGGGCCTACTGACGCGCAGGGCATGGCTGGAGATGCCGTGGAGCCCCGTGGGACCCCACCTCTATGCTTCGGTAGGTCTCATGGGCTGTTTGCCTTGAACCTGGGGTTCCGAAGAGTCCAAAGCGGGGTCCAGAAATCCGAAGCGGGGTTCCAGTGGGTCCAGGCTGCTCCACGGAAGGGCTCGTTTTTGGTTGCTATTGCCCACGGGCTTAAGTCGCCCGTAGGCAATCCAACTCCAATCTGAATGGTTCGGTGCTAAAGGAGGTGCAAAGAAGGAGCAAAATATGATCAGAATGTTTTGACGCTCACAGTGCTTTATATGTTTACATAAAGTGTCACCAAAACAGAAATGGATTTCAGTTTTATTTCGGAAGCGAGAAAGTAAATGAAGGGTGGATGAAACTAGGAAAATTGATAACTATGTGTCAGGATAGTATCCAAACGACAACAGATTGTGAAGTAAAACAAAGATGCGCGCATTTCGTGCATCAAAATGGGACAACTGAAACGAGTTGAGCTTCTGTATGGAAAGAGAGGTGCAGTCGCACGGGACCGTCAGCTATTCGGGCATGGCAAGTCGGTGTGAACACATATCGGTTGTTTTAACAGCGAAAAAAATTTAAGTTTAAGCCAAAACGCCGAGCAACTTCGGCTTGTCGCGAAGTGTAACAAGCCTCCAGCTGCCACCGGGTCTGCGCGCTAGATTTTCACACACAAAACTCCGCTTCTTTTGAAAGATCGAGATGAATGGAACTCTCAAAATGAGCTGACCTAATACCGAGATGTTCTTAAATTGGATGAGTGTCCTTTTGTGCCGAACTGATCACTTATGGCGCCAAATTCTTGGATTCCGTTGCCCCTTCCCACTCTCCAGCCCTGGACATGATCACACATTGCAAGTATTCAACCTACGGGCTGACGAGCTTGCCTGTTCCTGCCGTCTGCGGTCGGTACCTGCTTTGCTGGGACATGCAGTTACCGCGAGCAAAGCTCCCGGGTGGTTACATCACGTCTGCTACGTACCATGTAGACGCAGCGGCCATCTCATTGCCTACACTGTAGCGCAAAAATACCCATAAGGCTCATTCACTTGCCCTGAAGCCTTCGAAAACAGCATTATTCTAATGCGATGTCTGCCCTGTTTCTGTAAACAAAAGGAATATCACTGGTAGCGGAAAACAAACTTTTTTGGGAGGGGTACTTGGCCCGTTTGCGTCGTTGCAAATCTTACATAGATGCCCTTGGATATCGCAGACGCAATGCACACAGCCTTTCCATTACACAATTTCTCTGCATTGCCAAGGCCGCTTTAACCGCGGTCTTTTCAGCGCGGGTTCCATCGCAGCACCGGTGAGCATTGAACAGCAGGTGCTCAGCTGCAGCTGGTCCTGGCCTTGTCACACATTTTAAAAACCCGACACTAAGCCCCAGCGGGGCTTTTGTCGCTGAAAATGATGAAAGCCGGAAAACAGCGAGATAGATGCAATACAAAACCGAGTCGTAACCGATGTCTTTTTATCGAGGGCTGAAATGTGTCGGTTTCAGAACAACTAGACCTGTAGTGATAAAAGGAAACGCTTCGCCTATGATGTCCCGGCATTTTGTGCTGGAAGAAACCAACGAAAGCAAAGAGTACTGTGCAGCACCACGAGACTTGTACAGAAAGCCAAGGGACAGTGGGGTTATGACCCAAGGGCAATGGAAAACACACTGGCCAAGAAATGTCGACAGTGGTCAGTTCGTTATCTATCAATGTAATGGGTCCGTGTAGTGGGCCTGTTTGCTATGAAAAACAAATAAATTAAACTTCTCTGCCGCGTCGGACAAATAAAAATGGCCAAATTGCGCTCTACATGCTTTGTTTTAGCGACATAAAAAGTTTAGATTAACAGTTGCCTTTCCTTCCTCCTGTTTATGAGCCCCGATTCTGGCAAACACAAACTGCGTCCAACTCTTGCGCCGGTCGCCCCATCGGGCCTACTGATGTACTCTCAGCGTCACGAGCCTCTCCTGGGAAGCGTGTGAGGCGTCCAAGAGTCAATCCTGCTCCTGGTTTTGGAGAGAGACATGCTTGAAAGACAACGCTAATTGCCTGAAGATCGAGCCTAAAGCAAAATATTTGGGTCTTTCACTGTCCTGGGCAAAGTCTTTGGTCAGTTTGCCAACTGCAGCTCATGCCGTGGGGTTCGCATACCGTCTATATCGCGCGCCTGTTCAAGCCCGGATGCGACGGAAATGGTTTTCTCCTTCCCACGTCGTTACATGATCACTTTGGACACCTGAGGCGCGCTTGTCTCCGAATTTTATCCGTTCTCGCCCGGTTCTCGCCGGCGGCCTCCTCCACCACGAAGAGACAGATGAGCGCGTGGCCTGCCCGCGACAGGCGCTCTCTGCGGCCTTTCGGCCAATTGGCGGCGCCCAGGTGGTGCTGAGCTGACGTAAGCCGGTGAGTGACGCGGCCGCCCAGCGCTCGGCGCTGGACTGCGCCGCGCCAGCCGGCGCCGCCGGGGGCGCCGCCAGGCTCGGCCAATCGTCCGGCAGAGACCGGCGGAGCGACAGCGGCGGGAGGGGAGGAGCCGGGCCGCAGCGAGAGGCAGGCCCCACGGCAGCACAGGTGCACCGCCAGCGCACGGCTCCCGGTGAAATATGCCAAGGTAGGGAGCGCCGGCCGCAGCGGTACGGCACACGCCGCGGGCTGTTTTGTAGTGGATCGGTTGCGTCTATGACTTCACTTTGCGATCACCTCTTGGTAATGTCTCGTTTGTTTACTTGATCATTTGTACGAGGATGCAGTCTAAGTTTCGGATCTTTTGATCAGTGATCTCGTTCGTGCTATTACTTCGTGTATTCATGCGTTGTTAAACAATAAAAACGACACGTGACTGCCTAATTCGTGTTGGACGCTCACTCCCACTTCACAACAATCCGTTAGATTAATTTAATGAATCGTATTGGGTCTAAATGGGATTAAAGAACCAGGAGCTCCTGGTTTTGTGGCATTATGCGACCAGGGTTCTCATGTTGACATCTTTCGGCCTTAAGTATACCAGCAGGCACGTAATAAGCGCTGTTCCCTAGAAAACACTAGTTATGTTTATGATGTTTGACAGTATGACCAGCTTTTGCCGCACGGTCTATATATCTAATACTACATAGCCACCCGTGACCTTAAGCACAGCTTCGGAACGTCGATCATTCACAATAGAATCAACATTTGCTCGATAACAGCGTGTAATCAGTTCCCACTGGCATATTAACGGTCGATAAATGTCAGCATCATGACTCTAATCACATAATTTTGGATTAAATCTTCAGTGTTTTGTACCGGTTGGTGTACATTTTGCCAAACAAGCAATGATGCTGCTTCAATTGTCCGTAGTTACTTTGCGTTCCTTTCGAATATAAAGTTAAGTCAAGGATTTCATTCCAAGAGGCTATGAGTAAACAAGAGTTACAGTTTTTGAAGCTGAGTCACAAGCTGAGAACGCGTCAGAGTGTATGCATGAAGTTAACAAGCAAGACCTTTCCGAGACATGTATTTGAAATTCCGGGATTTTCGTTTGCAGAAATGCATTTCCGCAAGATTCCCAGAGCAACCGACATAAATGCAATAAGCAATATCATCAATACCTATCGAGAAAGGATTCAACTCAAATCACGGGAAACATATCCTCACCATCCTAAGTGTAATAAACTGGTCATCACCTGAGTGCCACCTTTCCTGAGCTTAGCTGACCCGTGAACACGTTTATGTTGGTTTTCAGGTGTTCGGAAACAGCTGATGGCACAGGCGCTGCAGGCAGCAGCGTGTGCACCGAGGTGTCTCGTTGTCTTTTTGACACAATACCGCCTAGTACAGGCTTATTTTCCATTGTGGGAAATGTGGTGATGAATCTTGCGTCTTTCATGTTTGCCTGATGACACTGACAGATGACAATTATGCGACTAAAAGCAAGAAAGGCGGAATGCCTCACTTCAAAACAGAGGCTCCTGAACTTGCGATGAAATGAGCGAATATGTAGCATTTCCTTGCGGATGCCTTGAAGTTAAAGTTTATAGGATTTTGGCTTCATGTGCGTGTCTATGTTCTGAAATCGGTTAGGTATGACGCGGTTGGTTGTCCCGAAAAAAGAAAGACACTCTGTAACGCTCGGGATGTGCAGCAGTGGGATTTTTCAGAACGTTCGGTACAATCAAAGTTGAATTAAATTACAGATAGCAGAACTGAGTCCTTATTCCCAGATGACCTGATTGATGAATAAATCGTTATCAAGGGAAAATCACATTTACGGGGTGCACGTTCTGTATGCGTGCAACTCTCAAGTAACTGGTGGTATTGTTTCACGGGCTCGCCGTGCAAGCATTGTTGGAGTGCCGACAAACCCGGGGACCTTTACGGTGCACGTCCTGCAAATATAAACCTGGCATATTCTCAAATCCCGTGACTACAAATTCGCACCGGGATTAATACCCCCAGAAACAGCCTCTTACCTCAAAACACTAGGAAGGAGCAAGCCGTTTAAGCCGGGTCAAGTTCGCATAAGTGTCACATACATAGCGGCAATCATGTCTTATCTTTCAATTTTAAGGCCTCGAGACCATGAAGTGTACGTACAGCAACAGCTTAGGTAAGTTTGGGTGAGCTGTTTAAGTTTCAAACGGCTAAAATTGTTTTAGGGGTTCCGGTAGCACTGTGCAGCTCACGTAAAGCGTTTCACATATTCGAGATAGTCGTTTGTGACAACTCAAAATCAGGGGTGTCACTTTATATACTTGCGGGGGGGGGCTGTGCCACTCTAACGTTGACTTGACCCCCAACCCCCTTACCCCCACCACACCACTCCGGGGCCTTTGGGGGTATTCGACTGCCAGCCGAATGGATAAAACACGACTAGCGACAGCGGTAGTCATCGATGGTTCCATATCTAATAAATTCTGACGACAAGAGACGCTCCAGATGTCCCCCCAGCAGTCCCGGATGTGCAGTAGCTGAACCTGCTGCAGCCAGTCGATTGTCCGGTCGATTATCCGCGGTGGTGCGCCCCATTTTGGAATTGGCGAGGAAACTGAAATTTTTGCTTTGTTTTGCCATCGGGTATGTAAATTAAAGTGGTCAAAATCCGGGACGAGATCAGGTTATGGAGCAGGTTAGGTCAACCTTATCGGTCCCCCTCCCACCCATTTTAGAAAGTGGTGTCCCTGCTACAAATACAAGTGAGAAGTTTCTCACATATGATGATGATCTGAGATATATGATGATAATGAGACCTCAGATACAGATGAGATGGTTCAAGTTGATGTATTTCGCGATCCCGCCGCCGATGGGAGTACATGTTGGACTGCGTGCGTCATACCCAGGAAGGACGTCTATCGCTGCAGCGTTTCCGTCACATCACTTAAAGCAGGAGATCATTAATTGAGACTGAATGCTAACTGCGTTGCAGCAGCGCTGGATGGACTTCTTAAGCTTACCAGGTCTCCGGCTTCCTTTGAAGGAGCAGTGACATCACCCCTTGGGCATCAGATGCCGCCTGGGGATGGACCAGCGGGGCACAACTGCGATAACTACTCCCGACGGCTGACTCCCACGCTCGGGGAGGTTTCTGAGGAGCGCCGCGAGCCCACGGGAGGGACGTGTCCGCTTCGACGATCACGGCAAACACGAGACCTGCTCGAGTCGTCCAGCCTGCTCAGGCGGATGTCAACGGTTGTCATAAGTTGTTGAAGTGCCAGAGGTGCCAACGTTCCATGAGTTCAAGGGGTATTCTAGACTGTGTCTGGCGGAGGTGAGCTGAGAGAACTAGCCCGCCTTTTTACGCATACGCATACATTTTCGATTTACTGCTCTCTCCTTCTCTTGTACCCAGATACCTACCATTATTCATTCACCCCAACACTCTTAAAATGTGCGGCGGCTGGCAGCTGAAAATGAAGGCAATTATTTTCAGTTCAGAGCGCAAAGAAACTACTAGCCACTATTCGGTCAAGCGTCGTAGATAATGTGCTGTTAGTCGGTTTTCAGGACGTGATACTAGATAAAAGATGGTGGGATTAGTTATGGGCCCCTATGAGTCCTTGATTCATCTCGTCTTAAATTGATCAATGTAACAATTCAGCACGTTATCTGCGAGGACAGGGCCGCTACGTACCCGGAAACCGGACTAAAAGAACTTTATATCCATTGGCTTGAGTGTTTCACTATAACTTACGTTGGTTAGTCACATTGTTGTTTATGGTGTCTTAGGGTTAAGCCGACTATGAAACGAAATGCATAAATTTAAGCTCCTCTTATCTCTCAGTGTTTGACCCATGACCCTAGTTCTTAGAAGTTCTGGCAGATAGTCTTACAGGTACACAGCTGCCCTCTCGCGGTTTTGCAATTTACAGCTAAAGTGTTTTGCATTTGCACCATGCAGCAGCTTTCGGACAATAACTTTGCTGCGTGCAAAAGCGAACAATAACTTGTGATACTAAAGTCACGCCAACTATATATATATACCTGGTGCCCCGTATCCCGAGCACAACGGCCAGGTCCGTAATAGAGACGAACCGCCGCTGCCCGGCCATTCGATGGCCTGAAATGGCCATTTTGGACCAAAGTGCTCTGATTTAAACAACTAATAACCAAACCGTGTTAGAAACACGTACTACCGGCAGCTCAATCTGCTTCTTAGCCAGTCGCCTTCTATCGGTGGGTCACTTGGTGCTAGAGCATTGCAAACAGGAGCATTATTTGTCTGATGACTACACCTCGGGACGTTTTGTACACGTCAGGGAGTACGCTCAAAGCCAAACAGTAGGGTGTGGTAAGGATTAATAGTGCGCATTGGACATTTCCTGGATGAGAGGCATCTGCATAATTGCACTCGATTCTTTGCTTGGGTGGAATAGATTCCGAATCAGGTTTGGAGCGGATGGAGCTCAATCCGAATCAGCCTTGAAAAGGATGAAGCCAGATCCGACTTTGATTCACAGCGATTGTTAAAGATTAGAACTGAATCCAATTATGACTCCGTCACATTTTTTATTGATGAAAACGTTTTCTCATGTGATTCTGAATCAGAACCAACTTTTTTCTGAAAATAGAGCAATTACTGAATTCATACCCGAGTGTTTTACGTGCATGTGTCTTGCACTCTTGCACTTGTATTACATGCAACTAATATGTCTTCAGGAGAAGGATGCATATATACAAATAAGTGCCCTTGTATAAATCCACACTATATTGAGAATTGCAACCAAACAGCTGCATCAAGGAACTCACTCATCTGATGGAAAATGCAGAGCTAACATCATGTACCTTGTTGAGGGAGTAGGAGCATCGACATAATGCATACCGATACTTACCAAGAGACATATTGGCGCAATAATGATAATATATTTAAGATAATTTGAAGACATGGACAAGCCGAACGCAAAGGGACAAGCCAAACTGCCTTTCGAACAATGCGGCTGCTAGTGTCTTGATACTACCAATATTCCAGTCCCATTCTCTGTATCCCCATTTCACACCAACTGTGCAGATGCTCTGCAGACTTCCAGCTTTGCTTCATTGCTATCACATTTTAACTGGGCAACTCATCACGCGCGGTGTAAAGTGCAGCGTCCACCATGTAAAGATTACGAAGGTTGTGGCAAATTGATTTTGTGACACTATTTTCAAAGCGATGTCGAATAAATTCTGATCGTCGGAAGCTATGTCAGCCAATGCCGGGTCCGATGCAGTTGAATGGCCAGTGGAGTCCAATTCGAATCTGGCTCCGTCCAAAAAGTACCGGTTTTTCGTCGGATTGCATTCCGCTTGAGCCAGACATAAATCCGGCCAGTCGCGAGCAGCGCCGTCGAGAAGGAGGAGGGGGAGGGGGCTCGGGAGGGAGTTAACATGTCGCCCCAATGATCTTGAAATTACATTCGTACATGACGCGTATGTATCTCATGAAAAAATTGGCCCAACATGTTTTTTACTGCCTCTTAATCCTGCACCGTTCCCGTCTCTCTACTCATCAATTGATGACGTCCCCTCCTTCCTCCCCCACGCTGATGACAGTGCTGAAATGTGCCCGCTAAGCATTAGTTGTATCCGTACCAGAGTATGGTTTATTACGAGACAAACTGTACTAAGGCCGTTGGTTCAGCTGGTTCTGGATCACCTAAAACATTGGCATCTCGAGATTAGCTAGCTGCGCACGGTCACCATTAAGAAATATTTCGTGTGATCGGGTATAGTTTCGTAAACAGTTCTCACACTTCATGTTTTTCTTAAGATAATAGACGAGTTATCATGTTAGCACCACTGGGGAAAATTGGGGCCCACCAACCACCAAAGTTACTAAGATGTTGTCGTCCGCAAATGAACGTGGCAGATTGAAATGAAGCCATGACGATATTTAGAATACAGACAGCATGAGGATGTGAGATGAAATTCGGAGGTACTTGCACATGTTTTGGAGTGCTACGCCTTAACTTGGTGAGGAGTTGTTTGATTGGAAGAATTCGGAAACTGAATTCGTGTTCCTTTTCCCAAAACAATGGTTTTGAGAGTTTGTACGCTGTTTGCCTAGCACCCGTGTGTTTGTTTTTCATCGCGTAAGTTTTGCGTGAATGCCGGGACCGAATGGAGTGACCGATTTCCAGGCGGGACGCACCGTTCAAACTGTGTCTGAGCGAGTAGCGCGGCGCCGATGATTGGTTGCTATGCGACCAGCGGCGGACGCGAGGCACGTGTAGCACGCGGCTCGTTCGTGGCGTGGCTTGAAATTCCGGCATGCGAAACAAGACTCGGCGATCACCAACCGAGACTGGGCACCGGATGTCGTTGCAATGTTGCATAGCGTATTTGCTTCCCATAGCATCAAGGATAAGACAATTTTGTCAACCCATTCGAATGACACCAGCCCGCATTGCATCGCTGTATAACCGACTCCTTCGTGTTATGTGGAGTTTCAGCAATCGCTTAAGTTAATTTAGACGTACCGACAGTAAATGGTGAGCTAACTAGCTTGCTTTTGTCGCGGTAGACTCAGCGAGCAAGTCACGGTTTCAGCTTCTGTAAATATCAGAGGCAAGTCTCAGCCGCTGTGCGCGCTGCATGCAGAGATAGGGCATCAAAGATTATTTTGCCGACATGCAGCGGATAATTTGACGGAATCTGTGCGTCATTCGTGACGCCCGATCACGGACCAAGAACGTGAAGTCCAGGGAGGTGCCCCGAACCCAACCATCTGCCGCCGATCAGGTGCACGACCGGCTCGCAGAAGCACTGGGACCTCCAGTGAAGTCACCCCGGGTCGTGACGGCGCTGGTTTCCATTCCACCGAGGGTCTCAGATCTGGGTAAACGACAGTGGAGGTGGCATCCTGTTATAGCCGCCTTCTCGCTACCAATTTCGCCTAAAACCAAGAGCCACAGAACGCTTCAAGGGTCATCCTTATTTACACGAACATTTTATGGGCATCACAGCCCACAGTGTCAGTAACCCGTAAAAATGTCCCTGAGTGGAATGGCCCGCGGCCTGTGGGGGCGGCCACTAAAGGTCAGGTAACGACAAATGGTAGGACGGTCCGTGCCTGGCGGCACGTTAGGCTTTCGCTGCAACATTCTGTCGTTGACCCGAAATTGCACGATCGGATGTAGGGTAAGGGCTCAGACAATAAGCCACGCGTTTGCGCTGATGCGGGAAACTTACTCAATCAAAATCTCTGGACTAACTCTTAAAAAAGCAATGCTTATTTGTACTTGCAAGGTCTAAACGTTATTAATTAGTGAAGCTAGCACACAAGGACAAAAGTTGTACTACAGCGACAGCCAAACACATGACTGGAATCAATGGCTTTCAGAATGAAAGAAAAGCCAACAATTTTGAACGAAAGTTGTCTATTTGTGGTGGAGGAATTAGGGAATGCAGTTACTCTCGAGCAGTACCCTGCTACGGGGAAAACAGCACGCCCGCGTTGTTTTTCAGTCGCTGCAGAGTACGACGACCCAAAAACATTGCAACATCGTTGATAAATGACGATAGCTACAATGGAACCATTTGGCGCTGGCAGTGGCGGAGGAAGTCGTTTCCTTCGACCTGTTGGGAGAACAGCACCTAAAGGGTCCGCATTCCGTGATGTCTTGGTGAGAAGATCGTGGATGAAGTACATTTGTGTCCCTGGGATGGCTGTTTCGGATCTTCCATGTCATCTTTTCTTTTTTGGTTCCCGATAGTTTTGCGCATTATCATACCACACAAAGCCGGCAAACAATACGCCAACGCTTATCTCAGACTATAATTAACGTTATTCTCATTAGTTAACGTTCACTTCTTAAAACGATTAAGTGGAGCTTTTAAAAATTTGCAAGTTGTTTAGTGAATCTGTGAGGGACATTATGCATTTAGATATGACAGTAGTAATAACCTTGCTCTTCATAGAAAAACTAGGCAGGTGGAGAGAAACATGCGTTGATATTCCGGCAAAATGCTTTTGACGAAACCAATATCAGTAGTAACATTCGTTCCGACATTCTACTGACATTCGTTTCGAAAAAGACATGTTGCTGAAATATCAACGCATCTATCTCTCCATTTCTATTTTTTCTACGAGGAATAAGGTTATTTCTACTGTCTTATCGATTTCAAATATTTGGTAACAACCACCTCCCAAAGTGCACAAGCATAGACAAACAGTAGGAGCTGTCGGCCACCGCCCTTTTTTTGTCAAAGTCGTTCGTGGTGCACCCCACATTGCTACACAAACTAAACGAAAAACTGCCCGACGAAATTAGCTACCCATCTCCCCCGCCCCCCCCCCCCCCCCCCGACTCACACGCGTTTCTTCAGCATTACAGGGCAGCGGTCTTTTTCTTGCCCCGTCCCGTTGCAGCGCGTTCCCGACCGCTGAAAAGCAGGTTTGACCAGGAGATTTAGGAACTATGTCGAACACATCCAGAAATATTGCGAACACAAATTTTCGATATAATGCGACAGTTCTCTTCATACGTTTTCAAGCATCCGCTATCAATCGCTGAGCAGATTTTTATTTACTGAGAGCAAGGCCAGGTCCGGCCCGGCCCCGCACGGCCATTGAGCTTTCTTGGAGGTAATGTGTTTGCGAGCACTGGCAGCAGTTTCGTGAGCTTTCCGGCAGACAGCTGGCATAACGGTTGTGTTGTCAAGGTGTCAATGTACCTGCGCATAACTTGTCTGACCAGGCGCAATTTTCCTGCAGTTTTGCAATATAAACGACATATGACCGCAGTTCGATGACTATAGAAACGTAGTATTTACCACTCATAAAAAGCTGCAAACACGGTCGAAACTCGGCCTAGATCTCGGAGACTAGGGAACACAACGGCACTAACCCGGAACCGTCTGATGCGATGTAGGGAAGAGGACGAACAACCGCATTGGTAAAAGTGTGAGCCGATGGGTGCAGCCAGTTATGCGCGGTGAAGCGCAACCCACAGATTGGTCCGCCTTCAAACTTATCTCCTATGATCGGAATCCGTCTAGAATGTTGGTATTTTTGCAATGTTTTACGATGCGATTCGCCCTATGCAAGCTGTGAATAGAAAGTAAACATTATACACCGGTGGAACTTCGCTTGCCAAGCACCCAGGTAAAGGCATCGATGATGCCTACTTAGACCAACACCTTAAGGTGGCTTAATCTTCTAAGCCCTTCGCATAATTTACTGAATGCTTATTGATTCTCCCTTCGTCCAATGGCATCTCACCCGTCTCTCATCACACGAGGTTTCCTACTAGTTAGCAATATGCCTGAAGCGTCAATATACCTACCCATTGAGCCTTCTCCGGCAAAACTCATCGCCCAGTGTGTGGAATGCTAATCGCTCCAAATTTTGACAGTCAGAAGCACAGTAAAGAATATCGACCTTTCTACAGCTAATTTTCTCATCAGTTGCTGGCGAAACGTTGCTCAAAGACCTACACCGACTTCAGTTTCGTGTTATACTTAGACTTACTCCACTTCGACTCCACTTTTCGTGGTACAGCACGACACCCGACCAGACCGGCTGCCACGCTGCTGCCACGCTGCTTCCCGGCCGCCTCGCTGCTACCACGCTGCTTCGCTTGCAGCTGCGTGTCTCTGGCGCAGCCCCTGCTGTGATTTCAGCCGCACGGGGATCAATTGGTGCTCCATTGTTCAAAGCCCGCGGGGAGTGCGAGAAAATCAAGGCCATTCCAGCGTGCCAATGACAAATGCGACAGGAAGTGAGGCGTTCACCGCGCTTTGGGAAAAGGCCACAGCACATAGTCGGCTTTCCTTGAAAGACTTTTGTCTGGATACTGTTTTTATGCTACTGTGTCAGATTGGTATAGGAGAAATGTTTATGTTCTTTGGTGGTCGCTCAGGTGTAGCGCATGTAGTAAAGTCAGCGGGCTCCCCGCGCAAAATGGCACGTTCAGGTGTAGCGCATGTAGTAAGGTCAGTGGACTCCCCGCGCAAAATGGCACGTTCAGGTGTAGCGCATGTAGTAAGGTCAGTGAGCTCCCCGTGCAAAATGGCACGTTAGGGATACGATTGGGGCTGCGAATATCAGACATACACAATATGCTACAAGAGTTTGAGAGCCTGGAAGGAAAGGTCAAAGCAAACCGGTTACCAATCAAAAAAATCGACGTAAAGGGTTTGATTACTCGGAAAACAATTTATTCGGTGGCACGTGTAGAAAGTTGAAAAAGGGAACAGCTTCCGTCTAACTTGACATTCCTTTCGCCATTATTGTTGTCTTCTCGCTGTATAATTTTGTGATGTGTCGGTCTTAACATGTGCCTCAAGGGCAAGACGGCCACATAATGGTGAGAGAGTCAGGATAGTTGCCGTATTAGTGAATGCCGCAAAGCATATATTTCAGCACATAGCCGCCCGAGCACATCAGACGTAAAAAGAAACTAGAAAATATTAGAAGTTATGCCTGTAAAACGCGTTTTGGGGACTCACATCGGACACAGTATCTGCTGATCGCACCTGATCCACCTGACACTGTACCTGTTGGTCATCTCTGACCTACCCGACGCTGTATCTACTTGTTGCATGTGACCCGGCTGACACTGCATCTGCCCGCATCGTGTTAAACCTGCTTGACACTGCGCGCGCGTCACTGACGAGACGCTGACGCTGTTGCAGCGTTTCGTCTCTGACTCAACTGGCCCTGTGTCTGCTGGTGGCCTCGGCCTCGACCAGCGCGCTGGCTCTACGTCGACCCCACGCCGGCTTCCTGGCCATGCGAGGCAAGCGGGCGGCGGCCCCGCTGGCGCTCCGTCTGAAGCCGGAGCTGGCGCCCCATCTCACGCCGGAGCTGGCGCCCCAGCTGACACCGGAGCTGGCGCCTCCGCTGGCGCCGGAGCTGGCGCAGTCGCCTCACCAGTGCCCCCTCGACCGACTGCTGCAGTTCCGCGAGCTTTACCAGCGCGCCAACCGGGCCCCGGCGGGCTTCGCAGGTCTCCGCGGCAAGAAGGCCCCCAGCGGGTTCGCCGGCCTCCGGGGCAAGAAGGCCCCCAGCGGGTTCGCCGGCCTCAGGGGCCGGAAACGGGCGCTGGAGGAGCGCGAGGGACGCCAGGGAGAGGCGCCCGGAGGGTCGGCGCTGCCGCTCAAGAGGATCTCCAGCGGCTTCGCAGGTCTCCGAGGCAAGAGGGCAGAGCAGGTGGAGGGAATGAGAGAAGGAGAAGAGGGCGCCGAGTAGCTCCTTCTTTGGGCTGCGTGGCAAGAGAGGACCTGACCATTGAACGGTAGGCGCGAAACTGACGAAGATGCCGAATGACAGGCCGCAAACAGTTTTCTTCTTTGCTGTGCTGGACTTCGTTTGATGTCTTTCAAGGCGGACTGCGTTAGGCTTTCCACAGAAGAGGCTATCTACGGCTTTTATTTTTAGAGGACTATTAATACATTAACTTGAAAATACTATCAGGGTGCTTAGACGTAACCTGTCAGTATTCTTTCAAAGTTTTCAATATATTTAGGTAGTGTTTACATATATTATTTATATGAGTATTTTAGTGTTCTAATCTTTCCATTTAATTCATGACTTCAGGGCCGGTCTGTTTTCGTTTTATATAATATAGCAACGCTAGTGCGAGTTTGAAACCGGTGAAATCTTTGATGGCACCTATAGTGCAAGAGGTTCATTGCTATAGCACGGTGTTTTATTGTTGTGATTCACTGGAGGCAGGTTTGGTCTGACCTTAGGTCAAGCATTGCTCATTTCCTGCGCTCACCTCGAGCAATTGCTTTATGTGGAAACCCCCGACGAACGCTGATACAGCTTCTCGTCTATGCAAATCTCTTTTTCGCCAGCACCAGAGTGTCACCTCTCCTGCAGCTGGTCGCTGTCCACTGCACGAGCCGCGCTCCTGGTCCTGTCACACGTTTCTTTCTTCAAACCGCGCGTCACATAGCTGCTCTGCAAGCATGAAGTTCAACTCCGCTTGAGGTCGAGTTTGAGCGCCGCCCTCCCGCGGCGCTGGCGGGAAGTTTTGTCTCGATCAAGGGCTTGTCTCGATCAAAGGAAGTTTTGTCTCGATCGAGGGCTGCGTCCTTCGCTGTTGGCAGTCTGGTGACGAGTCGAGCAGCTGCGACGGGCGAGCCGGCCGCGCTCTGCCGAACGAACGAGCGAGGAACGAGCCCGTAGTGGGTTCAACGATACCAAAACGAGCCGGTCGGCGACAGACTGGCGTACAGAACGACGCCGGAACCTGCGAAACACCGCACGCAAAGACTGCATGGCTCAGGTTGTGCAATTGTTTCGATGGTGTCGTACTGAGAATAAAACAAAAGGCTGGGGTCGCGTGTTCCTCAGTCGTAAATGAAATGTACAGAATGATTAGCGGGTTAAAAAGGTCTGAAAGACAGATATAGTCTCAAAGCTAGTTTACTCTGAAGCAGAAAAGATGCAATGGACAGGGTCATTTATCTTTTTTAAGTGAGTGATAACCAGATCAATGACCGTGATATGAGACAGCTACATGTGAAAGGTGCAGTCTGAATTACATGAAAAACCAGCACGGTAGTTGGCATCAACCTCAACCAAGTATGCTTCATCACCAACTTTCTATTATAGGTTCTGTTTGAGACGCCAGAGCTTTTTCCTAGTGACCCGCAAAGCTCCCTCAATAAGCAATAACATCTCTCGAGTGAACACGGAATCTTTTCACACACCCCGTCCTCACTGGAATCCACTGTCGAAGCTTATTGCCTCCGCTAGCCGATATAGGCCGCGTTTATTGTTGAACACTGCGGCGGCCTCGCTCCGCTTCATGTGCGTCGGTGAGCTGGTCTGTCGTCATCCATTACAGTACAATTACCTTGATCCTTGTACCTGACGTCATCATGGGGAAACACTGGCGGTCGAGGAAAAAAACATAGCCCCGTATCCACTAATGTCCATGCTCTGTTATCACTAATAAAACATACCGGACGTCACGCGGGGGAAGTGTGGTTAGTGCGTGGGTTTGCGCTGAGCTAAGATGGCAAGCCCAAAACCCAGTAACGCTCCGTGTAGTACTCCGACGGAACCAAATGCGTTGCTTGGGGTGGGAGTGCGTGAATACCTACATTACTATTGGAAAAAAGAGCTCAAAAGTAATAGGAGGTGGATGCAATGCAATGCACCGCATTTGGCAGCGTTGCAACCAATTCGCATACTGCTCGGAAACCAGTATGCGAATCTCCGGTCACATGTCATTTCCTGGGGTCGGTACCGCTTTAATTGGCTCTCCGATCCGTTCTGGATGTGTCATTACTTTGCAGCTACTTTTCACACAGGCAAGAAACGAGTCAGCATGTAAGATGCCGTCAGGGCAACAACTGCAGCATTTGGTGGTGGTGTAGCCCCTCCCCCTTCCCCTTCTGTTAACCTCCGGACTGTTCTCCTCCAGCTAGCTTACTCGAATACTAAAGAGGGATAAGTTCGACTGTTCGCTAAACTCTGCTCAGGCTTGCAACAGCCAGCTATACTACTGGACAGTAAAGCTAACGCCATCTTGCATCGGGTAGTGTTTTACTCAGGTATGAGCCGTAAGCGCCGCAAGCGCCGCAAGCGCGTCACAAACACCATCCGCCCGGATGCTTAGTGGGAATTGAAAACATTTCCCGGCGTCGTGCTGGAAATTTGACGCCCAGAACGGCAGCAAACATCCCGTTCTGGAACTCACCCTGGCGTTGGGAGGTTCTCCGCCCTGGCGAAAACACCCTTTTTGGATTCAAGCCACAGTCGGGCCCACAGCCGTTTTCATGACGACTTGCTCTGTGAATGTCTGCAGCCATTTTGAAATGTCTGCATTGGCGTTTCTTCCGGCACTGGACGTGCTGTGTTGCGCCCTGTGTCGTTCTAGTTCATTACGATGCTACAAAAGAACGAACTATATTTCCATGCACCATTTTTCATTCACGCAATGAGAGCAGCACAAGGAGTAGAGCCATGAGGTGCCTAAACGATAGGACTACAGTGCTGTGCAAGGACGGGCGGTGGAGTCGGCCAAGAGGAAAGCATCTCCAATGCACAGTTTAAAGTCATTGGTAACCCAGAAAACGTGTGGCCAAAGCTATGTCCAAAACGAAGAAAACCAGCCAACAGCAAGCAGAGAAGATGATGGTTGTCAATCTTCCGCACACTTACGGCGTCAGTGGAAGAATGAACAGGGTCCTAGCTAAAAGACATCACATCTATGGCACAGAAAAAAGCATTGGATTGCATGCCGACACATGTGACGCCGAAAGTCTGGGCATCTTTTCATCGAGTTACCAGGCCACCCGCAAAGCGACAGCCTGGAGACGAATTTGAGGGGGGGGGGGGGACTTCGCCGTCGTGCTGGCGAAGGTTTGGATTTGCCGAAAACCTCCAACTCATCGGAAACCACTGCTTAATCGTGGGACCAAACTGGTCTCGACGTGCCATTAAAGGCTATTAAAATTAATTGGCACTTTCCATCACTAAATCAAGGTGTATGCAAAGAATTATTCGGCCCAATGTCAGACTGAGTTTTCGACCAGCCATCATATCAGTCTCATTCTATGATGTGGTTGCCTCCTTTGTCGCTGTTATTGTCTGCCATTCGAGTTAATGTCTTGTGGCGATTGGGCTTCCCAGTGTGGTCTGTCATTATCTGCCCTTTAAATCTATATTGATCTTCCGTTTTTGTTTCGCTCCGTCCTTTGAAAAGATACCTATCACAATCGTCGAAGTTGCGTCGATGTTGCTCGTTCGCTCCAGCTAGTGTAATACACAGGGGAATGAGCCGAATTATAGGTATTTTACGACTAAAACACATTAAATAGTTTTCCGAGAAAAAAACAACAGAACGACAGCGTTCCAAAATGTTTCAACGGAGTTATAATATATATATATATATATATATATATATATATATATATATATATATATATATTGAGGTATAAAATTGCGCCATTTCCTCCTAGTTTCTATGGAAGTATTATTTTTGGCAATTACTCTACATTTAGACCCTCACCATTGTGTGGTATTTTGGCCTTAAAATTCGGGCTGTGTAGAGCGAATGGTGTGTTTTTGTTCAAATTTGAGAATCACTTACGGTGGTACTCCCATATATGGCTGCACCGCTCGCCGTAAGGTAGCGGCAAAGTCAAATGAATTTCAAAAGTAGAAGCATTTCCGCTGTCTTGCTCTAACTGGGACTGGAACGATGCAAATGCCATTTTCATTTTTTTCTGGGACCTTTCAGAGACAGCGCCATGTTTCTCGTTCCGCCAAGGGTACCACTTCCTAAAATCAGTTCGGGGTCGGGCTGAGCCGATTGAGTTGACCTAAGCTGCTGCCAAATTCTGAGTTCTCTTCGGATTTTGGCCACCTTGATCTGTATCCCCGATGTAAAAATAAAAGAATATTTGGGCGATTCCAGAATTGTTGCGATGTTGATGAGTGACTTCTCATTTGAAGCTGATGTGAGGCTGTGTTTTTGTAACACGATTAGAATGAGGCGTGATTTAAAGAAAAAACCTAGCGAAATAAGCGTCGTTTTTCGTTTATCAGAGGTAGCCCGGCGAGCAAAAGAAGACGATTTTGCTCAGAATGGCGTTACCTGACATGTACAGCCGAGATGCTGTCAGAACCTGCATATATTAACACAGCCAGAATGTACGTAAATAAAAAGGAAAAAAATTTCATGAACTTCTCAAGGGACATGTACATAACTGCAAGGACATCCAAGGTACCGACTACTAGGGCGCCAATAGTGCAGTAGCTCACGTGTATGTGTTAACCACCGCGCGTCTTGGAAACCAGAGGTGCTCATATATATATATATATATATATATATATATATATATATATATATATATATATATATATATATATGTATATACATATCGAGCGTAATATTTCAACATATAATACAAGCATGCATATGCGTATATATTTATATATCTCTAACTTTATGTATATATATATATATATATCGAACGTTATATCTAAACATATATACACACATTCATATGCGTATATATATATATCCAAATTTATACACATATATATATATATATATATATATATGTTCATATATAAAGTTTGATCCCCGGGGGGTCCGCCCTTCCCGCCAGGGTGAGAGGCAGGCGTCGCCGTATAGCCCTAGCGGCTGAGTGTGTCGTAAAAAGCCCAAAGACACGAGGTAACGACCGGTCACTACACTGCACCCGAGTGACCGTTTGAAAAAGCAGCGCGTCTAATGCCCTGACGTGGCCGATGGCGGCGACCTCGTTGACGGTAGGCGACGTCAGAGAGCTCGGTGGACCGTCGCAGGCATTGCGCCACGTTAAGCTTTTGCTGCAACATTCCGCCGTGGGTCTGAAAATGTATGATTGGTTGGTGAGATCAAGGCACGCGCAACAAGCGGTGCTCAGCGTGAGCGCTCATCCCTGAAAGGCATCCAATGAAAAGGCCCGGGCTTTATCTTCAAAAAAGTAATCATTATCACCGCTTCTGCCATAACACATTACAATTCGGCACCACCCAAGGCTACTAAGAAAACGGTTCTTATGACACAAATGCGAAGGCGGGTGCGTGTACTTTATGACCCCCAGTTGTGTCGACATGATGGTGCTAAACGTGCCAACTGATGCCGGAAGGCTGAGTTATATTTCCCGATTGAGCCGCAAAATCTCGGTTTGACAATACAACAGTACTGGGTATGCAAAGCTGTAGAAAGATGAAACGGACAGATTTTGTGTGAAACTGATGTTTTGCAGGGTGACCCAGATAAGCGCTTGTGCACGTTTTGGTAAGCATTGACAAACGTATTTCTCCTACAGTCAAGGATGCAGGGGCATTCGAACGATGATTGTATAGCAATTATTTTGTAAATGACAGCCATCAGTGGTCTCACGTCCGTCAAATCGTCACCTTGCAGACGATGCTTTTGAAGACGTGAACCGATATCCTGTCAACACCACCTCGGAGCGCTACATTGCCACCGCTCTGACATGCCTCTGGGCGGCCCTGGAGCGGCCTCACGGGATCGATCGGGACGATAAGTGGCTCCAGGTGGACGGCGTGACACCGCGCGCGGTACGGGCTCCCGCTGGCATTGATGGAGGAGCAGGTCCGGGACTGTACATCAGCTTCAGGCTGCTGTCGAGTGACTTCGCACTTGCCCGATCCGTCATCTTAGGATTGCATGCAGTGGAGTGACCTCCCTCAAGAATACGCCCACGTGGACAAACCAGCAAACCTTCAAGAGCTCAAGGTCACCTTCGGGCTTGAGGTAGGGCACGTGACCGCGGACAGTCGAACGGGCAATCGAACTATCTGTAGCCAGTTCAGCTGTGGCGCATCCTGAGCCGTTATGGGTCCATCTGGCGGACTGGTCCTAGCATATGAATGGGTTGCTATGACAAAAGCATAAGGAGCCTGCAGGATACTTACTATTTGGTGCAAAATGGGCATGGATATGACTAGTGATGTGTTACGATATCTAATGTACCAGCAGCTCAGATAAATTTGCTGCATTTAATTGGTTCCAGTATTACCAATGCTGACTCATATTCATTGGAGGGCTCAGCGGAACACTGAGGGGGCTCAAGTTGGCATTGGGGGGGGGGGGGGGGAGCGGGGCCTCAGATGCATCAGTAACAAATGCTACTCGGCAAGAGCTCCGAACTGATGAATTGTGCATATAACCATGGTGGATCCACGACTTTCCCATGAGAGGGTGTGACCGCCAGCACACATAATATGTTCTTTTTGTGCATGCGAGTGTCGTTTTTTCCGTCATCATATGTTAGTCTCGTGCCGTTGCGAAGTTTGGTCGTCAAAATTTTGGACCTGCTCTCGGCTCGCAATTCCAGATTTCCGGACACTTTTGCATTTTGCATTTTATGCATTTTGTGCATATAACGCAAAATACATTTTATCTGTTCCACGTTAAGCAGATGGCCGGGTAAAATCGCAGTGATACATAGTTTCAGAAGCGACTCGTCAGAGCAGGTAACTTGGATGTAAACGCCCAGCATTTAACACAAAAAAGCCTTTAAAGAATTTGACTTTTTGTTGTTGAAATATGCATGTGTCTGCAGCAGTGGTTACAAAGAGAAAAGATTCTAGGTTCCGTTGCGGCTGGGCCGGACTGAGCCGAGCCGGTAAGATGAAACTGCCTCATAGTTTTAGCAAAACTCACTGGACTTGCGGCCTCGCTCGTAAAATGCTGTGGCCTTTGCATACATTATGTATTATCATTAAATACAAATGGATTCTTGCATGGCAAAATGAAAACTACAATGAGCTCACCTGACCACCGCTGCCTTATCTTTTCCGATTTGCATCATTTCTATCAGCATTTGACGTTATCATTTGGGCTTTACCACGCAACCAGCTGCTGAGGTTATGTAGCGTCGCCTGTCTCTCTCACTGGCAGGAAGGGCGGGCATCGCGCCCTATGAACACACAATGCATATACTATACGCCGCGCCTGGAGGCCCAGTAGAGCAACAGAAGATATACCATCAGTTTGAATTGCAGCGATGATCGACGACCGCTGACAATTTTGTGCGAGTAGCCATCAGGTCGTCTTCTTCGTCGTGAATGTGGTTCGTCCGTGTTCTGGTATGGGCGAAGAGCACTGGGCTGTGCGCATCCAGGGGTTTGCAGGTCTTGCAGGCAAAAACATGGTGAAGACATATCAGGCTCCTGTTCTGGAATCGGCTTTCTAGCATCCCCTGGTTTGGACCACTAGTAAGTCATTGCCAAGGCAACGGTATGGTTTCCTATTTAGCTTGGGCGAGGGGGCTCTTGCCTCTTCTCTCCTTGGGGTCCAGTACAGGGGTGGCGCAGCAGGAGGGGAGGGGGGGGGGGAGGCAGTGACGGCAAGCGTATGGTTTTGCCCCCAAAATGGGGATGCCTCTTATTTCCAAACTAAAGACGTCGTAACTACCCGTAAATTACGAAAATTTAGATAAAGAAGGTGCCATAATTGGGCTAGAGTAATAACTGCTATAGATCGGGCTCAGAAGACCGTTTTCTATGTCAAGAGGTCCGCTTCCTGGATCATGAGATCATCCTCATTAATACGGCAGACCATTATCTGCATCAGAACGCCTGCTGTGTTCAGGAGGCCCCTTTGCAGGCTCAGGAGGCCCTCGTTATAAGCCAGGTTCTAGGTTCGGAGGGCCCATCTCACGGGGCCTTTATATTCGGGAGGTCAATTTCCGAACAGGAGTTCGGATCATATCGGATCGGATCGGATCATGTTGGCGTCATATCAGTGGTACGTTTCATCATTCTTCACTGTTCAGCCCTCCCCCCCGCACTCATTTCGCGAAATTACGTCCAAATACAAAAGTATAATAAAACTCTTCGCTGGTGCGAGAGAGGCAATCCGGTTGGAAGGCAATGCGTTACTAAAAACGCAGCAAGGCCTCTAACATGACGTCACTGTTCTGTCTATTTCAGCTTGATGATGTCAGCGAGGGTGGGTCGAAACAAACCAGTGCAGCCTTTCATCGCCCATCCTCTTTCAACGAAGCATCGACAAAGGGTCCTCTGCCAAATCGTAGGTAGGCTCAGGGCTATTTGTGCCGCAAGGCATTTGAAGAACTCACAAAACCATAATTTTAACAAGTTAGATGGATTTGTGGGACCTTGGATCTCCCAGTCCGCACCTCAGGTTCCTAGTCCAGTCAACCAATGTCCTACAAGCGCCCATATCCCAGGGCTGGGCCGTTTCGATCAGCAGCATCGTCCCACTAGCCAGCAAAAGACCCACCCTTCAAAAACAGCTGTCCGGCCGCGGCGGTATGCCCCGGGGCCGCTGCGTCACCGTACAGGCTGTGGCTCTTGCAGCAGCCGATGGGCCTGCCATCTATCGACCTTCCCGTTATCTAGTAACTGCTGCACATCACCGTCTCTGGGCGGGACAAAGCGCAGGCTCAGAGGCGTCTGGAAAAAGGATGTGCGATATGCTCATGCAGTGTGCTCATGCATATCGCGTGATTATGCTCAGAGCGGGTATGTGACACGAGGGATGTCGTTCTCGACCATGGATAGAAACAGAACGTTACTCAGCATGCTAGAACCTCATGGTGGCCGTGCGAAAAACGTAAGTATTTGGAAGCACGCATGCTGATGATCATCACAAGGCACACAAGCATATTGGAACGCCTGCCTATTCCCACAGGGTTACTTCAGCATAAGGTATCAGTCATTGTTAGCAGGGACGACGTCGTCAATTTTTGATAGCGGAGGGGGGGAGCAGGATCGTAAAATGATCACAACACTCAAAGGTAACAATGGATGAAAAATCATGCGTATGGTGGCTGGCGTTCTCGTAAATGAGCCTTGTTTTGCAAACAGCTCATGCGCTATGCGTTGCACCACCGTGAGGCACAGGGGCGTGGAAGCCGGGGATGGGAGCAGGGGCTGAGACCCACAACATTTCGAAAACTTAACATTGGCCAGGTGGGCATTGACTGGAAAGAAATAATCCAAACAACGTTATTCCCCTTTTCCTTTCAACGTGGAAGGACGCTTGTTGTCATATGCCGGCAGATTTGTCATCGCGGTTTCGTAGTTCCTTCTCAGCAACGTCTAGACCAGGATCATCTAGACCGAAAGGCCATACAAAGTATCACTGTATAAGCGTGTGTCTGTGCAGCACAAAAGCATCCCAATGTGATATTTCCTGCATATTTACCCCACAGTCACGATAAGGCCTGGACACTCCATTCCAAAAACTTTTAGTTGGGTTATGGAAAAACAACAACAGAGCAAGTCCGGCTATTGATTACGGAGACGATAAAAGCATATAAACGTTCCGCTGCTTGACAGCGCTCATATAATCCCTCATTACATGATCGCAGAGTTCAAATAATCCCTCCAGGACTGCACCAACACTGTTTATGGTGCGGCCCTAAGCCTAGCTACGCGTTCTCTGGCGTGATGCGTATAGGCTGGCAAATTCGACCGCGGCGTGAGCTGGATCCACTCGATTCAGGTGAAGGCGATGCATGCGGCACATTCGTGCTGCGTTGATCCTCTTCTGCATCACCCTTAACACGCGCTCGGGTGGAGGGTTAAACTGACCCCCCCCCCCCCCGGAAGATTTTTCCAGAATGGTTTCCGAACGGCGCCGCGTAGCCGCGACAAATTTTGCATAGGTGTAGGCAATTGAATAGCAAATCATTTGGCATCACAAATTTAGATTTACCTTGTAAGGTCGCTGACCTATGGCAGGTCAAAGTCACGCCATGGTTTTAGCGGAGGCAATTTTTACGGAATCCTTTAATCTGATACAACGGAGTGTTAGACGAATCCATACATCTCTGAGATGCTTTCTCAGGCGACACAACAATTGAATGATCAAATTATATTGACCTAAGGGCAGGTGTGAAGGTCGCTCTAAGGTCAAAACCAACCTATTTTATTCCTCTGGAGCTTGCTGTAAGGGATAGTTTCTGGTGCTCATTTCGAATTTATTGATTGCAGAAACTGCATCATACATGTTGCATGGACCTCTTAGAGGTCAGAATAGGTCATTGACCTAAAATGACCCAGGTCAACATTTCGCTTTGGAAGCATACTGCCTAGCGTAATATTGGTCTCTTAGTCAAATGCAAACTCAAAGCAATCTTGTATGATTTTGGTAACCTTGACCTTAAGCGTCAATCAAGGTCATTGACCTTGAATGAGCATGTGACCTTTTGCTTAGAAATGGTTATCTAGGTTCTGGGGTACTTTGGAGACCAGCCTGGAACTTGACCTTGTTGGACTTTTTTGACCCAAAGGTCATGACCTAGGAACCTGAAACTTTGACTTAAGTGAGTTCACGTAAGAGTTACGTAAGTTCACGACTTAAGTGAGTTCAGGTCTAGACACCCGGTAAATTTGGTGCTTCTAGCTTTCTTAGTTCCCGAGATCTCAGCGGGGGATCAAATTACCCCCCACCCCCCACCCCCACCCGAGCGAAGGATATCTAGCCAGTCACACGGGCGCGTGTTAAGCCAAGCAAGTTTTCATCCCCTGTTGCGCGCTGAAACTGCATTCAGTTGTTTCTGGACTGGCGGGCAGGGTCACAAAAAGATGATCAAGATCGAGCGCTGGAACTGCGTTCAGTTCTTTCTGAACTGGCGGACAGGGTCATAAAAAGACGATCAAGTTTGAGGACTTATGGGATGAGCTCTCACGGGTTATGCCTCAGCTGCGAAAATCGACCTGGGGAGATATCTTCGCCCCTTTGGCAAACGGCAACAGGCGGGTGGCCATTTGCCCGTCTGGTGGCGCTGCCCCTGGGCCCCTCCGCAGAGTTGGTATACGCAGCTTCTACGCGACAAAGATACGAATGTTCCAAGCTTGATAAAGCAGGGGAAATGAGTGAAACTGTGTCTCATCACGTTACATGAGTGGTATGTCACGACGTAAATGGGGTTAAAACAAAACGCATTTGATGTCTGTCCCGATAGCTCAGTTGGTTAAAGCGTCTGTATTCGGATCTACCCACCCGCGGCGAGGTGGCGCGAGTCGCTGCGGACGCACTCCCCTCGTCCCGGACAGGTATGGTCTGTGACCGGTGGCAGCGGCCGCGCTAAAGGTCAGGCAACACCAGAGGGCAGGACGGACCGTATCGTGCCATCCGCACATTAAACTTCTGCCACCCAATTGTGTCGTCGACTTGAAATTGTGTGATCGGTGTTATGGTGTTCACACGACAAGCACTGCTTAGCGGGAGCTCGGATCCCAGAAATCCATCCATTTAAAAGGGCTGGGATTAAATATTTAAAGTATGTGTAAAGCTTCATGTGTACGACGAGTTGAAAATCCGTGCCCGCCTGATGGCGGACATTTGAGATCCCTTTAAAAAAATATGGCGGACCGTAGGAATAAAAGAGCGCAATGCCCGTAAAATTCTGAGAACTATTTCCTCAGACACATAGCCAACAGCTTTCTCACAAAGCGAAACGTCAAATGTTTCCCGGAATCCTGCGAATTTGGACTAAATTTCTCTGAAATTTCCCTCGGCCTAGTGAAAACCTCTACGCTCAAAGGACCATGTTCCCTTTGGCACATCCTTGTCCAGCTGGCGGGGCCTTGTTAAACTGGTAGCTGGTGAGAACTAGAGCATTTCGATGACATGTTGTTATGACTATTTTGATATCTATGGAATGATGATCAAGTCATCATTTGAAAGATGCATCAGACGTGTTCGGATGGTCGCCCTCTACACAACGCCACAAGTCGTCGTCTCTAGATAGCAACGAAGCTCATAGCTTATTGGTTATATGGGGGGCGGTGAGAGTACATATGCTTAGCCGCCTCCCCCCCCACTCTGTCCCTACCCCCCCCATCCCGCCCCTTGCCATTATTTCTAGACGCGAGGCCGCAGAGATGTATTTTTAGCCAAATCCTGACAAAGTTGGCAGAAACTGAGCCATAACCAAAGCTGAAGCCGCGCCACACATTCTGTAAACGCATATTTTGCTGCATTCGCCACCAACCCGTTAAAAACGCCTTTGTTCCCTATGGGGCAGGTGAACACGCGGCATCAAAGCTAACGTTTTACCGGTCTTACCCAACTTCTTTCGCTTTGGGTGACGAAGCGCGAAAGAGTTCAAATATTGTTTGCGGCCCACGCTTTGGCGTTTTTTAGCCTTGGATCAAAAAGCGGCAGGGTGGATCTTAAAGTATAAGGGGGTCAAACAAGACATGACCTGGAATTGAGGCATAATGCACCGTTTCAACAAGGGGCAACCCGGTATCGTCTGGAGATGTCAGTAAAATAATGTAAATACGCTGTTTCACCGAATGGGGAGAGTATTTTTCGGTTTTTTCTATCGTATATGATCGAGCCGAACTATATTAAAAAATATATTGAGTGTTTGCATGGGCGATTTTATGCTCATCACACGTGCTCGGTGATGCTTGATGCGGTTTTTTCTGATCCCACCAAACAAAGTAAACTGATCTAGTCCATCGACCAACTTTCCTTACGCGACCTTTCCGCCAGCCAGGGAATGCAGCGAGTTTTACGTGCCGAACAGCACTTCATCGCGGTCGCGCGAATCAGCTTGGCGCCGTTTGGCTAGTTGCCAGCAGACGTACCCTCGACAGCCGGGTAATCCAACACGCCCGCCCCTGGGCGTATTGCACAACTCATCACGACACCGCTGGATTGCACCAGCACCAGCACCACCGTGTACGACTGAGCACCGCTGGATTGCAATCGCAGCATCCATCCATTAGACCACGGGACACACGACCGTTGCACACCTCACAATGCTCGCTCTGCGTCCCTGCTCCTGTCTCCACATTAGGAGTGCCTATACAGACTGGCAAGATGAGGCGGTCCAAAGCCCTTTACAGGTCCGCGCCATGGACTTGGGATCAACTAGGCTTTACTTTGCTCAATTCAGGCAAAGCCCAGCGCGCCACGAACTCCTCTGTGTCGAGAGCCTCCGTCCTCTGCCGCTCACAATAAGCAGTCCTCTCTTGGTCCATGCGCTGAACAGTGGCGCAGCCGCGGCTCTCCGGCTGGAGTGCAGTTCTTCACCGCGGCTTTACTGAATATGATTCCTGAATCTGGAGATCAGGAAAACTATTTAAGTCTTACCGACAATACTATGGACATCGGCACGTGAGTCCAACAGCGGCAATTTGGTACCAGGACTAGCGGATGTCCCAGGGAATACACGGCTGAAGAAATTGTTTAAGGCACCAGGGCAAACCAACAGTGATAGCTCATTTATATGGTAGGTGTTGTACCAACAAGTGTTGATTGTCTGTTTATAAGTGTTCATTGTCTTTGGGTCTATTTGTCTGTTCTTAGTGCGTAGGCACTGACAATGGCCGCGTTCGATCCGTCGTCGACACGTTTGTCAGCATCAATCACGGCCCAGTATTCTCCCTACGCCGCGCAACGTGACCACAAAGTTAAGTGGTTGGTTACGTCACGCGCTGGCTGACGATGCTGCCAGGATTTTTGTCAGCCTGTGAGCATGGACAGAAGGCACCGCCAGATTAAGACATCACTCTGACAAAGAAGCAGGAGTTCGATTTGGTAGGTCTTGCGTTGGAGAGTTTGTTAGGTGAAGTGAAAACACTTGTCTCTAATTTTGGGTGGAATGCGACATAGGATAGGAGAAAAGGGAATCGAACTTTCAAGAGTAGTCATGGAAAGGTGAGTGACAGTGATTGGTGTCGCGTGTAGTTGTGTTCCTCAGTAAATTAATAGCGTTAGAGTAGTCGTTAAGGCAGAGAACGGGAACGCGAGGCCTCGCATCTCAAACATGGGCTTGGTCAGCAAAGCGGAAGTACAATGAAAGGATGGGCCTCATGCCAGCACAAGTAGCAGTGAAGGGTTGATAGACTTTTTGGACACAAAAAGTGCGTGAACACTTAAGATGAGAAGGGAATAAATTTAAATGACATGGCAATGGGAAAAGCGCTCAACTTACAGATGACATAGATCGTAGGAATACGGGAGCAGGAGCCACACTTCTAAACACCACTCAATAGGCAGTGTGTTATGGTCGGCGGTAAGCCCGAGTTAGTGTGCGGTCTGAAGTAGTTAAAAGGTAAAGGGAAAAGAACGGGGGGTAAAGTTTGAAAACTTTCTCGGCAGCCGACACATCGGACGCTCCGTCAGCACACATGATATCACGCATTTCAGCTGACAAAGGCGCTTGCGACATATCAAACGGGGCTAATGTGGCTGCAAGTCGCTCGAGAAAAAAAGCTCGTCTCAAATTAGGAAAGTCCATCTCGTCGCAAATTTTGGCTTCGCCGCTGCCGCTTCGTGATGTTGGTGTAGTACCTATCGCTCCTCCAAGACGCAGACAATGATCAGAAGCTGATATCCACCGAAATCGGAGTCCATGATCCACCTGACCTCAGCCTTTTTAACCGGCTGTCACTCCACCTTTTCCCACACGCCATTGCTACCGTGCCGCCGCGAGCGAGAATTCACCTCAGAAAGATGCTGCTCGACACCAAAAAGGAAGGCTATGCTTTCCTGGTCGTGAAAAGGCTGTCAGCTCGTCACTTTAGTTGTCAGGACGTTTCGGCAACTTTTCTTCATTTAGTGCTTTTATGTCCTTTTGCGTTATTTCTTTTCGGCATCTTATAATTTATTCGAACTAATTTCCGAATAAAAGAACAGATCTGTAATCTCGCACGAACTTCGTTCTGAAAACTTCTTAAAAGTTTAGGGTTTTCACACCAGAACGTTAGAGCCGCAAACCGGGATAAGGAATTTCCCGGGTGACATGGATCGATCACACATGGGTCTAAACACAATAGTAGGCTGCGAAAACTAAGCCGGCTTTTAGCATGCGATGAAACAGATACCTTAGTTATGCATTAAGTGTGTAGATAGGAAGGTCTTCTGAACCGTCGTGAATAGTGCACGACGGTTCCGATAAATCGCGTAAGAATCAGAATGATTGCGATGTGAATTTAAACTCTAGAGGACCAAAGCATGTTATGGTCGCTATTTCACATTTTTACAGAGCCACATAATTCGGCCACGCGACCCTCTGGCCGTTCCACTGCACACCACGTAGACACTAGACAAGCCAATCTATGTCAGTTTCTGAACTGACTTTGCGTGCAAAAACGAGAATAATGATACCGACTTTTGGCCACATTTCGTCGCAAGTTATTCCTGCGCAGTCACACACCGTGGCAGGGTCTCGGCCGCGCGAGCGAGCCCGGCCGCAGTCTACTAGCGGAGCCGCGCGTGCTAAGCTCACACTTGCAGTTGACAAAACAACCGTCAGAGGCGCTGGCGTCGATATGGCGTCAATATCGCGCCGCCGTGCCCTTGAAACACGTTCGCACTTAGCAGCGGGGTCGTGAGTGGTGCGGGAGCGCGCCGCAGTGGGTGGCAGCAGGGACTGCGTGTAGCGCGGAAGGAGGGAGCGAGAGCGAGAACCTTAGGTGTGGACCGAGTGCGTGCGTCACCAATTAGCTCCAGTAAACAGAAGTTCCTGGAGGCATGGTGAACTGGAGTCGTCGCTCGGCGTGCAAAGGGGAAGCGTTCGGCAAAGCCCCAATAGCATTACCATCTCTTCCCAACTTGTCCGTGGGAAATCTCCGGGTTCTGGCCAGTGGACCGGGGGCTGAGCGAGCCTCTAGAAAACTCGTCATTGTCGTGCATTGACTTGCCGTGCCCGAGTTGCAGCTGCAGACAACCAACGGACATTGCAGACACGGCTGACCGGTGAGTGGAAAATCACCGCCGGTTACAGGTAACCAGCTTTTGGATCTGGGAGTAGTCGCAGGGTGCCGGCCCAGCGGCCAGCTTTCTTGCCGTGGGAGTTTGGGGCACGGCAGTCAACACCAGCTCTCTGGTTCCTATAACACCGGCGTCCGGCTGCGTCGAGCTCGGTGCTCCGGTGAGCTCGGTGTTCTTCAGGCAGCAATATCAGACTCCATGCACATGTCCCATGCTGTAGTTGACTGCACATAGTTGTATCAAGACATGTTTGGCCCACGCGTATCACCGGAGGCTTCCTCCCCAGTCTCCGCTCCCTGGCAAAACGCCAGCCAACGAGCCGTTACCTGTTTCCGTCTCCTTCCCGTGTATCCGGTTTTATCTGGTTTGTGGCCGGTCTGTTGTTCGCTCTCTGACATTGCAACCAGACGCCTGCAGGGCACACCGGCCCATTTCCGCCCGCTCCGACGCGTGCGCTCGGCTCGTCCGGCTGCGCGAACTTGACCTTACGGCACGGGCGGCCTCCACGCCGGTCAGGCGATCAGCTGACACGAACGGCTGAGGGTTGAGGGAGCGGCGGCCGGCCAGCCGGCGCCGGCGGCGGTCGGGTTACCACATTTGTTGCCGCCCGCCTGCACACCATTTGGGCAACATTTGCCGTTCGGCGACCGTCGGGAGCTCAATGTTCGGGGAACACGAGTTTTGCAGTCGCGACACTGGACGCCATCCACGCTGTTGTCCCTTTTCTCATGTGTGCGGCTGGCTGCTGGTTACGTTTGCTTAGGCGTGCATCATCGTCGGGCACCTTGCCAACATTTTCCATTCCGAATCGTTGCGAACGTGGACCAAATGCCTGCGAAATGAACCATTATCTAGTGTAAACCTCTGGTGCAGGGGAAAACGCGTTGTTCCCCCTGCCCCCTCCTCTTGGCGACGACTTTGATCGCTGATGCGCGCTTTGATAACAAATTTGATAATGCGCGCCTTGGGATGTATTAGAGCGTTTCGATAGACGTCATGGCACAGCGCCACAACTCGCGCAGAGCCCAGAACGGCTGTAGGACAATGATGGAATCCTTTGTATCTTGTGTTACGTGATGTGTGGGCGCACGTCGATGTCTGCAGCCCGCCCGTTATGTAAACGTGGAAATTGCCTGAGCGTTATATAGGTAGGTTACATAAACAGATTGCACGGACGTAAGCGTTAGATAGGTACACAAAGTTGAGTGATAACAGACAGTTGCGTAGGTAGTCAGGGGCGGCGCGGCGGATTTTGATGTGGGACAGGATTTTCCAGGGGGTCTCCTGAACAAAATGGGTCCTCCTCAACGAGAGTCTCCTGGGCAGTAGCATATGCAATGAAAGAGGCACTGAGAGCATACAATTTTGAGTTGGCAAAAGCATGGTCTTACCCCCCCCCCCCTGCCCCTCCCTTCTGTGTCGCTCTTGTGGACAGAATGTTATATAGATAGATTGCATCGACGTACGCGTTAGATAGATGCAATAAGTTATGTGATGATTGCATAAAACTGCTAATACCTGCGTGCCGTAGTCAACACTTTACGTTGAACATTTACGTCTCCGTTCATGAATGTCTTTTGTGATGATAATATGCTTCTGGTGAGGATGCTACACGAAACAATAAATCCACGTTCTGTACATGTTTCCTGTTGGTTCAGCACTGACTTTGGGTCCTGTTTGTCGTTACAGAAGCAGACTAGATATGCCAGCACCAGCTGATCCGGACCATATCCTTACGAACGGGCACAGCCCGACCGAGCAGAGCTCGTACCGGACCTCAGGTGAGCTTACCACGGGATGCCAGCCCTTAGCACGCCTCAGAACACAGCTGCGAGCGGATGAACTAGCTAGCACGCCTCAGAACACAACTGCGAGCGGGTGAACTAGCTAGCACGCCTCAGAACACAGCTGCGAGTGGGTGAACTAGCTAGCACGCCTCAGAACACAGCTGCGAGCGGGTGAACTAGCTAGCACGCCCCAGAACACAGCTGCGGGCGGCTGAACTAGCTTTATAAATGTGCTTGTGAGCAAGGTATTGAATAACTAAGCCATTAATGCCCCGTAATGTATCTTTTTAAGTGTTATTTCTTAACAAAACGGTGCATGTGTTACTGGTATGCATGTGTTATGTTACGTTCTGAAAGCCGAACATCATCGACTCTAATTTAGCACCTTGAACAATCTGTTCTCAACGCATCGAATGATAGTTGTGATTCCGTTTTTCCAACAGTTTTTCCACTGACGTGGCGCTGTTCACCTTCAGGGCATTTTACAGTGTATCTGCCGGATCTTTTGCACTAGTGTCATCCAAAATTTGCATTTTCATACGCCACAACAGTTCTCAGTACGAATACTCAAAGCCGTACCAATCATAGGTCATACCCACAAATATCACAATGTGATAGCCACGTATTGTGAAAAGGACATAGGTATAGAATGTGCAAGGACATCGTAGGCCTAGTATGGTAAACCAACACAATACTGTGCATGACAGCACAGCAAGCTAAGCATGAACAAAAAGTAAGTGTTAGTGTACAAGGTACTAGTGGCCTTTTTTCGTCGAACAACGAGAGAAAAGGACGTTTTTGTATTTGGTCAAAGGCATTAAGCCAAAATATCAATGCAGCTCTTTTTAGCACTGCTGGTATGCATTTGTATCGATCCTCGCCGTTGCACGAAACAGCAAACAAAAAAAAGAAGTCCGTAAAACACGAAGAAAATAAAGTTGGTTGTTCATACCATACCTACATCGATCTCTTCACTGTCTACCCTGCCGACTCTGATTGTTCGCGCTTTCAGATCTCAGTCAGTACGCGGTGAAGAGTTCCGCACTGGATGTCGTCCCCGCCCCCGATCCGGAAGAGGTGGGCCAGGCGCCACCTCCATCCGAGGTCGCCCTGCTGGAGGACGTGCTGGTGGGCCTGCCGCCCGCCGACCCCGGTGCGGGCCGGCCCGAGTACCACCTGCTGCCGCACTCTGTGCCCGACAACTCGCTCTACTGGCCGGACGGCGAGGCGGACAGCGTGCTGCCGGTGGAGGCGCTGTTCGAGCAAGTGTCGCGGCGCGGCAGCAGCGAGAGCTTCCCCGAGGTGAAGGTGACGCTCCCGCCGCGCCGCTATCGCCGCATGGTGTCCTACAGCCGCACCGCCCTCGCGCCGCTGTACGGCGCCGAGCCGGAGCGGAGCTCCTCCATCCCGGTGCACCTGGACCAGATCAGGTCAGTGGCGGGTCGCACCGGAGCAGGTCAGGTCAATGGCGGGCAGGTCAGGTCAGTGATGGGTCGTACCGAAGCAGGCCGGGTCACTTGTGGGTCACACCGAAGCAGGTCAGGTCAGTGGCGGGTCGCACGGAGCAGGTCAGGTCAGTGGCGGGCCACACCGGAGCGTGTCAGATTGGTAGCGTGTCATCACGGAGCAGGTCAGTGGCGGGTCACATGGAGCAGGTCAGGCCAGTGGCGGGTCACGTGGAGCACTTCAGGTCAGTGGCGGGTCACATGGAGCAGGTCAGGTCAGAGGCGGGTCGCACCGGAGCAGGTCAGGTCAGTGGTGGATCACACGCAGTGGTGGATTGTCAGGTTGGTAGCGGATCACCATGGAGCAGGTTAGGTCAGTCCTGGGTTACGCGGAGTGGGTCAGTCGCGGGTCACATGGAGTGGGTCTGTCGAGTGTCACGTGGAGTGGGTCTGTCGAGTGTCACGTGGAGTGGGTCTGTCGAGTGTCACGTGGAGTGGGTCTGTCGAGTGTCACGTGGAGTGGGTCTGTCACGGTGGCGCACGGGGCAGGTCATGTCATTCGTGGTCAAACACGCAGCAGGTCAGGTCGGTCACAGGTCACATACGTGGCAAACCGGGTCAGATAAGTAACACCACACGCGTGTATGCTTGTTGGAGGCACTTAAATGTTGATTGATTTCAAAGTTCATTTGGGCATCGATCGCGAGTGTCAGGAAAAGCAGTGCAGTCGTAAAGGGCGGGAGTATCCAACTATCCGGGACCCAATGAACGTATCGCGCCCATTGAGCCTCGGCGTGCTCCTGTCCGGCCGGAGGCATCAAGAGCCGCCTGAGCAGCCGCTTCGACTCGGACCAGGGGGTGTGGTGCTGACCGAGCTGGTCCTGACCCTGCCAGCCAGGACCCGTCGGCGGGGGGCGGGTTCACCACGACACAGAAGAAGATCCTGCTCTGCATCGGTCTGGGAGAGCTGCTGCAGGGCTGCTGCGGTGCCGTCCTCATCCCGTTCTTCCCCACTGATGTGAGCATGCGGTGCGCCAGGCGCCAGCTGAGCGCCCTTGCTCGTGTGCTCGTCGGGGGTGGCGTTCCTTTAGATTTGTTTTTGTAAGTTGGAAGCAATCTTTCTGGGAGTCGCCAGCGTGACTGATCGCTCCACGCTAAACGATGAACGCCCCAAAAAGACTGTTCGCATGTTTGCGTTATGTTCATGCATCAACTAATATGTCTAGCGTTTAGCAGGAAAATGCTTGAACAACTCCAGTGCGTTGCATTTGTGCATGCCGCCGACTCGTCAGGGCCTAAGAAGTCGGGCTTCCACGTCTCATCCCCTTCACGCGGACGCGGGCAAGCGCTGTGTGGGTGCTTGTGATCGGCCTATCGACATCTCCGCCTCTGTCACGCCGCAGGCCCAGAACCGCGGTGTTTCGGAGTCGGTGATTGGTCTCGTGTTCAGCAGCTACGCGCTCACGCAGCTGGTGATGACCCCGGTGACGGGTAAACTGGTAAGTGTGACGGGTGAACTGGTAAGCGTGACGGGTAAACTGGTAGGCGTGCCGGGTAAACTGGTAAGCGTGGCGAGCAATTTGCTAACCGTGACGGGTAAATGGGGGTGCAAAGGCTCTGTCCCAGTGTAGTCTGAGTTATTCCCGTCATCACATGGGTGCCATCTCAGCTCTCTGCCAGGGGTGTAGGGCTCTGACTCGGCTTCTGCACAGCAACATAAACACGGGACAAGATGCGCTGGATCGTTTTAAATTCTGAGCCATCGTGTCTCTATGCGTTGTTTTGCTTCTTCTCTTGGTCTTTTGACGGTTACGGCTTGCGAACTGCACCAGCAGCTTAAAACTTTGTTCTTAAACGAGTACGATAGCTGTCTCGCCTCGAACTTTGTTCAACCGTCTCGGTTATGCCATTCGTACATCACTGGCCTATATCGTACCGGAATTGGTACCGGAGCTGGCGCTTATTCGTCCTGACGATGCTGCTTTTTGTTCGATATGTCCCTCTTGGCAGAGGGCTCCCATGTGTCGTATAAAGTCAGGAGTTTGAGACTGGTCACCCTACATCGTACCGGATGTCACAGATCAATTGCGCACCTCGCCTTCGCAATTAATAATTGAAACACGGTGCAAGGTCTGTCTGCATGCAACGTGAAGGCGGCGTTGATCACCTGTGAATCGCTCGTTGCGGGGGAGCGGTGCCATGTCAGGCTGTGACGATAGTTTGACTACTGAGGTCTCATTGAATGTGTGGGCCAGACGGCAAGGAATCACGTGTTGTCGTTTCTGAGATTGCCGGCGATGTTTGCACAGATGGACTGACGGAAAGGGCTGAATCATTAGCATGGCTGCTGGTTGTTATGTTCCCTGGGGGGTCTCCTCACTTCGCTTACATATCCAAGACGCACGTTCACCAAGACGCCGCCATGTGTTTATTAACCGACCATTGCGCCAGTGATTAATCGGTCATTGACCGTTGAGCGTGTCATTGACTCCCAACATTGATCAAAGGACAGCAGTTGTATGCGTAAGTTTTCTGTCAGTGGAGTGCGGGGTTTACAGCAGGTGAACCGAGACGTGTGATCCGTTAGAAGTGCTCTTGATAACAGCTGTTTTTCCCCGACAGATACCAAAGTTTGGAATGACTCAGGTTTTGTACTTCGGTCTGTTGTTGGCCGGGCTGGCTACCATTGGGTTTGGGTAAGTGATGGCAAGTTGAAGGACAGCTCGATGCATTTCGCATTTTTGGCGCTGTAGAGCTGTGCAGAACCAAAACACACCAGCGGTCGCGCCAGACGTTGGCGTTTGCTGGCGATTGCGAGTCACTGATTTTGAAGCAACGACGCCAGAGAGTGCTTTTATCTCTCTTCATCATTGATTCACTGGCAGCTCATGTTTCAGCAGTTGTTCCCCGCATGGCTACAAAGGTTGCTTTATAAACTCACCTATGCACCGTCCGTGTAGAGGGTCCTTGCTAATCCCATCCACAGAAATCCTCGGCATAGTTAACCTTCCTACAGTCAAGGGCGCCAGACTTGACAGCAGAAGTTGTTTTCCACTGTCGCCATGGCACGCGTCTCTGGTTGAGGTCAACGCTGTTGTTGTTTCAGGGCGCTGGACTTCGTGGCGAACGACACGCTGTTCATAGCACTGTGTTTCGTCGTTCGGATCATTAGCGCCGTTGGAGCCTCGCTCTTCGTGACGTCATCGCTGACATTCGTCGCGAATCAGTTTCCAGGCGAGTGGAATACGTGACCTAGCCTTGAATCCTGACTCGGCCATGCTCGTCTGCCGTTGGTATTGGCACCGGAAGGTTGTGTTTTTTATTCCTTGACGCTAAAATGCTGCAATTCCGTGGCCATTTTAGGACCGTTCTTATCGAAACAGACCGAGCGCCCGTCACGTTGCGACCGTAGTGAAACAGCAAAGGCTACGGCTTGGGGAGAGCCGGCGAGTAGCCCTGCGTTTACCACCTGCTGACGCGCCACCCTCGCCGCCGCCCACAGATAACCTGAACTCGGCTGTGGGGGTGGTGGAGACGTGCTCAGCTATCGGGGTCTCGATAGGGCCGGCCATCGGCGGCGGCCTGTACGAGGTAGGCCGTGGCCGCGTCCTGCTGCTTTGGTTGCCGTTAAAAAGGGACCTACCGCTCCCCGCGTGCTCCGTCTCGCGGCTGATGACCTTCGCTCGGGCCTGCCTGCCTCACACGCCTGGCTGCCCGCTTTGTTTAGAGGGTTGGTGATGTCGCTCGGGTAGCGCAAAGCGATCAGTCGAACATTCGCTCTCCTGCGAGAGCGATTTGATTGAATCGTTCTCACAGTCCTCGGGAAACTCAGCTGGCTGTTGGAAACTTAAATCACAGCGTTTTTGCACCGAATGTTAAATAGGCCATCGACGGTAAAGCTCCTATGTGGAACATATGACCCTACGCCACGACTGTCAACTCCCATGAACCTGGTTTTGAAAGCGCTTTGCGTTGTTTTCAGCTGGGCGGTTACGGTCTGCCGTTCTACGTCCTTGGTGGCGTCCTGCTGCTGTGCGTGGTCCTGAACCTGTGGCTCATGCCCTGGATTGTCCGTAAGTACCTGGGCAACGCGCGAACCAGCGTATTCCCACCGTCATGTGTGGCTAACCGGTGGAGCCGCGCCGGGCTTAGGCTCGTTTGTGGGGATCGGAAAGGACACAGATCGCAGTTGGTTGAGACGTTGTCTAAAATCGTCTCGATGTGGAGTGTGATAGCGGATGGTGTCATCATTCGTGTAGGGGGCTGGGGACCCCAGTCGCCGTGATCGTTGGCGTGCTTGCCCTGACTGACAGACGGCGGCATAAGGTTGAAAGTTACGCGCTGAGTTCGCGTTAAATAAGCCGCGGCGGCATCCCCGAACACGGAGCGCCCGCGTACAAGCCGCGCATTTGCCCTCGAGCCCGCCCCGGTGCCTTGTAAACACCTCCGACGGCCCGCACTGCGTAGTGTCTTGTCTGGCAGCGGACCGAAACAGCCTGGTCGCCGCTGTCTCCCCCCCCCCCCCGTCCCGACCTTTGAGGCCCGCTGCCTGGCCAGGCTGCCGCGCGCGGCCATTTGTCACGAGAGGCAGGCGCCGGCTGCGTCCGGGCGTGCAGTGCACTCGGAAACGGAACGCCCGGGGTGCCGCGGCCAGGCGTCGCCCCGGTGTCGTGTCTCGCGCCCGCGGTCGCCAGACGTGGCAGTGCTGGATGGCTATCTAAGCGGGGTCTTGGAAGCCGCGGACGGCTTTGGAACGTTATAAACACATGTCACGGGGCATGTGCGAGGAGGGTTCCGCCAGCCGTAAATCGGTTGGTGTGCGTGTGGCACGTGTCATAGCGTGTCATGCCGCGTGATTCCACCGGTACTCGCGCGGTACGCTGTTAGAGCTGTGTGAGACGTGTTTCCACTTCACGAGGGCTGTATGCAGGATTTCGCTGTGGGGAGGCAGAGCGCAACTCAAAATTTTGGAATGAGGGAGCTTATTTGAGCGAACCGCAGGCGCTCAAAATGTCGCCGGCGTAAAACGTCATCGCATATCTTGAGCATATAAATCCATACAGAAAATGGGAAGGGGACACTCACCCGTGGTAAACTTATTGGTAGACTATATTTATACTGCTGTGACTTATTACATGATGCCAATGACGACGGCTTCCATTGCGGCAATGTCGCGGGTGCTCACAACTGCGGTGATAGCGGTAGTTACAGTGGAATGACGTCGGTGGCGACGGCGCTGGTACGACCGTGTCGGTCGGTAAGCCGACGATTTCAGCGGTAACGCTGACCTCGACCGACCTAAGGTCAGCATTGCGCCGCCGATGTAACGAGCCCGACGGGCGGCCGGTGCGTCGGCAGACGACGCTGAGTCTCGTCCGGACATGGCTCGGATGGCGCGCGTGCTGGTCCGCTCGCCCGAGAACTGGCTCTGCATGTTCGCGCTCATCACCATCTCCATCAACTGGTCGGCCATGGAGCCCGGCATCCAGCCGTACGCCACCAGCAAGGTCAGCGCGCAGAGTCCGCCGTCTGCTGTCCATGCCGTTTGCAACGCTGGTGCGCGGCCTCCAGGACGACAAAGCGCGTCATGCGCGCGCTGGGCCGTAGCGATTTTGTTGTGTTTCGGCAGCAACTTGAATGAAGCTACAAGACCAGCGTATGGATCGGCCCCTGACGTTTTGAAGTGGATTAAATTGACCTTGTTTCGTATCACTCCGCTCATTGGATAATGGTATTGGTGGGCCGCCAGTTGCCATCCTTAAAACTGGCTACTTCAAATTATCTCTTGCTAACAGATACTACCATGACAGCATTTATGGTGAATTACTCAACCCTTTGTTCACGTTTGATTGTTGATTTGTTTAGTGGGTTTCACATTTCTTAGCTGGAATTGCCACGGCCACCAGCGTTTCAGTGAGTAATGCTGGCCTTACAGTAAGGTTCTGTGCGTGGTGGTGGACTGGGCTGGGCATTCTTGGTCACGCATGAATGGCTGACGGGTAGATACAAAAATAAGGTTAGTCTATATAAAGCAAAACAGCTGGTTTACTTCTGACGTGTTGGTACCCTCTCTTTTAGAAGTCCCACGCGGCTTCCAAAAAGCGACTGGCAAGTGACAGCTCTACTTTTTTGACGCGTTGGCTAATCGTTTTTGAGCGGAAGCTGCTTCAAGCAGACCGAGACCTTTGCCCTCAACGCCGCCATTTCAACATTTTCTGTTTGGCAATACCGTTCCGAGTGGACGTCGTACTGAAAGCGCTCCGCACGCATCCTTAAATGTGTGTGTGTGGGGGGGTCCCACTTTCCGCTCGTTCTTGAGCGGCATCAACACGATGGGGTGGCGGTACAAGGTTTGTCATGTGGTCATTAAGAAAATTTGCTTCCAGCGAATCAAAAACCAACACGATCGACTGGCACTTTTTGTAATAGCCTAGCAAAGCCAGCCCACCGTGCATCGCGATCCGGAGATAGCTCGGAATAACACGGCGTGGCAGACGGATGGCAGACGTCCGCGGCGTGACAGATGTGCCGTCCGATGGACGCACGTGTCTGTGGATTAGGTCTGTTTGTGACGCTAATGTGAGGACGCGGGCTGTCGTGGAGCAGATCCGTTGCTCATTTGCACTTTGCACCCAATCACGTCACAAAGTCGGCCCTCCTTTGGAAGTTGTGATCATTCGCGGAAGGACACCGAGGGACGGAAGGCCCAAGGTCCGAGCGCTCCATCCGGCTGCGATCTTAAACATGTGCGCTGACGTCTGGCTGACGTCAGTCTTCATCAGAAGACCTGTGGCAAGGTCAAAATGTGTATCAGAACAGCCGAGGTCATCGTAGTCGATTCTCTCAAGGTACCGTACATCTGCCGTCAGCGATCGGGCTCAATTTGATATTGTTTGGCCCCGAATCTCAACAGTTACATTATAATGTGCAGTGTACTGCCCACGATTACGGCACTGAACAGGCTTCACGCATTGGCCCATGTGTGGCGTGATATCAGCTGATAGTTTGCCAGCTTAAGGGTGTTGATGTTTTTGATAGCCAGCTTTTTGGTTTGTAATCGCTCACCGCGTAGATTCTCGATTGTTTGCCTGGTTTCACTCTTAGATTACTGGACCTATGGCTATCGTAACTCAGTAGTCATTATCATCATGAGGGACCATCATCCAGGCATTATTATCTGAAAACGTCTTGCCTCCATCGTTCCTGAGAGCAAAGATGGCATGGGGCCAGATTGTCGCACCCGTCCCCTCCCCCCCCCCCCCCCGCCCACCTCAGGGCGTGCCATTTTGATAGCCGGTGCAGGTCGTGTGATCAAGTGGCGAGCTCGCCTATCTCCGCTGGCAACAGGCCATATCTCGTCTGTTTCCTCCACATCAGCCAACCGTGAGATGAACAGACATCCGTCGTGGGCCTAGCGTGTTAAACCTCGGCAGAACCGTCCCGTCGCCAAGCGCTCTGTTGACTTCAGGAAGCATTCGTTAACGATAACGATGTTGACATTCCAAGCGAATCATGGGTTATCCAGCGTCTGAGCGTCCGCGGAGGCGTTTTAACTACATGTAATGTATCCCCTAAACCTTCAGGACTGATGGCAATTGGTATCAACGCAAGCTTACTCTTTAGTCATAGATATTCAGTTTCATCAGTCTTAGATAAGACAGCAGTATTAGCCTTATTCCTCGGAAAAACCAGGAGAATGGAGATAGTTAGGTTGATATTCGGCAACGTGCCTTTATCGGAACAATAGCAGAAGTTGTTTTCGGCAAAAGCATCTTGCCAAAATATTTACCTAACTATATCTCCATTCTCCTGTTTTTTTCCCCGAGGAATGAGGCTAATGCTACTGTCTGATGCGAATAATGTTCCCGGCTAATGCACTGAACAGCTTACGTATATCATCTGTCTTACTGTTAATCGGACGGTGGCTGAGAGGGTGTGTGTCGCAAGGGCGGTGGATGTCGGCGCTACCAAACCGTTTTGAGAGTATCCCGTCCTTTTTGTTGGGTTGTATGTTTGATTAGACCACTGAGACATCCTTTTTGTTTGGTATATATGATAAGGCTACAGAAACAAGCGAACTGTTGCCTTATCAACATGCTTAATCGTACCAGCTACTTGTCTCGTCCTTTGTGGTGGCAGGATCAGGTCGCTGACGCATCCCGGAAGATCACCGTTCTTGCATTAGCTATTTCCGATGTCATTGTGTTACCCGATTCCCACTTTATGTGCCGCACATTAAGCAGCAGCAAGCGCGTGGAAGCCGAACTAAGTCACCGAGGGAGCCTCTCCGAAATCTCTGAAAGCCCGCGTGTTTTTCGGAGTCATGTCCTTGTTTGCGTTGTTCGTTAAATGATGTCATCGGTCCTGTGACCTGTCAATTGATAACGCCGTGGTCGTCTTGCATTTCGTGCAGGTTTTGCCTCTCTTTTACGATGACTTCGCTGTAACAAACAACGGCTTATTGGATGACCGCGCAGGCAGCAGAAAACACAGCGTCACATGGCGACATCGTTCTCGCTGGCGTATTTAAACCAGCTGTCGTTAACACTGCTCTACATCTGGGGCCTTTTCCCTTCAGCTGGGCATCACGGTGCCCCAGATGGGTCTGTACTTTCTGGTGGCGTCCGGCGCATACGCTCTGATCAGTCCCATCTGGGGTAAGCTCGCCGACATAGCGACCAACACGTATATTCAGGTGAGGAGTCCGATGTGGGGGCGCTGGTTTCGTGCACTGATTGACCCCCCTAATTGTATTAATAGTAGGAATCTAGCTATGACTGAAACGCACCATCATAGCACGCATCTAGTTAAGATAAAATCGATCAGTATCGATGTACTTGCTTGCCAAATCTAGCTGTGATGCTTTCAAATTTTGTGCTAAGTTGAGAAGTGGGACGAGCCAGTGACTTTTCTCGCCGCCAGATCAGCCCTCTGAACCTCCATGCTCACTTCACTAGTTGCGTGGCGTCGAAGTTGCATACAAACCGTGCGGCTTCCTTATATTTCGGCATGCGCATCATCCGGTTGTGATCGTGATTGTGATTTACAATTACAACTGGACTGCAACTGGATGTGATTTTTACGCCGGGCGCTCTTTGCCTTTTCTTCCTTTTGTATCTGCCCTCTTTAAATGTGTTTAGTCGCGTCCCGGCCCGCCCCAGCGAGGTGTCTTCGTCAACAACAAGCACACACCGGAACACTGCACTGGCCGGGCTCCGGCGATTTGTGTCTGAGACCGGGTTTTCCTCCGGGATAGGGCCGTCTTCCGAGACTGAAATGTCCTCCGGGACCGGCCTCTGTCCTCTGGGATCGAACCGTCCCCTGGACCCGGGCTGTCCTCTGGGACAGTTCTGTCCTCAGGGATCGGATCGTCCTCCGGGATCGGGCCGTCCTCGGGGACAGGTCTGTCCTCTGGGATGGACCTGTCCTCTGGACCCGGGCCGTCCTCTGGGACAGGTCTGTCCCCGGGACCGGGCCGTCCTCGAGGACAGGTCTGTCCTCTGGGATGGACCTGTCCTCTGGACCCGGGCCGTCCTCTGGGACAGGTCTGTCCCCGGGGCCGGGCCGTCCTCGAGGACAGGTCTGTCCTCTGGGATGGACCTGTCCTCTGGACCCGGGCCGTCCTCTGGGACAGGTCCATCCCCGGGACCGGGTTGCGGGATGACTGATCTCGCCGGAAGCGTGACGAGATCGCGGCCCCCACGCAGCCCGCTGTTTAGCCATTCGTTACTTCACTGGGCGGATGAGTCCGCTAGAATGTTTGGTTTCGAAATTGAGACATCATCCAAACAACTTGCACTTGCGGCCAAGTCTTTTTGATCGTTATGAATCTAGTTGATGTATTTCCAAACGGTTAACCCCTGCTATGGATAGTTATCATGTTGTTTATTCCGGGCCATGTGTCTGCTTAAGCTGCGTCCGGCGAGATTCGGCCGATTATCCTCCAATCTCATCTTTGCGCGGACAAGTCCTGCGTATGGTCCAGATCGGTTGCAAGATCACGGCCGGCATGAAACATTTTCCGTCTCCATCGCTTCTCCATAACGCGAGAGACACGTCTGCTTCCGTGCGTGGGCGGCCGTTGCAGTCTGTGATTATCTCCCCCTCTCGCACCTCATGCGGTGCCATGCCGGAGTGGATACAGTGACCTAACCGTCCGGGCCGGCGGCCTGTCCGCCCCGGCCGGACCTGACCTGACTTGACCGGCAGACGTCGCTGTGTCTGGTGGGCTCGGCCGTCAGCCTGCTGGTGCTGGCGCCGTCGCCGATGCTGAAGCCGCTGCAGCCCACCTGGCTGCTGCTCGGCGTCGGCATGACGCTGAATGAGGTCTTCACTGCCGGCGCCTTCATCCCGCACTTCAGCAACATGCTGACTTCGACCATGTGAGCTTCGCTTGCCTCCATCCTCCCGTGACGCGTGCTATGTTTGCGGCGTTGGAGGGGGATGTGCATGAAGATGTATGTAGCGATCATAGTGGTGATAGGAATATCTCATTCCAAGAACGTTCTCAGCAGCGGTCGTCTGCAGCGCGTGTCCTGGCTGGACGTAACAGTGGGTGGCGGTGCCGCAGTGCTCACGGACTGGAGGACGACGTCGCCACCCAGTCGTTCGTCTCCAGCGTGTGGTGGGCCGTCTTCTCCATGGGGTGCGTCGCGCTGGACGGCTTCGGAGGATCATTGTCGGGGCTCGCGCCGTGCGCTGCGATGAAGCCAGGCCGGCCTGTTCTGAACGGGATTGGTAGACTGTTGATAGTGTGGTCGTGTGAGAGTGTGGCGGCTGCATCGTGTTAGTTTGTTGCTTCATCATGATGGTTAGGGGCGTGCGCACGATAGGCGGGGACCTGAGACTGTGTCGTGTCCTTCGCCGGCGTGGGGGTCCTCGGAACATCGGATCTGGCTTGAATTATGTGCCCGCAACTCAGAAGGGCGCCTAATTTTACAAAGCGTGCTGAGGCGACTAAGATGTCAAGGGGATCGAAATGCCACGGTTCCGAGGTTCAACGCTCCATGAAAAGACAGGATAGAGCAGTGGCATGGACCCCTGTACCGCGATTAGTGATGTTCCGGTTGCGGGCACGGAAAGTGCAGTTCTGTGCTTTTCAGGTCCGTGTGTTCGTGCTAGGCTTACGTTTTGTTTCAGTAAGAACTGACGTGCTAGTCATTTTACGGCTTCTTATGCGTATTTCAGGAGCGTGCTGGGACCGGCGTTCTCAGGAGTAATCACGGAAGCCTACAGCTTCCCAATCATGATGACATGCATCGCTGTCAATACTTTGGGCTGTGTAAGTGCAGGGCCTAAGCCTTTTCTCGCACAAATGTCAATCCCGTCAGTGGCTGCGTGGTAAGACGGCTCGAAAGGGGTAAGCCTCCGTGCATTTGGAAGGTTCTGCATTCGAATACAGCATAGCTAAAACCATGCGTGCCTTTAATTGCCGGCAAAGTCATTCATACTTATATTTGCGTTCACAGTTAACTGTCTTGAGTAAGATGTGGATCCAGAGAGACCATTGTCTAAAGAGTAGCGAAATTAATCTACACGGGTTGCATCTGTTACCGCTGACAAAGTGGTGCTTGTACTAAACAAATCCTCCAGCCAATGCGAAAGGTGGACAATCACTGCATGCTAAGCACAGTCGTGAATATATTTTCATCTGTCTTGATCCACTCCTCCATGGTACAGCTTAAGGCAGTCGCTCATGGCCCGGCGCGGCCCTCGCTGACGTCCGTGTCCATCGCAGGCGTTGCTGACGATGCTGCAGGCGTGCCACGTCGGCGGCGGCTGCTGCAGGACGATTCGGAGGAAGCTGGTCGGGAGCCGTAGTGATCCAGAGCGGCAGCCGCTACTCGATGGCCGCGACAGGCGCGCTAGTGTGTAGCCCGACCGCAGCGCCGCCTGTTGGTGTACCGCCAATGTGCGGTTCCGATTTCAGCCGATAGGATCCGTACACTGCGTGCGCCGCCGTGTGAGATATGAGGCCAGTACACAGCTACCGGATGTGCACGTCACCAGCAAGAAGAGGCTGTGCTGAATTGTATGTTAAGTTGACGCCATATGTTGCTTATAAAGCAAACGATACGGACGCATGGCAATGCTGGCGTTTTAGCGCGAACTCCCTGTTATGTGAACATGGACCCCTACACGCTAAGGTATTCCATGAAGTCCTAGGGACTCCTGCGCGAACCTGCAGGTAGTATTCACTGCTCCTTAGGCTGTAAAGTGTAATCAGTGTGTGTGTATATCGCGACAATATACAGTATAGCGCGAAGCTGAACCGGCACGTGTGTGAGTAGGTCTTACCCTTCCTACATTGACCGTTTAATATTGACCAAAGTAAGGGTGAATGTCGCGGTCGTTTACAGTGGTCTGCACTTCACTGGTCCGTTGAGGTCCGGGATTTGTCACTGGTGGCACCATACAATGCGATTGCGCATCCGCGTTTATTGCATTCCTTTTGGAATGCACTAAACGCGAATGAATTCCTTTCGGAATGCACTTAGAAAGCTGGGCGTGCGACGTACGCACATGTATCAAGCATGAACTTGATTCCTAGCTTATTCACGGCTAGCCGGCTGGACGGTGTGATCAGCTGGTGGCTGATCATAAATGCATCATTTTTGCCTTGTCGTTTGTGGAGGAAAAAATATCCTAGCATTCAAAGTATTAACGGAACGACATGACAGACGTCAGATGCACGTAAAATTAGGTCCAACAACTGCGCGTAAAAAAGTCATCGGCTCATATCCAGCTGCTGCTCCAAGGCCAACGTGGTGCACCCCTGAACGATCGGGAGTACCCCAGCAGGCTGACATATAGGGACCCGGCCAGAGTGCAGTGCCCTCTGAGCAAAGATAATTGCTCAGGAACAGTGTGTGTGCATAAGTGGCTCTGTGCGACAAAAATGCTCGGACGGGTTAACAGAAAGAGCCCGATGTGAGTGCAGGGTCCCACGCAAATGAGATCAAAGCAAACCAACAATCTGCATCAACCTGAACAAGCCATGCTTGTCTGGAAATGTTCAACATTCAGTCAGAATCGATTAGTGATGCAAATAAGGTACGTAGTCTTGAACATGCGCGCTCGCAAAACTTGACGACAAAAACCTCGACGCCAGGCGACCGCGCAGCGTCGGCCCCGCGGCTACCTTAAGCCGTGGCCATCGGGTGGACGAAAATGATGACGCATCTGAAAGGAGTACCGTTGAACGCTCTAAGACATCAAATCGCGCAGTGAGAAGGTAATTCGGGCGCATATTTCATTAGTGCGGTTTTTGGATTGATGTGAAGAGCACAATGGTATTTACAGCAACGCGAAGTGGTGCTGGTATTTACTGCACCGATAAGTGGTGTACCTCCCTGACGCGGTAGATCTTCTGACCCGCGCAGCTGGCCTCGGATCGTCGCAGGAATCCTCACTGACGCAACAGCATTCCTGGCCGCCGCAGGTGGTCCAATTATGGGCTCATAAACTCCAGTTCGGCTTGACGTGCCCGTGTTGGCATTGGGTTGGAGGGCCCGCCGTTCGGTACCGGGGGTCCTGACTGGTACAGGACCCTTCCATTGTCTCAATGTGAACACTCATCATGAGTTACAATGCTTCCTTTCATTGTCGGAAGGCCCCGACCAATGCTGGAGGTTTCTGCCATTTGGTCCGCCGTGCCCGTCCATGTTGGATAAATGTTCCCTTGGGCGACTCGAGGCTCCTTGTTGACATAGAACATCCTGTTAGACACTGGGCCTCCGACCGAATCAGAAGCTCCGCATTATCGCAGAGGCCCCGACCAATACAAATCGCGGACCAGGCCTTGTCCCTGCTTGGGAAATGGGCCCCAAGAGCTCAGATCGACGCGGAGTCGACTGTTCGGTACTGGTGATCTCTGGTCGAATAGAGAAACGCTCTGTCTCAGGGGTCTCCAATCGGTACAAGAGACCCTCTAACTGACATTGGAGATCACGGCCCTACGGGTAGGTGTACTAAATGTGACCTACAGCCAGTCGTTCGAGCCCTTCAGCCCCCCAATTCGGCCTTTGATCTTTGGTCCCGATGGGCCGTTCGTCCCCTCTTCGGACCTCCTCAAACAAAGCCTGTGACCGAAGCGGGCCACTAGCCCACACATGACCTCCTGTTAGGCACTGTGGACTCCTGGCCGACACAAGGCCCCAGCCGTTGTCTCAGGGATCCAAACCGATGTAATTCGTGGCCCCCAGCCTTGCTCCTGCTTGAGAAATGGGTCTCCAGGGTTCGGATTGAAAGGGACCCAACTGTCCAGTGTTCGCGGTCTCTGGGCGACCGAGACACCTGCATTGTCTCAGGGGGTTTTCAAACGGTGCAAGAGGGCCTCTGGCTCATATTTTAGGTCACAACCATACGCGCCGCGATTCCTCATTTGTCCTACAGTCAGTCCTCCGGGCCCTCATGCCCTCCAACCGAGCCCTTGATCGCCAGTTCCACTGGGCCCCCAGGCCCTCTTCAAGCCTCGCCAAACATTGCCCTTGGTCGGCTTGCGGCCCGTTGCGAACGTAGGACCATCTGTTAGATACTGCGAGCCCCTGACAGATACGAGCGCCGCAGCCACTGTAAAATGTTGGCCCCGGATTTGTGGTTGATTGGGAAGTGGGCTCTCAGGCCCATATCGACACGGAACTGGCTATACGGTACTGGTGGTGCTTAACCGACATATAGCCCCATATTGAACCAGGGGGTTCCCGAGTGACGCGAAGGGCCCTTTGACTGTCATTTGTGAGCCGGTCCCTGCAGGCTGGGGCCCCTGAATAAGACCCGACCGGTACGTCGTGCCCTTAAGCACTCCAATCGGACCCTTCATCGTCGGTACCGGTGGGTCCTCCAGGCTCTCCAGGTCTCCTCGAACACTGCCTCTGGCCGACTCGGGTCCCTTGCCAACACAAAATCTCTGTTAGACGCTCTGGGACCCCTGACAGACGCTGGGACTTCGAACAGTGCAAACCGCTGACCCCTGCGACTGCTTTGGCCTCGTCTCGGAGAATGGATCCCTAGGCCCATGCCGGCACGGAGCCGACGGTGCGTAATTGGTGGCATCCGGCCAGCATATAGGCCCTAATCGACTCAGGTGGCCCCTGATCAGCGTGCAGGGCTTATTGAATGGCACTGAGGTTCCCGGCCCTGCAGGCCGGGCCGTGTAAAGGTCCCTTAATCGTAGGTCACAAGAGGCCCGAAGGGCCTCTCGGAACCTAAGGGGAGGGGCAAGTGCCCCTTGTACCCTCTGCCTGCGCTGCTGAACCAGGGGAGAGGTAGCTCTATCCAGCGTAACCAGTGCGTCACCTGGGGGAGAAAGGGTTGAAAATTGCAAAAATTGTGTAACGTGAATTATGTATGATGCCTCTCGTGACACATGGACGGCCTTCAGGGGCGTAGTTTCGCAAATGAGCGGGGGGACTGCATAGTAAAATACACGGGTGTCGATTTGTCTTTTTGTGGAGGCCCCGCCCCCAACTCAGAGTTGGGTTTCCCCCAATGTTTTAGGCTGGAATACTACAAAAAAAAACGTGGGTGAGATGATCGTGACACAAAGACTATCTTCTTTGATCTTTCTGCCTAGTGGCATCTCGTCTCACTTTCATAGCAAAAAGTCATGGTTGCTCTCACCACAAGACACAAATTGTTACAGCTGAGCGGATAAACGATGCAATGAACTTCACATACCTAGCGCCATAAGACAGGCAATGGTTTGTGAGGTTAAAATGAAAAGCTCCGGAATATGGGGATGACCTAAGTCCTTCATGGCTAACTCCGTCCCCACACCACTCCAACCAAGTGTGTGCCGCCCCCCATGACCGCCATAGAAAAGCGTCATCGACGCCCGAATGTGGCCTCTGAAGGCGTCCCGCCGTGGGGGCACCCGCCTCCACGTGCCGATCAGAAGAGATGCGTGGATCCAGTGCCTGCTCCCTGGATCCAATCCTGCATGACATCTGTATCGCTTAAATTAAAGACCTTTATGCGCCATATGAAGAATAAAAACGTATCTTGTGATTAATCAACAAAGTGGGCCGAATCCGGTGAGAAAGGGGAGGTTAGGTTGTCGGGCCTTCAGTTCGGCCCCGAAAATTGACACCCCTGGTAAAATATGACCCATTCTGAAACCAAAATGTGTCAACAAGCAGGTTTCTCCCTAGATTCTGCCCACTTTCTTCCCAAAATTGGGGGGGCTGAACGCGAAGTTGGGGGGGGGGGGATTTAAAACCCTCCCCCTTCCCCCCCACTGGTTTGGAAACTGCACCTCTGGTGGCCCCAAAAGAAAGTGGGCCAAATTGAGGAAAAATTCGGTTGAGGGAGCTTGTATGGGTATCATTATCCCCCTTACCTCCATCACCAACCTATTTCCCGAAAATACACCGCCGATTTAATTCGACCCGAGGCAGACAACTATCCGCCCGTCATCTTCAGCCAGTTGGCCGCAACAGCTGTCTGCAATAAGAGCGTCGGCGTGTTTGATGGTTGAAGCGGCGCGGGGTGCACGCGGTTGATATTTGCCTGGTATTAACTTATTTGCTCTAATTCTAGTCATCATGTGTGGGGGATTTACGTGCACAAAGAATTCCCTTATAGGGTTGAACATCTTGTACATGGTAAGTGAAATTCGGTGGACTTAAATCTGGTATGCAGGCCGCGTCGCATTCGCCTTGAAACTGCTTTCAGCTGCACGATGAGGACGGAATGTGTGACTTGGAGCGTTTAGTCTAGGATGGTGTGGTTTCGCGAAATGTGTCAGATGGGCTCAGCAAGATGTTTTGTGTGAAATACCTCCCCCCAAGAAGTATGTGCACTGTAGTGGCTGTTTCCCTCACAATGCCTCACAGTCCAAAGATGGAAGTGCAGTCCTGGGCTGCTTAGAATACAGCTATACTAAATATGCTTGTCACAGTAGTGACATTGAGGTTCAGAATGTAAGGACAAGTGTCACTTTTCTGAGTGCAGAGTTTGTTGCATGGTCAGCACCAGGGTTAAGACCTAGCCAGTGTTTCAGTGAGTTATGCTGCATTTTATTTTTTTAATATGAACCTCTAAACATTTTTCATACACAAAAAGATCAGGGCATTGGGCTCTGCCTGACTTCAGGCTGGGCCAATTTGCCTGTTTTTTATGAGGATGGGGGTGAGTGCACCAAGGTCACATAGTTGTCCAGCACCACAGATGGATTTTGTGCAGATTGTGCCTCCCCCGACACTGATAAGGAAGTGATGCCCTTGATAAGTAATTGTGTGTACCACAAATGATTTGCATTTTGCCTCTGTTTTTCAGCACACTGATGGTCATTATTGGCAGCAATTCTGTATTAAATAATCATAATCAGCTTCTGTTTACTTCATACTTGTGTGAGAGTATGGCTGGCGGTTGCCCATTATATTTTTTCGTAATTTGTGGAGTAGCCTCTGTCAGTATTTTCCTTGCATGCTCAGTATGAAAACTACATCAATGCTATGCAGTTCTGAAGTATTTTTGTGTAAAGTGAGAATGGGCAGCTGGGAAAATTATGAATTGTGAGTTGATGTATCTGATTAGTATTTTATCGATTGCAGGTATATAACTTCCCGCCTTTTGATAAAGACTTCATGTTGAGCTTTACATATAATTTGGCCAGACATGTCACGTACAGGAAGTAAAGTGGCTTGTGGCAAAACCACAGGAGAAGTAGGTTCTTCTCCATTTTTATTTTCATTCCAATTTTAATGTTGTTGGTAATTTTGGCTAGATATTGAAAAAATGAAATAAGTGGTGACAAGATGTGATGTGGGGTTGTCTTCCCTATTGTCTAATCAGGCAACCAAAGTTGGGGCTTTAAACATGGTGCTTGAAAAATGGTCAATGTGTTGATAGTTAGTCATAAGAGGATGCATTCAATATGTCATGGTCATGGAAAAGGTATTTTGAAATATGATCTGTCTTTGATATTTCAGTGATATCCATTGGTTATGGATTCTGCATTGTCATGCTCTGCGCTTAGAATGCAACCCGAGTTCACACAATTGTGTTTTTTCCAACCAACAAGTTTAGGCATACATGTTACATAGTTGCATGCCAGGTTGCAACAATGAATTTGTTTTGGTTTGTATGTGCTTTTCATTGCTTTACTAGGCCCTGGTTGATATTTAGCTCATTAGCTTGTAATCCTTGTTAAGGTCTTGAATTATTGGAATGTATAAAATAATGAAGGTCTAAGTATCCATGGAACCACTTTAAGCATTTGTACACACATCTGTTCTTACATGCCCTCCGGGCATTTTGCCCACCATCACTGGATGATGAGGTTCATAGCCCCACTGCCATTATTGAGAACTGAATGAACTGGGGCCAAGCGGAAGGCAGCATTAGATTGTCTTGCAAAACAAAATGCACAGATCCATATTATAGCTGTGCAGATTGTGTTCAATGGATCATTCAAGCTTGTGTGAAATCATTGGATTGGGATGTGTTCTTTCCTTGAGTCTGTGAACACTCTGCCAGTAGTGACAGGGACAGCATTACTTTGTAGCCCTTGACATGTCACATCACTGTGATGTTATCCATCAGTGGTTGTGAACTGAGATGTTAAATCAAGTTAGGTGGGTCAGGGCTTCTTTGCTTGGGCCTCATGCTTGACCCCAAGAACTATGCATTACATTGTAGTTAGGCAGACTAAACCATGTTCATGTCAGGCAGCACCATGTGTCACTTTATATGGCCTGATATTTGTTAAACTGGGTTATAAAGCAAAACACCATCACTGTTAAGATGTATACCCTTCCAAACTTGACCCAGCCTGATTATGAATGGCCAGGCCTAATCTCATTTTGAAGGATTATGTCATCATGCAGCGGGATAAGATGTTCAAGTCAGTGCAAGGAAGTCTTTTAGAATGTATAGTGCATGAAAAGCTAAGCATGGCACCAGCCACCTGAACATGAAATGCTACTAGTGGGACCTCAAGAAGGCATTTGTCACTCGTGACATATGATTGATAGTCTTCAAAGTTTTGTAAAAATGTCCCAAAAAGGGTATGGAGCTTTAAAAAGAAATGTGGAGTAAGGCAACCTCTAAATTTGCTTGCCTAGTGAGGGCTATGCTCAAATATTGTTTAGTGCTCACATACCTCTATTTATATAGTGACATTTTTATATAGTGACACTATTTATATAGTGACAGTGACAAACATTTCCATGATGTTTTCCTGCAGGTTGTGGCATTCTTGTTGATTGGCGTGGCTACCTATGGAAAGACGTCCAGCATCATCACCAGCATAAACGTGGTGGGCGGAATCGTAGCATGCGGCGTGTTCCTGCTCTTCATCGCCGTGATGGGCATCATGGGCGCCATGAAGCACCACCAGGTGCTGCTCTTCTTCTACATGATGGTGCTGTTCCTGCTGTTCCTCGTCCAATTCAGCGTGGCGTGCGCCTGCCTAGCAGTCAACAAAGAGCAGCAGCAGGCCCTGGCGGCCGCCGGCTGGCAGGTGTCCAACAACGACACCAAGACGGACGCGCAGAATAACTTCGAGTGCTGCGGCTTCAACGTCACAAGCAACGCCAACCTGACGCTGAACATGCTGCATCCGCCATGTCCTAAGGTGGGCTGCCGGGGGTGCCGGTAGTGTAGTGGTTAACGCGTCTGCGCTGACCACTGCGCGCCTGGGAAGCCAGAGGTACGGGGTTCGATTCCCCGCGGTGCCCGCCCTTCCTGCCAGGGTGAGGGGCAGGCGACGCCATATAGCCTCAGCAGCTGAGTGCGTCGTAAAGCCCCAATTACACACATAAGGTGGGCTGCCGACGGTAGCACTGGTGCTTGAGTTTGGGCATGCGCCATAGTGGTGAGGATGTCGCCTATGTGTGGTGCAACCTTTGCCGCCCGTGCAGAGACGGAGTTGGCGAGGTTAGCAAGCATACTATCTAAGTGGTTAAAAACATGGAAATATGTGCCATGAAATGATGCTTTAATGAGGTAAAGACATTGAAGAGGAGGAAATGCGCATCATAAAGTGCTGTGAATGAACGTTGCTGACATTCTGGTCGCTGGCCAAGGCTTCTCATATTGAGATCAGCCACACATATCTTAACAAACATACATTAAAAGTTTTCTTGGCTGTCACGTGCATGTTTGTCCTGTCTTCTGCGCCTGCGAGGCGCGGCGTGCGCTTCACGTGATCTGGCAGGGTCCGATGTGACGCCACCGCTCCCCGTCTGCAGCAATGCTGCGCTGCCAACGATCCGTCCGACCAGTGCTGCATGGGTGCCAGCTGCGAATGCCAGCCGTGCTTGGCGAAGGTGGGCGACGCCATCAATTCGGGCCTTCGCGCCAGCGGCGGCGTCGGCCTGTTCTTCAGCTTCACGGAGGTCAGTGGCGGCTGGCCGCAACTCCGTGACGCGTGTGACTAACCCGGCGCAGTGACTGTGCCGCCGCCGCCCGACCCGACCCGCCCCGTGTGTCGCCGCGTGCCTGGTTGGCCCCACTGTTCGCTGCCCGCCCCGCCTGAACGCCCCGACCAACCGCCCCGCCTAACTGCCTCGACTAACCGCCCCGCCTAACCTCCTCGGCTAACCGCCTCGACCAACCGCCCCGCCTAACTGCCTCGACTAACCGCCCCGCCTAACCTTCTCGACTAACCGCCTCGACTAAGCGCCCCGACTAACCGCCCCGCCTAACCGCCGCGCCTAACCGCCTCGACTAATCACCTCGACTTATCACCTCGACTAATCACCTCGACTAATCGTCTCGACTAAGCGCCCCGACTAACCGGCCACCGGCGGCGCTGGTTCGCAGTTCATCGGCGTCTTCGTGACGTCGCGCTACCGCCGCCAAAAAGACCCGCGTGCCCTGTCTCACTCCTTCCTATAGGCGACGCCGGGCGCGTGGGAGCGTCCGCCGCCCAGGTTAGTGCGGCCGCCGCCGACACGGCCGGCCGGCCACCAGCTAGTCCCCTTCGTTCCGGCGGTTCGGCATGGTGGCAGCGTCTGAGCGGGAGCCAGCCGGGCGGCTTTGGCTTGTTTTGGCCGCGGCGTTCGCGTGCGTTGCCAGTTCCGTTCTGTTTTGTTTCGTGTGTTGATGGGATGTTGCTTGCGGTGTCATGCAGTGCGAAATTGTCTACCGTTTGTTTTGTTTTTGTTTTTTTAGGGAACGGACTCGATCCGGACCTCCTTAGCCTTGCGTGTATGCAGAAGGGTTCTTTGCTTTTGCCTCCTGCGCGGTATATTGTTTTATCCTTTCGCCTTTTCGTCATCAATTCTGGTACCTATTTTTGTCAAAAATTTGTTCTCATCTCGTCCGTAACGTACGCTGGTCGTCGACACTCCTGGTTTGACTGCTTTTTCATAAACCACATATCTCCCACATGAAGGTGCTTGGAGTGGTACGCAATCTTTGATCGCTATGGATTCCTTACGTTCGGGATTTGTTTAGGTTTTTTTAACTTACAGCAACGTCCAAATTGTAATGGACGGGCTAGTTGTTGCTGTGTATTCATCACCATATATGCTGATGTCCTCGGAAGCTTATATCATTTGGCCTACGGTCAAGATTGGGACTACGTTTGGAGGGACGCATTTCGCCTTTTTTAGTTTTAGTGTTATTTTTCGCCTGCTCTGCATTAGCCAATATCTGTAGTTTTCCGCGCATGCAGATTCGAGGCAATCTCCACTCGTTCTTGCAACGTGTAGCTTAGACCCGTTTTATTCGCATGTACCAACTTTCTTTGGGATTATTTGTCGTTATCAGTCATCCTATCGCTGGCCGCATGCTGTGTTGCTCCATTCAGTTTTGTTCTGTTTTCGTTGTACAGTACCGTGACTATGTGCCCATCGAATGGACGTTTGACCTGCTTAATAGGAGGGGCGTGAATGGTCTGAATGCCTTCGAGTACGCGGGCCACCTGCTGGGGAACGACCGATTTGAATGATATCATGCGGACCTCCCGAATGTGCATAATACGTTCTTCTGCCAGTGGGAACGATCGGACGCTGGCAGAGTTTTTCGCGAGGCTTGTGAACGGCACGATGGGTTGAGCTGTATGTGTAGCCGTGGCGCACGCTCTGTCGTTGCAATGTATCGGTTAGGTGTCGCTTTCCCTGAGGGAGAGAGCGTCGGATCTCCCTGCACACTCACTCCGAGGCCGTAATGTGCAAGCTGCTCCGAAGTGCTGCGCTGGTCCAGTGTGCTGAGCGGATCGCGGACGGGTGAAGCCACCGTTAGCCGGCGGATGGCCGACCTCGGCGAGCTGTGCGTCTTGTGACACGGCCCGGCTCGTTCCAGGTTATCGGCTTTATCCTGGCGTTCCGTCACCGCCGCCAGGCGGACCCGGACCGTGTCCAGGTGCTGGAGTAGCGGCACACGCACGGGGAGGGGTGTCCGGGCTGGGAGGGCAGGTGGTGGTGTCGGAGGGCCGCCGGGGAGCACGGCAGGTGGGTGGTAGCTGTGATTTGGCTCTGGCTCTCAGCGGAGCGACCCGTAACGGTTCCGACCTCTGGGGAGTGCTAAATATTTAACACGGAGGTCACTAACACTGGTTTTCTGTTTCACTGGAAGTGGTGCGGACATGTCACGCTAGCCGGCTGTCGGGCTGAGGCCCGCTCCTTGACTGGGTCCAGGCCGCTGCTTGGGTGGCAGTGGTCCTGTCCAGCTGGCTCCCAGAGGGCCACCGCGGGGAACACGTCTAACTATGGTGCTTCGATGGCGGCGCTGGAATCGTGTGCCCGACCCGTGCCGTTGGCTGGCTGCGGTCGAGCGAAAAGTTTGATGTTACCACCACTGGCATGCAAAAACATAACGCGAAACTTAACGCGGGACAGCATCGCCTCTCGCTTTTCTTCAGCGTAGTTGAGGCTGCTTGGTGTTTGAGCGTGATATTGCGGCTTGTAGAGTGGTGTGGTGAAAGCTTGTACGAACTATGCATAGAAAGCCCATGTGGCGATGGGAGAAGCGCGAGCTTTCGTTTGTCAACGTACGCCTGTATTGTATATGTGGGTGTTACGCAGGCTTTGTCTATTTTCCGCTTGTCAAGTCGTGGTGAAGAGCTCTAAAACGTATCCATGTATCTAAAAGATGTCTATATATATATTTATGCAATAGCTTAACAAGATTGTATGTTATACGGGAGCCGCTTGTGAGGGTCCTGGCCGTTTCGGTAGTTTGGTGCCAATACTTGTGTGATAGCCAGTATTTTGGATGGTTTGGTGCACAACCATGTATGTGATTGGAATATCTCGTCCTTTTGAAGACGGACATCTTTCGAATCGTGATTTTGATCATTCCACATTGCTGCTGTTGCTGTTCTTATGCCTTCGGTGTTATGGGTGTGGGGATAAGATGTTTGTGCACTGAACAGGTTTCAATAAATTTAGCTGGCATGGCCAAGTGTTGAAGATGTCGCCATCGCTTCGAAACTTTGCTCCTCGGACGTCCCACCTAATAAATGTGACACACGTTTCTCATGGGTTTGCATTTCGTTTTGGCTGCTTGGTGCCGCGACCCGTCTCCTCGCTGCCTGACATCCAACGACAGGTAACGGTGGGCTGTGTTATCCGCGCCGTGTTACATTGCGGGGTTTCTCGGCCCCGCAGCTTTAGCTCAGTTGCACAGCAGCGAACGTCTGACGTATGTGCAGAGGGCGTTCGGGTCGGCGTACCATAGCATGCTGCGGCAGCTCGGTAGCACTGAACTGAAATAGTTCTACTAGGATGGCCAGGGTCTCCGCAACGACATGTGCGATTGTGCCGAGCAGTACCACAGCAGAACCGTGTGGGGTGTTGGGCGGTGCGGAGATATGTTGGTGGCGAAGCTGATGCATGCATTTTTACCTCTTCAAAGTACACAAGATCACATTCCATCCCACGCACGTGCCATCCTGTCAAGGGGGATGATCTGACGCGAAAGTCCGCTGTGTAGGATAGGAGCTGCTGTTGTAAACACAACGGGGGTATGCGGCGTTTTATTGGCATATATAATGTGAAGATAAATGAATTAGTTGTGCGGGCTTTCGCATAGCTCGAGGGCTTCATAGTACCACGATTCCGTTTAGCTACTACTTGATACAGTATGTACGCAGCAGACAAGGGGTGACTGCAGAGAAACATTTCCTGAATTGTGCCATGCATGATTTGAATCATGAGATTCGAAACTCAGCTGCGATGTTCGCTGTCAATCTATTGTTTTATCCAGGCGTGACGAGTGGGGGATCGAACGGGGCAATATAGCCGAAACCAAATCTTAACCCGTCTTGTCTGTGTACTTGACTGTCTGCGTGACATTCAGCAGTTCTTCATGATCATGAAAACGCACGTATTTTTTTCGAGCGATTGTTCAACGGAGTCTAGGATTACGCACTGCGTAGGCTATGTCGGAACTTAAAACTATTGTGCGTATGCAGCGTTTCCAAACTATTGATACGGTCGTCACCGGACTACAGGAGCAGCTCCACGGTTTTTGAATTTGGGGGCAGAATTTTCCTGTGGCCCGGACAAAATGGGACCCTCTTATAGGGGCACAGGGGGCCCACTGCGCAGTGTCGTATTTAAGGGTGTGGGGCAAGGAGGGCGTGTGCTCCCTTTTCAGATGGTTACATGCATTTTATCGAAGTAACTAAATGTCGACAGTGTAAACAATCCAAAATCGGGGTCTTGTAATTGTCCAGCAAAGGGTCTAGCTAACCTCAAACAGGGCCTCTTGTTCCAGAGAAGGGCCTCCTGATCTAGAACAAGACGCTTCAGATTCACGAAAGGATCTCTAAATCAAGCGGCTTAACGCAAAGCAGGGCTTTCTAGTTCGTAGCGGGACCCTCTCGAGTCAGCAAAGAGACCTCCTTGACACAACATTGGACCTCCTTATCCAGAGGATAGGTACCTTACTCATAAGCGGCCACATGATCCAGAAAACAGACTTCTGGATGCAGAAAAAGATTTTCTGAGCCCGAGGTATTACTCTAGCTCAGGTGTGGGAGGTTCTTTGATTTGAAGTTTGGTGCTGTCCAGGTAGCATCAATACTTTTAGGTTAGGAAAGGGGTCTCCCGATTTGCTTGGGGGGACAAAAACCATACTTTTGTCCTGGGGGACAATTGTCCCCTCTGCCCCCACCCTTGCTGCGGCGCCGCTGTCTGACGCCACGTTACTGTGTGCGTGGACTACATTCTAGGTGAACTGTCATTCGGTCCCTGTTTAAAGGTGGGGCAACAGTGACACTGTTCGCGAAGCACGCGGATACGGGCACGAAGTAATGAACGCATCCCAGGACTTCCCGGAGGATAACAACCCTGCGTGGGGTGGTATACACTCCGAACGGATTGTGTGGCGAGTTGCCTCCGCCGCCATGCCCCAGATGGTGCTCTGTGAAGCTGGTATAGCGCGTGTGAGGTGGCAGAACGCCATTGCGGTGAACGAGTTTCGTGCAGTTGGAGAATGTTAGCTCCTTGTTTACGAGCGGTTGTTGCTTTCGCTCGTTGAAAGTCATCGGTGTGCGAAACAGTCCAACATGGAGGCGGGCCCATGCGTATTTTTGGCTCGTTTCTTCGCGATTGCTCTGAAAAAGTAAAAAAGCGTCAGCGACATGACCTCTAGGATGAGGTTATGGATCGTCAGCGCTTGAGGTCAGGATCTTCAAATTTTGACAAGATATGCAAAATCAATGTAAAGTTTGGTATTTTAAATGGCGACACCGTACTCCGGTACACCGGTACTGGGGCCCTTCCATAACTTACGTTACGTATGGATGGTCTTGTATGAAGCGTAACGGAAGCGTAAAAAGGGAGTGAGGGGAGGTTTTGGGCAGCATAACTTTACATTTGGGCGTGCCTGTAAAAAACGCTAAAACGTTCAAAAACCACTCAAAGCCGGATGTTGGTGGCTCCCTGGCATGACAAGAAACATGCACGTTATTTGCTTCGCATCTCTATCTGAATGATGGGCCAGATGGGCGTTCCTTTTTGGGATGTCACACTTCACGTAACGCAACCAGAGGGACGCGGACGCACTGAACGCGGCCGTTCAGTGCACTCAGTACGTGGGCGGGGGAGGCGTAAAAGGCGAAAGTTATTTCTTGGACGGCCCTTCAGAAGTTCTCCGGAAAAAACCTCAGTGGGGTTAGCTTCTTCGCAGGACTAGGGCCAACGCACACTTGGGCGGAGTGGGGGCCAGTCCCCCCCCCCCCCCCCGAAGGTGTTCCTAGAATAATTTTCGGAAGGCGCGGAATAGCCGCGGCAAACTTTGCATAGCTGAAAGTAATTAAATAGCAGATATTTTGGCATGCAAAGGTGTGTACCTTGAAAGGTCGCTGATCTATGACAACAATTGAGATGATCTAGGCTGTAGCTGTCAGCGGGGGAAATTTCTAGGGAATAGTCTGATGCAGCAACTGAATGTTAGACGAAGCTATACATATCTGGGATAGCTTTTTGGGCAGTTAAACGACTAAACCCAGGATTACGACAAAAGCCATTACTCTTTGGTCGGGTACGAAGGTCAGACGGGATTAAAACCAAACTTATTTGTTACTGGACAGCTTCCGTTATGGAGTAGTTTCTTATGTGCATTTTGATTATTTTTATGACAGGGATCGCAACAGACGTCTTTTATTGACTCCTTAAACGTTAGAGTGAGCCACTTGCATGAATTTATCAAGATTAGCCTTTTTATGTGCGTACTACGTAGCGTAATACTTGTCGTTTGTTTAAATTAAAAAATCAAACAATCTCTTACGTTTTTGGTCATCATGACATTTTGAACGTCAAACAAGGCGACTGGCCTGAAATAAATACCAGTGAACTTTTGCTTAGGTGAGACATCTAGATTCAAAGCGGTTGCATGAACAAGTTTGGGGCATCATGGATACCAATCTGGAGTTTGCCCTTTTTGGCCTTACCTGACCTTATCGTAACCTAACATTTTGGGATTAGTGAGTTCACAATACAGGCAAATCACCAGGTGAATTTGGTGTCTCCAGCTCTTTTACTTTTTGAAATATCAGGGGTCAAATTGCCCCCCCCCCTCCCTCCTGCCCCACCCGAGCGCGTGATATTTAACTGGCCATCCGGGTGCGTGTTAAATCTGCACCACGCGCATTGCCCAGCTTTCCCCACGCCGAGGTCGGAAGCGGAGAGCTGGGGCTGGTGCAGTGAAAGCCAGGTCATCGAAACTTCTAATAAAAAAAAAACAGTCTGCAAAGCATGGGCTTGTGCGATGCCGACTACAATCCACGCTTTGAATTCAGTAGCTGCGGTTGTCCGCGTAATCAATGCCACAGATAGCATGTCACGATGGATGCAGCCAGAGACATTTTCCGCGGATTCCGGCCCCTGGCTCAGTGAAATTGACCGCCGCCATCGATTGATACTCTCTTCTGCCCTGAGATGAGGCTCGTTTTCCCACGGGATACGCGCGGGCGCGCCAAAAGTCGTGCTGTAAAATCGATTGATAGTTTGATCACTTTGACGGCTTCAGCCAGGCTCAATCACGGCAATCAGTGTGGCCTTGTTCGGCTCCATGTGAGTGACGGACGAGATTCAAGAAAGGTACAAAAAACGCTATAAATGTGGATGCGTCCCTGAGACCGGCAAATTTAGATTCAAGAATTTCACTGACGTTTGAAGCTGGTTGAACCTATTGACGACTCATTGTATCTCGGATACATGCAACCAAATACCCGTGGTAGTAGGCGGGGTGGCGTGGTGAATACGGTTACAGGACATGTTCCCAAACCCGCGGATTGGCGCGAATATTGTTGGTGCTATGCGCGCATTCCAACCTCCTCTACAATACGGAACGTAAGAGCGGCCCAGAAAGATGGATGGGCAACTTTTTTATTTTCCCCTTTTCATCCATCACCGATGGGTTATGGAAAGTCCCATGACAAGCGTAAATTCGTGCTACCGTCGCCTCGACCCCGCCCGTTCTTCGGCGTGCACTTCTATCCGCACCTAAAGAGCATTTGCCGCTGGCCGGCAAACGCCAGTGGTATGACGTCACCGCGGGAAGCAGCGCTCAGTATATCTGAAAGTCCTTGGCTTACAAGTCTGCTCTGACGTCTCCCCTTGTACTTGCATGTGCTTATGCCTTCGGGAAGCGGTTTTCTGTAGGTAAGGGATCGTCGTTTTGCGTGTGGTGGGATCGCACACATTGATCTGCTTGCGGTCAGGGACGGCACAAGGGAAGAGCAAAGATTTTTGAAAAAAGACTTAACATCGTCCATGTGACCTTTCTGGACCAGCTGCCCCTGCCTAAGCAGATGCTAGGCGCAGACAAGCATGATTTACATGCGATAAGCAATTAGGACGGTGAGAGACGAGCGAAAGCTGACTTCGGATTATTGGCACAATTATCAAGTAGAATGACGTTTGACTGTGTTTAGTTCATAACCGCATAAACACGTGGCCGTCGTAGTGCACTGGCATGTGCACGCAATCGACCATGGTACATCTGTCGTCTCAGCGGAAAGGCAAAGCCAGGGGACACTGCACTCACCTGGAGTACGTCGCAAACGTGAATACATAAAGCGTCCAAAAGATCGAGACGCCAACGAAAGTTTCCAGTGTTCTGGCCCCGCGAACAAAAAAATTGCGATTTGAAAAGCAACCGCTCTGCACCAACAGATACAGAACGAAGGAAGTGTGGTGTCTTCTGCAACGGGAGAGTGGGCCCACTGAGCTCTGAAGCCATGACATGAAGGGATTATGCTCACTGCACGGCCACTGGCGGTAACGCTATCGCGCAGCAGCCTCCGATAGCTCGAGCCGACGGTGGATTCAAGTGAAAGGGTATCGCAGCTGGTGGAAGTAATCGCCCAGGAAAGAAGCCGCCATAAGCATCAGTGAATGCCGCAGAATTGCAAACACGGAGAAGTTAGCTGAAATATATGTCCTCAATGGGCCTAATCCACTCAGACTCACGCCACAATAAATTCTGGTAGGCTTTCGAATGAGCTCAGCGCAGCGGAGGGAAACCCGTGGCCATGTATGGGATTAGCGAGACCCGCTTCGCCACTCAGACCCTTGCTCCGGTTCTTCCTCTCCTCGTCTTAGAGACTCTCCTGACATAAAGGCCATGAGACGTCTTTCCTGGTTAGCCAACCCATCGCAGGTCACAACCTGGCCCAGGGCAGACCCACGCATGGTTATACGCTTCCCTTGCGTGATCCCTTCGTGATAGCTGGCTCTTGCGGAATACTCGGTAGTTTATTTGGACCCTCGTGGTGAGGACTAGGTTTCCTCAATGTATACCGGGTTTGCTGCCTCGCTGTTCGTACCTTTTTTGTGATATAGGTTCCTAATTGAAAGAAGAGCAAGGATTAGGAGCGAGAACAAGGCGATGAGCAGGAGGCGATACTTTTGCAACCACTGATTGCAGATTCACGCGGTTTGCAGCGGCAGGAAGCTTAAGTTTTGGGCTCTGTACCGTGCAAGCTGTAAAGCAATGCACGCAAGCTGACAGCAGGCGAGTTTTACCTGCAGCATTACAAAATCACTGTGAGGTCACCTCCACGACAATGTCAACATTGAGAACGTAACGTTGCCGAACGACGAGAAGCTGGCGAACGCGGATCGAAGCCAAGTCCAGATCCGGGAGACCAGGCGCTGCAACGATCCCGGACGAAAGGATTCTGAAGAGGGAAACAACGGGCAAGAGTATGGACAACATTGGAGTCGGTGCAGGCGAACGTTCACACGTCGACGATTGTAAAACGAAGACCCACTCATTCGGGGGTATTTCTGGAGTTGATGTCAAATTTCGGCGGTAGGAGCAGATGAGGATGTGAATAGAACTGGTCGGCGGTGAACGCACTGGTTTAGCTTTTGGCGTCATGTGCATAACCCTCAACTACCATGAATATTCAAACACGTTATCGCATCGCTCGTCTCATGCCACGCAAGGCTGCCACTGCCACTGGAAACATTACACATATTGCCACTGGAAACATAACACATATTGTAATCTGTGTGATCCATAACAAACATTGTTCATATTGCACCTAATGTGTCATCCCATACCGCCAGGCCGAATCGCTTGTCCTCATCTTATGCAATGGATTTCGCCAGATTTTCGTTACAGTGGAACGAAGAATAAAATTTTAAACGAAAGCCTGCCGTCTGAACGAACTTTTCGTCTACAGGCAGGCTCTAAAGTTATTTGCGTACTAAAAGCAAAATAGATGTACGAGCACGCGTAGTCTTCGTCTCATGTATACAGGACAGTCAGATAACTTGTGTGTTTTTTCATTTCGATGCTGGACTTGCCATTACCCATCACAAAAAGAAGGCTATTTCGCAATCGGCAGCGGTTACAGCCTGTCTTAAAAGTGTCAGGGTTCGTGACTTGTATTCGTTTCTGTGACTTCTCAGTACTTACTGAAATCAGCACCGTGTGTGAGGAATACTAAGTTTGTGTGTGCGAAGTGTGGTGCATGTTAATATAGCATTAAGATCTGTTCAAATCGCATGATTTTCTTTGTTGATGCATGTTTGTTTCCTCCACTTGGCAACGGCATGGCAACACTCCGAACTACACGATATTTAATGTCCTGTTGGCTATAAGGCCCTCCATGTTCTGAAACTGGGACTTCCTCAACAACCACTGCGCTGAATACATCCTTATGTGAAGTGACCATAAATCTACAAACAGAAAAGCTGCGCTATTAGGACTACTCGACTCCGACTCAGAAATGTAGGAGTTGTATGGTCCAAGTTGTTTTGGGCCGTGCAAAGTATTTTTAATGTGCCACAAGCTTTGAAAAATGCTGTCTCAGACATGTAAATCGTTTCGTGCACCACGGTAAGCGAATGGGGATTTTGAAGCACTTGCACGCCTCACAGCCGCGTCATTGACAGCAGAAGCAGCGTGAATGATGTGACAGAATCTTGTAGGGGCAGTCATTCTCTATGTATCTGTCGAAGATTATCTTTGTATCTTTGGGAAGCATTTAACGTCAAGTAAGGTGAGGCGTTCCAATCGCACCACCGACCATGCCAACAACAGGCGAGAAAAATGTCAATTACATATCCATTTCGCCGCACAGGTACGCCAAGAAATGTGCTTATTATCTACCTGGTGGCACTTCTAGGACTAAGAGACGGCTTGTTCGGAACGTCCATTTCTCTTGGGGGGGGGGAACAATGTGAAGGAAAGTTTCATTTTTGAGAACAAGTCAGCTCCGCTCATAACTGCCATACCCGATTAGGGCGGCGACGTCTGACCTCCTCAAAAGCAGTTCGCGCCGCGTTGGTGCGCGTGGTATCGACCATTTGCTGTGTTGAGCTCGCAAGTTTTGACAAGCAAACCGAGTGGGCAGTATTTCATATGCATCTTATCGACATGATGTAATTATTAGTGCGTGGGCAAGTGTGCCGACCAATGATGGAGCAAGAAATTTGCGGAGGAGAGGGTCAAAACGTGTCATATGGATCCCTTTTCTTGCATAGCGGTGCTGTGCTTGGATTTGGGAAGCCTTTTTTGTGTCTGGATTCTATTTGTATGCACGGCGAGCCGTTTTTGTGTGTTTTAGGACCTTTGGTCGCAGAGGACCCGCAACCTCCAAGGACCAAAGGCCGAAAAGCCACCATTTGGCCCCGCCACTGCCAGTGGCGTACGCAGAATTTCGCCCATGGGAGGTCAGATCGGATCACATTAAGCCCTTTCAGCCAAGGGTGCCAACTCGTCGTCGGTAAGTTCATGGACTTTGTTGTTTCCATTCGGGGGCCCCTTTTAATCTTGCGATCCTATTGCAATGCATCGCCACCATGCTTTTACGTCTGAAATACTCTAAAACACTTAAATTTCCAAAAAGCACTGAGTTCTTTGGCACCACTGGGTCCTGCTACCTGCGAGAGGGGTCAGAATTCCAAGAGCTCTTCCCTCTTGGCTACGCCACTATCCCTTCCGACGTTGAAGAGCGTTTTCAAGGAGTGTTACCCGGGGCACTTGCCCCCCCCCCCCCCTCCTCCGCCCTCCCTTATGCATGGATCACTTGCCCCCGCCCTCCGTCCCCCTTGTTAGATGTATAAACGATGTATGGCAAAGAGAGTGAATCGCCGATCGCACCCATCAAGCAAATACGCGATTTGCTAGCCACCCAGAAAGGAGTGCCAGAAACTCAGGAGTACCAGAAACAACGTTTGTGTTCCTAACGGTTAGCTCCGTAGCCGTTAGCCCCTTAGTGCACGCCAGATGCCCAGCAGCGCTGATCAAAAACATGCTTGTACACCTTGCTCGTCTGTCTTATTGATATGTACCCGCCCACTTTTACAGCTCGGACCGCCCGCGCTCTCACCGCTCATTCACAGTCCGGCTGAAAGGCATCACGCTGCATGCTAAAAACGCAAATGCAAATCGATACAGCTGTAGTCAGGCATGGGGACGAAGCCAACCTTCTGGCTTCAAAACCGAGTCCAAAGTCAGGCCAACGATAGGAAGCCAAAATCCAAGTCGAAGTTGAAGGCTTTGGAGTTTGAAGCTGAGGGGCCGAAGCTGACCCCACTGGCATCGTGTTTTTTTTTACGAAAGCCGAATCCGAAGTCACAAGCTTTAAAGTTTGCACGCGCGAAGACGAAATCAAAGTCGGTCGCTTCGAGCTTTGAAAGCGCGGAGCCAAAGCTGAGCACCAACCAAAACCAAAACGAAACCAAAACCAAAGCGAAAGACCAAAACCAAACCAAACCCATCCTCGCTCACGCTAAAACTCTATGCGGTCAGAAAATATTATCAGCGTTTTGTGTCATTGGGGCTTGGCAACGCACTGACCTGCTGAGACTGCGTGCCGTTGCCTACCTCTCACCCTGGCAGGAAAGGGCGGGTACCGCTGGGATTCGAACCCCGTACCTCTGGTTTCAGAAGGCCCAACGGTTAACGCAGACGCTTTAACCACCTCACTACCGGCACCCTATCAGTGTTCTCCAGAGCAATTGAGAAGGAGCACATAAGATGTATGAGCTGGTGCACGACGTGCATTGCATTACGAGTGCAACATTTTGTTCTCGGATTATCGACCTCGCTTTTTGTGTTAGTTTGTACACAGAGCTTTGGACAGTTAGTTCCTCGGCCATCGGCAGGTGTTGCTGGTCCTGAGAATGGCTGGGTGGTTTACGGCTTTCAGCAAAGCATGCGTCGTGGCGTTGAAAGTTCTGCAGTGTATTGGGGTGACAGGATGGTAAAGACCTGCTCATGAAGTAAAATCAAGACTCGGGTAAAAAATGGTGCCAAAATCGAAGCACATCTTCCAAGATCGTACGAAGCCGAGGCCGAGGCCATAATTCAAAATTTGCTTGAAACCGAAGCCGAAGCCCACTGGGCGTTATATAGCCAAAATATACGCAGCCGAAGCGCCCGAAAGTTCAGATAACTAACGGAAGCCGAAGCCGAAGCCAGCTGATAAAAATGGCACAAACCCAAAACATAAGCCGAAATCAACCGTTCTTCCAGACGAAGTTGAAGCCGAAACCGGCTTAAACTCCATTCAAATGGAGAGTGTGGAGAGTTGTAGTAGTTTTTACTTCACGCTCCCTTATCTCATGTTACTAAAGATAGCGCACAGTTGTTAGTACGTGCAGACGGCTATATCTTTCAGGTACATATGAATAGGTAAAAGTTTATAGAGCACGTCTTCGTTTTTTATTTTTTACTTTCATGTTTTGGTACATGACGTCTGAATGAGCCCCTTTTAAAAGGTACGACATGCCCCATCGTAGGAAAATTGCATGAGATGATGGGGGAAGTTATATTGATCCTTTGCATGCAGTAAATCGCATGGCGAGCGAGCTGAATGCGTTGCAACATGTAAATAAGAGACTCCCGTCTTTGCTGTTTCGTTATCTGCCGCGATCACATGACAAGCTTCTGCGCTTTCTAATTAGTGTGTTTATTTTACAACTGCTGCCACCTTGGTTTCGGCTGCTTATGTAGGAATTGTGGATGTTCACAGGTGCTGTAAAGGTTGACTTATTGTCTGGACAACAGAAAGTCACGGCAAGAATGTCAGTCAATCATTGACAGAATAGCAGTCATTGGCATGATTGTCGATACATTGAAGCCCTGATACAACATGCCCCACGCACAGATGATACAACATGCGCCGCCCGACATCCTGGAAGAAAGTTTAGGCCGCCCCGAAATCATTGGCAAGGAGACGCCAAATGTTTGCCGGGCATATGCAGCAAAGGCATTTCTCACCACTCAGAAGAGGATTCAAATAAGTCTGATTATTCGGTAGGACCTTAAGCATACATTGCCACCGATCACTGCAATTGTCAGCAATGTGAAAAACAAAGATTGTCGTCCTCAATCCAAGACACGAACACATGTGCAGCTGGCACGATACTGAAAGATACATGACGCGGCTGTGCTTCAAACAAGTGACTCAAGTTCGGCATCTGTCGCACGTAGTCGTAGTAAAACACCCTCAGATATTACTTGGACATGATACAACTCATACACCTGCCCACCCCCCTACAGATGGTCCGAGCCGCGCTCGCGGTCAGCCGCATTCAAACGTGCCATCATTCTGCTGCTTACGCTCATCTGGCACATTTGCCATGGACCCAATTCAAATTATGATACCCGCCTGTGCACATCGCGGAAACCGGCCAGAAGCTCCACATGCATCGGAAAATTGGGTATAAGTATGACAAATACGTAAACTGGACTATTTTCCAAAAAGGCATTTGGAATGCCGTGCATGAGATCAAACATTACCTTTAGCCAGCGGGGACAAAAAAGTTGAGGAAACCGTTAATTTCATCGAAAAAGGGGAGCAAATCTGCCCGTTATTCTCTTTACACCGGAGCCCTAGTGTTGAAAACCTGTAGTGGTGACAACTGGTACGGTTTTCAAATAGAGACGACTGAAATACGCGGTAAATTCGCAGGAATAGGATCGGACGCCTTTGTTTAGAATAGTGCAATGCACTCATTTCCCCTACCTCTTAACAAGCATGTGAATAACTGCGAACTAAAAATCGAAGTAGACACCTTAAGGTCAGTAGGTTGAAACCGCGTCATGTTATTGTACGTCGTGCAATAACTATTATGCGCATGCAGCGCGCAATTTTCCAGTGAAAATACTGTTGTTCCCTGTGGCAAAATTCTGCACACGCACCTGCGATCACCTCAACCGACTTAAGCCAAATAGGACCACCGTCGTTTATAATCACCGCAGGCCCCATCGACGCCGCGTCGTGTTCCCGGTCCCGGTCCCCGCCTTTTACCGATCCTCAGCGTTCACATCGATTTTTGCAGGTTCCGACCACCACGCGAAGTGGGCCGCGATGTTTCCTCGGTGCAAAAATAAGTAGCCGTTACCATCAGCCGGTTATCGCAAATTTCCTGATGCACCTTAAATAATCCCCGCACTTGATCGCTCGGGAATCGCTTAAATCCCCGTTTCACTTAACCACCACGCCAGTACCACCGACCAACAAGGCCGTGCCGTGCAGTCGCGTCCCCGCCCTGCCGCATCGCGTCCGATGAAGGAGGTCCCTGGACAGCGTATGTTCCCCGCCCACCGCACGACGCGACCGGGAAACCCGGCCCCTTCACTGGCGCTGCGCAGTCATCAGCGTTGAGTCCGCCCCCTGGCCGGCCTCTACCGGATTTTAGGCGGTGCCGAAGGACGAAGTGGGTGGGACAGGGGACCGCGCCTATCCACTTTCACCGTGCTCGAGGCTCGCTCACCAATCACAAACAAGGGGACTGAGCTTGCTGGCACATGTAAGCATGCGCAGAAAGTAGTGCCAACTATTTCCTAAGCAGCTGGAAAAATATTACAGTTTGAGCTATTTTGAAACAACAAAAGGGAAGGCAAACAAAACTTCAATGCTTTTAACTGCATAGAAATGTCAGAAAATCCACATGTAAGAACTGTCCAGTTCGTTGACGCCCGCCCTTCCTCCAAACTGGGATGTGCTTACGGCGTGGTGAGATGTGTGCGTAGTTCCGGCCGTTTCGGCGTGGGGCTGTAGGGTCTCGCTGGGTGGTCGTGCCGGCAATTGGGGAGGGAAGTGGGATCTGCGGCCGTCTTAACTCAAACGTAAGTGTGTTCATTTACAATCTGAATTATGCTACGGTTTGGGTGGCAGGCTGGTAGGCATGCACCTATTGAGCGTCGAGAACGTCTCATGCCTGGTTTGTTATGCCGTTCATTCTTGGCCCCGAATGGAAACCTGTACTCTTAGCTTTAAGATGATAATTTTGGAAATCATATTCTTCGTGCGGGGCTTTAAGGTGGTCAGCTATGGAGCTCTCACACATTTTCTAAACTGTATGTCAAAGTTTTATATCCCATACCAAGTCAACAAGTCACATTGCATATTTTTTGTTAAAGTGAGCCAGTAACTGTGGTTAGCAGGGCTGATAGTAGAGGTCAACCAGGTTGTGGACTGCTGTGATGGTGGAACATAATTTGTCCACTTTTGCCTGATTTGGTGCTGTCAGCATGAACATAAGCACATGCTTCTGATGCAATCATTTGCTCTGGGTGCAGAAGCCAAAGGGGCCAGGACCTCCCAGCTTTATGAAAATTTGCTAGTGACTTTTTCAGTAATGATGGAAAAATAGAAAGAAGTTGTTCTATGTCCCAACTTTGGAAAATTATCTCAACTTATGGTTGGGCTCTGTCCCATCATCTTTGACCCTTTCTTATGATTTAGAAATGACAGGTCGTGAGCACAGATCCACCATTTTTTTGGTAATGGATGAATCACATAGATGATAGTTAGATATTTTTCCTTAGATTTAGTTTCCTTTCATTTAGATAGATATAAGGTCAACGCCATTCAATAAGGCTTGTTTAGTCCTGGCACGCTATCCTGCCTTTCCAATTTGGCCTCCTCTTGGCTTGGGTGTAACCAGCAGTAATGTGGTACCTTGGCAGTATGTAAATTTTGGGCAGGTTTGACTATTCATGTGTGAGGCACAGGTCTTGATTCCCTGTGGTACCCACCCAACAACATTTTGCATGGCCCTTTTGGATGAATTGAGATATCCTGATAACCAACAGGGCCTGATGTCAGAGATCTAGGATCTCTGACAGGTAAGGGTGTAGAAAGGCAAAATATGTTAAGGGATGAGCAGGGTGAAATTGCTACACCTTTTCTCAAGTTATGAGGGTAGTTTTAGTTAAGAGGCTTCTCCTGTGATATAATCCCCCCCCCCCCTTTCTTCTCAAAGTTGGAGGACTGGAGCATATTCAAATGGAAATTGCCTACATCACCATGATTGTGCATCACCTATGCAATGCCTGAGGGGTTCAAAAACAGGTTTTGTGCAAAAGATTGTATGCAATCTATGCATTTATTTCAGTTGGAAGCAATGTATGGTGCTTGTCCAGCTATGACACTTCAGAAAATTCCCGCTTGCATAATTATTAGGATTAGGATGTACATCATTTTGAACATGACAGGTCAGTTATGGAAGGCCCACAAGCTGCCCCACCTCAGGTTGTAGGGCTATGACCATTATTTTTATGTTGCTTTGGTGTGTACCTATTCCTATTTCCCAGTAAGCTTGTGCAAGCCATGCCAACCATGATAGTGCTATATAGCCATTATAGTTTGCATGCTCTTAGGCCCAAATCATTATTGTGCAAACCATTGATGCCAAATCCAGGTTAAATTGCAATAATAAGGACATCATGTGATGTGATCAATTTGCAGGTATGTCTGACTGACATTGGGCTTGTTATTTCAGTTGTGAGGGGGCTGGATTTCACATCAAAATGCCAAGTACCTCCCAAACCAGTCCTCAACAGCAACAGCAGCAGCAACAGCAGCAGCAACAACAGCAGCAACAGCAACAGCAGCAACAACAGCAACAGCAACAACAGCAACAGCAAGCACAGCAGCAACAACAACAGCAGATCATTGCATCATCTGGAGTCCCTATCACATTTGATGGACAGGAGGCCACATTCATTCCAGCAGGGGCTCATGGAAATCTGGTAAGGCAACAATGATGAGGTGTCAGTCGGGCTACTCCAATATCAAGCTAGCCACACAATTCAATGAATTGATTGCTCACATTACCATTACCATTACCTTTGTTAAATGTGACCAGGTCTGTTGATTTCACTTTGTCTTTTGTTCTATATTTGCACAAGTGTCATAGTTGCAATGTGAATATTATTGTCATTATCTGCAGAACATGCAACATGTTGCCCATTTGTTGTGTTTGACCTTTGTGGAGAATTAAGCCAGTTGCCACCCACTTTGTAAGACTGTCTCCTGCTACAATATTTTGATCCTTGGTCACCAGGTCTCTGGAGCCCAGTTTTTGTCTGGGGCTCAGCTGGTGAGGCCACAGAGCCTGATAGGCTCCAATGTGGTGCAGAATGTCGGAGGTCAAGCCATCTCTCTTAGTCCAGGTATGGATACAGGGTAACTGACATCATCTGGACCAACTGTTGATGAACCCACGATTGTTTCATCACAACTGTTGTGCATTCCATTGTATTGCATCCGTGAGAATAACTTTGAACTTGAAATACCAGATTTGTAATGTTCAGCCATGATTCATATCTCATCTGTGAGGTACAATGGGTATGGGTCCTGTCCCAGGAGTTGGGGAAGTGGGATTTTATATCTATTGTGTATTGATATCATATATACTGTACCTATCATATTTATTGTATCATTCATTGTACCTATATCATTCATGTTGTACCTACCATATCTATCGACAAAATCCGTGTTGTCAGAATTGAAGGCCTGTTTTCCCCTAGCATATTCACCCATGAGACCGTCCATCCAAACTGTTAAGTTTTACTTAGAATTGATTGCTTCACATAATGTTTTGCTGTTGCAGTGCCTGGAGGCCCATGCACGCAAACAGTTAATGAGATTATGTTTGTCAGTTCTCGAGCTGGCTAGTTGATGATCTTTGAATTCCCACAGCTATCAACGATCGACAAACCCCCACCCTGTGTGGCGCAGGTCGCCAGCTGCAGGTGCAGACTCCGAATGGGATCCAGCTGGTGCAGCTGCCAGTGCAGCAGAGCATGCAGACTATCTCAGTGCAGATCCCCATGTCAGCAGCCAATGGGCAGACAGTGCTGCAGACAGTGCAGCTGCCAGTGGCGTCCGCGGGTGGCCAGCAGATCCAGCTGATGCCGCAGATCCAGGTGAACATGGCTCGGTGCATAAAAGGAAGCAGCCAGAAGGCTCAGATTGTATGCATGTTCAGAATTTAGGGGTCACGGACTACAGTGTGATGCAATCATCCTACAATTTTGACTCTGCAGTGACAGTTTTGATCTGTACATGATATTCATGCACCATGTCTGCATCTGCTGCAAATTTGACATTTTAGGAGGCTGGCGTGATCTCAATTTAAATGTATTGTTATCTACACATCAGACAGGTAAATGGTCTGACATGTTATGTCTGACATATCATTGAAGCTGGCATGTCACATACTCTGAAATAAGCACGTCATGTGAGCAACGTCAAGAGGCCATTTCCTGTCCTCGCCGGTGACGCGGCCGCCTCCCCCCTCCGCAGATCCCGCAGTACGCGCAGATGCTGACGCCGACGGGCCAGATCCAGCAGGTGCAGGTGGTGCCGGCCCACCACCTGGCCTCGCTGCAGGCGGCAGTAGCCGCCACCCCGGCCGCCGCCAGCAGCCAGGTTGGTCGCCTCCCGTCGCGGGGCTCGAGCGCCGGCTGGCAGCCAGCCGACCGGGGTCATGGGAGTTCTCAGTAGCTGTTTGATTGAGGGACGGGTGCTGCTTGTCTGAGTGTTTGTGCCGGTGTTGGGAGTGCTCCGATGAAACCCCGCATGTCCTGGGTCAGCTGTGAACCACATGCAGGCACACCTGGAAACTATAAATTCCATGAACAGTATGGTGATTTTGGTGAGATCTATTGTATTATGCCTGCTGTGTGTCACAGCAGAGCTATACTTGACAAGGCATATGTGAGAACAATTGGGATGGCCTCCTCCCAGCATGCCATATGACCTGACCTGACCCGACCTGCCCTTGCCGTGCCGCAGCCGACCAGCCTGTCCACCACCACGTCCACGACGAGCGTGATGGGCACGGCCCAGTCGTCGGCGGCCGAGGAGGGCAAGGAGGCCGGCGCCGAGGCGGCCGGCCAGGGCCTGGCGCTGCAGCTGGCGCAGGCCGGCCTCATCGGCGGCCAGCAGACCATCACCGTACAGGGTCAGTTCGCCCGCACGCCGGCCGGCGGCCGCTGGCCAGGGGCAGGTCATGGGATGCATGTGTCACAGTCGGTGTGTAAGGGTGTAATGGTTTGCTAGGTCACCCCATGTCTGGAGATCATGCCGCGTAAGATTATTTAGCGCCATTCACTGAGAGACCTGTGAATGGCCAGAGAGATACGTGGAAAATCGGCCCATCCCATGTGTGGGAAGAACATAGTGTGAACGTTTACCTCATGCAATAGTGGCCTGTGTTGTGTAAGCTCGATCTAGCGCACGCATTTGGCCGCGCTGTTCTGCCCAGGACCTTTTCCCGGCAAGTATGGGGGTACTTACGTTTGGTGCAGTTCTACAATACCTCCTCGCCAGGGGTCAGGTCGACCTTCGCTGACCAGTTGCCAGCTGACCTGTATCTATCACGGCTGCCAGACAATGCTCCCGACCCTGGGCTCGTAACCGGGCCGGCTGGGCTCCGAGCTGGCATCCCTCCCCTAGACCAAGGAGGCGCCCGTGTTAGTGGGCATCATCCTTGTGGCGCAGCCGCGGCACTTACCACCGTGGCAGCCAAGGGAGTGAGCCTTTGTTGTCATGTCCCCTCACGTTTCCCCTTCCCCTGTTGGAGGTGGTGGGTACCCCAGGGACCAGAGGCCCCGGTACTTATTGGCATATGCAAATGCATGTTCGGGCTCTAAAACGTCATAAATGTGCTCCCAAGGCGTCGATATAGAAACTCGAGCCTATAAGGCTCTTCGAATGTAAACGCGAGGCGCTCGAGCGACGAAGAGAGGCTGGATGGGCCTCTATGATCCGATTTGGTCCCCCCCCCCCCCTGGGGGAAATCCTGGCCACACCACCGCACCGTGATCATGATAGACTGGTCGAAGCACGGAATAGGAACAATGGGAAAGTCCAACAAATATGATGTTCAGCTTTGCTATTGTGAAAATAAGTAAACCTAGCTGTAGGTCGATACGTGCGTTATGGACATACGGATGATCAGGTCACATGTCGCCGTGGAGGTTTTTGCTTGATGCAGTAAACTGACTTTTGGGACAACTGTGGCAATATGCACGCGGCATGCGATTGTCCCAGCTGACGCAACTGTGGCTGAAGCAAGCAATTGGCCAATTCCGAATTAACGGCTGTTTAAGCAAGAGACCAACTTGGAGCAAACCAGGCCACCTGTAAGTGTGTCATTAGTCAACTGCACTCCCCACCGAGCTCCCCTTTCATGCTGGCCGCCTGCCAAGGTTGCCTCGTGAAAAATCGTTGTAAACAGAGACAGAAAGAACCGTCAAGCAGGAGTCGCCCTTGCAGCTGTTGCCATGACAACCGGTGGCGTCCTTATCGAACCAGCAGCTCTCGCTGCACCGGCAGTGTTGTCGCGTGGTCGTGTGGCAGTGGATTTCAACTTGTGCTGAGAACACAGCCCCGCTACCGACGGATACACACGGCTGCATTGCCCGTGTTGCTGCCGGATGCTCGTGGCCTTCGCAAATCTGGAAAACCTGTTTGGAGCTGACAGTTGATCTGCTTCCGCACGGGAGTGGTGGGCTTTGGCCTGTTATCCATTCGGGATGGATACCGCGAACGCTATGGGCTCTATCGCCCTCTGGGGATTTTCACCAGCCGTTGACTTTGCTGTTGGAAACTCGGACACAGGCGGCTTCGAATTTTGGAATCGGGAATCCTCGGAGGCGGTCAGCGTTCTCCTCGTCGGTGCGCCGGATTTGTGCAGCGTCGTGCAGAATCTGCCGGAAGCGTTGCGACGGACGGACAGGCCTGTCAACTTTTACCTGCTGGAGAACAGCGTGGAGGTGTACGCGCGCCAGCTGCTGCTTCTCTGGCTGTTGGCCGAGCCTCCGGACAGCGTGGGCCTGCAGGAGAAGGTGTGGATGTACATGGAGATCGTGGGCAACACCCTGGTGCGACCGAGCACGGCGCAGTACATCGAGACGACGGCAAGCAAGCTGGTGGAGCTGGTGGCGGGCTCGGAGACGGTGTCGCTGCCGCTGGTCGAGCTGTCCGAGCTGCGCTACCCGCGAGCGCGACCAGCTGGCGGCCGTGTTCCAGTTCTGGCGCGGCGGCGGCGCCGAGCCGGACGTGGCGCGCATGTGGGACCTGCGCCTGCGCCAGCACCTGGCGCGGCGCTACGACGCGCGCCGCGGCGTCTTCGACTGGGACTACTTCATGCGGCTCAGGGACCGGCTGAGCGCCGAGTTCGTGCAGCCGGACGAGTACAAGCACTGGCGCGAGACGGGCGTGGCGTTCCGGAGGCCAGGCACCGAGCAGACGCGCGCCAACCGCACGCTGGTGACGGTGCGCGCGCTGGGCCGGCCGGGCGAGCGGCAGCTGCGGCGCGGCTACTGGGCCGACCTGGTCACCGGTCCGTTCATCGGGCTCGGCGTGCGCACTGACGACGCGCAGCTGCACCGCAAACAGAACGGCCGCCTGGCCGCCTCGGCCACGGCCGTGTACGCGGCCAACCTGGAGGCGCTGTGTCGCGATGTGGGCGGCCGGCTGGCCGGCGCACGCCACGTGCGCGTACACCTGCTGCCGGCCGACGGTGGCGCGCTGCTGGGCCGACGCGGCCGCTACCGGCGCCGCTTCGACGCGGCGCTGATCTCGAGCGGCATGAGCCAGCTGCTGTCGGCGCCGCTGGCCGGCTGCCTGCGGCCGGGCGCGCTGCTGCTGCTGGAAACGGCCCGCTACCTGGTCAGCGTGTCCGAGGAGCAGCAGCGCCGGCTCATCGACAGGTACCGCGAGATGGCTGACATGGCCGGCTGCCGCCCGGCAGACGCCGGCGACGGCAGTCGGCGGGACGTCGGCCAGGCGACGGCAAAGGATGCGCCGGGCGCGGCTAGAGAGACGGCAGAGGAGGCGCTGGGCGCGGCTGAGGCGACGGCGCCGCGCCAGACGGCCGGCGCTACTGAGCAGGGCTGGCCGCAAGAGAAGCAGCAGGATGGGTCGGAGGACATGCCGGGTGCCGCTGCCGCCGAGAGCGGACGCAAGCCGCTGGCGGGTGAGGCGAGGGGAGACAGCGGCGTTGAAGCGTCTCCTGAGGTGACAGATGAAGGAGAACGAAACGAGAACGCGCCGTCGTTGACAGACGCGGAAGGACAGCTCGCGCCGTCGGCGTGTGAGCCCAGGACCGCTGACCCCGCGCCAGTGGGCAGAGCCGCAGAGAAGAACCGCGGACCGGTTGGAGCCGCGGCTAGCTCCGAGGACCGGGACGGGTGCCGGCCGATTGAGGCTGACGTGCGAGGAGATGATCAGCCCACGGTGACCGCCATCGGTGCTGAGATCGGCGACCGGTCTCTCTGTGACGTGAAGGGTGGAGGGAACGGCGCCACGCCAGTAGAGGCTGGAGCAGACCGTGGAGGTAAGACTGCTGTGCTGTCCGGAGAAGACGGCAGCCCTGCGGCCGTGGCGAACGGGGGAGGAGGAGAACCGAAACATGCGGCCTGTGGCCACAAAGATCAGGGGAAAACTAACGAGTCACACGCCGAACTTGAGATAAAACACAACGTGGCTTTGTCGGACACGAGTGAAGAGCCAAGGACTGCGGCGATGGGATCGGCAGGACCCCGCGAGACGGCGACAGAACACGCTTCAGAGGAGCCGGGCGTGCAGGGCGCCGAAGACCAGACCGGTAGGCCGGACGGGCAGGAGACACCGGTGGCGGGGGAGCCCATGGAGCGGCGCTGGGTGTCTGACAAGCTTACCGGTATTCCGGAGTGGGTCACCTTTATCAGAATGGATGTCGGTAGCCATTGATTTAGTCACTTGTGGCTGCGCTGTTGTATATTTGGTGACTCAGTAGTGTGGCTGCGCCGTCTTAGTTACAGTGATCGCTTTCCGTTGTCTGTTCATGGGAAAGCTCGAGTGATACAGTGTCTATGCGTTGGAAAACTTCAGTGATATGGTGTCCTTGCCTACGTTCTTGTGTTCTGTTCTGCGCCTCTTTTTAGGTACGTATTTCGTGCGCGGATCGAAGATATGGTTGTGTTTGTAAGAAAGACGAATAAAAGCCACAGATAAAGCTTTTGCTTTTTGGTGGCAACTGGTCAGCGGATGCGTCGAGTCCCTGAGGAACGTGTTTGAATCCCTGATATACGATTTCGGTTGTGGCTGTCCTGGGGCAGTGCATAGACAGCATGTTTTCCTAGCGAACCCATGCGCTTATGTCTCACAGTTAACCGGCCTATGGTACTGACCTAAAGGAGAGAGTTTGAAGTGTGGCCGACTGTTTGTTGTTCGTATGCGAGATTATACGGTGGGGTGATCTGTGGGGCGCGCTCGTGGACCGTGGGCCTTCGTCGCCAACAACCACTGCCGTCTGTCGCTGGCGGCGGATCTCGCCGCTGCCTGTGCCGCACCCCGTCGCCATGTGCCACCGCCCGGATCACGTGTCCGGCCTGCAGCCGTGCCCCGCCCACCGCCCGCCCTCCAGCGCTGACTGCCGGCCGCTCCGGCAGGTCCGAACGGCACGCAGCAGCAGCTGGCCGTGTGGGCGCCGGGCGTGGGAGCCGCCCAGCCGGCCGCCCGCTCCCAGCCGGCCGCCAACGTGCTGCAGGTGGGCGCGCGCCGCGCGGTCCGCGCCGCTGCGGGCAGGCGGCGGCCGCGGCAGACGCTCGCTGGGCTGGCACCGCCAAGTAACCGGTTTGCTGGATGTGGCTTTGTGGGAGAGCGAGGGAAGGGCGACTGTTACGACATGGCTGCGTCATGGAGCGATGCTTATTTGGATGTGTGGGACAACTCGGCGGATTAATGTCCATTAATCTTATCGGCGTGGTCGCGATAATCAAGGGAGCGTGCACTGCAGGCGATACGATGCCGGCGTATGCGTATGTGACGCACGACCTCGCGGCGTTTGCGCGTGTTCTGGGCGGCCGTTGCCGCGCGCCTGACGCGACCCGCGTGCGACCAGGTGCCGAACCTGAACGGCCTGATGGGCGCCACGCTGGGCAGCCAGGTCAGCATCCAGAACATCCCCGGCCTGGGCCCGGTGCAGGTGATCTCGGCGCAGGGCCTGCAGCAGCTGCTGCAGCAGCCCAGCCAGACGGTGCACACGCTGCCGGGCGGCGCCCAGATCATAGGTCAGCAGGGGTCAGGTCACGGGATGAGCGGGCCGGGGACGGGGAGGGGCGGATGCGTGCTCCGGACGCGGTCGGGCCGAGAGCCTCGTACGTGCCAGCCGTGCTGGCTTCGTCTGGTGACGACGTGGGCGGACGGTGGCGGTTGTGCGACCCTGGGCGTGTTTTGGCGCTGTGCCAGCTGTGTGTCATGTCGATCGCACTTGAGGCGTTTGGGATATTTAGTAGCGTGTCTCTCAAAGGGAAATCGTATCGCACTTGCACTGTTCGTAGACTGCCAGACGAGCCCGATGCGAATTGTTTCGCACTTGCGCCGCGTGCCTAGTGCTCACACCGGCGTCATATTTTGCGGTGGGGTCGTGTTCCCCCCCCCCCCCCCCCGTTGACCGCGACTCTTCGTAAAGGCGGAGGTAAATTGCCAGCAGGGCTCCCCCCTCGCTGTGTGCCCTGACACGTCCCCCCCCCCCGCGCACGTGTCCGTCATTGCACCCGGCTGACTTTTTCGGCCCCGGCAGCGGGCGCCGCGGCTGCCGGGGCCGCGCCTGTGGTCGCCGCCCCGGAGGCCGAGGCCGGCAACAAGCTGATCCAGATGCAGATGGTGGGCGGACAGCTGGTGGCGCAGGTGCCGCCGGCGTCGCCCGACTGCAGCAGCGGCGAGGAGGGCCCCAAGACGCGGCTGCGGCGCGTCGCCTGCTCGTGTCCCAACTGCCGCGACACCGACGGCAAGTGAGTGCTCGGCGTCGCATGCTGTGCCTTGCTTCCACTGGTTGGCGAACGGTGCAGTTCACAGCCGTACTTGTATTGTATAGCATTGCAGATGTCAATTGAACTTCTACGTGACGGCGTTTCGTCAGTGAATGGGTCTCGTGCAGGATTGGCAGCGCACCTCACCCGACCGGCCCAGTGCTGACCTCAGTCTCTCCTCCCCCTCTCGCCGCCGCCACCGCCACGCAGCAAAGTGATCAACCCGGACAGCGACAAGAAGCGGGTGCACATCTGCCATATTCCCGGCTGCGGCAAGATGTACGGCAAGACATCCCACCTGCGCGCCCACCTGCGCTGGCACAGCGGCGAGCGGCCGTTCGTCTGCAGCTGGGTCTACTGCGGCAAGCGGTTCACGCGCTCAGACGAGCTGCAGGTGCGGCGATGCTGGCGGCGCAGAGGTCGATGGAGGGTGCGACGGGGCGGGAGGCGGGCGGATTGGGTGTGGAGCTGGATAAGGACCTCGAGTTGAGAGGTCGCAAATGGGGGGGGGGGGGGGGGGCTGAAGGGGCTGATAGGAGCTGGGCTGTATGGGCGCTAGCTTATCCGCGGGTTTACGATTTATGTGCGGTAATGCATTGCCTGCGCCACCTGTTCCAAAACTTGAGAAACTTCCATGTTTGTAGCGCATTTCTTGCCATGCATCGCCGTAGGTGCAATGCCAAATTCCGGAAAAGTTGGGTGACGACCCTCTCTCCTCCTCCCCCCCCCCCCCCCCCCTCATCTTGTCCAGCTCGCGCCTCATCTTGCGTGCGTGCTGCCTGTGTTTTCCAGTTTTATGCGGTGTTGGTGGTTGCAGGTGTTAAGTTACGTTCGTGTTTCCTGTTGACTTTTGATATGATGCAGGCGTCTGTTATCTCAGTAAGCTGCTTTCGGTGATCGGCTTGGGTCTGTGGTGACCTCGTGCGTTCGCTCCGCTCTGCCCGCAGAGGCACAAGCGAACACACACAGGCGAGAAGCGCTTCCAGTGTCCCGAGTGCTCCAAGCGGTTCATGCGCTCTGACCACCTGAGCAAGCACGCCAAGACGCATCTCAAGCTGAAGGCCGGCGTAAGTGCGCCGGTCTCGCCGCTCATGGCCGGTTTGGCGCAGCTTCAGACCGGCGCTAACCCCCTTGTGACCGTAGTGCAAGCGTTTGGCGCGCCATACGATCCGCGTCTGGCTGTCATGAAAGTTAAACATCCTGTCTAGATAAGGATTTGCTGGTGATACTTGCGCGGTCGCTTCGCCCGGCCAGCTGTGGGAGTGGATCTTTCCGTGGCTGAAAATGCCTCAGTCTCTCCATGTCGTCTTCGTGGTTGAGTGGTGCGGCCTGTCGCGGTAGCTTATGTTTCGCGCGTGTGCCGATAGGAGGCGGGTCAGCCGGGGTCGCCTCGGATCCTGTACACCGAGTCGGTGTTAGAGTGTGAGGACCCGGACAGCCTTGAACAGGTGAGATCCGCAGCCAGTGCCGACGGCGATCTGTCACCTGGCTGCGCAACTGCGGAATTTCTCCAGTGTTGGGGATTTCTCCTGACATGTGCGACCCCAGGCTAGCCTGTGCCAGGGTGGAAGCGCAGTATCTGTTCTGCCATATGCTGCGCAGGCTCACGGACTCGTAAGTTTCCATGTGATAACCGGCCTGATCTGCCAAATGAATGAACATCCGATTATCCGAGTCGGAGAGCAGAATACTTGGGCCTGAGTGTTGGACACTACCCTGCTGTCTGCTCGGCTGGAGTGGGGGGTTGATGGGCGTGGTGCAATGCCGCGTCCGTGGTGCCGACCCGCCGCCCCCTCCCCCCGCAGGACATCGACAGCCCGGACCCGATCGGCGACGAGAGGAAGCTGCTCATCACGATGGAGCACCAGGCCGACCAATCGCAGCTCGCCATCGGCGACGGCATGAACTCATTGGACACGGGCGCGATGACGTAGCGCGGCGCGGCGCGGCCGTCGGCGCGCGCGGTTGAGGCCCGACTGACCGCTGGTGCGCGCGGCCGCCTGTGATGATTTTACAAATGGTACGTTTTCGGACGCGATAGATTTCCACGAGATTAGATGCAGGGCTGCAATGGAGAGGTCTGAACGGCCCGTCGCCCCGCGAGCGGTGCGAGTGTGAATCTCACGGGGCGCCCTGTGCCGGTGACTGGACGGCACCGGCGTGCCGGCGGCACCGGTGTGTCGACGGCACCGTTGTGGCGTGCCCACGGGCGTCACGTGAAGCATCCGAGAGCTGCGCCCGCTCACGGTCGCCTAGAATCAACGCTCAGATTGGATTCGTTGGCGCTCTGTATACTTTTATGGGAGAACTCGCTCTTTTTATACATTTTGTACCGTAGGTTTTGACAACTCGCATGCCATCCGGGCGTGGACGTTGTTTCTACGCGTGCTGCATACAAGTACAATGCTGTGGCATGGTAGTATTTATTTTTAGGCATTATTTTGTGTTGAGCCCCACCCGTCTTGCCGCAACGAGTGTGTAACTCCTGGAGTTGACTGCGGCTACTATTCCGCTGCTTTTGTCTGCTGGCTGTGGGGGAGAGCACAATGTACAGTTGGTTTTGTCTTTCAGTAGGATGATACATGTACTGCTGACCATGGATGGCCGGTCATGTACCCTGAGACGTGCGTGGGCGCCCGCCTCTATCACGCATCCCGCTCGGGGAGCTCCGTGGTGGCTGGCGATGTTTTGGAAAACGACAAATTGTTTATTACAAATTGCCACTGAATACAGCTGTGAACAGCTTGTTTGCCGGTTCGGGTCGTGGTTAGCGGGATGTTCGTCTGCGTTTCCGGCGCGCTTTAAGCAAATCTGACAATGCAGGCTCGTTTCATTCTTGCGTTTAACGCAATGCAGTGCCGCGATGCGGCAGTTTCCTTGGTTTGTGCCTTATTGTGTGTGTTGCTCGTGAACGCATGGCTCTACAATACAAACCACGCATGCGGTTAAGTATAGGATGTCTGATAAAAACGGCCGAGGTGGAAATTACGTCTATTTTCCGCGGTAAGAACAAGGCAAGCTATTTCGTGCATGCCAAAAGAAGCCGCACGTTGTGTGGAGCGCGACTAGTGCCGCTCGCCGGTTAAGGAACCATATTCTGCGAATATCGTCGCTGGTGCCGCAGCCATGCATTCAGCGAGTTAACCCGGTGCAGAATCAACCGGTATGGGTAGACCGGCATAGTAGGAAACGGGTATGCATGTCTGATAGGAAACGGATATGTATGCCTGATAGGAAACGGCTATGCATGTTTGAAAGGAAACGGGTATGCATGTTTGAAAGGAAACGGATATGCATGTTTGAAAGGAAACGGGTGTGCATGTCTGATTGATGGAAACAAGTAGCACGTCTTATAGGAAACGGGTATGCAGGTCTGACAGAAAACGGGCATGCATGTGTGACAGGAAACGGGCATTCTCTGACAGGAAACGGGCATTCTCTGACAGGAAACGGGTATGCATGTCTGACAGGAAACGGGTATGCATGTCTGACAGGAAACGGGTATGCATGTCTGACAGGAAACGGGTATGCATGTCTGACAGGAAACGGGTATGCATGTCTGACAGGAAACGGGTATGCATGTCTGATAGGAAACGGGTACGCACGTCTGATAAGAAACGGGTATAAACGTCTGATAGGAAACGGGTACGCATGTCTGGATGGGAAACGGGTATGCATGTCTGACAGGAAACGGGTATGCATGTCTGACAGGAAACGGGTATGCATGTCTGGCAGGAAACGGGCATGCATGTCTGATAGGAAACGGGTACGCACGTCTGATAGGAAACGGGTATGCACGTCTGATAGGAAACGGGCATGCACGTCTGATAGGAAACGGGCATGCACGTTTGATAGGAAACGGGTACGCATGTCTGGATAGGGAACGGGTACGCACGTCTGATAGGAAACGGGTATGTATGTCTGACGGGAAACGGGTATGCACTGTGCACTCAAGGTCTGTGCGTTCCTGTGTTCCCGTTGCAACTCTCGGAGAGCAGGTTTTTCCCATTCGCGTGGGCACCGAATCGCTTCTAGCCATAGGAACCTTGCACGCTCTCCCGGAACGTTTCTGGTCGCTGACCTTGTTTGACCTCCGGGTTTCGTCAGCCGACGGCCGGCTCGCGTGCCGTGCCTGCCAGGCACGTGCCTCTACGCAAGCCTGCGGCCGCCTGCAGCCTGCACCTGCCCCTGGCGCCGGCCGGCCCTGCCTTTGGCGCCGTTCGCCGCGGTAAATACCAGCACCGCCGCCGCAGCGCGCCCTGACATTGTGGCCGACCGCGGTCCGTCACGTGCCGTCAGCACGCGGCCGGGCGCCGGCCGCCACCTCGCCGGTCGCCGGCTGCCACTACGTCCTCGGCCGTCGGCGCCGCCGCTGCCCGCATGAAGCACTCGTTGTACGATGTCCAGAAGAAGGCGGAGGAGGGGGAGCAGGTGCCGCCCCCTCTGCAGCCGCCGCCTCCGAGGCCCAGCAAAGCAGTGAGTTTGTGCCTGACCAGGCTGAGCCGGCTGTGGAGTTACGCGAACTCCCGAACCAGGGTTGGTCTGGGTTCGCGATATTGTTGCTGTTTGCTACAAGGGCAGTAGTTTGAAGTTTACACGTTCGCGCCCAAACTGATTGCAATCGATCTGCGTGGTGCCGTATTTGGCCGATCGCCCGTCGCAGTGTTGTGAACGCGCCAATCAGCATCCAAGTGCTTTGAAAACGCACGAGTCAACGTCCAGGTCCTTTGAGAGCGCATAAATCAGCATTCAAACCTTTGAGAATATACGAATCACCATCCAAGCCCTTTGAGAAGGCACGAATCAGCATCCGAGTCCTTTGAGAACATCAGAACCAGCGTTCAAGTCTTTTCAGAGAAGTTGTTGAGCTGTTGTGTTTCTCGCGGATGTTGCGTATGTGTTGACCTTGCCAAAAAATGTGACTGCCTCGGTTCTGAGTTAAGTGGGAGTACTCGACGCCCTCTAATGTTAGTCCTCATCATCATCATCGATGGTCGTGAATGTTCTAGGCGTCCTAGATACGAGCGCTGACCCACAGACCTTTCTCGCTCTGCCGAGCATCACCGCTGACATTCGGCAAAATGGGAAAGTTGATGCCATTGAAAACATACGACTATACCCTCGCGTTCTGAAAGCTTTCCTGAACCACATTGCTCACTGAAGTCGAAATGTACTAGTTTGGAAGCTTGTCCCGGTATTCGCGGCACGTAACATTGTATAAAATACTCCTCCGATCCTAATCAGCGCGTTTCTGAAAACTATCCCGGGACCTTCCGAACACCAAACGTCCGTTCTGACGGGGCCTCCATGTCGGCAGTGTCTGTGGGCCCTGCTGATGCTCTGCATGGTCCTCATGCTGACGCTGGCGGTTACGCTGGCCATGATCCTCGTCACCAGAGATGGTCCGCTGTCACTCTGGGAGAAGACGGCGGTGAGTGATCGCCAACCTTTCGGGCGGTTAAGACCCCTGATGTATGTCCCGGCATACGGTGCCGCCATGCGACTTTGTCGCTGCTCGCTGCCGCTGCCTGCTGACCGTTAAGGTATTATACCTTTGATGCGCCAGATGTGTCTATGCAGCGTGGTGGCTGTTTGACTTCGTCCATGCATCAATGTATTTCATGCTCAAATCTTGAGTGGAATGCAATTTATTGAAACAAATTCACATATGTGCCGCTCGCCAAGGACATAGGTCTTCGAATGCCGTTCGATTCTGGGTGAGATTACGTCAGTGGAGCATTTTACGATAAAACGTTGTCTTGACTGAGCTATAGACGTGAATATTTACGGCAAAGCATTAGAACGGTCACATGGTTATCGGCCAAGCCCTTCGGCTCCGTTTCGCTATTCGTTCTCAGGCGCCCCGATCCGCCCAATCCGCAGGTCAGTAAGTCACGGCTGTGTTTTCATGACATCAGCGTGCCTTCTTTTGAAATTCAAACACGTTTCAGAGCAAATCTGAGTCGAAGTCAGCCGCTGAATGGAACGCGAAAACCACCAAGCACTCAGCGACCCACCCTCAAGTGACAGACACCGAGGCAGGCGCGGTGGTACCGACACCTAACGGTCGTAGCACAAAACACGTCGAGAAAGAGGACGCTGCGATCGCCACGACCGAGTCGCCCTTGCGGCCGGTCATTCCGCCGCCATCCGTGAAGACGCCAACCGCGAAGGTTTGGGTCGACCGTGAAAGAAGTTATCTATGTTTATCCCCGACGACCGAAGCCCTCCTCGAGTGACAGTCTTAATAATGGCCAAACGAACACCGCTGCTCCCAAGGTGAAGAAGAAGCCAGACACTGTGGATGCGTCTGCAAACCCGAACAAAACGAAGTCAGACGATAAGGAAAAGCACCAGAAAGACCGAAAACGACGAACTGTTTGCGCAGTTTTGGCCAATTTTACCGACATGATGGCGGATGCCGGGAAGGAGGTCGGCTCAGTCCTCCGTCGCTTCTTGCTGACCTCAACGCCGGCCAGACAAGTCGTCCGTCGCAGCCAAAGGCGTCCGGGACATCCAGCAAGCCAGCAGCGCCGCCTAGCGCGGGGCCTCGCTCGCGCCCGGCTGCGGACGCCGGCACCCCCGACACCCGCCTCCCGCCCGAGTCTCAGACCCGCACGCCCCAGTCGCCGGTGGAGGGCAGATCGGAGCCACACGCCGAGCCGCGCAGTCGACGCCACAGAGCGGGTATAACCCGGGCGACGACCCACTGGCGTGCCTTGTCATGATGAACGGTATCGGTGAGCATGGAAGGTGTGCCGTGTAGTCCGTCCTGTGGCTGTCTTGCATGCGCGCCGTCAAAGTCGATGCATATTTGAGCTGATATGCTCAAATATGCATCACGTTTAGGGCTGCTCGTTTCCTGACATGTGAAATCATATGCTCGTAACCACCACTGGGACCAGGAGGGGTTTCCTGACCATGGCATGTTACCGCAATATTGGGCTATTTTCGTGCTGTGACCACATAAAACATCAGGGCTGGTTGGATCTCAGGAATGTTGATACGTGCTTGAATCCTGGTCCGGAATGTCGCTTGCCGTGTCTGTTTTAGGGTGCATACTTGAATCTGGGACCTGTTTTGGGTTTGCATTTGGGGACGTGGGCTAGATCGTTTGGTGTATCTGTACCAATGGTATTGCGTTAGGACTTTCAACCGGAAAGCTGGGGTCTAGCTTCTTTAAAGCAAACCACGTGGTGAAATGCGATGAAAGCTACATGTAGTAATTTTCCGCAATCTAATGACAATTTGCAGTTTGTACTTGTATGGAGCAATACATTCTCATAACGCAGCAGCGACCTCGTGAATCGGTGAGGACTAAAACAGCTGGTAAAAACATGGGTTTTCCTGTCATTTCAAAGGTGCTAGGGATCCATCACGAAAGAGGATTGAACGGGGCTCCGTATTCCAAACAGGAAAACGGTAGAACCCTAACAAACCTCCACAAGCAGTTGTATGCGTGAATGCTAGAATAGAAAATAGATAAGACGGAATATAGGTACGTTCTGTAGACCACATCACGATGACGAACGGACCCAAGCCATCCTGTTCACAGTGCTGATAACTACTCACGTCCTAATGCCCAAAATGTCAGAGAGAATGGCACCAGTGCTCTCGTTGGGGTGGTACCATCCGCCCCCCCCCCCCTCAGGCGCAGGTCAGAAAGGGCACGGGCTAATCCTGACCCGCTGGAGCCAGCGTGACCCATGTGACCAGTCAGTGTGACCGATGTGATCAGTCAGTGTGACCGATGTGACCAGTCAGTCTGACCGATGCGACCGGTCAGTGTGACCGATGTGACCGGTCAGTGTGACCGATGTGACCAGTCAGTCTGACCGATGCGACCGGTCAGTGTGACCGATGTGACCAGTCAGTGTGACCAGTCAGTGTGGCCGATGTGACCAGTCAGTGTGACCGATGTGACCAGTCTGACTCATGTGACCAGTCAGTCTGACCGATGTGACCAGTCAGTCTGACCCATGTGATCAGTCAGTCTGACCCATGTGACCGGTCGGTGTGACCGATGTGACCAGTCAGTCTGACCGATGTCACCAGTCAGTCTGACCGATGTGACCGGTCAGTGTGACCGATGTAACCGGCCAGTGTGACCCATGTGACCAGTCAGTGTGACCGATGTGACCAGTCAGTGTGACCGATGTGACCAGTCAGTCTGACCGATGTGACCAGTCAGTGTGACCAGTCAGTGTGACCGATGTGACCAGTCAGTGTGACCCATGTGACCAGTCAGTGTAACCGAGGTGACCACTTAGTGTGACCGATGTGACCTCGATAACTGACAACATGGCTGCTGGGTCGGGCAGGTACCGAACTGGATCTACGGTGACGGCCAGGGCACCTTCGTCCAGACATCCAGACGGACCTCGAGAGGCCGGTCTCGCACGTGGACGGTCGAGGTCCGTGCCACGCAGTGCACGCCGCTGGCGGAAGTGGCGAGCGAATTTAGGAATCGCTATTCTGCGCCCGAAGAATATGAGGGATCGTGGATGACGTAGATGAAATCGCTTGCCATGTTTGCAATGCTGTGTCAGTGCAGGGGTGAACGACGCAGTACTTGCATTGAAATCGACATCGCTGTATCTGTATGTCTGTCTGTCGCGGTCTTATAGCCCAGTGCGACCTAACCTGACCTGGCTTGGCCTCTTCAGGACGTGAACCGAAACGGCCAGCAGGGTCGCACCGTTACGGACACGGGCCCGTTCTGCTGCCGGAGCAGCGCAGCTCCACGCACACTCGTTTGGCGTTCGACGCGGCGGTCGGCGGCTGGCGCCCCGCCGCCTTCACCGAAAGCCCCGGCTGGAGCCCGCGCCTCCCCAGCCCGCGTGGTCTGCCCGCCCGAGGCGTCTTCCCTCGCAGCGCTGGCTTCCCAGGCCCGGGCTTGCCTGGTGGCGCCGGCGGTCTGCCACCAGCCCCGGACGCTTTCAGCGGCTTCGCCATCCCCAGCGGCCCGGACGGCTTCGGTGGCGCCGCCGGTGGCCTGGGGGCGGAAGCTGACGCTATCTTCGCAAACACTAGGCGGCGCCTCGAGGAGGTGCGGCGCCAGTTCCGCGGAAACGTGGGCGGCTTCACTGGGTTCCCCCGCTGGGGCCGCTGAGAAGAGGAAGGCCGCTGTAGAAGAAGAGTGCGCCTTTTGCTAAACCTGGTGCTGTGCTTGCGGCTTGAACAAATGAGCTGGACGGGAGTGTAAATCATTAATTAACTCGTTCAGACATGCAGTCTTGCGAAATTTGTAATGCTTGCGGCTTGAACAAATAAGCTGGACGGAACTGTAAATCATTAATTAACTCGTTCAGACACGCAGTCTCGCGAAATTGGTAATACTTAAGGCGCGTGGAACGTGAGCTTTGGGGCTCACAGATCTGAAGGCATGGTCAAAGTTGACTGTTATGATCCTTGCATAAACCGTACGTGGGTCTATCTTCGGAACTGCACACACTCGCCAATATGACGCATTCGGGCAGAATGTAAACGTTGACGGATTCTTGAAATAAAGGGCCCTTAAGCAACTCGTCATACCATGGACGAAACGGGATCACGAGAATATCGTGCCACCCACCGCCTTCCTCGCCTGCGTTCCTCCGCTCACGGCGCACTTAACGATAGCGATTGTGCCAGATCCTGTGCTTAGCCTAACATTTCGCCCGACCAACAACACTCAGGAGAAGACCGCCGCTTGAGGCACCGCCCTCCCTTCCGCCGTCCCTGGGCGCCGCCGGCCGCCGCGCGGCAGGACCCTGGCCCCACTTTCCGTACCATCGCGGCGTCTTCAACCCGTTTGGCCCGTCTAGCATCCCGCGGAGGATGCGCCCGCCACCTGTTACGGTAGACAACAAAAGCGTGGCGTTCCAACGGTCGGCGCGCGCTCAAAGACGCGGCGGCCGGCGCGCGCTTTGTGCGCGTGGATTCTATTTGGCGCGACCTGAATGGCGCGCGCCCGGCCGCGCCGGCCAGCACAATCCGGCCAGGAATCCGCGCGCTGCCGCCGCGGCGCGCGCAACGGTCGCGCCGCGGCAGCGCGCCGTTTTGAACGGCGCGAGAGGTGCAGGGTCAGAACGAGGAAGCACCTGTAGCGGCGGCAACGGCAGCAGATGGCAGAGCGGACGGAACAGGTCTCAAATGGATCACCGTTCGCTCGCCATGAAGCAGGGACAGGTAGGTCCCTATACATGTACTGCTGATCGCCGAATTAAAGGACGAAAGTTGCGTTGCCAAATAGCCAACATTGCTGTTGTCCCTGCAGCCCGCGTGCTTGTATTGCTCGGCATCATGGTTATTATTATTGGAGTGGTCTGGATGCCCAACTTGTCCAAGTGCCAACTTATCGAAAATTGAAGACCTCAGTAGCCCGACCGATCACGCTTTTGGACGCTGTGCGGTGGCCTGATCATGACAGTGCGCCTGCATGATTTTCTGCACATCGCGATATTGCCCAAACTTAGCCGTCACTTTGAATGATAGGTGTGTAACGAAGTATCTGCAGTGAAAGACCTTAAGGACAATAATCGTGATAGCATTACGATCAAGGAACTTATTACGGATGATAGCTGATTTCACTCAAACGAATACAAGATTTACATGAGGGACCCTATATGAGACTGTCTCTTGAACTTGACAAGAGTGAGAGCCTGAACTTATCTTGCGTTATGGTAAGTTTGATTTTGGAAGGGTCACGCTTTGTTTCGTGCTTTTTTCAGAACAGCGTACTTAATATGTATGGTACAGGTTGCAAAGTTAAAAGTTATAAGTGCCGCTAGGCAGTTTTCAGAGTTGAGAGGTTACTTTGTGGAAACGTTCGACATCATCAGTTATATTTCAACGTTCAAACGTGAAACTTTGCAACAACGTTCAGGTTGCAAAGTTTGACATAACACCTCAGCTTCACAGTCAGATCTGTTAGGCGCTCTCAGCTTACACTCCTTCACGATAGGATGGCCCAGCATGTATTGCGTCGACGTCGACCAATGTGGTGCATTTTGCTGATGTGAGGAAAAATACCCGTGGCTACAAATGAGACCAATATATACCCACACAACATCGGTGCTTTAAATCCACTCGTGGGAATGCTAGCTGCTTCAATCCGCCTGAGCACGCTTGCTGCAATCACTGTCCAGACGGCCTCTCGTCGCACTTGCTTCATGCAGCATTGCAGCCGGTCTGCACCATCAGCCACTCTTCTTGTAAAAGAGACACCATGTCTGGCAGTGTGTTCTATCCAAGAAGTTGTTTCCATTCGCGCTGCAGCCGCCCCAGCTGAACTGGCGGCATCTACCCCTAGTTAAGTCGTAGTAGTAGCGTTCGATGGCTGCCCGGCACGGTCCAACCTTGAGAGGTTCAAAGCAGCGGGGATGCTGTGCCACGGCCAGCACCACGCAGAACACCAGGAGCAGACAGAACACTCGGACCGACATGGCTGAACCTTGCACTAGCGATGACTCCTCTGCACTGGCGGCGGCCCCGGCCCCCGACCGCGCCAGCGGCCCGTCACACTGACATGACGTGGTGCGCCGCACGCTCCACCCTCCTGGTGCCCGACCTGTGACCTTTGTAACATCGCAGGTGCCCGACCTGTGGCCTATGTCGCATCGCAAGAGCGTTGCGTGGTCACACGGGTGACGGCGCGACAGCTGATGGCCGCGATGCGCCAGCTGAGCTGTGCATGGCGGTGATTATCAGGGCATAAATACGTCAAACCATCTGCAAGGTACGGGTGATATACATTCTAGAAAACGCTGAGCGAGCCGAAAACTGTTGCCACTTGTATAGGAATGGTAGGCGACTGGAAGACAGCCGACGTGACTTCTTCCGGAACGGAGCTGATGCAATGCGATTTGGCCTTAATTGACAGATATCATATTATGAAAGCTACCAAGGAATGAGGTCTCCTTCAATGCATCCTTTATATACTCTGAAATGAGCGTTTGCTGCCATACGTTGCTCAAAACTAAGAAAGTGCAAGGCAATCCAAATCCATTTTCTTTCATTAACAGAATTTATAAGCGGTGGCAGATACAAAAACGAACTTGCCTGGTAGTTGCCTTGCAATTTGCCACGCGCAATTTGCGTGATGGAACGCCAGGCGAGCCGATTACCGTTGCATTGTAGCAGACTAGTAAGCACAAGGTGGCAGGCTTTGCAAGAAGGTAGTATTTACGGTGTAGATCGAACGCCCCAATGTTTGTCTGGATCAATCTCGCAGATTGTTGTGAGGGCTGCCGTTTCACGCCTAGTGCTACATGTTTTAGAAACTTTGCTGCACAGTGCAGACGGAGGCACCGCCGCCAATTTTGGTAGGGAGACAATGTCGCAAAACCATCATATTGAATAAACAAAATGAGAGAAATCGTGTGTTTAGTAACTGGGGTTCTCTTTGGTGGTCTTTGCCATGCAGATTCCCACGTGCTTTGGTGCTGCACCGCCGCAGGGCAGGGGGTGCGTAACTACGACAGGATTGGGGACTGACACCCTACAACGTTCTGAAGTCCCTTTGCGTTGACTGAAAGAAATAATTCAAAAGGCTTTCGCACACTCTCCTTCCCAACACGAAAGAACATCCGTTGCCTTATGCCGGCGGAAAAATCTTATCGTGGTTTCGTGGCTTCTTCTCAGCAGGCAGCACGGTGCGTATTATCATCTAGACCAACTGACCAGACAATGAGTCAGTGTATAACCGTGCGTGTGCGTGTGCGTGTGCGTGTGCGTGCGCGCGCGCGCGCGTGTGCGTGCGTGCGTGCGTGCGTGCGTGCGTGCGTGCGTGCGTGCGTGCGTGCGTGCGTGCGTGCGTGCGTGCGTGCGTGCGTGCGTGCGTGCGTGCGTGCGTGCGTGCGTGTGCGTGCGTGCGTGCGTGCGTGCGTGCGTGCGTGCGTGCGTGCGTGCGTGCGTTGTGTGTGTGTGGTGTTGTGTGTGTGTGTGTGTGTGTGTGTGTGTGGTGTGTGTGTGTGTGTGTGTGTGTGTGTGTGTGTGTGTGTGTGTGCAGTGTAATTCTGTACAGTGTAATTGTGTATGTACAGTGTAAATGTAACAGTTTTGCA